>NC_069077.1:63620631-64251072 GCF_025698485.1 Gossypium arboreum
GACATAACAAGGATTTGAACCATGGGCTAACAAGAACATTAAGCTAGCAACTAAAAACATGCATGAACCTCAAACATACCTTAATCTTGATGCAAGTTTAGCCAACCTCTTCCTAATCCTCTTCCAAACCAAGTATGAAGCAAAACTCCTTCCTTAACCTTAGTATTTTCGGCCAACAAGAGAGTGAAAAGAGATGAACAAAATTTTTCTTTCTTCCTTTAGGACATTCGGCCAAGCTATGGAGGAAGATGGACACTTTTTTTTTTGTTTCTCATCTACTAACATTAATTGTTTATTCCATACCCTTATTTTATTCTTTCCATCATAACCCATTTACCAAACATGTTTCATGACATGATTTTTGCCCATAAATCCTTGTCATGGCGGCCACTAGCTATGGGGGAAATTTGACATGCAAGTCCATTGTTTTGCATGCATCCTTTAATTAGTCATCACACATTTCCCTCATACTTTCAAAGTTTATTACTAGGTCCTTTCTAGTGAAATTCACATCTATAATTCTAAATCAAAGCATAAAAATATCACACATGAGTTAACACACATTATAGGCAATAAAATAAATATTAAATTATTTTTATGCCTTGGTTTTGTGGTCCCGAAACCACATTTCGACTAGGGTCGTTTAAAGGCTGTCACAACTCTCCCCACTTTAGAAATTTTCGTCCCGAAAATCTTACCGATAAATAGGTTTGGATATTGCTCTTTCATAGAGTTCTCGGGTTCCCAAGTAGCTTCTTCTATCCGTGTTTGAGCCATAACACTTTCACTAGCGGAACCCTTTTGTTTCGCAACTCTTTCATTTCACGAGCTAGGATACGAATCGGTTCTTCTTCATATCTCATATCGGCTTGAATTTCAACCTCGATGGACTAATTACGTGCGACGGATCAGATCTATAGCGTCGAAGCATTGAAACATGGAAGGCGTTGTGAATCTTTTCAAGTTCGGGGGCAAGATCAAGCGATCACGGCGGGCCAACTCGTTCGGAGATTTCAATGCGGCCCAATGAATCTCGGCTCAACTTGCCCTTACGGTAGAATCTGAGTATCTTTTCCCACGGTGAAACTTTAAGAAACACTTTATCTCCCACCGATACTCAATGTCCTTTCGTTTGAGATCCGCATACGATTTCGGCGATCGGAGGCTATCTTGATTTTCACGGATTACTTTTACTTTCTGCTCAGCATCTTTAATCAAATCCACTCCAAAATTTTGTTCTCACCGAGCTCGGTCCAAAACAATGGTGTACGGCATTTACGCCGTACAAAGCCTCGTAAGGCGCCATCTTAATACTTGATTGAAAACTATTGTTGTGCGAATTCAATCAAAGGTAGGTACCATTCCACGAACCACTCGAACTCGAGGATGCAACATCTCAACATATCCTCAAGTATCTCGAATTATCGCTTCGGATTGACCATCGGTTTGGGGGTGAAAGGCGGTCTTGAAATGCAACTTGGTGCCCAATGCTTCTTGTAATTTCTTCCAAAATCGCGAGGTGAACCTCGGATCTCTATCCGACACAATGTAAATCGGTACCGTGTAATCTCACAATCGAGAAACGTACAATTCAGCTAGTTTATCCAATGAAAATCCATACGCACGGGGATAAAGTGAGCCGACTTAGTCGGTCTATCAATAATAACCCAAATTGCATCCTTCTTACTTGTCGACAACGGCGGTCCGGACACAAAGTCCATTGTGACTCGATCCCATTTCCACTCGGGTATCGTGATCGGTGAAGTAACCTCAAGGCACTTGATGCTCGCTTTCACTTGTTGACATATTAAACATCTTGCAACAAAGTCGGAGATGTCTCGTTTCATACCATGCCACCAAAACCGACGTTTCAACTCATTGTACATCTTCATTACTCCCGGTGGATTGCCATTCGGCTACAATGAGCTTCGTTCGAATTATCGAAATAAGTTCAATTCTTTGGAACACACAAGCGACTTCGAACCTCAAACAATCGTCATCATCAATTTGAAACTCCGATTCCTTGTTCGTAACACACTCGGCCCGTTTTGCACGCAACTCCTCATCAACTTTCGAGAGCTTCACGAATTTGATGAGTCAACAATGGTTTGGTACATTAATTGACTACTAACACATTGTCGGGTAGGATAGACAAGTGTACATTCATCGTCAGAAAACAAGCGGTGATTTCGGCTTAAGGCATCCGCAACCACATTAGCCTTTCCCGGGTGATAGTCAATGACCAGCTCATAATCCTTTAACACTCGAGCCAACGTCTTTGTCGCAGATTTAAGTCTCTTTGAGTCATCAAATATTTGAGACTTTTGTGATCCGAATACACATGGCACTTCTCACCAAATAAGTAATGTCGCCATATCTTTAAGGCGAATACGATGGCGACCAATTCGAGATCATGGGTCGGATAATTTTTCTCATGTGGCTTTAATTGTCTCGACGCATAGGCCACAACTCGACCTTCTTGCATCAATACGCAACCTAACCCAAGTAGGGAGGCGTCACTATAGATGACAAACTCTTTGCCGATTAAAATTTGTACTAATCTTTGGAGCTTAGTCAAATGAGTTTTCAATTGGTCAAAACTTTTCCGACACTTTTCCGTCCATTCAAACTTGACATCTTTACGAAGCGGTTTACGTCATGGGTGTGGCTATCATCGAGAATCCTTTTACAAACCGTCGGTAGTAACCGCAAGTCCCAAAAAGCTCGAACCTCGGTAATATTTCTTGGAGGTTTCCGAGTTAAGTATGGCTGAAATTTTGCTTGGTCGACTCGAATACCGTCACGATACCACGTGACCCAAGAAGCTAACCTCTCTTAACGAAACTCACACTTGCTAAACTTAGCATATAACGCTTATCCCGTAAAATTTGCAACACTAATCTCGGGTGCTCGCATGTTCGGTCTCATCTCTTGAATAGACCAAGATGTCGTCGATGAACACAACTACTGAACCGATCCAAATATGATCTCAAGATCCGATTCATCAAATCCATAAATACCGCGGGGGCATTAGTGAGCCCAAGCGGCATCACTAAGAACTCGTAGTGACCATATCTCGCTCAAGGCGGTTTTGGGTATGTCCGAATCTCGGATTCATGAATCGATAATAGCCCGATCTCAAATCTATTTTTGAGAACACCGAGGCTCCTTCGTTGATCGAACAAATCATCGATCGTGGTAACGGATACTTGTTCTTTATTGTCACTTTATTAAGGCGACGATAGTCGATGCACAACCTCATGGTTCCGTCCTTCTTTTCACAAACAACACCGGTGCACCCAAGGTGAAAAACTCAGGCGAGCAAAACCTCTATCCATCAACTCTTGCAACCGAGCTTTCAACTCCTTTAATTCCGTTGGTGCCATACGATATGGAGCTATCGAAATCGGTGTGGTCCCGTACAAGCTCAATGCCAAACTCTATCTCCCGAACAGTGGCAAACCGGCAATTCTTGGGAAAAGCGTCCGGGTATTCATAAACCACCAAGCAGATTTGGGTTCTATTCCTAACTCCTTATCATCAAGTACATACGCAAGGTATGCTTCACACCCTTTTCTTACATATTTACGGGCCAACATTGATGATATTACGGTGGCAACCCTTCAAGTTCGTAGACTCAACTCGGATCATCTCGTTGTTTAGCATCTCAAATCAATAGTCTTGCTTTTGCAATTCACAACCGCATCATGCACGGTCAACCAATCCAACCCAAGAATAACATCAAATTCATCGAGCGGCAAAAGCATCAAGTCCGCCGGAAAAGCAGTACCTCAATTACTAGGGGCATTTCTTACACACTTTGTCGACCAGCACATAACGACCCAAAGGATTTGACACCGAATTACGAACTCGATGAGACTCAATAGGCAAAGTCTTCTTGGATGCTAAGGTTTCGCATATATAGGAATGAGTAGAACCGGGGTCAATCAAAGCAATCACATTAGTATCAAAGAGAGTGAAAGTACGTAATAACATCCGGCGAGGAGGCATCCTCGCGTCTTGGCGTATAGCATAAGTCCTAGCTGGAGCGCGAGCCTCGGATCTGGTCGCACATCTCTAGATCCTCTCGACCACCACTAGCCTTGCCCGTATTTCCGGATGGTCTACCTCGGCGGTGGTAGTACCGGTTTCCCACTCCGATCTACATTCTGCTCGCACAACCTCGGGCAATCTTTAATGAAGTGGTCAACGATCCACACTTATAACAGAGCGGTCACGGAATCTCAGACTTCAAAATGCCATTTGCCACAATCACGGCACTCAGTCCTCTCTCGTCGATCATTCCCTCTGGCGATCGAAGTGATTCGTGTGGTCACAGGGGTCGATCGCGATCTCGTCTAGAAAAGCCCGAAGTGTCTCTAGATCGGCCTAAGCCATCTCTAAGTTTCTTTGATGATTGTTGGAAGGGCTTCCCGAATACCTCTTCTGAAACTCCCTTGCTCCGCTTCCGCTTTCCTTTTCTCCATACTAAACTCCTCGGCTTTGCCGCTCGCTCGACGAGAGTCACAAACTCTGATTTCCAAAATGCCAACATACGACTTTATCTCATCATTCAGGTCCATCTTGAGCGTTTACACATCACGCTTCGAAGAAATGCATTCTCGCTGCGTCTGGCTAAGCCTCACGAATTTTCGTTCATAGTCGATGTAGACATGGAACCTTGTTTAAGTTCGAAATTCCTTTCGTTTTTGGTCCATAAATCTCGATGATATACTTTTTCCAAACTTCGGTTTGGAAGAACTCCCAAGTTACTTGTTCATGGGCACAATGTAGTCGAGTACTCCACCAATAGTAGGCGAGAATCACGTAGCAAGGAGATGGTACACTTTAGGCATTCATCGGTGTACAAGATAGCTCATCGAGTACGGATCGTGTTGTCCAACCAAAATTCGGCTTGCTCGGCATCATCACTATCCGTAGCTTTAAATTCAGTAGCCCCATGTTTTGGATTCTATCAACTGGGGCTTATTCGACCTTATTTGGTCAATTCTAGGAGGCATTGTAGGTCTTGAAATGTGTTTGTTGGGAATGGAGGTTGTGGAACAGTAGTATTAGTTCGAATGTATTGGTTGAACCAATCATTCATCACGCTATAAAAGGCTTGTCTAGCCTCGTCATTCGGATTACTAGCAACAGGTTGAGAGTCCGCCGGCTGTCCCTTGTCTTGGAGCAGCGCCACACTCTCCACATCATCGACTATCGCTTTCGGTTGGGATCGGGATCCATTACTATAAATAAACACAAGTTCAAGCGTCGAAATCACCACACTATCATATAATCACATAAAATGGCATGTATAGCTAGACCCCAAACGCATTACGGTAGTCCTAGAATCGACTAAACCGTAGCTCGATACCAATAAAATTGTAACACCCGAACCGAGACCGTCATGGAGTCGAGCGCGAGGTGTTAACGAACTTCAACCCACTTATTGACAATTTTCAGACAAGCGCCAATCTGAGTACTAGTCGCTCCAAAATTCATAACTTGAGTTTTACAACTCGAAAATCAGTTCCGTAAATTTTTCCTGAAACTAGACTCATATGTCCATCTACATATTTTTCTAGAATTTTGGTCGAGCCAATTAGTACAGTTTATTAGTTAAAGTCTCGCCTGTTGTAGGATCGACTACACTGACCTTTGTGCGTTACGAATTGGATATCTCCCTGTACAGGGCTTCAATACTAATGCCGTTTGTTTCTATAGAAACTAGACTCAGAGAGGAATCTACACATATATGGAATGACTCCTAATTATCTCTGGTTAATTTACAATGATTTTCCAAAGTTGGAACAGGGGATCCAGAAACCGTTCTGGCCCTATTTCACAAGAACTTTAAAATCTGTTAACTTATAACTCATATGACCATTTCGTTTCTTCCATATGAAAGTAGATTCATCAAGGTACACTTACATAATTTATTTGCTATTTAATACCATTCCTACTATTTTTAGTGATTTTTCACATCCACGTCACTGCTGCTGTCAGCATCGCCTTTAGTAGGCTTTACCTATTTCATACTTTCCATGATTCAATTGGCCCTTTTTACATACATAGCACAAAGCGTGATCATGATTAACCATTCCAATGGCTAATCGTTTCAAAATAATTCCATACCTCATAAGGGTCAACATACAAACGATTATAGTTCTATGCTAAAAACGATATAAGCCATTTTCGCATGGCTATCCAAGTTTACACAAACCGGAAGGTACATGACCTTCAACAAAGGATGGTCCTATACATGCCATTTCAAAGTTCAACCAAAATTTGTACCAAAATGGGGCTTCGATAGTGTGGATGACTTGACTTCTTTGATCCCGAATCCGATAGCTAACGAAGCGAAACCTATAAAACAGAGAGCCAAAGCAACGAGGTAAGCATTTTAATGCTTAGTAAGTCTCAAGCAATGAAATCAGCTTTGACTAAGGTATTTTATTCACATGGCTAATTAAACCACTTTACTAATTCACATTCCCATACTCATACTTATTTCACATCACCGACCCTTATGTTCATACACAAAAGAACAACTTAGCCCAAGGCGGTAGCTCGTTTATCAACTTAGCGATACTTACTTGTAAGAATTCAATTAGTACAAGCACATACAAACATACCTCATTGCTGGAATTTTCACAAGTGTATAGGCTGAAATTTTCACAGCAAGATTGCTCACTTCGAATCACATACTTTCGATTTAACCGGATATAGCGACTCATACGATTGCCTTGGTCATAACCGGTTTGGTGACTTGCACAAAGGCCTTGGTCTTAGCCGGATATATCAACTTCATACGAATGCCTTGGTCTTAGCCCGGATATATCAACTCGCATACGAATGCCTTCGGTCTTAGCCCGGATATATATCAACTTCGCATACGAATGCCTTGGTCTTAGCCCGATATATCAACTCATACGAATGCCTTGGTCTTAGCCGGATATATCTCCAATGTTCACTTACATATATATCAATATTCAAGACACGTCCATAGTTCATTTTCGTTACTAAAGCTCTAACACAAAATATCTATCAACCTTTACTATTTCGGCTCAATGGCCACACAAACAAGGAGCATAATTTTGATATAATTCAAGTAGGGTCATCACTCGAAGACTTACCTTGGATGTTGTCGAGCGATTTCGACGGCTATTCAACTACTTTTTCCTTCCCTTTATCGGATTTAGCTCCCTTTGCTCTTGAGCTAATTTACACAAATTTAACTTATTAAAATCTCATCATGATAGCTTATGGCGAATATGACAAGGAGTGTAAATGGTCATATGGCCATCCTTTAGCTCAAATACACAATGGTCATGCACATTTTACATCACAACAAGCAATTCAATACATTCAAACATCAACGTGAAGTTCAAAGTACTTGGCCCTTATATACATTAGGCATCAAAGTTGTATATGTACGAAATCATAAATCGAACTCAACACATTAGTTAATATTCCTCTTAGCGAATTTTCTAAGCCAAGAATAGGCATCAATATGCTTGCCTCAAACCGAATGCATGCACACTAATTACCCCTCATGTGGCGAATATACACTTAATACCACACAAAAAAACAGCATACATTTTACTACTAACACATTACATATCGTAATTCATTGCACATCTCTTATTTACTTCATAATCAACACATCATCACAAGCAAATATACACTTTGAATTAGTATATATGTCATACCAATCCATCATGTGCAAACATATATTCATGTAGGTGCAAGGGCGAATTCTCAAGTGGCTTATATCCCAAATATATACACATTTCCAAAGCTTAAATCTTACTTACCATGCAACATGCATGAATTATACTTATGGATATATCATGGCGAATACCACAACACCACACCATTTCAATTTGGTCATGGTGAAACAAAGAACTTAGTATCTCATTCAAAAAAATGCTAAAAGAAAATCTAAGAATCTTCAATCCTCCATCACATGTATCACTTTCAAGCTTGTTATTTAACATGCAATGGCATTAACACCACATTCACTTTGGCGAATTTCATTCCCATGACATAACAAGGATTTGAACCATGGGCTAACAAGAACATTAAGCTAGCAACTAAAACATGCATGAACCTCAAACATACCTTAATCTTGATGCAAGTTTAGCCAACCTCTTCCTAATCCTCTTCCAAACCAAGTATGAAGCAAAACTCCTTCCTTAACCTTAGTATTTTCGGCCAACAAGAGAGTGAAAAGAGATGAACAAAATTTTTCTTTCTTCCTTTAGGACATTCGGCCAAGCTATGGAGGAAGATGGACACTTTTTTTTTGTTTCTCATCTACTAACATTAATTGTTTATTCCATACCCTTATTTTATTCTTTCCATCATAACCCATTTACCAAACATGTTTCATGACATGATTTTTGCCCATAAATCCTTGTCATGGCGGCCACTAGCTATGGGGAAATTTGACATGCAAGTCCATTGTTTTGCATGCATCCTTTAATTAGTCATCACACATTTCCCCTCATACTTTCAAAGTTTATTACTAGGTCCTTTCTAGTGAAATTCACATCTATAATTCTAAATCAAAGCATAAAAAATATCACACATGAGTTAACACACATTATAGGCAATAAAATAAATATTAAATTATTTTTATGCCTTGGTTTTGTGGTCCCGAAACCACATTTCGACTAGGGTCGTTTTAAGGCTGTCACAGAACTCCACTATAATAGACCGAGCTTAGTGAGAAATAGATTCACGGGGCTGATTTAGTCAAAGAAATCGAAGAGAAAGTGAAAGAATTTGTGATTGCTTGAAAGCAACTTTAGATCGACAGAAATCATACGTGGATTTTCAACGAAAGGATATTGAATTTCAAGTTGGTTATAAAGCATTTCTGAAAATGTCTCCGTGGAAGAAAATTCTTAGATTTGGCTTCAAAGGCAAGTTGAGTCCGTGTTTCATTGGGCCGTATGAGATTATTGAAAGAATAGGGCCAGTGGCATATCGACTAGATTTGTCGTTGGAATTAGAGAGGATTCACAACGTATTTCATGTATCGATGTTGCGAGGATATCGATCAGATCCTTCGCACGTAATTTCCCCAATAGAGATTGAGATTTGACCCAATATGATATATGGTGAATAAACGATCAAAGTGTTAGCTCGATAGGTTAAACAGTTGAGAAACAAAAGCATAGCTCTAGTGAAAGTATTGTGGCAAAGACACGGGGTCGAAGAGGGCACATGGGAACCTGAGGAAGCTATGAGAAAATAGTACCCTAACCTCTTTTCTAGTAAGATTTTCAGGGACAAAAATCCCTAAAGGGGGCAGAGTTGTAACAGCCCATTTTTGGCTCAAATCAGAATAGTGGTTTTGGGACCACAAATCTGAAGTAGAAATATTTTTTTAATATTTCTTTAAAGACTACAACATAATAGAATAATTGTATGAAAATTTCATTAGGAAATTTTATCGATTGAGTGCCCAATTCAACTAGAAAGACTAAATTGCAATAGGTACAAAACTTAAATTCTATAATTTAAAGGTGTCTAATTGTTATGAACTTTTAAATTGGAGGTCATCAAATGGTAATTAGACCATTATACCTTTGGATGGACAAAAATGGTCATGGCTAGGTAAAATTTTTAAGTTATGCATTAAGGATATTTTAGTAAATTGGTTATTAAATGGACTAATAACTAAAGAAAGGAAAAATTTTGTCCATCTTCTTCCTCCATAGCCGAAATTTAGGAGAAGCCATAGCTAGGGTTTTTGGCCAAGCTTCCAAGCTCGATTGTAAGTTTGTTCTTGTCCTATTTTTAATGATTTTAACATTTTTGAGATCGTTGTAACTTGATTTAGCTATTTCAAGGACTAATTTGAAACAAAATTTAAGTCTAAAATTTTACACATGTTGAATATGCTTGTATTTCGATATTTGATCGTAGAAAATGCATGTTTGTTGTTTGTTAAATGACTTTTATAAAGTGATTTTCGATAAAAATGTCAAATAGGGACTTATTTGTAAAAGTCTATAAAATCTGTAGAAAAGTGTGAATAAATGGAAAATGTGGGCTGTTATGAGTACAAACAATAATCTGCTAGGCTTGGATTGTGAAAAAATTGAATGAAATTCATTTTATGAGCCTAGGGACTAAATTGTAAAATGTTGAAAAGTTAAGGGCAAAAATGTAAATTTTCCATAATGTATTTTTGAGCTGAATTGAACAATGTGATGATTAAATAAGTTAAATGTCGTATTATAGATCAAGAAAAAAGAAGTTTGAGTCTAGATCAGGGGAAAAACAAAGTAACTGACGAATAGATCCTCTTGGTCATTTTTGTAACCGAGGTAAGTTCGTATGTTAAATAAGCCTTATTATAATTATATTTTTAATGCCTTAATATTGTATGGATTGTATATACGAATCTATGGACACATCTGATGACGTTTTGATAACAGGGAAACCTCAATCGAACCTTAGGAATAGATTAGGATAAAAGTGACATGTCACTAGGGTTTTATGTTATGTGATCCAAGTGCTGGTCCTGTACATCCTTCTGGTGGCTGAGTATAACGACATATGTTTTGGTTACTTGACAACTTGTGTGAGCAGCACCGAGTAGCTACGTCTTGATTGACAACTTGTGTCAGTAGGCCCGTTAATGGCTCGAGAGTGAGCATATATGTGTTATGAGATAGAGGTAGCAATGGCTACATATGTGGCACCTTGTGTGTAAGTTTTTCCAAAGTATTTGATATTATTATTCCGAGTGGTTCATTGGGTATAACGACAATGAGACTAAGTATGAAATTATTACGAGATGGTACAGGTATGTACTTAAAGCTTATGTTCATTAAATTCGTGAAATGATGAACTCAAGGTAAGTTGTGATGGAATGAATTGTGATCATGAGAATATGGTCAATTACATTTCCTTATGTTGTATTACTTGCATGTTAATGTATGGTAAGGTTAGCTTAATTCCTTCATATGAGCTTACTAAGTTATATAGCTTACTCTGTTTTATTTCCATGTTTTATACTGTCACCAAGCTAGCTCGAATTTGAGATTCACCGGAGATCGCCTCACAGTATCAAATGTCATTTTGGGTATTGATGATTTTAAACATTTTGAGAGTATGGCATGTATAAGGACTTGGTCATTTTGTTATATGTGTCATTATGATTTGGCCAAATGTATTGGCTTGTAAATTGTCAAAGGCTTGATGTGGTATTTGTCCATGTAACTTGGGTCATTTTGATTAAATTGGTTGTAAGCTTAAGTATATTCGTACATGTGCAAATATCTCATTTATGATGTGGTCTATAAATGATTGGTGAATAGTTGAATGTGACCTAATGGTTGTGTTGTTGAATGGTTAAGATTGGCTCATTGGTATACTAGGAAATCTAAGAAGGATTATGCATGACAAAAGTATTTGTGTTGGCACTTGTGGATATGAATTTGGTATGATTTGAATTGGTAGAATATGATGTTGTAAGTATGTTATGTGTGTTAATGAAATGATATGTTCTAACCTTGATTTTGGATGTTTGGTTGCCTAAGTATGTCAATATTTATGCCATTGAACTTGTGTGTGTGTAGGTGTAAATGAGGGTGAAAAATGGCTTGGTAAATAGCCTTTATTTTGTCCACACGGGTAGGCATACGGGCATGTGTCTAGGTTGTGTGTGACACACGACTTGCCCCATGGGCATGTGCTGGACCGTGCACCTTAATTTTAAGACATAGAATGCTTAGAATTGAGCACACGAGTAGAGACACGGGCGTGTGTCTCAACCGTGTGAGGGACACGGCCTCAGGCACAGGCTTGTGTCCTGGGCGTATGAAGTCTTCACTTATTTTATGAAAATTTAATTAACTACATGACCTAGCACACAAGCGTGTGACTTGGCCATGTCACCTCAATTTGTTCATGCTTTGCAAAACAGAGAGTTACACGGGTTAGGGACATGGGTGTGTGACCCCTATTCATAACAAAAAATTTTTATGTTTCGTAAAAATTTCTTAAGAGCTTGGTTTAGTCCTGAACCACTTCCGAAGCATCTTTTGGGCCTCGTAAGCCTATGTTTGAATGCAAATGGATTTTAATTTGAATGAAAATTTATGACTCAAAATTGTATATTTGCTTGCGATGTGAGTCCGGTAATGCCTTGTATCATGTTTCGACGTTGAATACGGATAAGGGGTGTTACACTTCACTATATAAACCACTCTCCATTCTATTAATTTTCATATCCCTCAAAGCAATTTGCTCAACCCCCAAAAAAATCCCTAAATCTCTTTTTTTTTTCGTCAACCTCAAATCTTGAAAGAAACCCTAGTTCTTTTCCCTTTTTGCTAAAACCATCTACTGCCGTCACAAGAAGATTACTGAAGCGCTGTCGTTATTGTCGCACACCGTCGCTGTAGCCGCACTATTATTATCATCGTAAGATTTTTACCATAGTAAGTCTTTACCACTTTGCGGATTTCTTTTTTCCACTTGTACAAAAACTTTGCCATTTTCAAGAAAAAACACCATGTCTGGTAAAAGAACTAGATCTTCAAATACTACTTCTAAAAACCTGATTTTGATTGATGAAGAAGTGAAAGAGAGATTTGATTCAATCTTCAAGCATCAACCTATGATGCTAGAAAAAGTTTTTGACTTGAAGAGTAATGAGTTGATGGCTGTTCCTATACCGATTAGAAAGAAAATCAAAGCTCTCAAGTGGGAATGATTTTGTTATGCTCGTTCACTTCCTGATGATGAACTAGTTCGAGAATTCTATTCTAGTTTGACTATGCAAGATGCTACTGAGGTTATCATTCAAAAGAAAAAAGTACCTTTTACTTTTAAGTCCATCAATGATTTGTTTAATTTACCTAATGTTGAAGAATATGAGTACTACCCTATGATGAACAATATCAATTGGGATTTTCTTAAGCAAGTGCTTGATGTTGTGACAAATTCGGGATCCCAATAGATTATAAGAAAGTGTGGGAGCCATTCTTGCCGAAGGGAATACCTAAAACCAGTAGCAAAGGTATGGTTTTATTTTTTTCGTTACAGTTTTATGCCTATCTCACATAGTTCCACCATCTCGATGGAACGAATGCTCTTGTTATATTCAATTTTAACAAAAAAGTCCATAAATATTGGGAAAATTATTCTCAAGGAGATCCATGATTGTGCGAAAAAGAAGACAGTAAGTGCTTATTTCCCATCATTAATCACTTCACTTTACTTAAGGGCCCATGTTAAAACATAAGAAAATCTGAAGAGGCTATATGTTCAAGGGTGCATTACAAATCATGATTTTGAAAGGTTAGTAGAGAAGGTACATGAGCTGAATCAAGGTGAGCAAAAAGAGCCAACTGAGCCAGATATCGAGAAGTCAACAAAAGAAACTGAAACTGAAGCTAATTCAGTTACAGACACTGAAGAAGAAGAATCTGACAAGGAACCAAATAGTCCTTAAACCAATTGAAGGATCTGCAACCCCTAAACCAAGGGTTGAGCCAAAAGAAGAACCAGTCAAGCTAAGTGTTGAACCTGAATCTACAACTCCTATGCCAACTTCTGCAAGTGCTTCAAAGAAATTGGAGTTGTCAATTTTGATGGATATGTGCAAGTTCATGCATAAACAAAAACAAACTTACTAGAAATATGCAAAAATTAAAGACGATTCAATTCAAAATACTTTTAAGAATATCTCTAATACTTTTGCTCTTGAGTTCCCAGATTCTATCTTTGAGACATGGATGGGAGATATGACTATGCAAGCGGAGATAGAGCTAAAAAAGACAAGGGGAATGAGTCAGAAAAATAAAAGGGGGGATTCTTGTCTTGTTATTTATTTAATTATTTTTGAGTCTTTAGGAATTTATTTCTTTCGTAATTAGGATTCAATTTCTATATAATAAAACATAGCAAGCATGAATAAACTTAACACTTCTTTAGATAGAAAAAGACTAAGTAATGTGGTAATGGGAATGAACATGCCTAGGATTGGGTTATTAGGAAAGACTTGGTATTTAAGTAGTCTTAATGACTCACCTCTCTTCCTTTACAACCCTACCTGGTGTTCAGTTTTCATTCATTACTTTGTTCTTGCAATGAGGATATTTCTTCTTTTTAAAGGGGGTAAGGCAAATTATTTGCTCAAATTTTTAAAATTTTTCGAGTTTGTTTCAATCATTTCTTTCATAAGTATGATTTAATAAATGAATGTTTAGAGAAATTTTTTGTTATAAGATAGTTTGTATGCAAGTATGAATGATGATTTTATCTGAGTGAAAGTATGTTATCATGAAGAATGGAATGCTTGTATGATCTTAGCCTTAGTAATGTTTGCCATGAAAACTTAGTTTCTCTTGAGATTAGACATCCATGAAAGTTTATATCTTTAAAATTGACTT
This sequence comes from Gossypium arboreum, assembly GCF_025698485.1. Lineage (NCBI taxonomy): Eukaryota > Viridiplantae > Streptophyta > Magnoliopsida > Malvales > Malvaceae > Gossypium > Gossypium arboreum. Next base: position 63,635,055 of record NC_069077.1, read on the forward strand.
AGTAACTTTCTTGAGGCAAAATCTTAGGCGACATAAAAATCTAAAATGATATAGGCACCATTTCTTTGGATCGTTTTGAACCTTTTCAAGCCAACCCTATTGTAACGCCCCAAATCTTGGAAACCACTGTTAAAATTATTTTTGCATGTTTGTGACATGGATGTATGTTTGCCTTAGTAGTTTAGTGCTTTGGGAGTGCCTGGGAAGTCTTGGGTTCAAGCCTTGGCTTGAACCAAATTTTGTTTTTTAAAGTTAAAACCTCTACCCTTAGTCAGTACGATTATATACAGAACTTGTTAAAATCTTGACAAAGCAAGCATGCTAGCCCAATGGTAAGTGGCGTATGGAGTGTGCAAGGAGTTTGAGGTTCGAATCCCTGCTTGTGCAAAGGGAGATTATTTTTACTGTTTTCCTTGGGAGGTAGTTGTGTTTGACCGAAACACTGATGAGTGGAGGGGAGTTTGAACCGGTCATGGAGGGATTGTAGAAGGGAGTTGAGGAGAGATCTATGGAGAGTTTTAGGAGAGAACCAGGGGATTTTGAAGTTATAGGGAGTTAGTGCCGAATGATGACTCTAGGAACTCAAGATTTCGACCTAAGGGTCATGCTTCTCATTTGGTCAATTTTGCATTCTCATTTTTACCTTTTTCATTTGGGGTCTTTTTCACTTTTGTTGAGTAGCGATTTTTTGCTAGGGGTTTTAGAGGTACTTTTCTTTTAGACCATTTAGGCACCTTTGAGGGGGCTGCCTACTTCGTCTTGGCTCTTCACAACAGTGTTGTACTAATCAACTGTCTCCGCTCCTTCTCTATTTTTGAGTTTTGGTTCTTCTCTTAGACTTTCTTTGCTCTTCTAGTGTGTTGGTCGAACCTAAGATCCTTTGTTCTTCAAAATCGAACACCTTGTTTCCACTTTCTTTTCTTCTTCTCTTGGTCGAATAGTTCTAGGTCGAATACCCCTTTTCAATTCGGGCGACTTCTAGGCTTGGGTGTTAGCTGAATATTGGTTAGTCTTCTTCTCGGGAAATGCCAATTTCTCTTTCTGTTGGCTGAATGTACCCTTCTCACTTATTCTCTTCTCCACCTTAATAATTGACTTGTAACATTGTGTTTTTGCCGAATGTTGCTAGAGGCTCGACTTCAATAAGTAATGTGTTGGGTCGATTGCTCTTTCCTCTCCAAGTGATCCTTTCATTCATGGTGAGTACTTTGTGTCCTAGATAATTATGTTGGATTATAGATTCTTATGAATCGGTTAACTGTTTCATGTGAAGGTTAAAGCATTGGAGAGATTACGTTGGTTGGATCAAGAGGGGGTTCAACGATTGTTCGATTAGTAAGTGGCGATGAATTGGTTAAAGTATTTTCAATACTATGATTTTGGATTAACCACGGTTATGGACTGATGGTGGGTTTTCATGAATCATAGGAGCTTTGGTCTCGGAAACATTGATGCTACAGTTTCATAACAGGTGTGTGAACACTGCCATTAGATGCAAAACAACAAAAGCCGAAAAGCCAAAAAGTGGGCAGTTGACACCACATAGGCGTGTGGCCGCCCGTGTAGTAGGTCATGCAATAAAGCATGGTCGTAAGGTCGACAAAATGGTCATAAGCATTTTCATGGACCAAAACAATATTGGGCCAATTTGGGCCGAATTGGGCTGCATAGGCCCTGTGGGCCTATGGGCTCACACGGGGAAATTGCACAAAAGTGTGGTAATTAGTGGGCTAGGCTGTGTAAACTATACGGCTAAGGCCATTTCTGGGCTATGTGGGCCATACGAGCGTGTGGGCCCATATGGGCCCGCAATATGGGCTTTAGGCCCATTAGCACTGAATGTCTATTAAGGTTGCACGGGTCGCCCAAGATGACTGTGGACCTACAGTTGGGCCGGTAAGTGTACCTGGACCCTTATTTTTTGTAAATGACTGATATACCCCTATGTGATGTACGACTGTTTGAGCGTGCCATTTTTACTAAACATGCATCTATAATATGTTGCATTGCATGGGGTAGGATACATGATTTTGGAGGAAGTGTACTGAAAGGCTATAAGCCTATTACTGGCAGCTCTGCTGCAACTACTGATTTAGTGTCGCAACTGGTGCTACATGGTGTGTAGGGTTGGGTGGGTCAATTTTATCCCCACATGGTGTGTAGGGTTGGTACGGAAAGGGCTTAGGCCCAAACTGTGCTTACTCTGACTTATTTCTTTGATGGGATTTCACACATTGGGATTTCAAAAACTCACCAATCTATTAACTGTGCGGGAAATCCCCAGGCTTAAACGGATCAAGGCGACGGAGGACTCAGTAGTGGCCACTCGACTTAGTCATTTTTCTATTTTATAAATAAGGTTTATTTTGGGTTTTCATTATGTAATAAGGCCTCTTTAAGTTTCATTTTGATTTGGAGATTTATTTAATTACCTTGATTTTTAATTGATAGTAGTAGGACACGGGATTTCAAAAAAAATATAAACAAATGTTTTTCTAAAAACACCACAATTATGCAACATATTTTGAGAGCTTATGCAACAAACACTATTTTAAAGGGTAATAACAATATAATATGATCAATATTATGCTAGAACAACTTGAGTTTATCACAATGAACATACACCCTAAATTTTTCGTAAGAACCCAAAGAGGTTTTTATGTAAAGCGAGTTTTTCAAGAAATTATATTTGAAAAACACTCTTATGTAGCATCGCAGATCCAGCCATAACATCTAGGCTGAGTTTGGGGTGTTATGTTTAGTGGTATCAAAGCCAGGTTGCAAAACTCGACTGTGGTTTTGGGTTATTTTAAAAAACATGGAAATTTTAATAGAATTGATTCAAATAGTTTGAAGTGATTGATATAATTTGAAATTGCTTTACTGAAGGAGTGTTACACCAAGTCTCTGTGCCGATCCTGTAAGTCTTCTGATTGTTTATACTTAAATAATATTGAAATATTATTACTGAGACTACTTTAGGTAGTAAAACTATACTGAAACTCTCTAGTTAGAGTAAACTACTAACCATAGTAAGATTGCGAACCGCGAAAACAAACTCTGAGATAATATTGTTCATAAGATATATGTAGTAATTACTGGAACAATAAATTGACTGGCATAAAACTGTTAATACAGATAAAAACGCGTTTGAATAATGAGCACTAGAGATACTCGTGGTAAAGGCCGCGATAGAGGCCGTGGAGGTACTCGGGCTGAGTCTTCGTCTTCTGGACACCAGCCTAATGAGGAAGCTAGAGAGGTGCCAGTTATGTGGATGCCCGTAGAAGAGAATTTCTGAATTTAACTCAGGGAGATAGGACACTGACTAAATATAAGGCTGAATTTTTACGACTGAGCTGCTATGCAGGTAGGATGGTGGCAATAGAATATGAGTGGTGTGTTCAATTTGAGGATGGCCTCAGAAATGGTTTAAGGGTTCTGATAGCTCCTTAGAGGGAGCGGGATTTTGCAGCACTGGTTGACAAGATAAAAATCGCCGAGGATGTGACGCGCATTGAGCAACAGAACAGAGAGAAAGGCATGGGTAAGAGGGATGCTGAGCCCTTAAATTCAGAGGCTTAAGAAAAAGCCTAGAGCTGATGGGCCAATCAGAATTAAGACTTCTGCTATTGCTACTTCTAGATTGCAATTTTGTGCTGATTGTAGAAAACACCATCAGGTTGAATGTTGGAAAAAGATGGGTGCATGTCTAAGATGCGGATCGTTAGAGCACCGTGTCAAGGATTGTCCATGGAGGCCCGAGCAGATGCATGCTATTGGTTTGGGTAATGTACAGCAAGGTGGACAGTAGCCACCGAGAGGCCAAGGTTAGGCCAGGGGTGGAAATGGTTTAGGTCGTGGTCGTGAAGCACCGGGCAGAGGTGCTAGTCATGCGGAAGCGAGGCAGCCGACACTGGTTTATGCTGCACGTCGTCGGGAAGATAGAGATGCTATGGACGTCATTACGGATACATTATTTATCCATAATGTACCTTATACTACATTAATTGATGTTGGATCTACACATTCATACATAGCATGCTCTATGTCTAAGATATTGGGTTTTAGGGCTGAAAACACTATGAGTGAGATCACTGTTCTAAGTCCACTGGGGCAGTCTGTTCGGATAAATAAGATGTTTAGAGATGTTCCCTCAGAGACACAAGGAGTTGTCTTTCTGGCCGATCTTATGGAGCTACCTTTCGGAGAATTCGACCTCATACTGGGCATGGATTGGTTAGTTAAACATCGAGTAAGCTTGGAGTGCCACTAAATGGATAGTACTGAGAACTGAGGCAGATGAGGAGGTAGTGGTAATTGGAGAACGAAAAAACTATTTGAGTAATGTTATTTCTATACTAAGGGCCGAGAAATTGGTTCACAAGGGCTGTGAGGTGTTCTTGGCCTACATCAGTGTTTCAGATATTGGGGATTCTTCGATAAAGGATATCAGAATAGTTAAGGATTTTCCTAACGTCTTTTCTGAAGAGTTACATGGGTTACCTCCAGAACGTGAAGTGGAGTTTGGAGTTGAGCTCCTTCCTGGTTCAGCTCCGGTGTCCATCACTCCTTATAAAAGGGCACCGAAGGAGCTTGTGGAGCTTAAGGCCCAGTTTCAACAGTTACTGGACCGTAGGTTTATCTGACCTAGTGTGTCTCCGTGGGGAGCACCAGTATTATTTGTGAAAAAGAAGGATGGATTCATGCGTATGTGCATCAACTACAGACAACTGAAAAAGTTGACCATTAAGAACAAATACCCTCTGCCAAGAATTGATGATCTGTTTGACCAACTGCGAGGAGAGTCAGTTTTCTCTAAAATATATCTCCGGTCGAGGTATCACCAACTAAGAGTTAAAGAGACTGATGTGCACAAGATGACATTTAAGATTCGTTATGGTCATTACGAGTTCTTGGTTATGCTATTCGGACTTACAAATGCACCAACAGCTTTTATGGATCTAATGAACAGAGTGCTTCAACCCTATCTGGATTGGTTTGTTGTAGTATTTATCAATGACATACTGGTGTATTCGAGGTCTGAAAATGAACAAGATGAACATCTCCGGGTAGTTCTATAAATTTTGAGGGAGAAACAACTGTATGCCAAGTTCAGCAAGTGTAAATTTTGGCTACGTGAGGTAATGTTTCTTGGTCATGTGGTATCTGCTGAGGGAATTAGGGTTGATCCTCGAAAAATTAAGGTTGTTTTGGATAGGAAGTAGCCTAAGACTATATTAGAAATTCGTAGTTTTTTGGGACTAGCTAGGTACTATCGAAGATTTGTAGAGGGGTTCTCGCTAATTGTTGTGCATTTAACTAAGCTGCTATGTAAGGGCATGTCATTTAACTAGACTAATGCACAGTAAAAGAGCTTTAAGAAGCTCAAGAAAGTTTTGACTGAGGCCCCTATTTTAATATAGTTAGAGTCTGGGAAAGAGTTTATTGTGTACAGCGATGCATCACATATCAGTTTGGGATATGTGTTAATGCAAGATGGCAAGGTTGTGGCATATGCATCTCACCAACTTAAGACTCATGAGATGAATTATCTGACGCATAACTTGGAGTTGGTCGTAGTGGTTTTCATACTAAAAATTTGGAGGCATTACCTGTACAATGAGAATTGTATCATTTACACGGATCACAAGAGCCTCAAGTACCTCTTCACTCAGAAGGAGCTGAACCTTAGGCAGCATAGATGGATCGAGCTGCTTAAGGATTATGACTGTTCGATTGAATACCATCTTGGTAATGTGGTGGCCGACGCACTGAGCCGTAAAGCTGTGACTGATCTGAGAGCAATGTTTGCTCGTCTTTGGTTATTTGATGATGGTAGCTTGTTGGCTGAGCTCCAAGTTAAACCAGTATGGATTGAGGAGATTAAGAATAAACAATTAGAGGATGAGTCATTCAGTCTTCGATTCCGCCAGGTCAGGAATGGTAATATTCTGTTTCCGAGGTAGAATTTGTTTACCTAAGGATACTGATTTGAGGCAGTCTATACTGCGAAAGGTGCATAGAAGCCCCTATGCTATGCACCCAGGTGGGAATAAAATGTACAGAGATCTTCGTGAGATATATTGGTGGTCAGGTCTTAAGCGTGAGGTTACTGACTTTGTAAGGAAATGTCTGACTTGCAAGTAGGTTAAAGCAAAACATCAACTGCCTTTTGGGTTGCTTTAGTCAGTTAAGATTCCGATGTGAAAGTGGGAAAGACTAACTATGGACTTTGTGAATGTGCTGCCCTTAACGCCTACTAAGAAGGATTCGATATGGGTTATCGTGAATCAGTTGACCAAATCTGCCCATTTCATACCGATTCGCACTGATTATTCGTTACAGAAACTGGCTAAGTTGTATGTATCCGAGATAGTGAGATTGCATGGGGTACCAATTTCCATAATATCTGAGAGAGATCCTTACTTCACGTCTCGATTTTGGAAGAAGTTACATGAAGCTCTGGGTACACAGTTGGACTTCAGTACTGTGTTCCATCCTCAGATGGATGGTCAGTCAGTGAGGGTGATTCAGATACTGGAGGACATGTTAAGGAGTTTTGTGATTGACTTCCGAGGTAGTTGGGAAGATTACTTGCCGCTAACAGAGTTTGCTTACAACAATAGCTATCAGTCTAGCATACAGATGGCACCTTACGAAGCATTATATGGTCGTAAGTTTCACACTGCTTCATGTTGGACTGAGTTGGGTAAACGGCGTGTTCTGGGCCTTGAGCTAGTATCTGATACTGAGGATAATGTTAGATTAATTCAGGATTGACAAAAGGCAGCATCAAACAAACAGAAGTCATATGCGGATTCGAAACGTAAGGAAATTGAGTATTCTATGGGAGATTATGTTTTTCTCAAGGTCCCCCCATGGAAAAAGGTATTGAGATTTAGGCATAAGGGCAAGTTGAGCCCAAGGTTCATTGGGCCTTACCACATACTAAGAAGAGTAGGACCAGTTGCCTACCAGTTAGAGTTACCTCCAGAATTAGAGTGGATCCATGATGTGTTCCACGTCTCTATGTTGAGACGCTACCGCTTAGGTCCTGCACATGTTGTACTGATTGAGGAGATTAAAATTAGACCAGATCTGACTTTCGAGGAGGAATCGGTCCAAATTTTGGATTGAGAGGTGAAAGTCTTGAGAAGGAAATCAATTCCATTAGAGAAAGTTCTATGGTGGAACCACAGTTCTGAGGAGGCCACGTGAGAGCCCGAAGAGGCAATGTGACAACAATACCCTCACTTATTCTGACGAGGTAAATTTCGAGGCAGAACATTTCTTTAAGGAAGGTAGAATTGTAACACCCAAAATCTTGAAAACCCCTATTAAAATTATTTTTGTGTGTTTGTGACGTGGATGTATGTTTGCCTTAGTGGTTTAGTGCTTTGGGGGTGCCTAGGAAGTCTTGGGTTCAAGCCTTTGCTTGAGCAAAAAAAATTTTTAAAGTTAAAACCTCTACCCTTAGTCAGTACGGTTATATGCAGAACTTGTTAAAATCTTAACAAAGCAAGCACGCTAGCCCGATGGTAAGTGGCGTGTGAAGTGTACAAGGAGTCTGAGGTTCGAATCCCTGCTTGTGCAAAGCGAGATTATTTTTACTGTTTGCCTTGGGAGGTAGTTGTGTTTGACCGAAACACTGATGAGTGGAGGGGAGTTTGAATCGGTCATGTAGGGATTGTAGAAGGGAGTTGAGGAGAGATCTATGGAGAGTTTTAGGAGAGAACCAGTGGATTTTGAGGTTGTGGGGAGTTGGTGCTGAATGAGGACTCTAGGCACTTAAGATTTCGGCCTAGGGGTCATGCTTCTAATTTGGTCAATTTTGCATTCTCGTTTTTCCCTTTTTTGTTTGGGGTCTTTTTCACTTTTGCTGAGTAGCCATTTTCTGCTAGGGGTTTTGGAGATACTTTTCTTTTAAACCATTCGGGCATCTTTGGGGGTGCTGCCTACTTCATTTTGGCTCTTCACAACAGTACAGTACTGATCGACTGTCTCCTCTCCTTCTCTACTTTCAAGTTTTGGTTCTTGATTCTCTGACCGATTGTTTCCCCTCTTCCCTTCGACTTTCTTTGCTCTTCTACTGTGTTGGCCTAACCTAAGATCCTTTGTTCTTTAAAGCCGAACACCTTGTTTCCACTTCCTTTCCTTCTTCTCTTGGCCGAATAGTTCTAGGTTGAATACCCCTTTTCAATTCGGGCGACTTCTAGGTTTGGGTGTTAGCTGAATATTGGTTAGTCTTCTTCTCGGGAAATGCCAATTTCTCTTTCTGTGGGCCGAATGTACCCTTCTCAGTCATTCTTTTCTCCACCTTAACGACTGACTTGTAACACTATGTTCTTACCGAATGTTGCTAGGGGCTCGACATCAATAAGCAAGGTGTTGGGTCGATTGCTCTTTCCCCTACAAGTGATCCTTTCATTCGCGATCAGTACTTTATGCCCTAGATAATTATGTTGGATTATAGATTCTTATGAATCGGTTAACTGTTTCATGTGAAGGTTAAAGCATTGGAGAGATTATGTTAGTTGGATCAAGAATGGGTTCAATGATTGTTCGATTGGTAAGTGTCGACGAATTGGTTAAAGTATTTTCAATACTATGATTTTGGATTAACCACGATTATGGACTGATGGTGGGTTGTCGTGAATAAGGTGCTTTGGTCTCGGAAACATTGATGCTACAGTTTCATAACAGGTGTGTGAACACTGCAATTAGATGCAAAACAAAAAAAGCCGAAAAGTGGGTTGTCGACACCACACGGGCGTGTGGCTGCCTATGTGGTAGGCTGTAGAGTAAAGCATGGCTGTAAGGTCGACAGATGGTCACGAGTGTTTTCATGGACCAAAACGGTATTGGGCCATTTTGGGCCGAACTGGGCTACGTAGGCCCAATGGACCTGTGGGCCCACACGGGGAAATCGCACAAAAGTGTGGTAATTAGTGGGCCAAGCTGTATAAACTATACAGCTAAGGCCATTTCTGGGCTATGTGGGCCATACAAGCGTGTGGGCCTACATGGGCCTATAATATCGGCTTTAGGCCCATTAGCACTAATTGTCTGTTAAGGTTGCACGGGTCGCCCAAGACAATTGTGAACCTACAGTTGGGCTGGTAAGTGTATCTAGACCCTTATTTTTTGTAAATGACTGATATAACCCTATGTGATGTACGCCCGTTTGAGCATGCCATTTTTACTGAACATACATCTATAATATGTTGCATTGCATAGGGTGGGATACATGATTTTGGAGGAAGTTTACTGAAAGGCTATAAGCCTATTACTGGTAGTTCTACTGCAAATACTGATTTAGTGCCACAACTGGTGCTAAATGGTGTGTAGGGTTAGGTGGGTCGATTTTATCCCCACATAGTGTGTAGGGTTGGTACGGAGATGGTGTGTAGAGGACGGATTGGGTAGGATTTCTATTTGCATACTGTTACTGTAATGGGCCCAGGCCCAGACTGCCACTATTACTGTAATGGCTCTGGCCCAGACTGATATTGTTACTGAAATGGGTTAAGGCCCTAACTATTAAGGAAAGGGCTTAGGCCCAAACTATGCTTACTCTAACTTATTGCTTTTATGGGATTTCACACATTGGGTTTTCAAAAACTCACCCATCTGTTAACTGTACAGGAAATCCCCAGGCTTAAACGGATCGAGGTGACGGAGGACTCAATGGTGGCCACTCGACTTAGTCAATTTTTTTTATTTTATAAATAAGGTTTACTTTGGGTTTTCATTATGTAATAAGGCCTCTTTAAGTTTCATTTTAATTTGGAGATTTATTTAATTACCTTGAGTTTTAACTGATAATAGTAGGATACGGAATTTCAAAAATATATAATCAAATGTTTTTCTAAAAACACCACGATTATGCAATATATTTTGAGAGCTTCTGCAACAAACATTGTTTTAAAGGGTAATAAAAATAAAATATGATCAATATTATGCTAGAACAACTTGAGTTTATCACAATGAACATACACCCTAAATTTTTGTTGAGAACCCAAAGAGGTTTTTATGTAGAGCGGGTTTTTCAAGAAATTCTATTTGAAAAGCACTCCAATGTGGCATCGCAGATTCGGCCATAACGTCTAGGTCGGGTTTGAGGTGTTACACCTATGATATTAGACCCTTGAAACTGTAATTTTGAGCTTAAAGGCATGTTTATTACAATGAACCTACATTATAAGCCACATTACCATCTTTTAAGTTATCCTAATTTTGTGCACCCATATTAACTATAGTTTTCTTGGTAATCAACATTTGCGGAAATTTTCAAAAAGTTGTATGTGCTCATGCTTAAAAAAAACGAAAGAAGAGCGAAGAAAAGTTTGCTCAGTCTCCAAAAAGGAAAAATGTATGAGCTTGAGTTCAAAATAAGTTTGGGGGTGTTCCAAAGGTTCACTTAAAGAAAAAGGCTGTATTTCAAGAAATCCAAGACAAAGTCAAAGGTTAAGATTTTGAAACCGAAATGTCTCATCTCTTAAAATCCCTACCTTTAATCGAGCCCCATTACAACCTTATAAAAGACCTATTGATTTGATGATTATGTCACCTACATTAGTGGAGAGGAAGTACTAAGTTTAACATATGAAGATCATAAATAAGTCTTATGATTGTTTGCTTGATTGATAAGACATTATGTTGAATGAAGAATGTTATCTATGGCTGTGACATACATACAAACTATGATTCATGTTGGCATATTTTGAAACTAAGTATAAAATTCTATAAATGTTTGCATATGAATTACTTGTTAATAAAGAAGATATATGAACATGAAATTATTAATGCATGATTATGGGACAAAGATTGATGCTGCTTACACAGTTAGCAATTTTTCCTTAGCAAGACCTTTTTATTGTACATAAACATTCCTCAGAACGAGCAATGATTTAAGTTTGGGGGTGTGTAAACTAAAAAATATATAGGATTTTTCCTATGTAATTTGTCACCTTTTACTTAAATTCGTTGTTAAAACTAAGTAATTGTTAAATAAATTAATGAAATATGTGAAAATATGAAATTAGGACATAGAAATTATTAAAATGTGATTTTATGCTTTATTATATAGTTTTCATGCATAAAATGGCTTATTTTATACTTATTTGAACATATTATATTTTTAAGACATAAAATGGGTTATGCATGATTAAATTAAATAATAAAATACAAAATTATATTTAATAAATCATTTTAAATATTTTATTAATAATTTGGGTTGTAATTAATTATTTAAATTGGATAAATTTAATTCTTTGGTCCTTTAACTTATTGATTTATTTTGGACAAGTTCATCCAAATTGAAGACTAAGTCAACCCAAAGGCGGCTACACATGGCTGTCCACTTAAACCAGTTTTTGGTTTAATTACACAAGGTCCTTGCATTGTTGAAGAAATTAGAGATTTGCCCGAAGATTTACATTTGACTGGGTCTCAGTCTTGAGTTATTATGGCAATTAATGTAACACCCCTAACCCGTATCCGTCGTCAGATCAGGGTTTTGAAGTATTACAAAAACATTTAGAATATTTTTTTCAATTAATTTATGTAACTTACTATTCATTTTCCGGGATCATACATATCGTCTCTTATATGGACCCTCGAGGCCTAAAACGAGTGTTGGAATCAAATCGGGACTAAATCGGGAACTTAGGAAATTTTTCGCGAAATTCCAAAAATTTTTCCTAGGTGTAGGGCTCACACGCCCGTGTGGTCTAGGGACACACCCATGTGGTCAGGCCATGTACTACACACGCCCGTGTCCCTAACTCGTGTAACTCTCTGACTTTTAAAGCATGAAGAAATTGAAGTCACACGGCCAAGTCACGCGCCCGTGTGCTAGGCCATGTGGCGAATTTTTATTTTTGACATTTTGGTGCAGTTTTCACACGACCGTGTAACACGCCCGTGTCCCAGGCCGTGTCAACCACACGGCTGAGACACACTCCTGTGTCTCTGCCCGTGTGCCCAATTCTGAGCATTTTGTTTCTCATTTCTAAGATGCAAGGGACACACGACCAGACCACATGCCCATGGGACAAGCCATGTGTCACACACGGCCAAGACACACGCCCATGTGTTTGCCCGTGTGGACAAAATAAGGCCATTTCCTAGCCTCATTTGTCATGCAAAACTTACCACTCACAAACATATATCCACTAATCCGACATCATATAATTTGACTCAATCATATAGTATTATCTCATGTATTAATAGATATAATCTTACTCATGTCATAAACTCATATGCTACCACAATTTCTTCAAGCCAACACATAATAAGCACTTATGTGATTATCAAAACATCACTTTAAAAATAGCCAAACTTAGACCATCATTAGCCACTCCAATGGCTAGGTTACAAAACAACCATTACAAGCCATCATTGGCCAACTAAGCTTATACATGCCATTATACCAAAATGAGATAGTGGATAGTGTGATGACTGCTCCAACCGACTTCCAACCTTTGTGAGCTTTGAGCACTATAAAATAGGGAAAAATAAACAGAGTAAGCATTTTATGCTTAGTAAGTCTATATAACGGGAAGTAAACTTACCAATCTTATTTATTGACACAAGCACACATAAATACATATTCCATTAATTTTGGGTAAGTTACCTAAACACATACACTTATTCAAACAAGTTAGTCACATAATCTCATATGAATATCAAGTAAACATGGATGAGCTCATCACATTACAAGTTTCCAATAATTTCACCTTTCCACACTTCAAGAGTCTTTTCCGTCAAACTATTGAAATTTCAATGGATGTCTGGGTAATATAAAAATGTACTAAAGTACCCATTAGGCTACATAATAATGCATACTCTTGAGCCGTACAATTTACAGTAGGATTACCAGTCGAGGCTAAATCCTATTCGTAGCATATGCTCTAGAGAGCTTAATTTGGATTACCCGTCCGAGCTAAACCCAAGTTATAACCTAAGCTCAAGAGGGCTTACATTAGAATTACCCGTCAAGGCTAAATTCTATTTGCAACATGTGCACTATTATTCTTAATCCATCAAAATTTAAGATTCAATCGGAACATGATAATTCATCCATATAACACAAATTAAGGCTATTTCATTATGTATATATCATCTCACACATATCAACACAATCATGCAATTGAATTGAAACATATTAACATACATTTTTAAGTTACACGAACTTACCTCGAAAATGGTTCGTTTTTGAATTTCAACTAATCCGAAACCTTTTACTTTCCTCGATCTAGTTCCGTGGTTGGTCTTTCTAGATCTATATGGATAAATTTAACTATTAATCTACCACATTTCATATACACTCGCATTCTATTGCATCCTAGGCTAAATTACAATTTTCCCCCTATCCTTTTCAAAAATTTCAATTTCGTCCCTAGGCTTAGAAAATGAAATTCATGAAATGTAACCCTCTTTGAAATTTTTAAACAACATTTACAGCACAGATTTTTCACAAATTTCATAATTTTCCATAGGTTTTTACCATTTTTCATTTTAGTCCCTAAATCAAGTTTTCATCAAAAATTGCTTTGTAAAAGTTGTTCACGTATGAATAAATTTTCATTTTCTACCATAAATTTCTAACTTTCAACATATTCATCCATGACCCGAATTTCATACCTTGATAACTTTTCAAATTAATCCCCTAAATAGAGAGATTAAACTATCCCGATTTCAAAAGTATAAAAATCATTAAAAATGAGACTTGATTTCATACCTTTTCAAGCTTGGTAAGTTGTCTTCCTCTCTCCTAGGATTTCCATAGAAATTTTGGGGAAGATGATATGAAATTAGATGAATATTTCTTTTTATTTAATTTCCATCTTTTAATTTTTGTGATTTATAATTTAGTCCCTTGCCTTTTTTTATTTTCCATGGATGAGTCATTAAACTATCTACTAACTACTCTTTAATGGTCTAATTACCATAAGAGGACCTTAAGTTTTGAATTCTATAGCTATTTGATACCATAGCTACTAGAATCCAACTTTGGCATTTTATGGAATTTAGTCCTTTACCTAATTAACTACACAATCAATAAAATTTTCGTATCAAAATTTTCATGTGGCCTTCCTATATGATGCCAACCATAAATAAAATAAAATAATTTTTATTTTTAACTTGAATTTTGGGTCCCAAAACCACTGTTCCGACCTCACCGAAATTGGGCTGTTACAATTAAATTGCTTAAAAATCAAGCAAAAATCAGCTCAAATTAGGCTAATTGTGGCCGGCCACTCATGGAAGAAGTTTGAAAAGACTAAACCCAGCTATTTTTAGCAAACTACCCACCTCTCTTCACCTATAAATAAGACCCCTTCGTTCCCTCATTCATCATCCCTCATCCCTCATCATTCTCTCTTCTCTCTCAATTCTCTTAGCATTTTCCATTCCCCATGTCTAGCATCATCTCTTCATAGAGGTTTTAGCAATTAAATCATCAGCCCTTGGTTGGCCACCTTGGAAAGCCATCACCAAATGAGCAAAGTGAAGAAGCGAAGGAGCCTCATCAGTTAGAGTCTCGGGTGATAGCCATTTTGATTTGGGTTTAATCTTTCTTTTCTTTAATTTAATCTAAAAATGTTTTCTATCTGTTCTTTGTTATTGTTTACAACAATGTTAGCTTAATTTTATTTAAGCTAGGATGATTGCTTTGATTAAATAATATTTATTTGATTCATGCTTATAATGTTTGTGCCTCACTCGATCATGTTTTCAATTAAAATCAAGTCTATATTTCGTTCATACACCTGAATTAGCTGAGCGATCCTAACCAAATGACGGCTAGTGGAAACATAATTGAAATGTGCATGCTCAATTTAGATCCTAACCCGATTAAATTGCAGGTTGCATAACAACTCTAACCAAGCTTTGTTATCTACATAGTTTTTAGATTTGTGTGATTAAACTATTTCAAACCTAACACGTCCCTGTTACCTCACACGAGTGCTAAGAAATCCTTAGAAAATAAGGATCAGCAAAATGCGTATTTACTAAGTAAAGGATTCCAAAAAGACCTAATGTGGTTTCCAAACTCATGAAAGATCGAGTTGCCATGGGATGTTTTTCTGAATATTATTAAGCATGTTGATAATAAATTGAGTTTAATTAAAGTAATTGTCCTAGTTTATTTATGTTATAATTGTTGCAAATTATGTTTACTTTTGCTTAAATCTATTTCATTAATATAGTTTGCATACTTAGGATAATTTGCATTAGGGATCATTGCATTTAGTTAATATATTTAATTTTAATCATCACTTCTCAACCATATTGTGTTTTTATTTACCAAGTTGTTAGTATTATTTTACAATTAATTGATTTAACACAAATGCAATCCCTATGGAGACAATAACTCGAAACATACTTATTACTTGATAATGACTATGTACACTTGCACAAACCTACGCGTTACAATCACCCATCATGCTCATTAATTGGCTCATTTAATCTTTGAGCTTCATCAATGTTCTGGTTGAGTTGGTGCATTTAGACTACACCTAATTGACATATGTTCTCATTGATTGCATCTCTCCCTCAATTCTATCAAACCATTAACCATGTGCAATATGGTCATTTGGGTTGACCCTATCTTAGGGTTTTTGCAAATCAGGAGGTTGGTAATTAGTGTTTTTAACTTGATTTAAATTATTACTGCTCATTGGTTTCCCCCATCTCAGATTTGGGTGACCTCTCTAGTTAGGATTATATATATTGAAATAGTGGTTTCCACCCCTATTCCCAACATAATTTACATCCTCAGCCAGATTGTTGATATAGTGGAAGAGCAGTTTGTCTCTCCCATCATAAACGGTGTAGAAGCAAATTTGATCTGGTTGAGCCTATCCATTAACTATTGATACATATCATCCTTTTGGATAACTTTTACTGTAGCGGGTTTTTGACCATATGTGAATCGTTCAATTGGCCATTGGTAGAAGTTTAGTCACGTTCTCAATGATTTCATATGCATCCTCGTATGTTCTATTCATAAGGGCTCCTCATACTACTTCGTCCAATCCTAACATGCATTTGCATCCAACCCATTCTAAAATACCTATAGTCACATCCACTTCAGAAATCCGTGGTGTAAGCATTTTTGAATCAATATTTTGAAAAGTTCCCATGCCTTATAGAAAATCTCTCCCTCTATCTGTCTAAAGACAACAATCTTTCGTCTCAGTTGAACTACTTTGCTAATCAGAAAGAACTTCTTTTATGTGCAAAAATTAAAATTAACCTCCTCTAGACATACTGACGTTTAAAATGTGAATATTGCAATAAGATATAAAACGACAAGGCGGTATCCACAAGTATACCGGTCAAGTTGTAATATAGTTTTATAACGAAGTAGGTGAGTACTCGGAGGATCGTACACAAGGCAGGCGAGTGCTAGATCAATTCTAACCTAAACACTAAAAGATCTAATTAGTACATTTAATAAATTATAGTACAATAACATAAAAGAAAAGTTTTTAAAGTTTTCAGATTAATAAAATAAAATAACATAAAAAAATTAAAATTCAAGAGATAGAAGAGTAGAGTAAATCAAATCTTGATTCTGGGTAATTAGCTCGCTTCGGTAATCCCCATCAACTATTGCTTCGAGTTCCTCATCAATAAGAACTACTCTAGTAGGATCTTCCAATCTTCTACTAACATAATGGGTCAGTAAGAACTACTTATCTTCTGACCTCATAGTCTGGACTGGCTTGGGATAAAGATGTTCATGAATGGGCAATACCAATTTTGGCTTAATTCCCATCTTGATGACATCTCAGGGTTGTCAGGCCTAAGGTTTGTTTCACATTCTTCCTTTCCCAAATAGTCGATCCATTGAATGACCCTAGAAAGTAGTTAACAGATCATACCTCCACTTACTAATCCCCCACAGAGGGATTAGTTCCTCATGGCTTTCATATACAACATGGAATAGATAGAATAAATTAATCATTATAAATGAATTGAAGTGAAGAGTTTAAGAAAAACCTGATTGATATTGATAATAAATGTGAATCCACAGAGGTTGATCTCCTTCACAATTTTTATCTCTTGAAATAAAATAAAGACAAATAAACTAAACTCTAGAAAACCTAAGAAAGTAAGAAAACAAAATTAAATCTATAGGAAGAATCTAGGCTAACGGAATGGTGTCCATAATATGTGTTGAAGGAGCCTATTTATAGCCTTTAGGTGGTTTTCGTCCTTCACACTAGGTCAATTGACATTCTCGAGCTTTGAGTTCAATTGTGTAGACCAAAATGCCCTTGCGTCATGTTTAATTTCCTTCCCATAGTCGATGTCGCGGCACACCAGGACCTAAGTCATGACATTGAAGGTAGTTTTGAACTTTATCCATTCTGCTCTTTATGTTTTAACATCGGACCTCCCCTGTTGTGACATAGCATCCAGTGTTGACCTAAAATGCCTTCTAATGGTCTCCTGCACACTCACAAAGTACATTAGCTCTCCCTTAGGCCTCATTTGACACTTAATGTTAATAAAAAACTCAATTTGCACATTTTATTAAATATAATTAAAACTAAAGAAACTTAACTAAAATATAACGGATAAGCTTGTATTCAGGCTTCTTAAGTACGAAAACTAGTTTAATCTACTACACCGACTTACAACAAATCACACCTCAAGGAATTATATGAGGTGCAATCATGTCAAGAGAGGTATGAGACCTCTAAAGCTCTATTTCAATGCAAAATGGTGGAGGGAATTCCTGTTGGAACTCACGTTCTCAAAATGATAGGTTCTATTGAAAGCTTTCAAATACTAGGATTCGCTTTATATGTGGAATTGGCCACTGATGTCATCATGCAATCGTTGTTGGATAGTTTTAACCAATTTGTCCTCAATTTCAACATGAATGAAATTAATACGAATTTTCCACAATTACTTAGCATGTTGCAAACTACTAAAAGTAACATGAAAAAGGTTAGAGCTAAGCCCATTCTGATGGTCCATGAGGACAAAGGCAAAAAAAAAGCTTAATGTTAAGGCAAAGCCTAAGGAAAATGGCAAGGCCAAGTCCAACAAAGGAAAAGCTGAATTGAAACCTAAAGAGAGAAAATGTTTCCATTGTGGTAAGACCGGACACTTGAAGAGGAATTGCCCTGCCTATCTTGAAGAGGTTTAGAAGGCAAAGGAAATCAGAGTGTCCACTTCAGGTGTTTATGCTATTGATGTTAATTTATCAACATCTACTTCTTGGGTATTAGATATTAGTTGTGGTTCTTATATTTGTACATCTATACAAGGACTGCAAAGGAGTAAGAATTTGGCTAAAGGAGATAGGGACCTGCGAGTTGGAAATAGAACAAGAGTTGTTGCATTAGCTGTAGGAACACAAATTTTATCATTGTCTAGTGGACTTGATGTAATTTTTGGAGGATTGTTATTTTCTACCAAGTTTGGCTAGAAACATTATTTCAATTTCTTATTTAGACAAAATTGGTTTTGAGATAATTATTAAGAATAATTATTATTCATGTTATCTTGATAATGTTTTCTATGGTTCAACACAATTAGTAAATGGCCTCTCTATTTTTGATTAAGATATATCAATTTATAACATAAATACTAAAAGATCAAAAATAAATGACTCTAATCAAACTTATCTTTGGCATTGTTGATTGGGCCATATAAGTGAAAAACGCATATCAAAACTCTATAAAGATTGAATTTAGGCTCTTTTGTTTTCAAAAAATTGGATATATGTGAGTCTTGCTTGTTGGGTAAAATGACTAAAACTCCTTTTAATAGTAAAAGTGAGTGAGCTAGTGATTTATTAGGCTTAATACATAGTGATGTATGTGGAGCAATGAATACAAAAGCCAAAAGAGGGTTTCCATACTTCATTACTTTCACTGATGACTTTAGTAGATATGGGTATATTTATCATATGCGCCATAAACCTGAAGCCCTTGAAAAGTTCAAAGAATTTAAAAATCAAATACAAAACCAACTAGGCAAAAGTATTAAGGCACTTTGATCAGATCAAGGAGGAGAATACTTAAGCCTAGAGCTTGATAAGTTTTTGAAAGAATGTGAGATTGTCTCACAACTTACACCTCCTGGTACTTCGTAATGTAATAGAGTTCCTGAAAAGTGAATTCAAACACTTTTTGACATGGTTCAATCAATGATGCATCATGTTGATCTTCTTACTTCCTTTTAAGGGCATGCACTTGAAACAACTGCTTTCACATTGAATCATGTTCTATCTAAATCCATTCAAAAGACACCATATGAGATGTGGACTAAGAAGCGTCCTGGTATGTCTTTCATGAATAATTGGGGTTGTAAAGCTTATTTTAAACATCATACGTCTACTAAGCTCGAACCCAAATCTCAAAAGTGCATCTTTGTGGGATATCCAAAGGAAACTAAATGATATTATTTCTTCAATCCTACCGAGAACAAAGTGTTTGTTGCTCGGACAAGAGTCTTCCTTCAAAGAGAGTTTATCTCTAGAAAAGGATGTGGTAGAAGAATAGAATTCAGAGAAATTTGAGAACAATAATAGATCATTGAATTAGAGATTGAACATTAACAAGTTCCACATGTTGTCGTGAAAAAATCAACTATTTTGGAAATAAAACTACCGCAAAGATCTTTAATACAACGCCATGTACCTGAAAGATATAGATTTCTCATTACAACACATGGTGATATTCTAATTATGGATCAAGATGAGCCTAGAACTTATCAAGAAGTGGTGGCGAGCCCAGATTCTAAGAAATGGCTTGAGACCATGAGGTCTGAGATGGATTCCTTGTCAGAAAACCAAGTATGGATCATGGTTAACCTACCTGAAGAGGTTAAGCCTATAAGGTGCAAATGGGTTATCAAAAAGAAAACCGACATTGATGGTAATGTACAAGCATACAAAAGGGGATTAGTCACTAAAGGTTTTCTCCAAGTTCATGATTTTGACGATGATGAATCCTTTTCTCCTGCTGATATGTTTAAATCCATCCAGATCTTACTTGCAATAGTTGCATTTCATGATTATGAAATCTGTTAGATGAACAGCAAAATAGCTTTCCTTAATGGGAAACTAGAAGAGGATGTGTACGTAACACAACCTAAAGGTTTTGTTGATCCAAAAGATGTTGGTAAGATATGCAAGCTACAAAAGGTCCATTTATGGATTAAAGCAAGCTTCTCGAAGTTGGAATCTTCATTTTAATGATGAAATCAAAGAGTTTGGTTCTATAAAAAATAAAGATGAGCTTTGTGTTTACAAGAAAATTAGTGGGAGCACTATTGTATTCTTGGTATTGTATGTAGATGACATAATTATCATAGGAAATGACATACCTGCCGTACGGTTTATTAAGACTTGGTTAGGAAGTTGTTCTTCTATGAAAGACTGGGGCGTGGCTATGTACATATTAGGAGTCAAAATCTATAATAGGTCTAAGCCAAAGTACATACAATGATAAAGTACTGAAAAGGTTCAATATGGAAAAATCTAAGAGAAGATTCCTACCTATGAGACATGGTCTTTCACTCTCGAAGGAAATGTGTCATTCAACTTCACAAGAGAGAGAATGTATCAATAATATTCCATATGCTTCAGCTATTGGATCTATCATGTATGTCATGCTATGTACTCATCCAAATGCATCGTATGAATTAAGCATGACGGATTGGTACCAAGTAGATCCCGATGAAGGTCATTGGATCACAGTTAAAAATATCCTTAAGGACTTGAGAATGACTAAGGATACATTCCTTATATATGAAGGTGAGGAAGAGCTTAGTGTAAAAGGTTACACTGATGCTAACGTTCAAACTAACAAGGATGAGTCATAATCACAATCAGGTTTTGTGTTTTGCCTTAATGGTGGCACTGTGAGCTCGAAAAGTTCAAAGTAAGATACAATAGTTGATTCTACAACTGAGGCCGAGTATATTGCAACTAGTGAGGCTACAAAAGAGGGTGTTTGGATCAAGAAGTTCAAATCAGAATAAGGAGTTTTTCCTAGCATATCAAATGCTATAGAACTTCTTTGTGACAACAACAGAGCCATTGCACAAGCAAAAGAACCCAGATCTCACCAGCGATCCAAACATACACTTAGGCGCTTTTATCTTATTCGAGAAATCATTGATCGAGGAGATGTAGAAATATACAAAGTACCAATAGATGGTAACATTGTTGATCCACTGATGAAGCCTCTAACACAGTAGAAGCATGATTGTTACACCAAGTCACTTGGTATTAAATATATGAGTGATTGGTCCTAGTGCTAGAGGGAGATTGTTATAGTATGCCCAAAGACCAATCATTAGATAATAGTAATTACATATTTTACCTTGTTTATTAATATAAGGCATTGCCATTATTATTTCAATTTCTTTTTTGTGGGTTTGGACAATAATAATGCATTGAAACTAATGTGTAGTTGATTGATGACGAAGTGTTTTCATTGACATAAGGATGTCAAAATCAATATATGAGTACATGTTAGAGAACAACATATTGCACTGGCCCGTTATGAGTATGTTTCTTAGATTATTATGTAATAGTCACAACATTTCTGACAGTGATAACTATGTATATAATCCTCAGACATGAGATCATCATTGTCCCAACATCATGAGTTGTATATTTTGACACAGTCAAATGTCTACCGTTACAAGTTATACTATAAAGATTGATGTTAGGTATGCTACAATCTATGTAGTGGAAGATGATTGATCAAGATAGAATTTATCCCTCCTACATAATGCGAGCAATATCTTAGGCCTCTTGATGAAGTGAGACTAGAAATGGATGACCATGCTTGAATAAGTTGATATGAGATATCACACTTATTTTTTTATTATAGACTACTCTGAATATCAAGAAATATGAGATTGAACTATACAAGTGTGACTATTCCATGACTTGTGTCCAATCTAGATATTAAAGATCAAAGGATATAATACATGAAAAAATTGTCACAAAAAGGTTATATCCAATCACGACTTCTTGTTAGGCAACAATGATGCATCACTAGATCCCACTCATTACTTGTAATATTAGAAATGTTTTAGTATTACTACTAATGTTACAAGAGCCTACAAGATCATACCCTATAGTTGAAGCGAACAGAATCCAAATACATTTGGTATTTTATTTAGTTTCCACATGAATTAAATTAATTATTAATTTAAAACTAATTTAAATTAATTTGATGGTTAAATGAACACGTTATACATACAAACTTGTTGTACACAAATAGAGAACGTATTTAAAATTAATATATGAAATTGATTTATATAAAATGTTAATTGTATATATTTTACTTAAATATGAAAAGACATGGAAAGTGATATTCTTTTGGAAAAAATATAATTCTTTTCATGACTTTCCATTTGTTTCTCTAATAGTAAGGAATAATCTTGTTTTTCTTTCTAATATATGATATTAAAAAGAAAATAAACGGAAGATATCCCATAGTGTGTTAGGGTTAAAGAAAAAAATAAGATCTAGCAGCCGTCTTTGAATTCTATCTGAAATTGTTCAATGAGTTTTTCTGCTCATGGTTGGTTAGGTGGACTGTTTAGAGGCTGGGACATTTTTTGATGTGCCTTGGAATTGACATCAAATCAGCAGCATTCATTCATCATTTTCAGTTAAGAAGGTATATCTTCAACCCTATTCCAACCTGTTTCATTCCTCGTAAATGGATCCATGGTTGTGGCTCGCTGGACTAATTTTCCCGCTACGCCACAGGAGTACCAACGGTCCCAACATAAATAGCCCCCTTTACTTCCTTATTTTCATCCCTCACTTCACACATCTCTCTCACACCTTTTCTTTTATCTTTCTTTTCGCTTTTAGTTGCTTTCAATTTTTCTTCCTTCCTTTGACAATTTCCCCTCTTGAAAAAGCTAGCACGCCCCTTGTAGCAGTAGCAATCAAGTGTTCATGATGGCCTTGGATCAACAAAACGAGTAGAGAATAGAGGAGGGCACAAGTCTAGCTTCGGAAGATCACTAGGATTTGTTTTTCTAGTTCCCTTCTCTTCATATTTTCAGTTTATGTTGTGATCATGAATATGAATATTTTTTGTGTTGATGGTCTTGCTTTAATTAAAATGACTTGAATTTCGTTCGTTTTAGATTAATTGCATTCTGTCCACTTGAATTATTAAAAATGTTTTTATGTTGTTATTAGGCCTTAGTAAATTATTCAACTAAATAAAATCATGTTTATGTTATGCTTGCATTTTAATTGTAAGGTAACAGTTGAATTAATTATTAAACGAATTGAAATTATAATTAGTTGACACAGTATTTAACTGGTGCATGTTTAATCTTCTAAGGTAGTTGAGGGTTAAATTAGCAATGATATTAAACAATACTTTGGCTTTGCATAACTTATAAGATTATTGTGATTAAATTGTTTCAATATAGGAATATATTGTTACCTCACTTTATCTTATATTTGCTTATGAAAATTTGATTAATTGTTTGAATTGACATGAAAACGTGTTTGAGAGATTAATGGATTTTGTAACAGACCATTTTTCAGTGAAATCGAAATAGTGGTTTCGGGACCACAAATCTAATCCAAAAATAAAATTTATTTATGTTTTATTGCATGGTCCGTAATATGTTAGAAATGTCATGTGAAAATTCTGGTAAGAAACGTTTATTGATTATGTGCTTAAATACGAGAAGGACTAAACATAAAATGCAAAAGTTGAATTCTAGTATCTAGAAGGATTAAATAGCTATGCAATTCAAAACTAAAGATCCTTATATGGTAATCAAACCATTAAAGAAAAGTATGTAGATATTTTGGTGACTCACCCATGTAAATTTAGAAAAAAGGCAAGGACTAAATTGGAAATTGAAATAATTTAATTAATTAAAAGATGAAAAAGAAAATATCATCTTATTTACTCATATTCTTCCCCAAAAATACATGGAAACCCTAGGAGAGAGAAGAAACGTTCATGGCTTAATTGGGTAAGTTTTCTTGTCCCATTTTTAGTAACTTTGATATTTTTGAAACCGGGATAGCTTAATCTATCTATTTGAGGGATCAATTTGAAGAGTTATCAAAGTATGGAAATTAGGAAAATCCTTAACCATTCTGATATCTTTAACAAAGGAACCTTGGAATCGGAAACTCCAATGTATGCTAAATATAATTCACACCCCTTACAAACCAACTTCTCAGCTCTGAGTGTAGAAATCACATTTGACAGATAATTCTAACACTCCCCAATCACAACCACCTCGCCACCATTAGCAGTTTTCAATATCACCCACTTAGCAGCACAATCCAAATTTAATTGATGCTTAACCAGCCAGTCCATGCCCAGCATCAAGTCAAATTCTCCAAAAGGGAGTTCCATTAAATCTACCAAAAATATCCTTCCTTGAACCTCCAAAGGTACATCCTTAAACATTTTATTCACTCTCACTGACTTCCCTAACGGACTCAACACAGTAACTTCACTAGTAGTGTTTTCCACCATAATACCCAAAGTCTCAGACACAGTACACGCTATATAAGAATGCGTACATCCAACATCAATCAATGCAGGATAAGGTACATTATGGATAAAGAACGTACCCGTAATAACATCTGGACTGTCTCCGCCCTCTCGGTGAAATGCAGCGTAAACCAGTGTCGACTGCCTCGCCTCAGTATGACCAGCACCTCTACCCAGTGCTCCTCGACCACGGCCCATACCATTTTCACCTCTAGCCTGACCATGGCCTCTCGGTGGCTGCTAAACACCTCTCGGTGGCTGAACAGTACCAATACCTGTAGCTTGCATCTAATCGAGCTTCCGTGGACAATCTCTAATTCGGTGCTCCATAGATCTGCTCCTCAAACATGCCCCTAACCTCTTCCAACAATCGCCCTGATTACATCTCCCACATTCAGCACAAGGCTGCGATCCAATAGCAGCAATAAAGGCCCTAACTCTGACTGGCCCATCAAACCTGGCCTTCTTATTAGGCCCCATAGCTGAACTTGAAGGCTCCCAAACCCTCTTGTTCCTTTTCTTGTCCTTCTCACAATTCTGGCGCTCAGCGTGCTTCACATCCTCGGCGATCATTGCCTTTTCCACTAACACAGCAAAATCTCACTCCTTTTGTAGAGCTATCAGAACTCGTAGATTATCTCTGAGGCCATCCTCAAAATGAACACAGCACTCATACTCAGTTGCCACCACCCCACGTACATAGTGGCTAAATCACAGAAATTTTGCCTCGTATTCAGCCACAAATTTATCCTCCTGGATTAGATTCAGAAACTCCCTCCTCCAGGCATCCACATAACTAGCACCCATATATTTCCCGTGGAACGCATTCTTGAAAAATTCCCAAGTCAATCGGTCGAGCTGAGTACCCTCTTTCACGGTAATCCACCACTGACAGGCTTTATCTCGTAACAATGATCTCTCTATGATCCTCTGTTCTGGGGTGCAGTCAAGGTCATCCATGATCCTCTCTATGCCCGCAATCCAATATTCAACCACATTAGGAGCAACTCCAGCGATACCCCTAAAGATCTCAGCCCCATTTGACCTGAGTTATTTCGTCACCAACCCACGGCCCATAGTACCAGTATTAGGCCCAGCAACCCTTTCCAAAATTCGCTACATAGATTGGGACAGTGTGTCATCCCAAGCAGCATGATCGTGTGACCCAGTTTCAGTTATAGGTGAAGTCGGTGCCTCACTAGCTTCATTGTTAGGCATATGGCCCGACGCCGACAATCCAGCCCGAGCATATCCACGGCCTCCGCCATGACCTCTTGTACCCCTTACACAAGTACTTCTGGTGCTCATTATCAAAATAAGCTTTATCTGTTTTAACAGTTTTATGCATCAGCTTTACAATTTCAGTACTTATTAACGGATGTTTTATGAGAACAGTATCACTAATTCAGAGTTTTTGTTTTTGCGGATTGTAGTCTTACTATAGTTTTAGGTTACCCTAATAAAGTTCTCAGTACAGTCTCAATTTACTCAAGTAGTAGTTTCAGAGTACTTATAGGATCAGCGCTGGAGACTCGGTGTGCCATACATTCAATAAAACACTTCTATTTATTTTTAAATCATTTGAAACAATTCTTTTTCGGAGTTTTATGTTTTAAGAAAAAAACCCAAATCCACAGTCGACTTTTGCAACTTGACTCTGATACCACTAAATGTAACACCCCAAACTTGGCCTAGACGTTATGGCCGAATCTGCGATGTCACATTGATGTGTATTTTGAAAAACATCGTACTGTTCAAAAATTCCATACTATATAAAAATCCCTCATAGTGATCTTTTACAAAACTTTTAAGTGAAAAGCTCTAGTAGGTTTTGCAAACGTTTAATTATTTTAGGTTGTTGTTACACTTTAAAGACATTGTTTGTTGCGGAAGCTTTTGAAATATATATTGCAATTGCATGATGTTTTGAAAACATTTATCTTTTGAAAATTTGCATCCTACTACTAGAAAATATAAATCAAGGTGAGTAATCCCAAATTAAAGTAAAAATTAAAGAGGCCTTATTACATAACAAAAACCCAAATAAAATAGTTGAAAGATTAAAAGTTTAAAATAATAGCAAAATCAGTTGTGTGGCCACTATCGAGTCCCTCGCAGCACCGACCTGCCCAAGGTTTACCTGCACAGGAAAGCAAAAGGGTGAGTTTATGAAAACTCAGTCTGTATTCCTTTTTTAATAATCAGTCAATCAGTAGACAAATACAGTTTGGGCCTAAGCCCGTTTCAGTGACAGTCCAATATCTGTGTGGGCCTTAGCCCATTACAAGAATAAAGATCGATGTGGGTCTTAACCTATTACGATATGATGTAAATGCATATAGAAGTCCTACCCATCCATCCTCTACACTCCACTCCGTCCAGCCCTACACTCCATGTGGGGATAAAATCAACCCATCCATCCCTACACTCCAAATATAGCACTAGTTTCTGCACAAAACAGTATTTGCAGCAGAGCTTCCAGTATAGTACACTTCCTCCAAATAAATCAAACCTACCCCCAAGCAACATGTCATGTCATAATATCATACGTGTATGCAAAATGTTATGCTCGAATACAGTTAAACATATCATAGGGGTATATCAGACATTTTACCTCTTAGGGTTATAACAGTCATTTCATCAGTATGGGGTCTAAGCATACTTACCGACCCAATAGCAGGTCCACAGTTGTCTCGGCTGACCCGTGCAACCTTAGCGATCAAATAGTGGAAATGGGCCCAAAGCCCATAACACGACCCATTTTGGCCTAACGTGGCCCAAAATAACCTAAGCCCATGAAATCGCTCATGATGGCCTCTACTTTCTAACGCCCACGTTTTATGCGTTCAAACCACCACACGAGTGAGCATACGCTCGTGTAGTGTCAATAGACATATTTTTCAGCTTTTGTCGATTAACAGTTATCGTAGTGTTATTACACACCTAATTGCGAAGAGTGCTAAAAGTTCACAAGCACCATAGCCTAAATTCATACATGACATACCATCAGTCTTTTAAACACTAGGGTTAAACACCCTCTTAATAACACTTAATCCCAACACGGTGATTATTACCTGCCTTGATTGACAAAAGCGTTTCAGCCCACTTATCCTACTGACCAAGATTAACTTCAAGATTCTTGGCAAAGATTTGCATTAAAACCTAATATGTTAACTAGAACCCTAAACGTAAACAACTTGAACCCAGTAAGCAACTTATCAAAATATAGAACTAAGAGTGGAGGGTAGCAGAAATCGGCCTTCATAAAGCACACTCTAAACTGAGGCACAAGATGGCACAATCACCCCTGATAGCAACCGGTAGAGAATAGAAAAAGTTAAAGGGGAAAGCTATTGACAGAACAAAGAGAGTAAGCAACTGCACTTATACCCGCAATGGAATGCTCGGCTAACCCTATAAAGTGAAAAGAGAAGAAAGCTGAAAGCAAGAAGTAAGGAAAAGAGAAGTCAAGAGCACTTACCCAAAAATCGAAACAAGAGAGAGATGGAGAGAAATGATGAGGTATTTGGCCTAAGACCAAGGTGAAAGGAAAAGAATTATTGAGAGGAAGAAGGAAGAGAGAATCGGCCAAAGTATACTAAAAAAAAGAGGGAAGTAATAATCTCAAGAAAATTGAGAGGGGGGGATAGAAGGCATTCGGCCAAAAGATCACAGAGAGAACACGCAAGGTAGAAAATTAGAGTAAGAAAAAGGAGCCAGCTTAACCAAAAGAATAATCGAAAGAAAACACGATCATAAAATGCAGAAACCCGAATGGTCAAGGAAATGTTCGGTTACCAAAAGCACAACCAAAAGAGAGCAAAAACTAAATAGTTTCGGCACTAATTGTCTATGACCGATTTTGGCACAAGGAGAATCGTACTTTCGGCAAACAACTACCACTCCCTCCACTCCTTGATCCACTCCTCAAATCCCTCTTATAATCTCTCACTCTACCAATTTGAACCCCTTTCAAACTCCTTAGAGTTTCGGCTAACCTAAAACACCTCTACCACCCTTGCAACAAAATAAAAACACTCTACTTCCCCCATTTGGATTCGAAACCCTGACCTCTAGCCTCCTCAACACGCCACTCATCCCCTTAACCAATAGGATTCTTACGCTAAGAAATAACCACGTAAATTTAAAAATCTCACTGCCAAAAGACAGGGTTAATTCTTTGAAAAAAAACAAAACTTTTGCCCATGCCTAGGCTTGAACCCAAAACTTCTCAGACACTGCCCAGAGCACTTAACCATTAAAGCAAGCAAGCCAATATACAATATAACATAAAAATTTAATCACTAAATATTTAGGGTGTTACAGTGTTACTACCTTTAGGGGGTATTCTGGAAAAGAGTAAGGCTCTCAACGCTCTAACCCAAGGTCTTCATCGCCATCTGTAACCAGTGTAGGTAGTTTAGTAATCCCAAACCAAAGTGCAAGCATTACAGCAAATTTCATTTTGAGGAATGTCGTTTGAGAAGTGGAGCTTGTTATCGATGTGATTCATTTGACCATTTTCTCAGAGATTGTCCAAAAAGAGTTGAAAAAGAACTAGAACAATCTCCAAAGTCGAGTATCTTGTTTCAAGGGGCAGACCACCCCGACACCCCAGCAATGTTAGTGGTAGTCGAGGTACTACTAGGGATACAGCAGTTAAATCTGAAGCACGAGGACCTGCAAGAACATATGCTATTCATGCTAGAGAATATGCTTCTGTACTAGATGTCATTACTGGTACATTTTCTCTACTTGATACTGATATTACTGCTTCGATTGATCCTGGTTCCATACATTCATACATATGCACAAACTTAGTGTCTGTTAAAAATTTACCTACTAATTCCTTGAATTTGTGGTTAAAGTTTCAAACCCCCTGTGCTAGTGTGTTATGGTGGATAAAGTCTGTAAAAATTGTCCGTTGATGGTAAAGGGTTATTGCTTTTTGACTGACTTGATGTTATTTCCATTTGATAAATTTGATGTGATTTTGGGAATGGATTGGTTAACCCAATATGATGCAGTCGTGAATTGTAAACAGAAATATATTGTATTGAAATATTAGAGTGGTGAATTACTTCATGTTGAATCTGATAAATTGGACGGATTACCTAATGTGATTTCAACAATTTCAGCAAAGAAATATGTCAAAAAGTGTTATAATGCTTATCTCGTATATGTGTTGGATACTAAAGTATCTGAGTTAAATATCAAGTCAGTTCTGGTTGTATGTGAATTTTCTGATGTATTCCTAGAAGAATTACCTGGTTTGCCACCAGATAGAGAAGTGAAATTCTCTATTGACCTTGTTTCGAGTACAACACCGATATCCATAGCACCTTACAGAATGGCTCCTACTAAATTGAAAGAACTGAAAGTACAGTTGCAAGAATTGATTGACAGAGCTTTTGCTCAACCTAGTTTCTCACCTTGTAGTGCGTCGATTCTGCTTGTAAAGAAGAAAGATGGATCGTTAAGGCTGTGCATTGGTTACAGACAGCTCAACAAAGCTACAATAAAGAACAAGTATCCATTGCCTCGAATTGATGACTTATTTGACCAGTTAAAATGTGCCACTATATTTTCGAAGATTAATCTCCGTTCTGGTTACTATCAACTACAAGTAAAAGATTCAGATGTGCCAAAGACAGCTTTTAGAACTAGGTATGGACACTATGAGTTTCTTGTGATGCCATTATGTTTGACAAATGCACCTGCAGTGTTTATGGGTCTGATGAATAGAATTTTTAGCCCATATTTAGACAAGTTTGTGGTGGTATTTATAGATGATATTTTGGTTTACTCCTGAGATGAAAATGAACATGCGGAGCATTTGAGAATAGTGTTGCAAACTTTGCGAGAGAAACAATTGTATGCCAAATTTAGTAAGTGTGAATTTTGGCTATGAGAAGTTAGTTTTCTTGGGCATATAGTATCTGCTGAAGGTGTCAGGGTTGACCTGAATATAATTTCAGCGATTGTTAACTGGAAGCCACCAAAGAATGTGTTTGAAGTCTAAATTTTTTTGGGATTAACTGGTTATTATCGAAGGTTTGTAAAAAAATTTTCAATGATTGCTTCACCGATGACCCGTCTATTACAAAAAGATGTGAAATTTCTGTGGACTAATAAATGCTAGTAGAGTTTTGATAGATTAAAAGCTTTATTGACAAAAGCTCCAGTGTTAGTTTAGCTAGAATTAGGTAAGAAATTTATAGTTTACAGTGATGCGTCATTGAATGGTTTAGGCTATGTTTTGATGCAATAAAGAAAAGTAGTAGCCTATGCTTCAAGACAGCTAAAATCACATGAAAGAAACTACCCAACACATGATCTTGAATTGGCAGCCATAGTGTTTGCATTGAAAATTTGGCGACATTACTTGTTTGCTGAAAAATGTCACATATTCACTAATCATAAAAGTTTGAAACACTTGATGTCATAGAAAGATTTAAATTTAAGACAGCGTAGGTGGCTTCAATTACTGAAAGATTATGATCTTCTTATTGACTACCATCCTGGAAAAGCCAATGTGGTTGCAAACGCTCTGAGCAGAAAGTCCTTGTATATTTTGCGAGCAATGAATACCCGATTGTCATTATTCGATGATGGTTCAATTATAGCTGAGTTAAAAGCTAAATTGACATTTTTGCAACAGATCTCTAAAGCTCAGAAAAATGCTAGTAAGTTGCAAGTAAAATGGATACAAAGTGAATCGACTCCTGACTCGAATTTTTAAATTGGGACTGATGATTGTCTGTTATTCAGAGACAGAGTCTATGTACCAAAAAGTTCAAAACTGGTACAGAATATTTTGAATGAAGCTCATAATGGTAACATGTCTATCCATCCTGGTATTAATAAAATGTATAATGATCTAAAAAAGATGTACTAGTGGCTAGGAATGAAACCGGATATTTCTGAGTTTGTGTCTAAATGTTTGATATGTCAGTAAGTAAAAGCTGAACATCAGTTTCCTTCTAAAATATTACAAACAGTTACGATACCAGAATGGAAATGGCAAAGAATTACCATAGACTTTGTATCGGGATTACCCCTGTCTCCAAAGAAGAAAGATACCATTGGGGTGATTGTTTATCGGTTGACAAAGTCTACACACTTTAGTCCGATATGTAGGGATTATTCTTTGGACAAATTATCTGAATTATATGTCTCTGAGATTGTCAAATTACATGGAGTGCCTGTCTCCATTATTTTAGATAGAGGCCCTCAGTTTACCTCTCGATTCTAGAGCAAATTGCAAGAAGCTCTGGGTACTCAGTTACACTTTAGCACTGTATTTCATCCACAAATAGATGGTCAATCTGAATGTGTAATATAGATCTTGGAGGATATGCTTCGGTGTTGTATACTTTCGTTTGAAAGTAACTGGGAAAGGTATTCACCTTTAGTTGAATTTTCTTACAATAACAGTTATCAGTCCAGCATCAAAATGGCACCGTATGAAGCTTTGTATGGTTACAAATGTAGAACTCAATTGTGTTGGACAAAACTTAGTGAGAAAAAGTTACACGGAGTCGACTTAGCCCGTGAATCCGAGGAAAAATTGAAAGTAATTCGGGACAGTTTGAAAGCAACCTCTAATCGTCAAAACTTTTATGCTGATCTGAAACAAAAAGAAATATAATTCCAAGTCGGTGACAAGGTATTCTTGAAAGTATTGCCTTGGAAGAAAGTTCTCCGATTTGGTCGTAAAGGAAAACTAAGTCCACGGTTTATTGGGCCATATCAGATTACAGAAAGAATTGGACCTGTTGCATATCGGTTAGCCTTACCACCAGAACTTAATCGAATTCATAATGTTTTTCATGTGTCTATGTTACGATGATATCGATCCAATCCTTCACATGTTATCTCTCCAACATAGGTAGAGATTCAGCCTGATATTACATATAGTGAAGAACCAATCAAAATATTAGCTCGGGAAACAAAAAAGTTAAGAAATAAAAAGGTAGCATTAGTAAAAGTTCTTTGGAAATGACACGGTATAGAAGAGGCTACTTGGAAATCGAAGGATTCTATGAGGAAGCAATACCTGAATCTTTTTACTTATAAGATTTTCGAGGATGAAAATCCTTAAAGGGGAGAGTTGTAACAACCCATTTTTCAATGAAATCAGAACAATGGTTTAGGGACCACAAATTCGATCCAAAAATAAAATTTTTTTTATTTTATTACATGGTCTATAATACGTTAGAAATGTCATTTGAAAATTCTGATAAGAAAATTTTATTGATTATGTGCTTAATTACGAGGACTAAATTGCATAAAATGCAAAAGTTGAATTCTAGTAGCAAGAAGGATTAAATAGCTATGGAATTCAAAACTAGAGGTCCTTATATGGCAATCAAACCATTAAAGAAAAGTATGCAGATATTTTGGTGACTTAACCATGGAAATTTAGAAAAGGGGCAGGGACTAAATTGGAAATTAAAATAATTTAATTAATTAAAAAGATGAAAAAGAAAATATCATCTTATTTACTCATCTTCTTCCCAAAAAATACATGGAAACCATAGGAGAGAGAGAAGAAACTTTCATGGCTTAATTGGGTAAGTTTCCTTGTCCTATTTTAGTAATTTTAATATTTTTAAAACCAGAATAGCTTAATCTATCTATTTGGGGGATCAATTTGAAGAGTTATCAAAGTATAGAAATTAGGCCATGGATGTATATGCTGAAATATTGAAATTTATGGTAGAAAATGAAATGTTGTTGATAGATAAGCACTTTTACAAAGTGATTTTTGCTGAAAACATGATTTAGGGACTAAAATGTAAAGTTGTGAAAATTGATGAAAAATTTTAAAACTTAAAGAAAATAAGTGTTGTAAATTTTATATTAAAATTTTGATTAGGTTTGGATTAGGGAGTAAATTGCATAAATTTCATTTTTCGAGCCTAGGGACGAAATTAGAATTTATGGAAAAGTTGAGGGCAAAATGGTAATTTTTCCTAGAACGTAAATTGAGTCCAAATAAATATGAAATGTGTGAAATTGATAATTAAAGTTATTTATATAGATTCGGACAACACAGATTCGAGGTTAGATCGAGGAAAAGAAAATTTTATAGATTAGTAGATTTTATACGCGAACCAGTGTCGAGGTAAGTTCGTGCAACTTAATCGAGCATGTAAATATGCTAACTTGAATGTTATGATTGTATGCAATATGATTTACATTTATGTGAATATTATTAATGTGTGAATGATTGCATGTTCAAAAATGTTGGAAAAAGGGTAAAGTCTCATTTGAATATTGAATTTCGATGAATATATATGCTTTCTCGAAGTGAATGAGGTCTTGCATTTGTTGCCAACGAGATTTAGCTCGGACGAGTAATCCTAATGACCTCGTTATAGAAAGGATTTAGCCCAGACAGGTAATCCTGATATAATTCCTCTCGATCATATGATACAATTAGGATTTAGCTTGGACTGGTAATCCTAATTAAGCTCTTCTGAGCATATGTTACATAAAGGATTTAGCCTAGATTGGTAATCCTATAATACGATATGTGGCTCGAGAGTGTATTCTTTGATTAACTTCCCTGTTGGGTACTCTTGAATAAGAATTGACAGGTTATTCAATTGTACACCTTGAGTGTGCTACTCGAGTATCCATTGGAATTTCGATGATTCAACGGACAAAACTCTTGGTATGATGAGAGAATTATGAGATGAAATGATAATTTCTTGAAAGAATATTGCATGACAAGCTCATCTATGTTTACTTGATGTATATGAAAATTTTGTGACTAACATGTTTGATTGAGTGCATGTGTTTAGGCAATTTTACCAAGTTGATGGAAAACATGATATTGTATGCTTAGATTTAATAAACGAGATTGGCAAGTTTAGTTTTCGTTATATGAACTTACTAAGCATATAATGCTTACTTTATTTTATTTTCCCCTATTTCATAGTGCTCGGTTGCTTGCGAAGGGTGGAGATCATTGGAGCATCATCACACTAACCACTAGCTCATTTTGGGTATATATAGTAAAATCATTTTGGTATAATGACTTGTATAGGCTAATTTAGCCATAGATGGCTTAAATATGTGGTTTGTAATCTAGCCATTGGAATGGCTAGTAATGGTTGCTTTTGATATACCTGTAATGTCATTCTGTTGGATTTTGAGGCAAATAAAGAAGTTCAATTATTTTGGGGAGACCATTTTTGGAAACCAGTAGAACGTTGATCGAAGTACAAAAAGGTGAACTTAGCATGAGGGTTGACATGACATAATAATTTTTAATGCCTTCAGTGCTATTAAATCCCCTGATGAGATTAAAGAATGTTTTATTGTTTCCAAGATAGAATCGCTAATTCCCTAAGAATTGAAACGTATGTTATTAAGTCATCCGATGAATGACGATGAAAATGATGAATGCTCGATTTTGTTAAAAGCATATTCGAAGGAAGTCATTTTGAAAGATTGGTTTGACTCATTAGAACTATCATCACAAGGATTCAAGGCACCAAAAGCATCCATTGAAAAGCCACTTGAATCAAAATTAAATGAAGGATGGAAGGGATTAACCAAATCTTGGGTATTTTATCTGGGAAAATTCAAGTTTCAATGGTTAGAAGCTAGAGTCATTTATCCCGATACCTACAATTATTCAGTAAACCCTATTGAGCATAGATTGGAAAAGGATGAAATTCTACAATTACAAATGACGACAATGAGTTGATTTTGACAAGAACGGACACAAGTTGGATGACTACCAGGAAATTCAATAAGGATACCAGGATCATTTCTTATTTCTTTTCCTTGATCAAATGTTGAGTTATATCTTCTTTCTATATGGGTATGATTGGTATGAAAAATGGTCTTTTGACATCGCCACTATCAATGATGATCCCCAATGACATTGAGGGAGTTCTCTTCTCTTCTCTTTCTCTATCGCTATTTTATATTTTCAATTCTTTTCCATTTGAATAAAATTGTAGACTTAGATAAAATTTCCTTTCGATCATTACATGAATTAAAATTCTATCTTGGAGATAAGGACTTAAACGAGACCATTTGTGACCCCTCAGTCTTTCTTGGGAATTTAATTTAATGTGATTTTTCGAAAAAATATTTTTCAAAGTAGCCTAGAAAATTTATTTATTTGTTTTGTTAAGTAAAGGGTCAATTTTTTACCCAAGCACTAATTTCTTTAAGTTTTTTTCAGTTTACTGTTAGTATAGGAACTTAGCATCCAAAAAGATGCTAACATTAATACTAGGGAAATATCCAACCCTTTCCACACATCTACATCTAAAATAACCTTGTTGTCACATATGTATGTAGCCACACATACTATCACCAACCTGCAACCCTTACCTTGCTCTACCACTACTCCTAAGTAGCCATATAGTGCATCTCCCTTAACCCCTTAATGTCACAGCCCTTAATTCGCTAAATCACCACTCCGAACTCCTTAATTTGAAGCCACTGCACTTAAACCATCTTTAAAATTGCCACCCCTACCATCTCTAAACCCTACCGTCGACTCCTCACCCACCTGCCCAAAACTGAAACCACCTTTACCATATCTTCTAACTCTGACGCCAAGAGTCCTTTTGTCGAGCACCATTCCACGAAGTGAATAGTCTATAATAATGGATATATTGCAACATATGTATTGGCAGCAGCAAGCTTATTGGAGATACTAAAAAATACAGGATGACTCAATAAAAGATGCTTTTAAGAAAATATTTCATAACCCATTTGTCTTTTTGCCTGAATTTCAAAACTTTATATTTGAACCATGAACTCCAATGACGAGGAAGGAAGGAGGCTATTTAAGCAAAAACAAGGATGATGAAGTAAAAGATGAGTTGGATTTTGAGGGGTCTGCAAATAAATAAAAAAAGGGGGGAGTCTTGTCTTACTTTATTTTTCTTTTTAGGTATTTTAATTTTTTTAGTTTTAAGTTCCATAAGGATATTTCTATTTCTCGCATAATAAAATAAGAGGGTTAAATCATTAATAAAATTGAACAATTTACAAAATAAGAAGTGTGGCAATAGATATGTACATGTCTAGAATTGGATCTGTCTAGGAAAAGCTTGGTATTTAAGCAGTCAAACTTGACTCACCTCCTTATCCTGGGATACTACCTGGTACAGTATCTATTCACTTCTATATTTTCATTTTCTCTATTGTATTTAATAGTGGGGACATTCTTCATATTCAGTAGAGGGACCAAAAATTTGAATTTTTTTTTTCAGAATTCATTTTTCTCTATCAAGTTATGATTAAGTTATATTTTGCTCAAAATTTTGAATTTTTGTTGATTATGCTAAATTTTAGTATAAATAAAGTTCTATTTTCTCAATAATCATTATGTTAGCTAATTATGACATAAATGTTACTCTTAATAAAGTATGCAAATCTTTGTAGGCTGGAGCTTAAAGGAAGCAAGCATGTTCTTGGAGAATTCCTGGAATTTAAAGGGAAGCAGGAGGATAGCCTGGCTTCGAGGAATATTATTGTGTTTTCACCAAAAAAAAAAAAGAAAGAAAGATTGTTGTAGTCTTAAGTCACATTAATTGAAGTAAATTTTGATTGCTGCTTTTGCTCTTTTTTTTCCTTCTTCATTATGCTTTTTCTATTCTAGTTTTAGCATTTATTCAAAATAGTTAAAGCATTAAAGAAGGAAGCCAAAGAAAATGCATCATTAGCATTTATTTTTTCAGGAATTTTGATTTTTATTTCACATATGAAAAGAATTAATGTTACTAAAATTTAGTAATTTTATGTAAAATTTGAAGGTTTTATTTCACCAAAAGATTGCTATAAATAATTAATTTATTAAAGAGTATACCTTATAATTAAATGTTGTTATAGTGTTATTATAAAAGATAAAATAAAATATAAAAATATGTTTTCTATTAAAATTGACTATTAAAATAAAATGTTATTAGAGAATTATTATATCGTATGTTAAACTCATTTTATATTAAAATAAAATGTGACCTAAGAGAATAGGTTGGAGGCTAGATTAAAGCAAATATATTAAGCATTGAAATATTCTTAATAATAATTTTATATTAATATATTCTTAATAATAATTATATTAAGAATGTTATTAAATTATATATTATTTTATTAAATTGTATTTAATAATAATTATGTTAAAATATGACTAAATTATTTGTTTTATTTTTATTAAAATATATTTAACAATAATCTTATTAAAATTTAATAACAATAATTATCTACCTATAAAAATTTCATTAAGGGTACTTTAGTCATTTAACCATTTTTCCTTATACTATTACAACATCTATTCCATTCAACCAAACACAAGAATTCAATTACAGCTCTATTCCATTCCATTCAATCACTGATTATAGTTCTATTCCATTACAACTCTATTCCATTACAGCTATATTCAATTGCAACCCTATTTCATTACAGTGAACCAAACGTACCCTTATATTTGGATGGAAGTAACAAATGAAAGGAAAGCAAGAGAAAGTTGTTTAACTTGTTTGGATAATTTTTTTTTTTAGGTAAGGAAAAGTTGAGACTCTTGCTTTTTCTCAAAGTGTCAAATTTTTAATTCCCTCAAATTGGTGGGAAAGTTAGAGAAACAAAATCTATAGATTTTTAAGATGTTAAATATCTTTTTTACCCTCCATTTTTACATAATATATCATAAAAATGTTATAATTATAAAAATAATATTATATTCAATTATTTCTTTTCCTTTATCTGGTTTAATCAAATACTAATTTTTTCCTTTTTAATCTAAACATATTCTAAAAGTGCGTTTGGTTCACCAAATCTTAGATTACGGGTATTTAAGATTAATGTAAGATTATCGACGGAGTATAGCATTACTTTGTTTGGTCTATTTGGTTAGAATGTAATATTCATGTGTTTGGTTAACGAAATATAAGATTAATGAAAATTATTTTTTTATGGGTAAATTATAAAAATGGTCACCCAATTATGCATTTCGTTCTGAGCTAAGACTAAATTGACAAATTCTATAAATTTTAAGGGCCATATTGATTTTTTAGAATTATAACTAAAATGAAAAATTTTATAAACATTGAGGGCTAAATTTGTTTAATTTTTTATATTTAGGATCAAATTGATAGAATGTGCAAACATTAAAGGGCTAATTTTGTTACTAACCAATAAAAAAGCCCACATTAGCTCAAAGTAACTAAAATATTTAATTTCGAAAAGTTTAGTGATGAAATAAAAAAAAAATTAATAATCGAGTCATCATTTTTAATGTTTACCCAAAAAAATAATTTTAGCATGGATTTAATGTTCCACACCATTATTTAACAAGAAAAATTTAATGAATAGGTTAATTTGCACATTTTGAAATAATGTATAAGGACAAATTTATCCATTTTTTAATAAAGAAGTCAAAATACAATTCACTCCTAAGTACAAGGGCTTCCCGATACTTTTACCATTCATTTTCCTATAACATTCAACAAACACTTTTTAAAAAATCATTAACCATCAATATAATAAACCACAGTAATTTCAAGATAAAAAGTAATATCAGTATAAAATATTCTTTTTGTCTATAATTTCATATTTCACTTGGAATTTTAGATAACCTAAGAAAATAGTGTACCATTACCACATCTTAACATTGTTGACGAATATAAGATTAGGAAAAGATCAAAATATTAAAAATTCAAATAATGCAATCTCATTAAAACCAAACAACCCAAGTTTTATCTTAAAAAAAGTATAGGGTTAAGGGTTCAATCAGTACATTCTAAAGACATTTAGGTAAAAAGAAAAAAATGGGAGAATGGGGGGGGGGGGGGAAGGGGGCAAATCAGAATGAGAAAATTTAAAAAATGTAGAAATCGAAATAACCGGGTACACAAGCATGCAAAAGACGTCACTCTCTCTCCCAAATATCAATTTCCAAACAAAGCAAAAGCGTAGGTTGACGAAGAGTAACCCTGGCCCCTCGATTTTTTCTGGTAACCAAAGGCCAGAATTTTTAACCCTTTGAATACCATTACCACCCATATACCTTCAATTACACACCCCAAAATCCCTCTCCCAATTTTAGCCATGCTGGACGCTTCTCCTCGAATCCCCAATTACCTTGTCCCGCCCCTGTTACCGCCACCGCCACCGTCCCCTTTGGAGCCGGAGCCTGAGCCACCGCCACCTTCTCCACCACCCACGAAGCCCTACCAGTTTCTCTCTTCGGTATCCTCCCTCAGAGTGACTTCAGAGTTCGATACTGATAGCCGCGTGTTCTTCCACAAGCTGTCTTGTAAGCTCTTCGACAACCTTGCGAAGCTCAAACTCTCCTTCATCAACAACGCCAAACGCGAGATCACGGAGCCCCAGTTGGCGCTATTTTCTAAGTACTTGTCCATATACTACGATCCTGAAGAACAAAATGCCATATTCCGGGGTTACTACAATGTCGGTCCTACGTGGCATTTCAAAGCTGCCATTGATGTTAAGGTTGGTTTTCCTTTCCTTCCAACTCGCGGTTTTGGCTTAGTGGGAGTCATGGTTGGCAATGTCATTGAAAATTGCATAAAATTCAAACCTTTTTTTTATTGTGCATGGAAGATATGAAAGATTGTTTATTATTTGGTTTTCAAGAGAATTTTCGAGTACCGGGCTTTGTATTTGGTGATCGTTTTTCGAGCCTATGAAATTGATAATGGGGTTTCAGAGGAATTTGCTTTCATAAAATGGTCAAGTTGGTAGTCATACTTGAGTCTTGAAGACCTCTCTGAACATCCTTGTGTTGTTTTTTATCTTCAATCCTTTTTTTCGTTGTATTTTTGGGAATGGGGAGTTTATTGTTTTTGACTCCAACTATCATAATTGTTGTTTAAGTGCTGAATAAATATTTCCTTAAAGCCACATATGCCATATCCCCTGAATCTCTCTCTCTCTCTTTTTTTTTTTTCTCAGGCACAACAAGCTGAACTGGCAGTTATTGCAAAACTTGCTGATCCTAGTTATGCTGTTGAAGTGTCATCACCTGTTCCCGATGTTTCATCGGTGAGTTTTGTTTCTCCTGGTGTCTTACTAGTGAAAATCGATTGCTTGGCATTAAGTTATGGACAATTGAGAATCATTTATCATAGAATGACGTGGTAATTCAATTTCAGCAGTTTTTTGTGGTTCTAAGTTGCTTAATGTATGTGGTGTCATACTGTTGTTATTTTCTTTATGCATTATTCAACCCATACTATACTAACTTTTGCATCGCTTAAAACACTTGATTAATGGCAGTCCTCTTGTATTTTATGCCTCCACTCTGATGTTTTTCAACATTGGTCATAGCTGTTTTTCTCTCTTAACTCATCTGAACTTTCCTGTTGCTGCAGCCCAGAGCGACATTTAGATTTCCCATCGGTGAATTTTCATTAGAGGAGAGGGAAGAGGATGACGTACCAAGGTTGTCGATAAATGGAATTGTTAAAGGTCCAATCTTGTATGGGGTAGGTGCCGCACGTTACATGGATGAAGAACTGAAACTAAGATACTCATATAAGGTGGGTTTTTTCCCTCAATGTTTTAGCTTTGTGTTTACAGTCTTGTTTATATACTTGTTCATTGATTGGCTACTCTGGCTTCTATGGGAGATCCATTGGTACACCTAATGTTGAATAACTTAGATGGCTAGGTTTTCAAAATTGGCTGAGGTGGCTGATCACCTTCTTCATAGGAAAATGCTGGGTTGGAAAACATTATGCATGTGTAAATTTTCAAGCTTTTTGAGTGCTTTAGTAGATGGTTTTGATGGTTTTCATTGCAGGATGGGACAATGTCATTTATTCCTAGCATTTCACTACCAACTAATACGGCGTCATTTGCATTCAAGCGACGCTTCAGTCCATCGGATAAATTGAGGTTAGTAGTTACAACTTTATCTTTGTAAATATTGGAATCTGTCATGAATGTGCTTAATAGCTAGAGGTGCCATTTCTTTTGTTTTGCATTATATATATATGGAAACATATTTGATTCATTAGCTATAGAGGGTTGCCTTTTCCCTGCAATGTCAATTTCAATTGAAGTGTTCTATTGCATTTATGTGCAGCTACTGGTACAATCTTGATTCAAACTATTGGAGTGTGGTGTACAAGCACACGTATGACAAAGACTTGAAATTCAAAGCTGGCTACGATTCTGAGGTTCGTCTTTGCTGGGCTTCTCTATGGGTAAGTTTATTCTGTTTTCTCTAGCATTTGTCGTTTGCTGAACTTGGTTGTCCTGAATTGTTTGCTTGAGATTCATTCCTATGACGACAATGACTTGATATATATCCTCTTTTCATTTCAGGTT
The DNA here is from genome assembly GCF_025698485.1 of Gossypium arboreum. NCBI lineage: Eukaryota > Viridiplantae > Streptophyta > Magnoliopsida > Malvales > Malvaceae > Gossypium > Gossypium arboreum. Next base: position 63,676,931 of record NC_069077.1, read on the forward strand.
GGAGATGAAAATGGCAAGGCAAAGACGACCCCCATGAAGATGAAAATCCAGGTTATGCTACAGGTACCACAGGATGACATTACGTCAACAGTGATATTGTTCCGTGTTAAAAAGAGGTGGGATATTTTATTGTTGTCCCATGCCACACTTCCTGTTTCTCTTTGGCATGGTTATTGGACATCTTTTTATGTGATGATATATATAATTGCTAATTGCTTTATAATTTATAACATAATGGCATCAGTTGGTTGTTGAAGTAGTGAATTAAATTATGATATGAATTGGAAGGCTATGTATAAGACTAAACGAACAAAGCATTCAAGTGGAACGAATAAATTGATGGCCAAGAAAACAGAAGTAACCTAAACCTCTTTCTTTCAACTTTCAGATTTCAGTTTCCATCTCTGATAAATAGCTCCAGTGGTGCCTCAACTCAGGACTGTATCTCTCCCTCTCTACTCTGAGTCAAGAGTCCGATTCTGGTTCTCTTAACCAAAATCATTTTGGCAGGTCATGCATAAAATTAAGAACGCAAATGACCCCATCAAGCTATCATTGGTTGCATCATCTTGTACTCTACACTACCTAAATAACCCCAAGTGGACGATGATATTGATGTTCCTCTTAATCAAAGGTTGTTTGGCTCCTGTTAAAATCTCAGAGAGAAGGTGATGTAGACTGCATTTTTTGCCTTCGGTAATATGAAACAATCAGAGGTGAGGCCGGTTTTACCTGGGATGGAGTGGATGGAACAAGTGATGTCGTCCAGTGCCATTAACACTCGTATCCACAATTTTCTCCAGGGATCATACACATTTTTTTACTCACAAAATAGTGTAATGATGCTATTCATGTAGGATTGTTTTTTTAGATTATTTAGTTGTCTTATACATTATCATGTAACTAATTTTTAATTGTCAACTTAAATTGTTAAAATGATTTCAAGGTCTCCAATCAGTCTATGTGAAAAAACATTAGGTTGATTTGTAAACTTGAATTTCAAAAATAGATAACAAACATACAAAATAAAACATTCATTATTATTTCTTAAATCCATGAATTTATTGGATGCTAAAATTCAAATTCGTAAATTCATGTCCCTATATGCAACACTAGCCAATTCAGCAACTTTTGACTTAATTTCTAGAAGAATCAAATTCTTAAAAAAACTACTCTTTGGCCATCAACAAACGCATTGAACATAAATGAACTTAAGCTCAGAAACATTTTAGAAAATTGTTAACAAACACCGGCAGATTCAAAAATAAATAAACAAGCATGAATAAAAAGATTGTTAAGACCCAATTCATTTACAGCCCTAGCAGACTAGCCATGAAGCGACATTAAGTCCACTAAGAAAAAGAACAAAAACAGAGCTAATGCTTCAACTGTGATGATTATTCCTGGAAATTTGTTGTCTCCTCTTAATTTACAAAGGACAATGTCTTTTTCATACCATTATATTCCTTATCTAAAGCACAAATCAGTTTGGCTAAAAGATGCTTCCTGAAACCAGAAAATGATGGTAGCATGGTACGACATTCTAGTACCAAAATTGTCATTTAATAGGTAGCTCTGTTCATTCACACAAGCTACATCATGTATGAGGTTAACTGGAAAATGGTATACATTACTGATACACTAAAACGTTATAGAAGTTTACCTGATAATTGGTAATTTAGGAGCTGATATGTAAACAAGACCTGCAATGGAACATGCAGATATCTAGTCACCCTTCTCTCTAGCTAGAAAGACTTTAACTGCAGTATATCTTCCCCATCCTACCACGTATTGTAGCTTCAAGAATCTGGAAATCTACAGTGAAAATACCAAAAAGCAGCACAACAATTTCACGTCCAATTTATATTAAAAGGCCTAAAAGCCAAAAACTATGAGAGATTCTAAAATGTAATGTTCCAATTGGATAGGTTCACCTATTTTGAAGTCTCATTAAAATTTTTTGCTCCTGAGATGTTACAGTAGTGTACAAGTTTTGACAACTTCAAAAAAGAATGTGTTTGAGATCAGAAACACAAAGCTATTATTAGTTTAAGCTGCTTTATGGAAAGTATAACTTAGAAAGACACTAGCTATATCATCTGACCAACAAATCAATCGCATAAATTTCCATTAGAAATTTTGAACTGTTGTTGCTGTAAGTGAAGCAAGATGAATGACTAAAAGGAGACAAAACAAAGGCAAGAAAGCTACCTGTAAACTTTGGAGTTAGGAACGTTAGCTATCATCACCACCAACACCACCACCACCACCACCACCACCATCATCATCATCGTCGTCGTCGTCGTCGTCGTCGTCGTCGTCATCGTCGTCTTCGTCGTCGTCGTCGTCGTCATCATAGTAGTTATTATCACCAAATTGTTCATATATTTCATACTCTCCATCACTAGTGTCTGCAGCCTGTATTGCATCAGTACCAGATCCAGTTGATGGAAAGCTACCAAAAAGCTCTTGCAAGTATGTCCTTGAGTTGTTCTCCATATCTAAATCTATGCAATATATAGGAAACTTAAAGCAGACAAGGAACATCCAGATGGAAACAAACCAAATACTAAACATATACAGGTTCTTATAAAAATGTGTATGCATGTGCTTGGATGCTTATCTTGCGTTAGTATATCTATTCATGTATGAAAAGCTCAGATACTTTGAGGTTGAAATTGAAGGCCTGTAATAGTTTGAAAGGCATATTCTTTACTAGAAATGAAGTCACCTCCCATGGTAAAAATATTTGTATATAGTAACAAGTTAGAATATATATTCATTGCTAGTCTTTTGTAAGAGTTTTACAGAAGATAACTTAAGAGATTTGCAATCACTTTTTTTTCTTAGAGCTACCCCAAGAGAACCAATTTTAACATAAAGAGCATACCTTATAACAATGCTGGCTCATCATTGTATACAAACACGATAGCCCAATGGTAGGTATTGCTAAAAGCAGCATGGATTTCAAGTAAAAAAGTTCCTTCTCAGGCTTACTATTAATTTCAGTAAACAGCGCTGGTTCATGTTAACTTGCATGAAACGGAAAAATTGATTACAAATCTTTAAGCCTTCAGACAAGGCAAACCTAAATCAACTTAGTAGGTGGAAAATGCCCTTATATGCTTTTCCTACACATGCACAAAAGCCTGGCTAACTCCAAACCACCATTCTATTTAAAAGACAAACTCTCAACAAAAGCACAGACTGCCATGATTCAAGGATACATGTATCAGGTTGCAAAGAGATTTCATCATCCCCATCACCCTACGAATGAAAAAAAAAAAAATTTAATTAAGTTCCTTTCTGGGGTTTCTCTTTTTCTCTAAGATTAAAAACATGAAATAAGACAAATATACAGCAAAATCATGATATGCTGAGAGTTAACAAGAATGTTAAAACCAGAAGAAAAAACAAACATATGATTTACCAGAGTAAGTGTCTCATCATACGCATCCAATTCCTCTTCATCCTCAGCTTCAACTTCATCTTCCTTATTATCAGAACTTTTGGCTCTCTCTTTATCATCATCACCTATAAACTCCAAATGTTAAGCTAGTATTTTGCAACTTATATGATTACTCTAATGAAGCTAGTAAAACCAGTCTGACATATGAAGATTACAATATAGCTTTGACTGAAAGGTCATAAGAATTCACTAAGAAAATTGAAAATATGTATAAGAACGATTGACCAGGGAGAAAATCAGTGATAACATGGAAAACCAAAACTTGCAGCAAGGAATGTGGAAAATAAATTGATTTGAGAAAAAAGAAGCATGTGTCAACAATATAGAGTTACATGAATATATTAAAAAATATTCAATAACAATAATTTCAATATTGCTTTCCTAGATTAAGGATGTTAGATTATCACCAATATTGGGAGAATGCAAAATCAAAGTAAGGCAGTTAAATGAACCACCTAATGAATGAGGATATCACTAAGGTGACCGTATAAGTATAGTCTTTTCCCAGTGCCTCGAAAATATCACTTAACTATTTACAGCTGCATTTGATACAAAAATAATATTATAAATAGTATCTTAATTAACCTTAAAGTGTGCTTTTACGGCACTCATTACCAAAACCCAATGAATTAAAGAAACAAATAAAAGATGAGATGTCAAGAAACTTTTAAAAAAAAAAGCATTTCTTATCAGAACCTTTATTAGTTTGCTGATGCTCCTCTTGATGAGAGTTGAAGACATCCTTGTATAAGCATGACCTCTTTAACTTCTCAAATTCATTAGAGCAAGATTTCAGTATGCTTTCTGCACCAGTTTTGGGATATACTGACAAGAACCTCATTGCTACACGAAGTCTCAGGCAATCAAGCAGACACTCGGAGAACCATCCAGTTTTAGGCTGCAAAGTTTCTACATAAAGTAAGCCTTAACATGTTTTCTCTAGAATAGCAAAATGAATTATAAGTTATATGATGAAATGAAAGATATCACAACAAAAAATAAACTTTTATCATCTAAGACTCTCATCTGTCCGATCTTACAAAAGAAATCCATGTGAAGACAAAAAAAAAAAATTAAAAAATTAAAAAGAAAATCCATGGATGACACCAGAGATAAACGAACCAGCACGTCTGGACAACATTGAAGATAATAGACTCACATCGCATGTTTCTAATTTTGGAGGCTTTCGTATCTCTTGTTGAATGTAATCATCATCCAGTTCAAATAGTTGTAAAATCATCTGGAATTTGTAAGGAAATACTTGGAATGAACATAAATCTCCCCACTTATGCGTCAAACTGTGTAATAACAAAATTGTTAAAAGAAATCATTTTCAAACAAACCATTAAACTCAGCACAGGCATTTTGGATGGCATGGAACATCAAGCAACTGTTGTCAATGTTAAGTAATAAATTCGCTGAGCACACACCTTCCCTTTATTACAGTATATTGTGCAATAAATTGTGGTCATAAATTTCACTAATTCTACACCTAAAGGATTCCACAAAAACAGAACTCTCAGGTACTCAGATTTCATATATTCGAATATACCAGTATCAACTTACTTGTTAGCCACGCTAGCATCTGCATAGTTCCGCAATGGTTCAGGTACACGAAAATCAGTTCTCTGATATCTGGTAAAAGAAAATGCAGAAGTAAGCATCCTACAATTGACTTAATGGAAGGCATTAAAGCACAAGATATAACAAAGGAGATTATTGCAGAAAAACTCTTACATGCGAGACTCAGGATCTTTGCGAGGATCATATCCTTTTCTGATCCAGAATCTCCGAAATGGTCCATTTGAGAAGTAGTAAGCAACCCCAAGTAGAAGCCTGAACGATAAGATCAGCAAGTGAATTCAACTGTTCCAAGAAAGAATTTGTTAATAAATAGGAGTGCAAGTTTTCAGGCAAGACCTTTTAAGCACCAAATGGCTAAATTTTAGACCTTTCTGAAGCAAGCGCTCAGTTACAGATTCCTTGGGCCATATAGGCCGTTCTTCAAATAGCTTAGATACAGTCATCTGCCACTCCCACTGCTCTGAGTCCTGGGTTATATGTTCCTCCCAGTTCACATTCTTAGGAACCTGTACGAATGCTAAGTCCAACAGAAAGATGGAGTTTGGAGAATAAATCTGTACACTGCTCCATGGTAGAATCTCCTTAATTTTAATTCACTTACATAATACTAGGGAATTAATCTCATTGGTGCTATAAAATTGTCCAAAATCTCAGCAATTTACAAAAATATACCAAGCTCTTAGTCAGTTATTTCCATCCGTAATTGATATATATATTCATAGAGACAAAATTTTCTTACTGAATCATCATAAAAGATTTTCTTCAATGTAAAGAAAGTGAAGATTAGATGAAGAAGAATATAAAGCCAATATGATGTAAACACTAGAAGCATATTGACTTTTAGTATTGGAAAACAAAATATAAATCCAGAAGAAAGGTAAAATGAAATCAGCAGGATATCTTTAATGTTGAAATCAATTGCAAGGCCTGGCTCTAGGTCAACCTGCATGGAAGGAAACAAAATTAGCAGTTCAAACATCTCTCCTCACTAAAATAAGATGTGCTGAAAGGAAAGGAGATATTAACTGCAGCCAAGTATGCACATGTCTTTTTAATGATACAGACAATGAAAAGCTTTGGTAGTATTATTAAAAAGAAAAGGCAGAGAACTGAAGTCCACCACAACTTAGATCAGCAACAGAGCTTCATTTGTTCCATATTTAGTTTAGTATCAACAAAATTGTTGCTCAGGATTATCATAACATAAGAAAGGCAAGCTGTCATAAACTTTTGGCAGGGTAGATGCATGTCAGAATGTGAAAAAAAGGAAAAAAACAAAATACAATTATCTTATATGGTCTTGATCAAACCACCTAGTGAGACTAATGTGCCTACAAAAATGATATAGTGAAAGAAAAACCGCCTTTTCCAGTAATCATTTTCATACCAGCAGCGGCTACTAAAAATATACTAACACCTTGATAAAATCTATTTGTAGATATACTATCAGAGACTTAAATCATAGTATGTAAATGGTTGAGCATGCGCATGTGCATTTGTTTGCTGTGGAGGCTGGCAGACAAGTGCATGTTTACTGCTGTTCAGAAAATATGTCGTGGAGAGAAATATTTTAGTTAATACCTGAGCACTATAATGTACAGCTACCTCTTGGTTCTTTTTTGAACTTAAGATGGTTGATGGTCTTAACCTGAAACAAGTACTACAAAAGTTAGTCCAAAGAGCAAAGCATTTCAAATCAACATTTACAAGTAATCTAGAATTAGATAGCATAAATCAAACACAACATTTCAAAGACAAGTTCTGCTCATAATTATGCCCCCCCTTCTTTTCAGATTTCTAAAAAGAAGTAGAACCAAGGTCACCTTTAACTTCTTAATTACAACCTGCACGGGGATTGATAAGTCAAATACTGCAAACAACATTTAACTTTCATATAACCATTTACACAATAATGTTCTTATTTTTTATTAAGAAAAAAAGCTTAAACATCCTGAAATATATATATACCTGGTTATTAGAAATACAAATCAAAATTGTTTATTTTAACCTTTTACAAAAAAATAAAAATAAAATAATCATAGTGCTTATTCATCAGTACATTGAGCAATGCCCCTCACCATATTAATAGAAAAAGAATATGAACTTAAATAAAGAATTTCCTTTTAACAAAAACAGAAAGGAAAAAGAAATATATGACATAAAGAAAATAAAATGTCAGGATTTCTTACACTACATTCTCTGGCATATCTTTGGGTGAAAAGAGCGGAGGCAATATCATCATCACATCCTCTTGATCCACATCCATGAACCCACCCTTTTCTGTTGAACAATTAACAAAAGTAAAAAAATTTATCAGACAGAACATAATTTGGCTGCAACTACATGTTGAAGCGATTACCATAAAGGCCTCACCAAAGGATGTCTCTTCTGCTTCCACCCAATTTCCCTTTCTTTTCCTGGCAGCATTGGCATGAACAGGGAGAACATGCTGATAATCAGCCATTCCTGCACCAAAATAGGAAAATTCAAATTTCAAAGTAAGCACATATCACCTAAGCTCCATTTTTAAAACAATAATAAGCATTGATTAAAACAAAAACAAAAAAAAGAATTCTAACCATCAAAATTGTAAGCTTCGGAGACACGACAAACAATATCAGCACAAAGGTTCGATTCCTCTTCTTCTTCTTCTTCCGGTCTCTCCACTTCAACTCGAAATGGCTGTTTCGGGTTTTCCGCATCATTTACTCCTGATGTTGAACACTCTTGTAACTTACTTGAAGCTTCGGCGGTTTGGCGATTAGAACACTTCTTTTTCGATATTTTAAGCAGCAAACTGTTACAGGGGCTAAGCTCACCGAATGCAGGATGCGAGTACGGATCCCCGGGACGGAAATGGAGCTCCAATCTGTTTGGCTGCGAGCTACGAGCCTGTTAAGAGGGAACGAAAATCAAATTCCCAAGCTTGCACCCGTAGAGCCAAAAAAAAAAAAAAGGTATTCTTTTCAAGCCCTGAAAATAATAAAAATTAACAAGAAATGGTAATATAAAATTTGCCTTGAGAATCCCTTCGGTTCCTCCAAGAGTCTGGATGGCGCGAGAGGTGGTCTTAGGATAGCCCGGATAGTGAATGGCAAACGCCTCATCTTTCGGCAACGTGCCTGAGACTCTGCCCTCTTTTATCACTCCCATTGCACCTCACTCGCCAACTGGGATTTTAGGTTTTTCTTCTCCCCCTTTAATCGGGAATTTTCTTTAGGTGTTTAGTTTAAATTCTTAAAGTTTAGGGTTCTGAGTTCTCACTTCCGCCAAAATTTATATTTTCTTTGTGTTTAAGGAGTTTGTGTTTGACTCAATTTGGTAAAATAATCAGATGGTACTGATTCAAAATATGTAACTTAAAACTAATATTTTCAAAAATTTATTTTTTAAACAGGTTTGGTAAGCCACGATTAAGCAAAATTACCCTTTTTGTCTAAAACTAAAGGGAGGGAATGACATCTCCTCTTTATTTTTCACGAAAAATATCAAAAGTTTTCTCAAAATTTTCCCCAAGTTCTCTCGAGGATTTTTCAACGTCTTTTCGTTTCTCTAAGCCAGATCTCAATATCGCTAAGTGTTTTCTAACACCAAATTTCGATTTTTTATCATTAAACATGTTTTACAAATTATTTTCTATTTTTTTAAGGTAATTTACATTTTAGCGTGAGAAGACTTCGATTTATACTTTAAAATTATTTTTACACTTAATTACTGATGAAATTGAGTTTAGAATAACTTAGGTTAATCAAAGAACGACTTAAAATGAATATTTGATATTGATCGAGTGTTCAAGCGTTTATTCATTATTGAGCGCTTGTTAATCAAAGAAGAAGATCCTTAAAACATATTTCTATTAAAAAATTTGATTTCAAACAAGTAGATTTTATGTAAATTTTGATTCATATGGCTCTAAGTAGTTGGGTACTAGGATAAGTGCATATCACGTTTTATTCTAATGACTTTGTTGTTCAATTGCATGTTTCTAATTTTGCATTTATGCTCGAGTATGTATCTAGCCTAGAATATAGTTGAATCATCCAAGGCTAAAGGAAAGAAGAAAGTTGTTAAGTAGTAGCCTTTGGTGAAGAAAAATATTTTGTTTGAAGAGGGTGATTAAAAATTAAGATTTTAAGCTAAGTAAACTAAATAAATAAATCTCAAATGCACGATTTCAAAATATGATTTAATCAAGATGACATAATTGTGTTGATTTAATTACATTTCTTTAACTTAGAATTATTAAACTCATGTTTATGTTGTTACGAATAAATTCACAGCAATTCGGTAATTTGCTAACTTATGAGCATACTCACCTATACAAATCCATTCATCTCTTAACATATCCCTATGTTAATTCAAACAATTAAACAGATTTTAATAAGTAAACATGTTATGGCACATACATACTCATTAAGTTGAACTAATCTCTTGCATATCCCTACGTCAATTCAAACGATTAATTAAATCTATTAAGCACATAAAAGACTATGTGAGGTAACAAGGTGTCCTTACCTTGAAACAGTTTAATCACAATAATCTTACAAGTTATGCAAGGCAAATGTATCGCCAGATACAGTGCTAATTTAACCTTCAGCTACCTTAGAAGAATAAACATGCACTGATTAAGTATTGTATCCATTAATTACAATTTCAATCCGTTTAAATAACTAATTCATTAGTTACCTCACAATCGTAATGCAAGAATAACTTAAGCATGATTTTACTTAATCAAGCATTTTACCGAGGCCTATAACAACATAAACACAATTTTAATAATTTAAGTTGATGAAATGCAATCAAACTAACACGAATTAAATTCAAGCCAAGCTAATTAAATTAACCATTCCAACAACATAAATATTCATAGATATGTTCATCATAACAACAACAACAATTAAAGAGATAGGGAACAAGAATCAAATTCGGTGTCTTTCGTGGCTTTGACTAGGTTGCTTCGTTCTTCCTTCTTTGTTGTCCTCACCGATCAAGGCTGCTATGAACACTCAATTGCTGCTCCAAAATGGTTGAAGAATGCCCCTTTTCCAAGAGGAGAAATCAGCAAGAGAGCAATGGACTTTGAATAGGAAAATGAGAGGAGAAAATGAGAGAAGAGATGTGAATGAATGAGGGATGCGTTGAATGATCAGCCAAGGGGGGCTTTATAGCTGAATGTGGCAACTAAAATTTGCTAAAAATAGCAGCCAAAGAGCCACCCCTTGGTCGGCCACCTATGTGGCAAAGTTGATGGCTTCTACTTTGCTAAATATGGCTTGGGGCAAATCTTCAAAGCCACCAATTGTGGAGGGGCTGAATTGCAATTTGAATAAGTTTTCAAGGGCTTCTTTGCAGCTTAAATAATCAGCTAATGAGCTAAATTGGGTCAACACTTGGACGGTTTTGGGTTGTCCTTTTCTTGGCCGGTTTCAATCGGACCATTTTTCATAATTAATTAATAATAATTTATTAACCCAAATTAAATTGGATATAAATTAAAATTAATTAAATTATGAATTAATACACATAATTTTAGACCGTCTTAGGCTAGAAATTAATCTACCTCGGTACTTCAAATTGCTTCTCGGTTTTGTGCTTCTAGCAGTATCCGCCAAGCCATTTTTCGCCATTTGTGCAATTCTGTCGAAAATAACCAAAATTAATCAAAAATAATTATGAAATTAACTAAAATTCAATATGTTCATATTTTAAGTGCACTTTAATTATTTTATAAAAATTAATTATTTTTCGTCAAGAATTTAACCGAATTCGTATGAATTTAAGTTAAAAAGGGTATGAAAAAGTGTGTAAATTTTTGTGTTTCCACACCACCAAGCTTAATTCATTGCTTGTCCCGAGTAATGCATGAATTTTGAAAGAATTTCCCGGAAACACCTTTGAAAAATTCCTTCAAAACAACATTTTTCTCAAAGTTATGAATTTAATATACTTATGCTCAAAGACAAGAAATTTGATAGTTATGCTACTTAAGTATACATACTATTCAAATTAATCTCAACGACTATTATGATAGCAAACATTAGTCTAAATGCTTTCTAATAAAGTCATGTTAAACCTTACCAATGTAATTTTATTCCCTTATTCAAGATTAAGATGCAATCATTAAGTTTAACTTATGTCTTCATATGTTGTACGTAGCAATTTCTCTCCACTAATGTAGGTAGCATTGGAACTTTGAATCAATAGGTCTTTAACAAGGTTGTAACGTGGCTAGGCTTAGAGGTAGGTAGAAGATAGATAATTTTTAGGCTAAAAACCCTAGACTCAGCTTGCATTGGACCTTTGAAATAATTACCTTCAATACATCAACTTTATTTGCTTTCACATGCTCTTTTGTACATCTTATTTTAAGAACTCGTGCTCTTTTTTTTTTAAATTCGAGTATTTTACTGAATGTACTACAATTTTAGAGCATTCGATACTTCTTTTCAACTCCCCCAAACTTATTTTTTAAAGAATACTTTGAATAGTAATGAGTCTATTGTTTGGGACAATTTTAAGATAGTTAAGAAAGAAGTGATGGCTAAATTTGCAAGGGTTCAAATAAAATTAGTCCATATAGTCTCAAAGTTAGGTTTCAAAAGATAAAAATTTCATCACGGTTGGCTTGAAAGGCGCAAACGATCCAAACAAAAGTTGCCTAAATCATTTTCAATGCTCCATGCTTCCTAGGACTTCGCCTCAAGAAACTATTAAGTCAATTCTAAAGACTTAAACTTTCATGCATGCCTAACTTCCCTAAGGAACTAAAATTTTATGGTACGATTTACATGCTTTATTAAAAATACATTCATATCATTATTAAGCTAACATAATAACTTATTGAAATAATAGAACGTTATTTATATTAAATTTTAGCATACTTAACAAAATTTCCAATTATTGAACAAAATATATCCTAATCATAATTAAAAGAAAAATTTATTCGGAGTGGAAATAATTCAATTTTTCGGTCCCCCTACTTAAGATGAACAATGTCTTCATTGTTTAAAGTGAGTAGATACTATACACCAGGTAGGATTTTAGAAAAGAGGAGGTGAGTCAATGTGACTGCTTAAGTACCAAGCTCTCTCTAAATCCAATCCTAGACATGTATATATCTATTGCCACACTTTATACTTTGTGACTTGCTCAAATTTTATTTATGATTTTCCTCTCTTATTTTATTAGGCAATAATAAAAATTCCTAATTAACTTATTCTAAAATAACCTAAAAACAAAAATCAAATAAAGTCGAGATCCTCTCTTTTTATTTATTTGCAGATTCTTCCGAATTTGACTCATCTTTTTCTTCATCATTATTGCAATTGCATGAATCGCTTCGCTCCTTCTTCGATAATGGACTCCATGGTTCAAATATAAAATCTGGAAATTCAGGCATAAATATAAATGGGTCATTGTAAATTTTCTTAAGAGCACTTCTCATCGAGTCATCCCTTATTTTTGAGTATCTCCATTAAGCTTGTTGCTGCCATTGCATATGTTGCATTATGTCCATCAACTTTGACAGCTCATCCTAAAGATCTGGGCTAGGCGGTTGAGCTCTAAATATTGAAGTTTCGTTATCAGGTTCAACTTTTGGTTCCATTCGTTCCACATTATCAGGGACTTTAGCTGATTGCATTGGCTCGATCTCTGTGGGATCTTCTTCCTCTTCTTCGGGATCCTCACTTTCTTCAATTTGCTGTCATAGAACAGAATCTCCAGCTATTCTGTAGAGGTCCCAATCTGTGATTGTGCCCTGGCTATAGCAAGAATTTTAGCTTTTAAGCACAGAATTGTTATCGTAAAGGGGAAGTAAGTTGGGCCAGAGCGTCTAACAGCACAATTTCGCATTTCTCTCAAGATGATTTTTCCCACATCAATGGTCTTTCCAGTTAAAATCGAGTTTAATAAGACTATTCACTCTAATGAAATTGTAGTTCCATGTGAACTAGGCATAAGGCTGAAACGGATGAAATAGAACCATACCTTTACAAGTGGTGTCAAATATTCCCTTCGACAATTGTGGATTCCTTGCTTTGACACAGTCCACTTAGAACCTGGAACTGTAACTTCCTCGAGAATTTCTTGTAAATTTTTAGGCTCTATGTTGCTCATCAAGGAAGAATAATCATCATTTTTGAAATCAGGCAATTCAAAGAACTCATTAATAGTGTTTGAAGTTTTTGGTACCTTGATTCCACGAACTGGAACTTTTGTCAACTCGCTTGAGGTAAATTCACATAGAACTTGTGAACTAGTTCCTCATCCACACTAGGTCTCTTCTCACAAAAGAATTCCCAATTGAGGGCTTTCGCAACTTGACGAATACGTGCCATAAAATCAATATAGTTACTTTCTTTCAATGTAAATCCTTTCTCTAGATGCATTTGTTGATTTTTTAAGATACTCTCGTATCTTGCTTTGGCTTCTTCACAATGGAACTTGTTTTGTGTTTCATCAATTTGGGCACAGGCACAAGTTCTCTTGCGAGGCATGATTAACCTGAACAAAAGATGGGAAAATTTATTTTCTTAAAAATTTAATTAATAAAAATTATTAATGATTCAATAAATTGAAAAATTAATTATTAGAATAACATCAAATTTAAGAGAAAATTCGGTCTTACCACCTTTTTTGTAAAAATTAAAAGCTCCTAAGGAAAATAATTATGAAACAAAAGTTAGTAAATAAGAATAGGTTGGGGGGTTTTTGGCTGAGGATGGGTGAAAGGGTGGTGTGAGTAATCAGGCTGATGCCACACAGATGTTGGGTAGCAAGTGGATGCGTTAAGTAAGGCCAAGGAGCGACACAACCTGGTGGGAGCAACTACACAGCAAAAGGCAGCAATAGGGGGTGCGGGTTGGGGCTAGACACAGTGTGGGATGCGCGGATCCTTGCAAGCAGGCCTATCGAGTGCTGGAGTTGAAGCTGGTGTGGCGCCAAGGAGCAAGCCAGGCAATCTGCTGGTGCTGGATGGTCGCACACCATGCATGTGAGCTGCTGCTAGCCGAATGAGGCTGTCGGCTAGGGGCTTACGGCACTTAAAAGTTTGGGTGTTTTGGGGTTTTGAGTGATAAATGGTGGAGAAGGTTGGTGGTATTTATAATGAGGGAAATAGGAGTCAAAATAGAATTCTTAGAAAAATTTAATAATTAAGTTCAAATTCTATTTAGAGTTAACAACAATTAATAATTAATAAAATAATATTAAATTATTAATTGCTATTAATTTATTAAGATAAAAACTTATCAAATAAAATATGATTAAATTAAAACTAGTCCTAACTCTATATAAAGTTGATAATAATTAATATATATTATAATGGATATAATGATATATTAATAATTATCATCTTTTTATTAAATTAAAAAATTTATTCTAGAAGCCTTTTGAAGATATTTACAAAAATAGGCATCTAATTTTTATTATTTATGAAAAGAGCAACCAAATTTTAAAATAGTTAAATTAAGTCCCTAGACTTAATGAAAATTTGAAATTGAGTTGCAATTTAAAACTTGGATCAAAATTGACTCTTTTATTTGAAAAACCAAAAATTTAATTTTCTAATTAGGGAATAATTTCTTGGAAAATTATGTTAAAATCAATTCCCAGGAAAGACTGGAGGGGTCACAAACGGTCCCTCTTAAGTTCCAATCTCCTAGAAAAAATTTATTTAAACATACTAATCCTGAAAATATACCCTAAATCATTTATTAAAAAGGAAAATAAGAAAATTTAAACAACCGATAAAATGAACGAAATTTGATTCCATTCAATCTTATCTCCCCAGTAATGTTTCAGACGTTGAGCATTAACTTGAAAATTACCTCCCTTACCTTGGAGTTCAACAACTCCGTATGGATAGATGTGATGAATCGTAAATGGACTGGACCAACGTGATTTTAGTTTACCTAGAAAGAACCTTAATCTAGAATTAAATAACAAGACTTGCCGACCTGCTTCAAATTTTCGAACTCGAATGTGCTTGTCATGCCATTTCTTAAGTCTCTCATTGAGTAATTTGGCATTTTCGTACGAGAACATTCGGAATTCCTCTAGCTCATTGAGTTGGAGCATCTGTTTCTCTTTAGCAAGCTTAAGATCCAAGTTGAGTTGTCGAAGGGCCCAGTAAGCTTTGTGCTCTAACTTCAAGGGCAGATGACAAGCTTTCCCAAAGACCAACCTGTAGGGTGACATCCCTAAATGTGTCTTGTATGCTATTCTGTAAGCCCATAAACCATCATCCAGTCTTTTGGACCAATCTCGTCGGTTCAGGTAAACTACCTCCTCAAGTATGCCTTTGATCTCTTTGTTTGCCAGTTCAGCTTGCCCATTCGTCTGCGGATGTTAAGCTGTAGTGACCTTGTGTTTCACTATATGTTTATCTAATAACCATTTCAACCACTTGTTCTCAAAATGGGACCCTTCATCGCTGATAATAGTTCTTGGGGTTCCAAACCTTGTGAACACATGTTTCTGCAAAAACTTCATTATAGCCTTAGCATTTTTTGTCAGATATGCCTCTGCCTCAGCCCACTTAGACACATAGTCTACTGCTACTAATATGTACTTGTGACCAAAAGAAGGAGGGAAAGGACCGAGAAAGTCAATACCCCAAACATCAAATAATTCTAATTTAATGATGTTTGTTCGAGGCATCTCATTTCTGTTGGTAACATTTCCAACCCTTTGACATCGATCACAACTCTTTACATAAGCATATGCATCTTTGAATAGTGTTGGCCAAAAGAATCTGGCTTGCAGTACCTTGGCTGCAGTACGTGTACCTCCGAAGTGTCCCCCACTTGGAGTTGAGTGACAATGATATAGAATCTTATGTACTTCATCTTCTTCCATGCATCTCCTGATCATTTGAACTGCGCACTTTTTAAACAAATATAGCTCTTCCCGAAAATAACATTTCACATTGTGACGAAACTTTTTCTTTTGATAATACGTCTTATCAATCGGCATCAAACCACAAGCTAAAAATTTAACAATATTAGCAACCTAAGGGGTATTATGGACATGATTTACCTTCAGTATGTGTTCATCTAGAAACATCTCTCGAATTGGTATAAGAGGAGAATTCCCTTTTTACAGCTCTAATCTGGAAAAGTGATCTGCTACTTGATTTTCTACTCCCTTTCGATCTTGAATTTCTAGATCGAACTCTTGAAGTAGAAGTACCCGCCGAATCAGTCTCGGCTTAGCATCTTTCTTGGCAAGCAAATACTGTAACACTCCCTACCCGAGACTGTCCCCAGAGTCGAGCACGAGGCGTTACTTGACTTAACTTACTAATTTGGGGCATAAGATTTGCTTTTAAAATTAATTTATTTACATTCATTCAATATGTCCCTAAAAAGGGCCCTCGATACCCTAAAACATGCAATTGAAATGGTTCAGGACCAAACCAGGAACATTAAAAATTTTTCGAATACTTAGACAAATCAAAATAATTTATTTCATTATTCCTTTGTCATAGTCACTAAATAAATCATAATTCGAGTCACAAAACTCAAAATTTAAATTCTTGAATTTTCCCTGAAACTAGACTCATATATCTTCTTACTAATTTTTTTCCAGAATTTTTGATCTAGCCAATTAGTACAGTTTATTAGTTAATGTTTCCCCTGTTGCACAGTTCGACTACTCTGACCTCTGTTCACTAAGAATCAATTTTCTCCCTGTACAGAATTCAAATAATCATGCCATTTGTTTCTCTTGAAAGTAGATTCACTAAGAAATCTAGAAATATAAACTATAACTCCTAATTCTTTTTTTATTACAATTTTTAGTGAATTTATAAAGTCAAAATAGGAGATTCAGAAATCACTCTGACCTTGTCTCACTAAAATTCAAATATCTCTTAATATACACTTCTTTTTCTTACACTTCTTATTTCATATGAAAATAGACTCAATAATATTTAATTATAATTCTCATTCATCACATAATTCCATTTCTACTATTCTTGGTGATTTTTCAAGATCACGTCACTGCTGCTATTCAATATTGTTTTAACACTAATTTCACTTTTTCATGATTTCTTTGTATTAACTACCATTTAGGCATACATAACATCGAAACATGTTCTTCATTAGCCGTTTCAATAGCTAATCATTCTCAAATATTTATACCATTCTTTAGCCATATCATAAGGACATACACACAAAATGCCTAAGTCTCTATACATGCCATAAACTAGAACGTTTGTAAACGAAGATACCCATTTGGTAACTTGATAGTCGATAGTGTGAAGTGATCTTCGACGAACTCCAACTCGAGCTTGCTTTTAAGTACTCTAAAACATGGGAAAGTGAAAGAAGTAAGCTTATAAAGCTTAGTAAGTTCACATGTAAAATAATAAGCATTAGCAATTAATTTAGCTTACAACTATGCTGTCATAATTTGCTTAAATAATGTTTAGTTCTTACTTTCCCATATTACTTATCGGTAACCTTACCAAAGGCTCAGAATATAAAAGGCACCTTACTTAATAGCTTGCTTACATACCTGCAACATCTCACTTAACAGATGAGTGCTTTTTCATAATATAGGCATATTGCCAATCATGTTATAAAGTGTCACAAGCATAACTGAAAACTCATCACTTACTTAATACTTGATAATCTCAATTACTTACAATCTCAATATTAAATAAGACTTAAATGCATACCTGTACTCTTTCTTCATGTTCTCACCTTGTCGTTTCTTTAACTTACTCTTTGGATTACTCGGAAACCTTTTCCTTTTTGAACTTACCATTGCCATGTCTTGACATGGTCTTACATGGTATCATTGCCTTATGAACTCACCAATGCCATGCCATGGCATGGTTTTACATAGGACCTTTGCCTTATAGTAACTCATCAATGCCATGTCTTGACATGGTCTTACATTATTTCCTTGCCTTATAGAACTTATTACATGATATCCTTATCTTACCAAATGACATGTTCCAAATATGGTCTTACATGGTATCCTTGTCTTACCAAATGCCATGTTCCAAACATGGTCTTACATGGTATCATTGTCTTCGTGCCAATGCCACATCTTGATGTGGTCTTACATGGAGTCCTTAATCAATGCCGATGCCAAGTCTTGAAATGGTCTTACACAGGATCCTTTCCTTACCAATGCCATGTCTTGACATGGTCTTACATGGTATCCTTAACCGTCAATTTCTCCTTAAATGCCATGTTATGAACATGGACTTTTCCATCAATTCTTCCTTAATTGCCATGGTACAACCATGGACATTGAGATATTAATGCCTTGTCAAGTCATAGCTGAAACATACTTGCTCAAATTCTTAGGGTTAGTCGCATAACTCAAGAATAACAATACTAATAACAATAATTGCATAATAATAAAATGCTACTCAACTTACATGCTTACATTCTCAATCTTATCATATCATCAACTTAACTTATTCTCATCAAACTATGCTAGTTAATACTTTCTTGTTATCATACAAAGCCATAATACAAAGCCATAATACAAAGCCATAATACAAAATATGGTCTTACATATAAATTATACAAGTTCTCTTTCCAATATCGAATTATTATCGAACATTAATCATTATATTTGAAACTTAATACTAAAGTATTTATGGCCAAAATATCAATTTACCATTCAAATATGCATAATTAAATGCTTATTAAACATATGAACTTACCTCGATACCAAAACGACCATTTTACCAACTTTCTCGATTTTCAATTTTTCTCCCGTTCTAGGTCCAAATCTCACTTTCCGAGATCTAAAACATCATACTTCACTTATTTAATTAATTTACTATTCAAAAATTTCCCTAACTCAAACTTTGGAAAAGTTATAATTTTGCCCCTAAACCTTTATAGAATTACTATTTTTCCCCTAGGCTTGGGAATTAAAATTTATCCATTTTCTTATGTTTTATGACACTCTGAATGTTTTTCCCTTCTATGGCAACATCAAGTTCCCACTCTATTATGTACCTATGAACATTAGGTATCTTTACTGATTATGTCGTTTTACTCGTTTTCACTTAAAATCCCTTAGCAAAAGTTGTTTAACGTAATTTCAAGCTTCATATTCTACCATAAAACTTCAAAATAAACACATTTAACCTATGGGTATTTTTCCAAATATGAACCTTAGCATGAATTATTGCTAGAATAAGCTAAATCAAGTTACCGGGACTCCAAAAACGTAAAGAACATTAAAAACGAGGCTAGAACGGACTTACTATTGAGCTTGGAAAGCTTGAAAACCCTAACCATGGCTTCCCCTATGCTATATTCGGCCTCCATGAAGAATATGGACCAATTTTGGCTTTATTTTCCCTTTTTAATTCTTTTAATTACTAAATGACCAAAATGCCCTCAAAGGCTTTTCTTTCAAATTTGTCCTATTCTTGCCCATTTTTGTCCAAACTTAAATATAATGGTCTAATTTTAAATAAGGACCTCCACTTTAAGAACCCATTTCAATTAAATCCCTTTTATTATCAAATTAGTCCTAATTTAAGAACCCATTTTAGAACACACATTTTGCTAATTTTACAATTTAGTCCTAATTATCAAATTAGGCACTTATACATAAAATTTCTTCACGAAATTTTCACACAATTATTCAATCAATGAATAAACCTTAAAACTTAATCGGAATAAATTTTTTGACCTCAGATTCGTGGTTTCACAACCACTATTCCGTTTAGGCATTATTTTGGGATGTTACAAATACTTAATTGCCGTGTGGTCCGTATAGACAGTCACTTTGGTACCTACAAGATAAGATCGAAACTTGTCAAAAGCAAACATAATAGCAAGTAACTCTTTTTCTATTACCGTATAATTTAGTTGAGCTCCTGTCAGTGTTTGACTCGCGTAGTTGATGAGATGAATAAATTTGTTCCTTCGTTAACCCATGATAGCTCCTATCGCGAAGTCACTTGTGTTACACATCAATTCAAATGGAAAATCCCAGTCTAGTGTGACGATTATGGGTGTCGAAACTAATCGACTCTTCAAATCGTTAAAAGCTCTTAAGCACTCTTCATCAAATTTAAACGTCGTGTCTTTCTCCAATAATTTGCATAAGGGTTTAGTAATTTTGGAGAAGTCATTGATGAATCTTTGGTAGAAACCGGCGTGGCCCAAAAAGCTCCTAACACCCTTTACAGACGTGGAGGTGGGAATTTCTCAATAACATCTACCTTTACTTTATCAACCTCTATTCCATGTCTTGTTATCCGATGCCCTAAAACAATCCCTTCTCGTACCATGAAATGGAACTTTTCCTAGTTGAGTACTAGGTTTGATTCTTCGCATTGCCTTAGTACCTTGGCTAGATTGGCTAGGCAATCATTGTAATGCCCAAAAATACCAAACTTTTTTTTTTTTGGTTTTGATAAAAGGTGTGCTTAATCTTCCTAGTCAAGTGTTATTTATGTGATAATAGGCCTTGGTTAAGTTATGAGTTTGAAATTTGGGGTAAAGGAAATTATAGTTTAATAATTAAAAGAATCTTGATGGCAAGTAGTTGGGGTTTTTAAATAAATGAAGGAGGAATTGGACACAAGGAGCCTTGTGTTGAAGTGGCAAGTAGCGTCACATGTGAGGCTTAGAGGTGGCGTCACATACATGGCAAGGAGGTTTGGGGTTCGAATCCCTCCTTGCTCAAAAGAAAGATTTATTTTTGCTCAATAAATGGCCAGTAGTGGCGTTGGATGTGAACTCTGAAGGGAGTGATCAGAGGAGAAATTTAAGGAAGGGATTAAAGAGTTATCAGGGAGAAAAGTTAGGAGATGAGGGGTGTAGAGAAGTGGAGCCGAATTGGGAATTTGGGGATAGGTAAATTCGGCCATAGTATATATAGGTGCTGATTTTGGGAATTCAAGGCTACTGCCGAATTCTTTCTTTCTTTTTACCGAAAACACTTTTCTCTTTAAATATCTAAAAGCCAAAATCCCTTATTCTTTCTCTTTTAGTTTGTGCCGAGTTCTTCCCTTCCTTTCTCATCAAACTCTTTTTTTCTCGCTCCTAGCTACTTTCTATAAAGTCAAATATCTTTTGGCCAAAATCATGTTGTGCCGCCACTTTTTCTTCAACGTTGGCCGATCGATTCTTGTGTAAGTGCTTTACTTTCTTTTAGTTGGTCTTCCTAGTATCGATTTCTTCTCTCCCTCACTCTTTCTAAATCAGTTTTGGTAGGGGATTAGTATCGAATCTCAGATTTTAGATCTCTACCGAATTGGTCCTTTGGCGTTTTGGGTAAGTATTCCTCTTTTATTGGTTAAGGTTGGCCAAATGGTCATGGATGATTTAAGAGTGACTTAAGATGATTTGCGAGTCACTTGTTGTTTAGTTCTTAATGATTAAAATTGATGCAGATTTAAGAAATACTCGTGATTAGTGATCAAGGAAGGGCTGTTAAGGCTTGTCGTTCAAGGTAAGGCAATTGTAAGGTTTTCGGTTTTTGGTGATCGTATTTGATAAGTGTGTGATTAATCGTTGAATGGCATCATTTTTAGGTTCGTGGCTAAGGAGATCGTGACACGTGTTAGTACCAGGTATGTACATACACTGCACACACATAGTAGACTAGCAAATCCCGAAATGTCGAAAAGCTAGAAGTTTAGCTATAATAGTCTTGCGAGTGCGCGAACACTCGTAAGGGGGAAAACCGATAGGTTATCAGAGGCCCCATGAGCGGTTCCATGGACTTGGGCCGTGTATTGGCCAACCGGGCCAGAATGAGCTAAATGGGCCCGATGGGCTGTAGGGCCCATAATAGGCAAAATTGGCAATTTGTTACTATGTGATGAAAAATCATATGATTGCATGACTATGAATGTGATTGGGCCTGATGGGCCATATGAATGTGATTGGGCCTGATGGGCCCAAACGAATAAGTATAGATCTGTTAGTGTTTAGTAAGGGGTTGTGGACCCAGTTTTTGGTAACTACTCAATCAGGGATAAAACTTAAATAATTAATTAATTGCGAACGTGGACGAGTCATAAGGTTAAGGTGTGGCAATGGGTATATGCATGTCTAGGATTGGATCTAGGGAGAGCTTGGTACTTAAGCGGTCTTGATGACTCACCTCATCTTCTCTAGAATCCTACCTGGTGCATAGTATCTGTTCACTTTAGCCAACGAGGACTTGTTAACGGGCCAAGGTAAGTAATAAACCCATAATAAAGAGAAATTACCAAGAAAGTGTGACAGCCCAAAATTGACCCTAGTCGGGATGTGGATTCGGGACCACAAAACCGAGGCATAAAAATAATTTAAAATTTATTTTGATGCCTATGATATGTGTTAATTTGTGTGTGACATTTTTGATGTTTTGATTTAGTGTTATAAATGTGAATTTCACTAGAAAGGACCTAGTAGTGAACTTTGAAAGTATGATGGGGAAATGTGTGATGACTAGTTGCTCATGCATGCAAAAATAAGGATTTGCATGTCAAATTTCCCCCAACATGAAGTGGCGGCCATGGCAAGAGAGGATGGGCAAAACATGTCATGAAACATGTTTTGTTGGTGCATTAGGGAGAAATAATAAACAAAGGTGTATGGGTAAGAAAAGAATGAAAAAAAATGTGTGTGAGTGTGGTATTCCCCCATTGCCATGAGTTGTAGAGAAAGAAAGAAAAATTTTGTTCATCCTTTCTTTGAGCCAAAACTAAGGAAGAAGGAGGATTTTTGCTCCATTTTTGGTTTGGAAGAGATCTAGAAGGAGATTTTGGCTATACTTGCATCAAGATTAAGGTATGTATGAGGTTGTGTCATGAGATTCATGCATGTTTTAGTTGCTAACTTGATGTTCATGTTAGCCATGGTTCAAATCCTTGTTATGCCATGGAAATGGTATTTGGCCAAGGTTGTTATTGTGTTGAAGCCATTGCATGCTAAATGTGAAGCTTGCTAATGATGCATGCAATGATGGATTGACTACTCTTGAAATTTCTTTGTAGCAATCTTGAGTAAGACATTGAATTCTTTGTTTAACCATGACCGAAGTTGAAAGAGTATGGTTGTGATGTATTCGGCCATGGTGCATTCATGAGCATGATTTATGCTTATTACTTGATTGGTAAAATTTGTGTTTGGATGGGTATGAACCCTTGAGATTGACCTTGCACCTATATGTGTATACATGTTTGCACATGATGTATTGGCATGACATATATACTATTTCAAGGTATATATTTGCTTGTGATGATGTTTCGGTTATGAAGTACATGAGAGATGTGTATTGAGCTACAATATGTAATGCGTTAGTTAGTAAAATGCATGCTGTTTTTGTGTGGTATTAAGTGCATAATTGGCCTCAACATGGACATGCATATTCGCCACATGAGGGAAATTGGTGTGCATGCATTCGGTTAGAGGCAAGCATATTGATGCCTATTCTTGGCTTAGAAAATTGACTAAGAGGAATATTAACTAATGTGTTGAGTTCGATTCGTGATTTCATACATATGTGACTTTGATGCCTAATGAGCATATATATTGGCTAGGTATCTTGAATTCCTCTTCGATGCTCAAATGATAAAACCAATTTATTTGTTAAATTAAGCTCAAGAGCAAAGGGAGCTAAATCCGATAAGGGAAGGAAGAAGTCGTCGAATAGCCGTCAAATCGTTCGACCACGTCCGAGGTAAGTTTTGAGTATCGAAACTTAGATTTTGATTCGATTGAATGAAGTAATGAGCAATCGAATTTGTGCCTTTGTATGTGGCCATTGAGCGAAATGATATTTTGCTAAGGGAATTGTGCATAAAAGTTGTGTTATGAAATTGAAACAAAGATGTGTATGAATGTTCGAGTGATATCCGGGCTAAGCCCAAGGCAATTGTGCAAATTGTGATACCAGGCTAAGCCCAAGGCAATTGTGCGAGTTATGATATCCGGCTAAGCCGAAGGCAATTGTGCAAATTGTGATATCCGGGTTAAGTCCCGAAGGCCTTTGTGCGGGTTCCATAACCGGCTATGTCCCGAAGGCGTTTGAGCAGTAGCTATATCCGGATAAACTCCGAAGGTATGTGATTCGAGAACTTTGAACTTGCTGGAAAATTTTCAGTTAATGCACTTGTGAAATTCCCAACAACAAGGTATGTTTTGTGTGTGCTTAGCACACTATGAGTAAGTCGTATGAATATTCGCTCTAATGATAAATGAGCTATCGGCATTAACTAGGCCGTTATTTGTGTATGAATATAAGAGTTGGGATTGTGAAGTAAGCATGTCTTTGAGAAATTGTGCATATGAATTATTGTTTAGCTACTTGAATGCTATGCTTTGGTTGTGTGTATATTATGGCTCGAAACTTACTAAGCATAAATTGCTTACTCCGTTTCTTTGTTTCTCTGTTTATAGATTTTGCTCGTTAGCGATCGGATTCGGGATCATAGAAGTTGAAGTCAACCACACTATCAAAGCCCTTTTGGTACTCCTTTAGTTGAGTTTTGGATATGGCATGTATAGGACTACTCTCGGTTGTTTTAAGTACTTGTGATGTATATGTGTGCGGCCATGCGAAAATGGTTCGTAAAAGTGGAGTATGGAATTTGACCATATGTGGTTTGTAATTATATTTGGTTTCATGATGTGATTATGGTTTGGAATGAGAGAGTTGGTCACATGATCAGCCATTGGAATGGCTAAATATGATCATATGTTGGACCTAAGTATGACTAGACTATAGTTGGTCCATGGGAACTACAATATAGGTAAAGCCTACCTTAAAAACAGATGCTGCCAGCTGCAGTGACGTGGATGTGGAAAATCACCAAAATTTGTAGGAATGGTGTTAATTAGTGAATAAATTATGCGATCGAACCTTGACGAGTCTATTTTCATATGAAAGTAACAAAACGATCATATGAACAGTATACCGAGAGATATTAAAGTTCTCGTGAGACAGGGCCAGAACGGTTTCTGGGTCCCCTATCGTGACTTTGAAAATTTACCATAAATTATCCAGAATGAATTAGAAGTCATGCCTTATATGTGAAGATTCCTTTTTGAGTCTAGTTTCATTAGAAACAAACGGCATCAGTATTGAAACCCTGTACAGAGAGATATTCAAGTTGTAACGTGCGAAGGTCAGTGTAGTCGACCCCTGTAACATGGGTGACTTTAACTAATAAACTGTACCAATTGGCCTGACAAAAAATTCTAGAAATAAATCCATGGATGGATATATGAGTCTAAATTCAGGGAAAATTTACAGAATCAGTTTCGAGTTGTGAAACTCGAGATACGCTTTTAAAGCGACAATGACGCAGTTTTCCAGCTTGCTGGAAATGTCAAATTGGTCGGTGCCATAAGTGGTTTTGGCTTGTTAACCCCTCATGTCCGACACCGGCAACGGTCTCGGGTTCAGGGTGTTACAGAAAGCCCCTAAGGGAAAAAATGACTAAAATACCCCTATGTGTGGAATGTAAGATTTATGGATGTTACATGTATACCTGCTGTATTCATATGATATTCTGTTTAGGTTGCATATAGGTTGGGAATCATGGAACAGAGGAAGTATATGAGGATCGCATGGTTGCTTGACGACCGTGGATCCACCGATGGCTATTAAGCCCCATATTTGATTAGCAGCTTGCTGCAATGAAGGTAGTACTGCAATCGGGCTACTATTGGAGTGTATCGGATGGGTGGGTCAAAATTTATATCCCCACATGGTGTGTATCGGGGGATAGAGATGGTGTGTAGCGATTGGATGGGTGGGATCCGTGCATATTTGTTTGCTTTTCATCTGTTCTGATATTGAATTGGGCTTAGGCCTAGAAAGACTTTCTATTGCATGGTTTTTTATTTGCCGAGGGTTGTACACACTGAGTTTCGAAAACTCACCCCTCTTTTATTTTTCTCAGGTGATCTTCAGTAGGTGGTTCGACGGTTGGAGGGACTCCGAGGTGGCCAGCTAGCAAGACGACTTGGACTTGTTTTCTTAAGCCTATAATTTTTAGTATTTAATGTTATTTCAGTCCGGAATGTAATAAGGCCTTTCCTCTGGTTATTATTCAAATTAGGATTATATTTATTATTATGCTTTATATTTGCTAGAAGTAGAACATGGTTTTCTTAAAACCATAACTATTTTTTAATACCACGTTTTCGCAACTCAATTTTTAAATGACAAGTTTTCATAGATCATCAGTTTTAAATAAAGCTTCCGCAACTAAAAAGAGATTTTACAAAGTAATTATTATCATACAAGAAGGAATAGTTTTATTTTTTTTATACACCTCGCTTTGAAAGCAACAAATAGAAACTGGGATTTTACTCTAGGTTTTTATTTTAAAGAAGGGTTTTCAATAAAAACAAGGTTTTCGATAAAACACTACAATGTGACACGCTGGATCTGGCCCTAACGTTCGGGCCAAGTTTGGGGTGTTACAATCATCATATGTATCTCCGAATACTGAAAAATCATCCATAAAAACTTCTAAATATTTCTCAACCATGTCAGTAAAAATAGACGTCATACATCTTTGAATTGTAGTAGGTGCATTACATAAACCAAATGGCATGCGTCTAAATGCAAATGTACCATACAGGTAGGTGAATGTTGTCTTGTGCTAATCTTTCGGTGCTACTGTAATTTGATTATACCCTGAGTATCCATCTAGAAAATAGTAATAGTCTTGCCCTGCGAGTCTATCCAACATCTGGTCCAAAAACGGAAAAGAAAAGTGATCTTTTCTAGTCTCTTTGTTCAGCTTCCAGTAATCGATGCAAATTATCTATCCCGTAATCGTTCTAGTTGGTATTAACTCGTTATTCTCAAATTTGATTTCCGTAGTACCTCATTTCTTTGGCATGCACTGGACCAGACTTACCCATGAACTGTCTGAGATGGGTATAATCATCTAACCACTTGATGATTTCTTTCTTGACTACAGCCTTCATAATGGGGTTCAGTCTTCGTTGTCCATCAATCGTCCCTTTTTCGCCATCTTCTAGTATGATATTGTGTATGCATAAAGATGGACTAATACTGCAAATATCAGCTATGGTCCATCCGATAGCCTTCTTGAATTGTTTCAATATAAGGAGGAGTTTCTTTTCTTACTTACTAGTTAATTCTGCTGAAACAATCACAGGCAAAGTAGAAGTGTTACCTAAATAAACATATTTTAAATATGAAGGTAGTACCTGGATTTCTAATTTAGGTGGCTTCTCGATTGATGCTTTTGGTTGGGCACAATCCCTTTTCTCTAATTTTAAAGATTCAAAATGGGATTGCGGATTAAATCCCTTTTGATTAGTTTCCAACAAAGCTAAGTATTTATCCTCCTCTTCATCATTTGGAGGATCTGATGTCAAAATTTGTTCCAACGGATCCTCAACGTAGTTGAGCTTCTTCTCTACTATTAAATCCTCTAAATCAGATACTGCAGAACAATCATCAATTGTGTCAGGAAATCACATAGACTTAGAAATGTTAAATGTTACCTGATCATCCTAAACACGCATAGTAAGCTCGCCCTTTTGCACATCAATAAGGGTCCTTCCGGTTGCTAAGAACGGTCTTCCTAAGATAATTGACACTTCTTTGTCTGCTTCAATTTCTAGAATAACAAAATTAGTAGGGAAGATAAATTTATCTACACATACCAATACATCCTCGATTTTTCCTTCTAGATGTGCCAAGGACCGATCTGCTAATTGAAGTGTAACCGTAGTAGGTCTAACTTCACCTATCGCTAACTTCCTAAATATTGACATAGGCATCAAGTTAATACTCGCACCTAAGTCACATAATGCCTTACCACAATATGTTGCTCCAATGTTGTAAGGGATGGTAAAACATCCAGCATCCTTCAACTTTGGGGGTAGTTTGTCTTGAAGATATGCACTGCATTCCGTCGTCATAGCTATCATCTCAAATTCTCCAAGTCTTTGTTTTTTGACAGGATATCCTTCATGAATTTGATGTAGTTTGGCATTTGCTCAAGTGCTTCAACCAATGGGATGTTGATATGAAGGTGCTTGAGTACGTTTAGGAACTTCTTGAATTGAATCTCCTACTTCTGCTTTTGAAGTCTTTGAGAGTAGGTTGGTGGTGGTTTCTTTACTGGAACTGGTTGATTCTTCTTCTATGGCAATTCTGCATCTAACAAATTTATTAGTTTATTAGCACTAGCTGGTTCTGAAATTACCTTGTCAGGTTTTGCAAATTTTGGTTCTTGTGAAACTACAATTTCAGCTCTAGGTTGAACTTCCTCTGAATCTTGAGCATCAGCTTGCTCATTTTCAGCTTCGATGGTGTTAGATTCTACTGTCTTTCCACTCCTCAATGTTAACACTTTGCAATGCTTCTTCCTCAGGTTCCTCGGATTCTCCATATCACTAGGTAAATCACCTTGTGGTCAGTTCCTGAGTTCAGTAGCAAGTTGGCCCTCTTGATTCTCCAAATTCCTTAGAGTAGCGTCGTTTTTTCCATGTATGCCTTCAGTAAATTCTCTAAGCTATTGGATGATTCATCTTGAGCTGGATTCTGAACTTGCTGGGGGAATCTAGGTGGCTGGGTTGGTTTAGGTTGGGTGTAAGTGTTATTGGTTTCAACCCCTTGGTTACTCCAGGAAAAATTGGGGTGATTTCACCACGATGGGTTATAGAAATTGGATTGTACTCCTTGCCTTCCTAAATTTTGGTTCTGGTTACCCATGTAATACAAGGATTTTGGGTTCGATGGACATTCTTCGAAAAAATGTCCTTCCTCACAAAAAACACAGGCTATACTTTGAAATTGATTTGGTGGCTGTGCTGTAAGACTGTTAGACCCATTAGTAGTAAGATTTTTTAACATTGAGGATATTGATGATACCTGAGATGCGAGTGAAGTAAGAGCGTCCACTTTATGTATTCTAGCAACTCATCTTCCTGACACTGCTTGATTGGTTGGCCGTTGATAATTGTTGTTGGCAATCCTCTCAATAATTTCATAAGCCTCGTTATAAGACTTAGAAAGGAGAGCACCGTTAGCAGAAGCATCCACTACCATCCTCGTGTGAGCATTGAGACCATTATAAAATGTCTCAAGTTGGATGCAATGTGGGATTCCGTGATGAGGGCACTTCCATAATAATTCTTTGTACCTTTCCCATGCCTCAAACAAGGACTCATCATCCATTTGTTGGAAAGTAATGATCTC
The DNA here is from genome assembly GCF_025698485.1 of Gossypium arboreum. NCBI lineage: Eukaryota > Viridiplantae > Streptophyta > Magnoliopsida > Malvales > Malvaceae > Gossypium > Gossypium arboreum. The sequence continues at coordinate 63,706,164 of NC_069077.1, forward strand.
GTTCTTCAACTTAGCATTCTTGCTAGGCGGGAAATACTTAGCATTCTTGCTAGGCGGGAAATACTTCATAAGGAATCTTTTTGCTAACTCTTGCTATGTGGAAATTGAGTATGGTGGCAATGAGTTCAACCAGGCTCGAGCTCTGTCCCTTAGTGAATACGGGAACAGCTTCAATCATAATGCATCTTCAGGTACTCTGACTAACTTGAAAGAATCGCTCACCTCCATAAATAGTCTTAAGTGTAGGTGAGGATCTTCAGTAGGCATTCTACTGAATTGGCCTCTGATCAAGCATCTGGAACATGGTAGCTTCACTCAAACTGCTAGCCTCAATTTGGTCTCCTAATACTCGGATTAAGATCATTAAACACTGGCACGACATACTGTCTTAAAGCTCTATCCCTATCATCAGTAATAAGGATACGATTTTGAGCAGGGTTTGCTCTGTTTCCTTGATTTGCATTTTCAAAGTTCATTTCTTCAGTCCTTCTTTGACTTGCTTGTCTTCTTCACTATCGAAAAGTTCGTTCAATCTCAAGGTCTACAAGGAGTAGGTCAATAACTCGGTCAATACTCATAAACACTTGAAATAATCACAGGAAAATTAACTAAGTTTGAAATTAAATAGAAAATTAAACCAAAATGCAAAACTAACAAATTCAAAACTAATAACTTTTTAAAACAGTCCCCGGCAACGATGTTAAAAACTTGGAACGACGGAAATGTGCAAGTGTACACAATCGCAACAAGTAATAAAGTGACAAGTAAATGTCGAGTTATCGTACGCACAAGGACTGTGAAAAGAATTATTTATGAATGCTATTTAAAACACTTTGGTGAAGAAAATTATTTTGTTTGAAGAGGGTGATTAAAAACTAAGATTTTAAATTAAGTAAACTAAATAAATAAATCTCAAATGCACAATTTCAAAATATGATTTAATCAAGATGACATAATTGTGTTGATTTAATTATATTTCTTTAACTTAGAATTATTAAACTCATGTTTATGTTGTTACGAATAAAGTCACGGCAACTCAGTAATTTGCTAACTTATGAACTTACTCACCTATACAAATCCATTCATCTCTTAACATATCCCTATGTTAATTCAAATGATTAAATAGATTTTAATAAGTAAACATGTTATGACACATACATACTCATTAAATTGAACTAATCTCTTGCTTATCCCTGTGTTAATTCAAATCATTAATTAAATCTAATAAGCACATAAAAGACTATGTGAGGTAACAAGGTATCCTTACCTTGAAATAGTTTAATCAAAATAATCTTGCAAGTTATGCAAGTCAAATGTATCGCCAAATACAATGCTAATTTAACCTTCAGCCACCTTCGAAGAATAAACATGCACTGATTAAGTATTGTGTCCATTAATTACAATTTCAGTCCGTTTAAATAACTAATTCATTAGTTACCTCATAATCGTAATGCAAGAATAACTTGGGCATGATTTTACTTAATCAAGCATTTTACCGAGGCCTATAACAGCATAAACACAATTTTAATAATTTAAGTAGATGAAATGCAATCAAACCAACATGAATTAAATTCAAGCTAAGCTAATTAAATTAACCATTCAAACAACATAAATATTCATAGATATGTTCATCATAACAACAACAAAAATTAAAGAGATAGGGAACAAGAATCAAATCTGCTGTTTTTCATGGCTTTGACTAGGTTGCTCCATTCTTCCTTCTTTGTTGTCCTTGCCGATCATGGCTGCTATGAACACTCAATTGTTGCTCCAAAATGGCTGAAGAATACCCCTTTTCCAAGAGGAGAAATTGGCAAGAGAGCAATTGACTTTGAATGGAAAAATGAGAGGAGAAAATAAGAGAAGAGAGAAGAGATTTGAATGAATGAGGGATGTGCTGAATGATCAGCCGAGGGGGGTTTTTATAGCTGAATGTGACAGCTAAAATTTGCTAAAAATAGTAGCCAAAGAGCCACCCTTGGCCGGCCACCTATGTGGCAAAGTTGATGGCTTCTACTTTGCTAAATATGGCTTGGGGCAAATCTTCAAAGCCACCAATTGTGGAGGGGCTGAATTGCAATTTGAACAAGTCTTCAAGGGCTTATTTGCAGCTTAAATAATCAGCTAATGAGCTGAATTGGGTTAGCACTTGGACGGTTTTAGGCTGTCCTTTTCTTGGTCGGTTCGGTTCACTTGGTTAGGTTCAATTGGACCATTTTTTCATAATTAAGTAATAATAATTTATTAACCCAAATTAACTTGGATATAAATTAAAATTAATTAAATTATGAATTAATACACATAATTTTGGACCGTCTTAGGCTAGAAATTAATTTGCCTCGGTACTTCAAATTGCTTTTTGGTTTTGTGCTTCTAGTAGTGTCTGTCATGCCATTTTTCGCCCTTTGTGCAATTCTGTCGAAAATAACCAAAATTAATAAAAAATAATTATGAAATTAACTAAAATTCAATGTATTCATATTTTAAGTGCACTTTAATTATTTTTATAAAAATTAATTATTTTTCATCAAGAATTTAATAGAATTCACATGAATTTAAGTTAAAAATGGTATGAAAAAGTGCATAAATTTTTGTGTTTCCAGCTAGCTTCGATAATCTATAAAACATGGGAAGAACACACAAAGTAAGCTTTAAAAGCTTAGTAAGCCATATATAAATAAATTTATAATATGAATCACAACATTTCTATCAATAGGCCAAATACAAATAAACACATATAGATACACAAACCTTTCTCAATGAATACATATTCAAATTCACCTGTAATTTCATCAACACTTCTCTTTCCAATTATCGTATGAATCTTGTACGTACCTGAGTCATTAAACTCATTAGCATATTCTTTCTCAACTTGTCTTTGCCCGTTAAACCATTCAAAATCGTTAAGGATACTCGGAAATCACATAAGCTCGTACAATGCCATATCCCAGATATGGTCTTAGATGTTATCACATATCGATGCCACTGTCCCAGACAGGGTCTTACACGAAATCGATTAACGATGCCAATGTCCCAAACATGGTCTTACACGTAATCTCAATACAATGCCAATGTCCTGGACATGGTCTTACATGTAATCACATCTCAATAACCTAATGCCATGACATTCGTATCCTATACTATTGCTAATGTTCGTATGGGACTTTCAGATGTCGTAACTTCATCGATTCATGCTCGTATTTTCTTGTTCGACATTCGTAGCAATTCAATGATAATAAAACATATATAATTCAATTCAAAGACATTTATTTGCATATAAACTTACCTCGTAGTCGGAATAGAGGAACCGGATCGACTATTCAATAACATTCAATTTCCCTCGATCTAAATTCAATTTCTTTCGTTCTTGATCTATATAAATTTAAAATTAACTCTTTTATCCCTAAATTCATCCAATTTCACCCAAAACACAAAATTTGGGACATTTTACACCTTAACCCATATAATTTCACATTTTTTCAATTTAGTCCCTATTTCATAAAAACACAATTTACAACAATTTCAACTAAACCCAAGCTATCCGAATATCTATAGGTTCCATTACAACCCATATTTATCAATATTTCACACATTTAACCACACAATTTACACTTTTCACAAATTAGTCCCTTTTATGCAATTTCACTAAATATCACTTTACAAAACATGGAAATCTATCAACAAATACTCATTTTCCATCATCAAACATTAAAAAACACATGAATTCATCAATGAAAACTTTCAAAATCATTAAAAAATTGAGGCATGGGCTAGCTAGTACTCAAAGCAACATCATAAAAAACCAATCAAAAATCATACCTTAATCAAGATGAACAATGGCCGAACCCTAAATGTTCTTCAAAGCTTTCTTTTCTTTTAATATTCGACCAAGAAAGAAAGGAATGAGCCAAATTTTGGCTTTTTTTTTTAAATTTAATTAACCTTAATAACCAAAATACTATTTTAACCTTAATTAAAACATTAACAAAACATTTAATGGTTGGCCATTTATGTCAAATTCCACTAATCATGGTCTAATTACATCATAAGGACCTCACATTTAATAAGCCATGACAATTAAGCACTTTTAACAAGTGGAATACAATTTTTGCATTTTACGCGATTTATTCCATTTATCAAATTAAACACTCAAAGGATAGAATTATTTCACGAAACTTTCACACATACATATCTACATGCTATAAACACCAAAAATAATATTAAAAATAATTTTACAACCTCAGATTTTTGGTTTCGAAACCACTATTCTGATTTACTAAAATCGAGCTGTTACAACTCTCCCCCCTTAGGGATTTTCGTTCTTGAAAATCTTACCAGCGAATAGGTTTGGATATTGCTTTCTCCTAGCATTCTCGGGTTCCCATGTAGCTTCTTCAACCCCGTGTCGATGCCACAATATTTTTACTAACGCTATTCTTTTATTTCTCATCTATTTGATCTCACGAGCTAGAATCCGGATCAGTTCTTCACTATATGATAAATCAGACTGAATCCCAACTTCAGTCGGGGAAATACATGCGAGGGATCAAATTGGTATTGTCGAAGAATCGATACATGAAATAATTAAGAATCTTTTCTAACTCAAACGGCAATGCTAATCATTAAGCCACTGGTCTATCTCGCTCGATAATCTCATACGGTTTGATGAATCGCGGACCCAATTTGCCTTTACGACCTAATCGATGTATTTTCTTCCACGGAGATACTTTTAAAAACACTTTATCATTGATATGAAACTCGATATCTTTTCTTTTCAAGTTTGCATATGATTTTTGATGATCTGACGCTGGTTTCAAACTATCACGGATCACTTTCACTTTTTCTTCTATTTCTCTAATCAGATCGACCCCGTGAATCTTATTTTCACTAAGCTCAGTCCAGTACAACGGTGTCCAACACTTTTGAACGTATAAAGCTTTGTACGGTGCCATTTTAATACTCGATTGAAAGCTGTTGTTATACGCGAATTCAATCAACGGCAAATACTTTTCCCACGTACCTTCGAACTCAAGAATGCAACATCTCAACATATCTTTGTGTATCTGTATAACTCTCTTGGATTGACCATCCGTTTGCGGGTGAAATGCAGTACTAAAATATAGTTTTGTACCAAGTGCATCATGTAATTTCTTCTAAAATCTCGATGTGAATCTCGGATCTCTATTTGAAACAATAGAAATAGGTACTCCGTGTAATCTTACAACCTTAGAGATATACAACTCAGCTAACTTGTCAAGCGAATAATCTGTATGCATAGGAATGAAATGAGCTAATTTTGTCAGCCGGTCAACAACAATCCAGATTGCATCTTTCTAACTTGGAGATAAGGGAAAACTCGAAACAAAATCCATAGCCATTTCCATTCGGGAATCATAATTGGTTGCAATAAACCGGACGAAACTTGATGTTCCACTTTGACCTGCTGACAAATCAAAATTTAGAAACGAACTCTAAAATGTCCCATTTCATGCCATACCACCAATAGAGCTGTTTCAAATTGTTATACATTTTCGTGCTTCCCAGATGAATAGATAAACGACTACTATGTGCTTCACTCAAAATCATCTGAATCAACTCTGAATTTCTCAGAACACATATTCGACCTCTAAATCTTAAATAATCATCTGAATCAACTTGAAAGTCTGAATTAGGGCTCAAATCACATTGAGTTCATTTTGCTAACATTTCATTATCAACTTTCTGAGCTTCACAAATCTGCTTTAAAACAACAGTCTCACTTTCAACTCAGCTACAATTGAGCCGTTATCAAATATAGCCAACTGAGTATTCATTCTACGCAAAGCAAACAAAGATTTTTGGCTTAAAGCATTAGCAACAACATTTGCTTTTCCCAGTTGATAGTCAATCACTAGCTTGTAATCTTTTAACAATTCTAGCCATCTCTTCTATTGCAAATTCAAATCTTTCTGAGTCATCAGATATTTTAAACTCTTGTGATCTGAATAAACATGACATTTTCACCAAAAAAATAATGGCACCAAATCTTTAATGCAAACACAATGGCTGCTAACTCTAAATCATGTGTCGGGTAATTCTTTTCATGCGGTTTCAACTGTCTTAAGGCATAAGCTATGACTTTGCCTTCCTGCATCAAAACACAACCTAGACCAGTCAACGATGCATCACTATAGGTCACAAATTCTTTACCCGATTCTGGCTGTACTAACACTGGAGCTTCAGTTAAAAGAGTTTTTAGCTGATCAAAACTTTTTTGACATTTCTCAGACCATTCAAACTTTACATCTTTCTGAAGTAGTCTTGTCAACGGAGTCGCAATCATCGAAATACCTTTCACAAATTGTCTATAATAGCCAGCTAGTCCTAAAAAACTGAAGACTTCGGATACATTTCTTAGAGGCTTCCAATCCATTATTGCAGAAATCTTGCTCGGATCGACTCGATACTTGATGCTGGCACAATATGCCCCAGAAAACCAACCTCACTCAACCGAAATTCACATTTACTGAACTTTGCATATAATTGCTTATCACGCATGTTCTGTAATACAATTCTCAAATGCTTGGCATGCTCAATTTCATCTCGTGAATATATCAAAATATCATCTATGAACACAACAACAAATCGATCTAGATACGATCTAAAAATTCAGTTCATTAAGTCTAAGATAGCATGTGCATTCGTTAGTCTGAAAAGCATAACTAAAAATTCATAATGACCATACCTCGTTCTAAATGCAGTATTCGGCACATCAAAATCTCTAACTCACAACTGGTAATTGCTCGATCTCAAATCTATCTTTGAAAACACTGTAGTCCCTTTCAATTGGTCAAACAAATCATCAATTCGCTGTAGTGGATATTTGTTCTTGATTGTCACTTTGTTAAGCTATCGGTAGTCTATACACATTCTCATCGTGCCATCTTTCTTTTTCACAAACAACATAGGAGCACCCCAAGGTGAGAAACTCGGTCTTACAAAACCTCTATTCGTTAGTTCTTGCAACTAAGCTTTCAATTCTTTTAACTCTGTCGGAGTCATTCTGTACGGAGCTACTGATATTGGCGTTGTACTCGACGTTAACTCAATGCCAAACTCAATCTCTCGGATCGATGGTAAACCTAGTAACTCTTCAGGAAACACATCTGGATACTCACACACAACTGGCACTGATTCAATCTTCTTTTCAGTCACTTTCGTATCAAGCACATAAGCTAAGTGAGCTTCGCAACCCTTTCACACATATTTTTGAGCCAACATCGATTAAATCACTGTTGGCAAATCATTTAGATCATTTGGCTCAATTCGGATAATCTCATTATTTTGACATCTCGGATCAATCATCTTTCGTTTACAATTCATAACAGCATCATGCAGCGTTAACCAATCCATACCCAGAATTATATCAAAATTCGTCAAATGGTAATAGCATTAAATCAGCTAGAAAACAAATATCCTGAATCATCAATAGACAGTTCTTGCACACTTTATCAACCAACACACACTCGCCTAAGAGGTTCGATACTCTAATTACAAATTCAGTAGACTCTACAGGCAAAGTCTTACTAGATACTAAATTCACACATATATACGAATGAGTTGATTTTGGACTTATCAATGCAATAACTTTAGTATCATAGAGAGTAAAAGTACCAGTAATGACGCTTGGAGATGACGCTTCTTCGCGAGCGCGGATAGCATAGGCTCATGCAGGTGCTCTCGCCTCTGACCTCACAGTAGAGTCTTTAGTCGCTTTCTGGCTACCACTCACATTTCCCATGTTTCTGGTTGGTATACCAGCCAACTCCAGACAATCATGGATAAAATGAACCAATGATCCACATTTAAAATAGGCCCGATCATTCAATCTACAATCATCAGGATGCTTTTTACCACAATGTTTACATTCAAGTCGGTTAAGTCTCGCACTCCTAACACTAGCTATCGAAATAGCTAGAGCTTTGGAGCTTGACTGTTGTCTTACTCGATCTCTGTTTGAATGTCCCATCGATGCATTAGAATGATTAAACGAGTCTTAAAATTTCTTCAATGCAGAATGATAATACTTATTAATTGATCTCTTTCTCGAATCTCTTGCTTCAAAATCAGCTTTTCTCTTTTTTTTTTACTGAGATCTTCGGCTTTACATGCCCTTTCAACTAAAACAAAAAATTCTTTGATTTCCAAAATCCCAACTAATAGCTTTATATCTTTGTTCAGTCCATCAATGAATCGTTTACACATGATCTCTTCAGTAGAAAAATATTCCCGAGCATATTTGCTCAATCGTACAAATTCTCTTTTGTACTCAGTCACAATGATTCGACTTTATTTCAATTCTAGAAACTCTTTATGCTTCTAATCAAGAAATCACTGACTTATACATTTCTTTCAAAATTCAGATTAAAAGAACTCCCAAGTAATCTGTTCTCTAGGAACCACGGATATTAAGGTTTTTCACCAATGATGCACATTATCTCTCAGCAATGATACAACACATTTAATGCATTCATCAGGAGTACAAGATAACTCTTCAAATACTTTGATTGTGTTTTTGAGCCAAAACTCAGCCCTCTCTGCATCATCATCAACTATAGCCTAAAACCCTTTAGCCTCGTGTTTACAAATCTTATTCACTAGCGGCTTATTCAATTGAATCGGATCTATCACTTATGGCACAATTGGGATTTGTTGAGGAACATGTAGGGGTGGAGGTTGTTGAGCCGCCAGATTCGTTCAAATGAACTCCGTAAACCACTCACTCATTATTTGGAAGAAGGCTTGCTTAGCCTCTCCCCCTTGGCTACTAGAAATAAGCCTAGAATCGGCCAGCGCTGCCCCTTAAGAGGGAGCGGGAACATTACTTTCCACATCGTCAACTAAAACTCGTTTGGGATCCATATACTATACGAAAACACAATTTAAACTGTCAGGAATCATCACACTATTGCAATTTATATATATGGCATGTATAGCTAGACTCTCACACACTACGTTAGTTCTAAAATCGACTAAACCTGGCTCTGATACCAATTAAATGTAACACCCGTAACCCATATCCATCGCCAAAATAGGGTTACGAGGTATTACCGATCAACCATGACATAAATCATACTTTTTTGCAATCATCATTAAAACCTATTCATCTTAATTACTTTGTCCCTTATAAGGTTCTACGAGACCTTAAAACATGCTTAGAAGTGGTTCGAGACTAAACCGATAACATTCAAAAACTTTGAGAAACTTATAAAATTTTTAAACTTTTAAAGGTTACACGCCCGTGTGAACAAGCTATGTGCCTAACACGGTTACCAGACACGCCTGTGTTACAAGCCCTGTGAAAGCATGGCATACATACTGACTTGTACCACATGGCGAAGGACACGTCCGTGTGCTATGGCCATGGAAAAACTGGGGAGGTTATTGAATTGGGTCACACGGCCGACCACACGCCCATGTGCCAGCCCGTGTGCCATATACGACTAGTAGACACACCGGTGTGTTTAGGCCGTGCCAAGCCTGTAGGGTATACTGATTTTAATTCGAAGGGTACCCCAGGGGACACACGACCGTGTAGCATGACCGTTTGTTGCATACGGCTGAGATACACGCCCGTGTCTCTACCCGTCTGGACAAAAATAGGCCAATTACAAAGCCATTTTGCCACCCTTTTCTCATGCTCACCTAGTCATCAAAATGGTATCATTTCAACACATATATAGGCAGCCAAAACATGCCAATTTACACACATATCATGCCATCTATCATCAACCAATTCAACTACTCAATTCCATAATAAAAAACATACCAAATCAATATACCAAAATCATCATAAACTTACATAACTCCTAAATAAATTTTCTCACCCTTTTATCAACCAAATCATGCTTCTCAAACATACCAACATATACCAAATTCCAAGCACTAATACCACAACATATAACTATCCAAAAGAGCATCCATACCATCATTCCAAACAAGCCAACACTTAAGACATTATACACATCACATATATCATTTGTCAAACATATAATTCAAGCTAACGTAAATAGCCATAATCCAACATTTACAAGCCAAATCTCATGGCTATAATCACAACTCAAAACATACCAAGATAACAATAGCTTATACATGCCATATACCATATGTACAAAGCTTCAAAAGTACCAATGAGATGATCGATAGTGTGATGATGTTTCCCGACGATCCCCTAGTTTGAGCTAGCTTCGATAACCTATAAAACATGGGAAGAACACACAAAGTAAGCTTTAAAAGCTTAGTAAGCCATATACAAATAAATTTATCACTTGAATAACAACATTTCTATCAATAAGCCAAATACAAATAAACACTTACAGATACACAAACCTTTCTCAATGAACATATATTCAAATTCACCTCTAATTTCATCAACACTTCTCATTCCAGTTCTTGTATGAATCTCGTACGTACCTAAGTCGTTAAACTCATAACACATTTTTTTTCAACTTGTCTTTGCCTATTGAACCATTCAGAATCATTAAGGATACTCGAAAATCACATAAGCTCGTACAATGCCATATCCCAAATATGGTCTTACATGTTATCACATATTGATGCCACTGTCCTAGACAGGGTTTTACACGAAATCGATTAACGATGCCAATGTCCTAAACATGGTCTTACACGTAATCTTAATACAATGCCAATGTCCCAGACATGGTCTTACATGTAATCACATCTCAATAACCTAATGCCATGACATTCGTATCCTATACTATTCCTAATGTTCGTATGGGACTTTCAGATGTCGTAACTTCATCGATTCATGCTCGTATTTTCTCGTTCGACATTCGTAGCAATTCAATGATAATAAAACATATATAATTCAATTCAAAGACATTTATTTGCATATAAACTTACCTTGTAGTTGGAATAGAGAAGCCGGATCGACTATTCGATAACTTTCGATTTCCCTCAATCTAAATCCGATTTCTTTCGTTCTTGATCTATATAAATTCAATATTAACTCTTTTATCCCTCAATTCATTCAATTTCATCCAAAACACAGAATTTGGGACATTTTACACATTAACCCCTATAATTTCACATTTTCTCAATTTAGTCCCTATTTCATAAAAACACAATTTACAACAATTTCAACTAAACCTAAGCTAGTGAATATCTATAGGTTCCGTAGCAGCCCATATTTATATATATTTCACACATTTAACAGCACAATTTACACTTTTCACAAATTAGTCCCTTTTATGCAATTTCACTAAAAATCACCTTACAAAACATGGCAATCTATCAACAAATACACATTTTCCATCATCAAAAATTCAAGAACACATGTATTCATCAATGAAAACTTTCAAAATCATCAACATTTTCAAAAATTGAGGCATGGGCTAGCTAGTACTCAAAGCAACGATCACAAAAACGTAAAAATCATCAAAAACCGATCAAAAATCATACCTTAATCAAGACGAACAATGGATAAACCCTAAATGTTCTTCAAAGATTTCATTTCTTTTAATATTTGGCCAAGAAAGAAAGAAAAGAGCTAAATTTTGGCTTTTTTTTAAATTTAATTAACCTTAATAACCAAAATACTATTTTAAACTTAATTAAAACATTAACAAAACATTTAATGGTTGGCCATTTATGTCAAATTCCACTAATCATGGTCTAATTACATCATAAGGACCTCACATTTAATAAGACATAGCAATTAAGTACTTTTAACAAGTGGAATACAACTTTTGCATTTTACGCGATTTAGTCCTTTTATTAAAATTAAACACTCAAAGGATAAAATTATTTCACGAAACTTTCACACATACATATCCACATGCTATAAACACCAAAAATAATATTAAAAATAATTTTATGACCTCGGATTTGTGGTTCTGAAACCACTATTTTGATTTAACTAAAACTGGGCTGTTACAATGAATTTCAACTTTATAAAGCATTTAGACCAAGTTACCAAATATACCAAAATGCAAACTGTAACGCCCCAAAATTTTAGAGTTTTAATTTTGTATTATTTGACACAAATACATGTCTGCTTTATTGTCTTGGTGATTTGAGTGAGTTTGGGAGTGGTTGAGAAACCTGGGTTCAAGTATTGGCTTTTGCAAAAAAATTTATGTTGTTCTTAAATGAATCTGGACACTGTCATATAGGCCTTATAAATAATAGTGCTTGAATTATGACACAATGAGAGCATGTTGTCTTTTGGCAAGGTGGCGTGTTACTTCTACTAGGTGACTTGGGTTCGAGTCCTGAGTTACATAATGGAGTATTTATTTTGCGGTTGAGCTTGGTAGGTAGTGGAATTGGACTGAGACTCTAAGGTTGAATTGGTCAGGAGAGTTTGAATAGAGTTTGAATGGGATGTTGGAGTGATTTGTGGAGAGAATAAGGGAGAGATAATGGGAGAAAATCAAGGAGAAAGGGGGAGAGGTAGTAGTGGTTGAAAGTGGGGGTCTCTTGGTGCCAATTCAGTCATAGGCTAGGGGAGTGTTGAAATTTTGTTTTGAGTATAGCTCTCCTTCTAGTCAGTTTTTCTCGGGTTTTCCTTGCATTTTGAAGTTGTGGCTGTAATAACCTTGGGCTTATTTTCTTCTCTTCTCCTCTTCAAACCCTAAGCCGAATATCCTTCCTTCTTTTTTTTTCTCTCAGTCGTTCCTCTCCTTGACCGATCATTCTCTTGTTTCGCTCATAAGCCTTTCTCGAAACATTCTTGTTCCTCCTCCTTCTTTTCTGGTTCAGTTTCCTTCTAGGTCACCCTATTTTGCAAGCCGAATATCCCTTTTCTTAGCTGAACCTCTCCCTACTGTGATTAAGGTAATTGGTTGCTATTGTCGTCACCTATATGTGTGTGGTTCGCGTTGGTGCCATCTCCTTCTTTCTTTTCCTGTACTATAGTAGTCTTCCTCTCTAATCTCTTCTTTTCTTTATTGATTACTATCAGGGGTGTGATTGTCCTTATCATGCCTTGATTGTGGGGGTGTAATTGTAGGTTGAATTCCGCTACTTACCTTTTTGGTTCCATGTTTCAGTAAGTTGTCTCACTTGGTTCAATATATTCGCATATATGGCTTTGGTTGACGTGATGCAATCGTAATGCAGAGTTCATGAAGGATCTAGAAATTTATCCTAACTGGCAGTTCAAGGCAGATAAACCATCTTTCTCTAGTCGAGGTAGGTAATAGTTTAGTTGGGATCTAAGAGTGTGAAGAGAGTGTTAACCTTAGTGGCAAAAGGCTGATTGTATGTCGTGTTTATTTGTAGGCTGTGGTGCTCGTGGACTCGTAGCAATATTCCGAAACAGGTGTGTATTCACACACTGAATAGACTGAAGAATGAAAAAAGTCGAAAAGCCGAAAGAATGGCCTTTTGGCCACATGGGTGTATGAACGTACATGTGGTAAACCAAGCTTATGAAATGAGTGTTCAACTGTAAAGGCCGCCATGAGCATTTTCATGGGGTTGGGCCGTTCTGGGCTACTTGGGCCGGAATAGGCCAAGTAGGCCAGGCTTAGGGGCTCCACATGGATAAATTCCATAATTCATAATAATTACTGGACTGGGCTGTGTAGTTCGCATGGCCGTGGTGAATTTTAGGCTCGATGGGCCGCACGAGCGTGTGGGCCTATATGGATCGTATAATGGGCCTTGGGCCCTTTTACACTGTTAGGATTGTTAAGGTTTTACGAGTAGCTCGAGGTGATTGTAGACCTTCTGTTGGGTCCAGAAGAGTTCCTAGACCCCAGAGCAGGTAAAATGACCAAAATACCCCTAAAGGGTAAAATGACTTTTTTACTTCTCAAGGGTAAATGACTGATTTGTGCTATGATATTACTGTTCTTTCTGAGCATGGCATTCTACATACATGTATGATTTATGAGATGACATTCTGCATGGGGTTGGGTTTCTGTTAAGGAGGAAGTGTCTTTATTCGACATCGGCACCTTTGCTATGTTCTTTATCGCGCTTTGCTATGATATTGGTGTATTGGCTGGGTGGGTCGACTTTTTCCCTACATGGTGTGTTGGTGGTACGGAGTGGTGTGTTGGCTGGATTGGGATGGGTTGCATTACTGTACTATTTTATTACTGTATTGGGCTAAGGCCCACTCTGAACTATTTCTGAATAGGGCTCAGGCCCAGACTATTACTTTATGCTGTATATTGATATACTGATAGGGGATTGCATACTGAGTTTTCTTAAACTCACTCTTTCTCTTCGACTGTACAGGTAATCCCTAGCTATAGGCGGTTTGGTGCTGTGAGGGACTCAGAGGTGGCCACACGACTGCAATTATTTTACACTTAGTTTTATTTATACTTAAAGTTTCGTTTTGGGTTTATGTTTTTGTAATAAGGCCATTTATGGGTTATAATTTTTAATTGGGCTTTTATATATATTCACTTAAAAATAGCTAGTTTTGAGAAGTCGTGTTTCCAAAATAATAACTATTTTTTTCAAAAAAAAACGTGTTTCAACTTCAAGGTTTAAAAGCTTCTGCAAATCTTAAACAGTTTAGCATATTAAAGGCAATTAAACTGGTAAAACATTTTGACATGATGTTTTTGTAAAAGCAAAGAACTTAATTCACTAAAGTTTCCTTATTGACACTTCGATGTAACCGCCAGATTCGGCCATAACGTCTGGGCAGAGTTTGGAGTGTTACATTGAGTGGTATCAGATCCAAGTTACAAAACTTGGCTGTGGAATGGGTTTTGAAAATGTTCGAAATTTTTAGGAAACTATTTTTGAAATATTTTGGAGGATTCACAGGTGTGGCACACCGAGTTTCCAGTGCCAAATCTGCAAGTTTCTTGATAACTGATGATTGATCAGACTGAAATATAATACTGAGATTACTTTAGACATGAGACGGTATATGATACTTTAGTTGGAGTAAATTGAAACTGTAGGAAACTGTAGTAAGACCTCAATTTGCGAAAACCAACCCTGGTTACTGTTTTTTAGAAGAAATCTGTTAATAATTATTGGAATTACTAACTGATACATAAAACTTCTAAATCAGATAATACGTGAATCGTTATGAGCACAAGAGGCCATGGAAGTGCTAGGGCAAAGTCTTTGGCATTAGGCCACATGCCTAACGTTGAGGCTAGGGAGGGACCAGCTTCACCGGTTATTGAGATGGGATCGTACGAACGAGCAGCTCGGGATGATGTGTGACAGCCCAAAATTGACCCTAGTCGGGAAGTGGTTTTGGGACCGCTAAACCGAGTCACCGAAATGTTTGAACGTAATATTTATCGTCTAGAATATGTAATTATGAATGTGTGAAAATTTCAAGCTTCGATTTAGTTGATTGCATGTGAATTCAGTTAGTAGGACTTGTGTGACACTTTTGAATTGTGATAGGCTAATCTATAAGGACCTAATAGTGCATGTAATCAAAAGGGAGGACTTGCATGTCAAATTTCCCCCCTAATTGCTAGTGGCCGGCCATGAGAAAGAGTGATGGGCAAAACATGTCATAAAACATGTTGTGACAATGGTGTATGTTAGGAAAAACTAAAATAAGGAGTATGGGTAATAAAGAAATGGGAAAAAAAAAGAATGGTGTGAGTGTTTCCCCCCCCATTGCCGTGAGTTGAAGAAAAGAGAAAAAAAAATTGTTCATCCTTTTTCATTTCTTTTGGCCGAAAATTCTAAGGAAGAAGGAAGGAGTTCTTGCCCATGTTTGGTTTGGAAGAGGATTAGGAAGAGGTTTGGCCATACTTGTATCTAGATTAAGGTATGTTTGAGGTTGTGCCATGAGATTCATGCATGTTTTTAGTTGCTAGCTTGAGTTCTAATTAGCCCATGGTTCAAATCTTTGCTATGTCATGGGGATGATATTCGGCCAAGGTGGATTTTGTGTTAATGCCATTGCATGCTAAATATGAAGCTTGATAATGATACATGTGATGGTGGATTGATGACTCTTGGATTTTCTTTTTAGCATTTTTGAGTGAGACATTAAGTTCTTTGTTTAACCATGACCAAAATTGAAATGGTATGGTGTTGTGATGTATTCGCCATGGTATATCCATAAGTATGATTTATGCTTATTGCATGGTAGGTAAGATTTGTGTTTTGGATTTATGTTCATGTTTAGTTATAATCAATTTTGAGATTCGGCTCTTGCACATATATATATATATGTTTGCACATGATGTATTGGTATGACATATACAATATCTCAAGGTATATACTTACATATGATGGTGTTTCGGTTATGGAGTACATGATGGATGTGTATTGAGTTATAATATGTAATGCATTAGTTAGTAAAAGGTATGCCATTTGTGTGTGGTATTGAGTATATAATTGGCCTCAACATAGACATGCATAATCGGCCACATGAATGAGTACATAGGTTGATGTGTTGTTCGCCATAGGTAAGCATATTGAAGGCTTTATCTTGACTTAGAAAATTGCTAAGGAGAGTATTAACTAATGTGTTGAGTTTGATTCATGATTCCGTACATATGTGACTTTAATGTCTAATGAATATATGTGGGCTAAGTACCTTGAGTTCCTCTTTTCGATGCTCAAATGATTAAATCAATTTATTTGTTAAATTAAGCTCAAGAGCAAAGGGAACTAAATCCGATAAAGGGAAGGAAAAAGTGGTCGAATAGCCATTGGAATCGCTTCGACAACATCCGAGGTAAGTTTTGAGTCATGGAACTTAAATTATGATTCGATTAGATTATGTCTTAAGTAAATCAAAATCATGCTCTTTGTATGTGGCTATTCAAATTAAATTGTAAATATGATAAGTGTATTGTGTTGAGCTTTGGTAATGAAAATGAAATATGGAAGTGTCATGATTTATTGATATATGTGTGCATGGTTCTTGAATGATATCCGGCTAAGTCCCAAGGCTTTGTGCTAAGTGACTATATCCGGACTAAGATCCAAGGCATTTGTGCGAGTTACTAAATCCGGACTAAGATCCGAAGGCATTTGCGCGAGTTACTAAATCCGGGTTAAGTCTCAAGGCATTTGTGCGAGCTACTATAACCGGCTATGTCCCAAGGTATTTGAACAGTAGCTATGTCCGGTTAAACTCCTAAGGTACGTGATTCGGGAATGAATGAACTTGCTGTAAAAATTTCAGTTAATACGCTTGTGAAATCCCAACAATGAGGTATGTTTGGTATGTGCTTTGAATTAGTTGAGCCCTTACAAATAAGTATTCGCCGCTTGATAAACGAGCTACCGGCCTTTAGCTAAGTAGATCTTTTGTGTATGAACATAAGGGTTGGTAATGTGAAGTAAGTATGATATTGAGAATTTGTGCATATGAAATTATCCGTTTAGCTATATGAATGCTATGCTTTGTTGTGCTGGAATCCTTGCTCAAAACTTACTAAGCATAAATTGCTTACTCCGTTTCTTTGTTTCTCTGTTTCTGATTTTGGCTCGTCACCATCGGACTCGGATTTTTGGAAGTCAAAGTCTCCCACACTATCAAAGCCCCCTTTTGGTACAATTTTGGTTGGACTTTGAAATGGCATGTATAGGACTACCCTTTTTGTTGTTGGTCATGCACCCATGGATTTTGTGTAAATTTGGATAGCCATGCGAAAATGGCTTATATACGTTTTTAGCATAGTACTATAATCGTTTTGTATGTTGATCACTAAGAGGTATGGAAATGTTTGGAAACGATTAGCCATTGGAATGGTTAATCATGATTATACTTTGTGCTATGTATGCAAAAAGGGCTAATTGAATCATGGAAGCTATGAAATAGGTAAAGTCTACCTTAAAGGCAGATTCTGACAGCAGCAGCGATGTGGATGTGAAAAATCACTAAATATAGTAGGAATGGAATTAAATAGTGAATAAATTATGTAAATGAACCTTGATGAATCTACTTTCATATGGAAGAAACGAAACGGTCATATGAGTTGTATGTTAAGAGATATTTAGGTTTTCGTGAAACAGGGCCAGAACGGTTTCTGGATTCCCTGTTCCGACTTTGGAAATTCATTATAAATTAACCAGAGATAATTAGGAGTCATGCCATATATTTATAGATTCCTCTTTGAGTCTAGTTTCTATAGAAACAAACGGCATCAGTATTGAAGCCCTGTACAGGGAGATATCCAAGTCGTAATGCGCAAAGGTCAGTGTATTCGATCCCTGTAACATGGGAGACTTTAACTAATAAACTGTAATAATTGGCCCCACCAAAAATTCTAGAAAAAAATTTGTAGATGCATATATGAGTCTAGTTTCAGGGAAAAATCATGAAACTGATTTTCGAGTTGTGGAACTCAAGATATGATTTTTAAGGTGACAGTGACACAGTTAGCCAGCTGTCTGAAATTTTTTTTAATGGACTGTGAAAATAAATATATTATGTCTGTTAGCACCTCGTGTTCGACTCCGGCCACGGTCTCGGGTACTGGGTGTTACATGATGCACTATCCTAGGCTATGCTCTAAATTCTGGAAAGAGTCACTGGAACCAATACGGGTGCTATGGGCCGTGGGTTAGTTTCGAAGTGATTCCGGTCAAATGGAGTGGAAATTTTTAGGGGTATTTCTAGAGTAGCCCTAATGTGGCTAAATAATGGTTAGAAGCTACAGAGAGAATAATGGATGATCTTGACTGCACTTTTGAGCAAAAATTAAAAGGTGTAGTGTCTTTACTACGAGATGAGGCCTATCAATGGTGGCTTACCGTGAGAGAGGGTACTTAGGTCGACCGGTTATCATGGGATTTCTTTAAGGCGGCATTCCAAGGGAAGTATGTGAGCGCAAGTTATGTGGAAGCCTGAAGAAGGGAATTTTTGAGCTTGACCCAGGGGAATAAATCCATGGTAGAATATGAGGCAGAGTTCTTACAACTTAGCCGTTATGCTCGAGGGATAGTGGCGACTGAATATGAACACTGTGTGCATTTCGAGGATGGCCTCCGAGATGAGTTACGAGTCCTGATAGCTTCGCAAAGGGAGCGAGATTTTACTGCTCTCGTAGAAAAGGTGAAGATTGCCGAGGATGTGAAGCGCTCTGAGCACGAAAACCAAGAAAAGGATAGGGGTAGATATACGAGGGATTCAGGGTCCTCAGATTCGTATGGTGGGTCTAAAAAGAAGGTCAAGTTTGATGGGCTAGCCTGAGTTAGTGTTCCTATTGCAAGATCGCAGCCTTGTGCAGATTGTGGGAAACATCACCTGGGTGAGTGTTGGAAGAAGATTGAGGCGTGTTTCAGATGTGGGTCATTGGAGCATCAAGTTAAGAATTGTGATCATAGACCTGTTCAGATGCAAACTATAGGACAGGTTATGTGCAGCTAGTGAGAGGTGTTCAACAGCCACCGAGGGGCCATGGTCAGGCCAGATGTGGAAATGGTATGGGGCGAGGTCGTGGAGCACCTGGCAGAGGTGCTGGTAATACTGAGGCGAGGCAGCCAACTCTGGTATACGCTGCATGTTGCTGAGAGGATGGAGACACCCTAGATGTTATAACTGGTACGTTCCTAATCCATAATGTACTTTATACTGCTTTGATTAATATTGGGTCTACGCATTCGTACATTGCATGTACAGTGTCCAGAACCTTAGGTATCTTGTGTGTGAGTATTGTTAGTGAGATGACTGTGATAAGTCCACTGGGACAGTTAGTAAGGGTGGATAGGTTGCTCAGGAATGTGCCCCTAGAGGTTCAAAGAGTAATTTTTCTAACGGATTTGTTGGAGCTACCGTTTGGTGAATTCAACCTTATCTTGGGGATGGATTGGCTGGTTAAATACCGTGCAAGTTTGGATTGTGCTGCTAAGCATATGGTGTTGAAGACTATTGAGTATGAGGAGGTGGTTGTGATTGAGGAGCGAAGGGATTATCTATCAAATGTAATCTCTGTACTGAGGGCTGAGAAATATGTTCATAAGGGTTGTGAGGCATTTCTAGCCTACATTGGTGTATCTGATTCTGAGGGTTTTTTGGTCGAGGGTATTAGAACAGTTAAAGATCTTCCTGACGTATTTCCTGATGAAATCCCTAGGTTACCTCCGAGTCGTGAGGTCGAGTTTGGTATTGAGCTCTTGCCGGGAACAACTCCAGTGTCCATCGCCCATTATAGGATGGCACCGAAGGAGCTAGTGGAGTTAAAAGCTCAAATTCAAGAACTACTAGACTGAGGGTTCATTCGACCCAGTGTGTCTCTGTGGGGAGCACCAGTGTTGTTCGTGAAAAATAAGGATGGATCTATGCGTATGTGTATCGACTATCGGCAGTTGAACAAACTGACTATCAAGAATAAGTACACTTTGCCGAGGATAGATGATTTATTTGATCAGCTGCGTGTAGCGTCGATTTTTTCCAAAAGAGATCTTCGTTCTGGGTATCATCTGCTGAGGGTTAAAGAGAATGATGTGTACAAGACAGTGTTTAGGACTCGTTATGGTCATTATGAGTTTCTAGTGATGCCGTTTGGGCTAACGAATGCATCAGCTGCCTTTATGGGCCTGATGAATCGAGTGTTCCAGCCCTATCTGGATCTGTTCCTGATAGTATTTATAGATGATATCCTGGTGTATTTGAGTGAGGAAGAACATGATGCTCATCTCCGGGTTGTTCTGAAGATTTTAAGGGAAAATAGTTATACGCTAAGTTCAACAAATGTGAGTTTTGGTTGCGTGAGGTGAAATTTTTGGGTCACGTGGTATTTTCTGAGGGGCTTAGGGTTGATCCCCAAAAAATCGAAGCTATTCTGGATTGGAAACCACCTAAGACCGTATCTGAGATTCAAAGTTTCCTGGGTCTGGCTGGATATTACAGATGTTTTGTGGAGGGGTTATCACTGATTACTGTACCTCTGACTAAGTTATTATGTAAAGGAGTACCATTTGATTGGACGGTTAGGCAACAAGAAAGTTTTGAGAAACTAAAGAAGGTTCTGACTGAGGCCCCTATATTGATACAGCCAGAATTTGGGAAGGAATTCACTGTTTTTAGCGATGCATTGCACGTTGGTTTGGGCTGTGTGTTGATGCAAGAGGGTAAGGTGGTTGCTTATGCGTCTCGTCAGCTTAAAGCCCATGAAGTGAATTATCCTACGCATGACTTGGAGTTAGTCGTGGTGGTTTTTGCTCTAAAAATCTGGAGGCATTACTTGTACAGTGAGAAGTGAATCATTTACACTGATCACAAAAGCCTTAAGTACCTCCTCATTTAGAAGGAGCTGAATCTTAGGTAGCGAAGGTGGATAGAACTGCTTAAGGATTATGACTGCTCAATTGAATATCATCTTGGTAAGGCTAACATGGTAGCAGATGTACTGAACTGTATGGCGGTAGCTGAACTAAGAGCGATGTTTGCTCGTCTCAGCTTGTTTGATGATGGTAACTTGTTGGCTGAGCTGCAAGTTAAACCAACATGGACTGAACAGATTAGGGGTAAATAGTTACTGGATGGGCCACTGGTTCTTCATTTTCGACAAGTTGAGAATAGGGAGATTTCAGATTTTGGTCTGAGTAGCGATGGGGTACTGTATTTTGTGGGAGACTCTGTGTATCGAGGGATTTAGATCTGAGGCAGCCTATACTAGAAGAGGTGCATAGTAGTCCATATGCTATGCATCCTGGTGGAAACAAGTTATACCGAGATCTTCGTGAGCTGTACTGGTGGCCAAGACTTAAGCACGATGATACCGATTTTGTAAGTAAGTGTCTGACATGCTAGAAAGTTAAGGCTGAGCATCAACTGCCTTCAGGCTTACTGCAGCCAGTTCAAATTCCACTCCGGAAGTGGGAGAGGGTAATTATGGATTTTGTGAGTGGACTGCCCTTATCGCCTACTAAGATGGATTCGGTACGGGTTATTGTAGACCGATTGACTAAATCTACCCATTTTGTACCAGTTCGTACTGATTATTCGCTGCAGAAGTTGGCTAAGTTATATGTGGCCGAGATTGTGAGGCTGCATGGGGTACCAGTTTCCATTATATCTGAAAGGGATCCTCAACTCACATCTCGATTTTGGAAGAGGTTGCACAAGGCACTGGGTATAAGGTTGGACTTCAATACTACGTTCCATCCTCAGACAGACGGTCAGTCAGAGAGGGTGATTCAGATACTGGAGGATATGCTAAGAACCTGTATGATTGATTTTTGAGGTAATTAGGAAGACTACTTGTCGTTAGTAGAGTTCGCATATAACAATAGCTACAAGTCCAGCATTCAGATGGCACCGTACAAAGCATCATATGGTCATAGGTGTCGTACTCCTACATGTTGGACTGAGTTGGGGGAACGTCGAGCTCTAGGTCCTAAAATAGTTTCTAATACTAAAGACAAGGTTAGGTTAATTTGAGACCGTTTAAAGACAACGCCAGACAGACAGAAGTCGTATGCAGACTTGAAACGTAAGGAGAATGAATACTCTATAGGAGATTATGTCTTTCTTAAAGTCTCACCATGGAAGAAGATTCTGAGGTTTGGACGGAAGGGCAAGCTAAGCCCTAGGTTCATTGGGCCTTATCATCTATTGAAGCGTGTGGGACCGGTCACCTATCAACTTTAGTTGCCTCCAGAGTTGGGCCAGATTCATGATGTTTTCCACGTTTCCATGCTAAGGTGTTATCGCTGTGATCCCACACATACTGTTTTAGTCGAGAAAATCGAGGTTAGGCCAAATCTGACGTTTGAGGAGGGGCCATTGCAGATTTTGGATCGTAAGGTTAAGGTACTAAGGAGGAAATGTATTCCACTGGTTGAGGTGCTTTGGCATAATCAATGTAACACCCCCTTACCCGAGACCGTCGCTGAAGTCGAGCTCGAGGTGTTAACAGATTTAAATTATCACTTAAACAATTTCAAACAATTTATTTCACCTTTCGTAATAAACTGCCCATATGCATCACAGTCGCTAAAAAAAATCATATCTCGAGTTACAAAACTCGAAATTAAAATCTATAAATTTTCCCTGAAACTAGACTCATATATCTATTTACTAATTTTTTCCCAGAATATTTGGTCGGGCCAATTAGTACAGTTTATTAGTTAAAGTTTCCCCTGTTTTAGTGTTTGACTGCTCTGACCTTTGCTCACTATGAATCACTTTTATCTCAGAAAAGAATTCAGATGACTATGCCAATTGTTTATATTAAAAGTAGACTCAATAAGGAATCTATACATATAAAGTATGAATCCTAATTATTTTTGTATAATTTTTAGTGAATTTGTAAAGTCACATCACTGCTGCTGTATGGTATCGTTTTATAGCAAATTTCACCTTTTTATGAATTTCCATGGATTAGATAGCACATTAAGCATACATAACACCAAATATGATCTTGATTAGCCATTCCAATGGCTAATCATTACCAAACATTTTCTTACCACCCAATAGCCATATCATAAGATCATATACACAAAATAATTATAATGCTATACATGCCATACTCAAAATATGCAAGCTACTATACCAAAATGGTCCACGGATAGTGTGAGTGTAACACCCCAAAACCGGCCCAGACGTTATGGCTGAATCTAGCGTGTTACATTGAATTATTTTAGCGAAAACCGTGTTTTCATTGAAAACCTTTCTTAAACAGAAGAAACCTTAATTAACTTAAAAATAAACACACCTTTCAGTTGCAAAAGCCTTGTTTAAAACATTTGATTTAAGAAAACTTTATCATTTAAAAATTAAGTTGCGGAAACGTAGAAAACATACTATAATTTAGGAATCCCATGTTCAACTTCTCGTAATTACAATGAAAATAATAATAATCCAAATAATAATAAGAAGGAAGCCTTATTACATTCCGGTCCGAAAAATACTTAATAAAATAAAGAACTTATATGCTTTTAAAAGAGAAACAAGTCCAAGTTGTCTTGCTAGCTGGCTTGCTAGCTGGCCACCCAGAGTTCCTCCAAACATCGAGCCTTCTACTGAGCATCACCTGAAAATAAAATAAAAGAGGGGGGTGAGTTTTCTCAAACTCAGTGTGTACAACCCTAGACGGAAAACAAGCATTAAAAAAAAAACATCATTCATCAATCATGCAATGCAATCCCATCCAAATTATCCATCCGCTATACACCAGCTCCGTACCCCATCACACCATGTGGGGATATAAATATCGACCCACCCAGCCCACATACCATGGTAGCTCGGTTGCAAAACTACCTTCATTTACATATTGGGCTTTAAAAGCTGTCGGTGAATCCACGATTGTCAAGTAACCATGCGATCCCCATATACTTCCACCGTTCCATAATCCCCACCCATATGCAACCTAAGCAGAATATCATATGTATGCATGTCACATCCATAAAACTTACATTCTACACCTAGTGGTATTTTGGTTATTTTCGCCCTTAGGGGCATTTCGGTAATTTTCCTTTAATTATGGTTTTCACTTACCTTGGCCTGTTAACGAGTCCTGTGAGCTAAGATGAACGAGCACTATGCACCAGGTAGGATTCCAGAGAAGAGGAGGTGAGTCATTAAGACTGCTTAAGTACCAAGCACTCCCTAGATCCAATCCTAGACATGCATATACCCGTTGCCACACCTTAACCCTTTGACTTGTCCATGGTCGCCATATATTAATTAAGTCTGATGTGGATATCATATACTAGGCCCAAAACCCATTACAAAGCCCAAACAATTTGACATACCTATATCTGGCCCATTAAGCCCAATTATATTCATATGGCCCATTATGCCCAAATCACATTTATATGTCCCGTTAGGCCCAGTCACATTCATAATCATGCTCACATACAAGTTCCTATCACATAGCATCAACATTCAGTTTTTGCCTATCATGGACCCAAAAGCCCAACAGGCCCGTTTAGCCCATTCCAACCCATATGGCCAAATCACAACCCAAGTCCACGGAATTGCCTGTGGGCCTCAGGAAACCTATCGGTCTCCCCCTTATGAGTGTTTGCGCACTTGCAAGACTACCGTAGCCAAACTTTCGGCTTTTCGACATTTCGGCTTTTGCCGATCATAATGTATGTGCAGTGTATGTATTCACCTGGTAAGCAAGCGTGATGCGATCTCCTTAGCCCAAACCTACAATTGATATCACTCAAAGATTAATCACACGTACTTATCGATTACTTTACCAAAAGCCGGAATCTCACCTTAACCTTACCTGAACGCCAAGCCTTTACTAGCTTTTACTTTAATCACTAAACACGCGTATTTCTTAGATCTGAAGAGCAAATTGGTAGGAATCCAAAACCGAGATCTGACACTAATTCCCTACCAAATTCAATTAGAAAGAAGTGAGGGAAAATAATCAATACCTAGCAAAGAAAACTGATTGGAAGAGCAACACTTACACTAGATTTGGTCAAAAAGTATTCAGCCCTTGGGAGATTCGGCTTTTCGGATTTTCAAACTTAGTATGGTGAATAAGGTTTATTTGGTACAGATTAAAGAAGAAGAGTAGAAGAAGAAATTGGCTAAGTGAAACAAAAAAAATTGTGTAGAGAAGAATAGAAATCAGCAGGAAGAAAAGAAAGAAAAACAAAAGGGTTTTCGGCTTTTTGGATCTTGAAAAGAAAAGGGTTTTCGACTTTTGGAGAAAAGGGGTTTCTGGCAACAAGGTGAAGAAGAATTTTGGCAGTAGCCTGGAAACCCTGTATTTGGCCCCTATTTATAGCCCGTATAGCTGAATTTTCCATGCCCAATTCTTAATTCGGCTCCATCAATTCTCCCATTTCATCTCCTCATTTTCTCCCGATAATCCCTTGATATTTTCCTTAATTTTCTCTTCTGAACACTCCCTTTGGAGTCCATCTTGATGCCACTTCCATCCTTCTAGAAGGCTAAAATTAAACTTCTAAAAATACTAAGGTAGGATTCAAACTTTGGATCTCCTTGCTAGCTACTAATGCCACCTCCCTATTCTCTAAGTGGCGTCACTTAGCCACTCCTCCACAAGGCTTTTTGATGCTATTTTCCCCTATTTTTATTTAAAAGCCCAACTACTTGCCAGCCCTGATTCTTTTAATAATTAAACTATAATTTCATTTATTCCTAGGTTCAAACTCAAACCTTAATTAAGACCTATTATAATTATCACATGGCTAGGAACATAAAACACAATTTTTATCAAATCCGAAAACAAAGAAAGTTTGGGGTTTTAGGATTTTTGGGTTTCGAGATTTTTGGGGCGTTATAATGAGCAAGCCTCCGACCGTTCCCAATTTCCGAGCTGGCTTGTCAAAACTACAAAGAATGGAAAGGAGGGAGTAAACATAAATGCTTAGTAAGTTCACATGTAAATAGCAAGTAACATAATCATGCAATCCAATATAAAACATCATTTATATAAATAGCACCAAGACATTCATGTTACATTTGCATTTACTATCTTACCACGATTTCATCATACCAAGTTCTCAACTTGAGGGTTTAAGTGCATACCTGTCCAAATTTTCTCATTCACCACACTTACCAACTTGTCACCTTCATCTTAAGTATTCTCCTTATTCACTTAAGAGTCACCCGTTGAACACATCAGAATATAATTTCGATACACGGATTGCATGCACATAAGTGCCATACCTGCAACTCGACAAACTCAATAGCCTACAAAAATTATGTAGCCAAGCTACCATGTAAGCCGCCCATAAGCGAACTCGGACTCAACTCAATGAGCTCGGGCATTCGCATCCATAAGTGAACTCGGACTCAACTCTATAAGTTCGGATGCCTAGTTACATTTCACGAACTCGGACTCAAATCAACGAGCTCGGAACTCAAATATCCTAGTGACATGTCACTTGTATCCTAATCTATTCCCAAGGTTCAAACGGGACTTTCCTCAATCACCCATCTTTGTTGTCTTCCACGGAATGTCGGAACCGATACTTGATAGCATTTCATATTTATCAAGTAGCTCACATAATTTGCATATTCCTAAATAATAATCCAAAAAATCATAATATTTCATGATAATAATCATCATATCATATAAATAACATTAAATTACTTAAAATGACAATTATGTCACTACATTTACACATGAACTTACCTCGTACAAAATGTTAGAAATCGAGCCTATTTCTCGTAAACTTTATTTTTCCCTCGACCATGACTTGAATCTTGTTTCTCTTGATCTAAAATAAAAAATTTAGCTTATTTAATACTCACATTTATTAAAACAGTCCTTGACTCAAACTTTGGCAAAATTACATTTTTGCCCCTAAACTTTTACATATTTACACTTTTGCCCCAAGGCTCGAAAATTAAACTTCATCCTATTTTATTATGTTTTGTGACATGCTGATCATTTTTCCCTTCTATGGAAACATCAAATTCTCACTCTAACATGTACTTATGAACATTAGGTATTTTTACTTATTATGTTGTTTTACTCGTTTTCACGTAAAATCGCTTAGCAAAAGTTGTTTAACACAATTTCAAGCTTCGTATTCTACCATAAAACAACAAAATAAACACATTGCACCTATGGGTATTTTTCCAAATATAAACCCTAGGTTAAATTATTGCTAGAATAAGCTTAATCAAGTTACTGGGCTCCAAAAATGTAAAGAACATTAAAAACGGGGCTAAAATGGACTTACAATAGAGCTTGGAAGCTTGAAAAACCCTAGCTATGTCTTCCTCATGTGAAATTCGGCCAAGGGGTTGAAGATGGACAAAAATTGGATTTTAATTTTGTTTTTAATTCATTTTAATAACTAAATGACCAAAGTGCCCTTAATTAAAAACTATGGTGTTTTATCTTCCTTTAGGTATTTTTGTCCAAACTAGTATAATGGTCTAATTACTATTCAAGGGCCACCACTTTAAAGACCCATTACTCACAAGTACTTAGTACCTTTGTGAACTAGAACACACATTTTACAACTTTTGCAATTTAGTTCTAAATATCAAATTGGACCCTCTATCGATAAAATTTCTAAACGAAATTTTCACACAATCATGAAATCATGCCATAGACCTTAAAGTTATAATAAAATAATTATTTCTATCTCAGATTTGTGGTCCCAAAACCACTATTCCAATTAGGCCCTAATTCGGGATATTACAATCACAGCTCCGAAGAAGCCACGTGGGAATCAAAGGAGGTTATGTGACAACAATACCCTCATCTTTTCTGATCAGGTAAATTTTGAGGTCGAAATTTCTTTAAAGGGGTAGAGTTGTAATGCCCCCAAAATTTAGAGTTTTAATTTTGTATTATTTGACACAAATACATATCTGCTTTACTGGCTTGGTGATTTGAGTGAGTTTGGGAGTGGTTGAGAAGCCTGGGTTCAAGTCTTGGCTTTTGCAAAAATTTTTGTGTTGTTCTTAAATGAATCTGGACACTGCCATATAGGCCTTATAAATAATAGTGCTTGTTTTATGACACAAGGAGAGCGTGTGGTCTTGTGGCAAGGTGGCCTGTTGCTTCTGCTAGGGGACTTGGGTTTGAGTCCTGAGTTGCACAATGGAGTATTTATTTTGCGGTTGAGCTGGGTAGGTAGTGGAGTTAGACTGAGACTCTGAGGTTGAATTGGCCATGAGAGTTAGAATAGAGTTTGAATGGGATGTTAGAGTGATTTGTGGAGAGAATCAGGGAGAGATAATGGGAGAAAATCAAGGAGAGAGGAGGAGAGGTAGTAGTGGCCGAAAGTGGGGATCTCTTGGTACCAATTCAGTTATAGGCTAGGGGAGTACCGAAATTGTGTTTTAAGTATAGCTCTAATTGTCGTCATTTTTCTCAGGTTTTCTTTGCATTTTGAAGTTGCGATTGTATTGACCTTGGGCTTATTTTCTTCTCTTTTCCTCTTCAAACCCTAAGCCGAATATCCTTCTTTTTTTTTCTCTCAGTTGTTTCTCTCCTTGACCGAGCACTCTATTGTTTCACTCATAACCCTTTGCCGAATCATTCTTGTTCCTCTTCTTTCTTTTCTGGTTCGTCTTCCTATTTTACAAGCCGAATATCCCTTTTCTTAGCCGAACCTCTCCCTGCTGTGACTAAGGTAATTGGTTGCTATTGCTATCACCTATATGTGTGTGGCTCACGTTGGTGTCATCTCCTTCTTTCTTTTCCTGTGCTATAGTAGTCTTCCTCTCTAATCTCTTCTTTTCTTTATCGATTACTGTCAGGGGTGTGATCGTCCTTATCGTGCCTTGATTGTGGAGGTGTTATTGTAGGCCGAATTCCGCTACTTACTTTTTTGGTTCCCTGGTTTTGTAAGTTGTCTCACTTGGTTCAATATATTCGTATATATGGCTTTGGTTGACGTGATGCAGTCGTAATGCAGAGTTCATGAAGGATCTAGAAATTTATCCTAACTGGCAGTTTAAGGCAGATAAACCATCTTCGTCTAGTCGAGGTAGGTAATAGTTCAGTTGGGATCTAAGAGTGTGAATAGGGTGTTAACCTTAGTGGTTAAAAGCTAATTGTATGTCGTGTTTATTTGTAGGATGTGGTGCTTGTGGACTCGCAGTAGTATTCACAAACAGGTGTGTATTCACACACTGAATAGACTGAAGAACGACAAAAGCCGAAAAGCCAAAAAGCTGGAAGAATGGCCTTTTGGCCAAATGGGTGTGCGAACGCACATGTGGTAAACAAAGCTCACGACACATGGGTATTTAACTGTAAAGGCCGCCATGAGCATTCTCATGGGGTTGGGTCGTTCTGGGCTACTTGGGCTGAAATGGGCCATGAGGGCCTAATGGGCTTGGGGGCTCCACATGAATAAATTCCATATAATAATTACTGGACTGGGCTGTGTAGTTCGCATGGCCGTGGTGAATTTTGGGCTCGATGGGCCACACAAGCGTGTGGGCCTACTTGGGTCGCACAATGGGCCTTGGGCCCTTTTAGATTGTTAGGATCGTTAAGGTTTTATAAGTCGCTCAAGGCGGCTGTAGAGCTTCTGTTGGGTCGAGAAAAGTTTCTAGACCCCAAAGCAGGTAAAATGACCAAAATACCCTTAAAGGGTAAAATGACTATTTTACCCCTCGAGGGTCAATGACTGATTTGTGCTATGATATTACTGTTCTTTCTGAGCATGGCATTCTGCATACACGTATGATTTATGACATGACATTCTACATGGGGTTGGGTTTCTGTTAAGGAGGAAGTGTATTGTTACTGATGGCTCTGCCACATATATCGATCTTGGCGACTTTCTTTGCGATAATATCTTGGCACCGTGTTTGCGATATTGGTGTGTTGGCTGGGTGGGTTGACTTTGTCCCCACGTGGTGTGTTGGTGGTACTAAGTGGTGTGTTGGCTGGATTGGGATGGGTTGCATTACTGTACTATTTTGTTATTGTATTGGGCTAAGGCCCACTCTGAACTATTTCTGAATAGGGCTCAGGCTCAGACTGTTACTATATGTTGTATATTGATATACTGATAGGGGATTGTACACTGAGTTTTCGTAAACTCACTCTTTCTCTTCGACTATGCAGGTAATCCCCAGCTACAGGCGATTTGGTGCTGCGAGGGACTTGGAGGTGGCCACACGACTGTAATTATTTTACACTTGGTTTGATTTATACTTAAAGTTTCGTTTTGGGTTTATGTTTTTGTAATAAGGCCATTTATGGGTTATAATTTTTAATTGGGCTTTTATAAATATTCACTTAAAAATAGCTAGTTTTGAGAAGTCGTGTTTCCAAAATAATAACTGTTTTTTTCAAAAACATGTGTTTCAACTTCAAGGTTTAAAAGCTTCTGCAAACCTTAAACAGTTTAGCATATTAAAGGCAATTAAACTGGTAAAATGTTTTGACACGATCTTTTGGTAAAAGCAAAGAACTTAACTCACTAAAGTTTCCTTATTGACACTTCAATATGACCCGCCGGATTCGGCCATAACGTCTGGGTCAGGTCTGGGGTGTGACACAAACTGATTGCCACTAGATGAGCGAACGTCTGGACTAGAAATACTGCAACAAAATAATTAATCAATTAAACAGTAGTGCCCACAAGTATACGAGTCAAATTGTAATATAGAAGAATGTTCAACGTAACACTCCGAGAAGTATTTTGAGAATCGTACCTATTAAGTATGACTTCTATTTCAGTCAAATTTGAGAAATAATATTCTAGTTAAACTCTATTTATTTGTTTCAATCAAACTCTGATTAGTCTAGATTATTTTATTATTATTTGACCTATGAATAAATAGGCTCTTTTACAACCTTAGAAAATACACCCATTAGATATTAGAACTCATAACACTTTTAGAGAATTTTGTGTTTACGTTTTGAGGGTTCTTTGTTTTCGGGTTTCGAGGTTTAGTTTTTATCTCCATCTTTTGTACTCTTCCTTCTTTTGCCATTATAGTAAAATTATCTTTGCTTGTGGTTTTTTATCCTCTTTGGAGGGGTTTTTCCACGCTAAATTTGTGTGTTTAATTTCTCAATTTCTTCTGCTATTTTTTTACTTGTTCCTTAATCATGTCAATACCCAACAGTACCCAAAGGAGGTTGAATTAAATTGAAATTAATTCTCTACACTACTAAGTCTAAATAGTCTCGATTTAAAATTATATTACAAAAAATCAAATAAACATCAATTAATCTAAGTAACCTAAAAATTAATTAAATTAAAAATAAACCAATTACCAACCAAAAATAATTCGATAAAACAAGCATGAGATTAACTCACTTCAGTGATCCTAATTAACTTCAAAACTCAGGTTTTATCAAGTTAGTTATAAATTAACTAGTTATTTTCTCTCAACCTCTAACTAATTAACTAATTGACCAACACATGCTTACCTCTTGGCCTCACTTTCTTCACTGGATAAATTCTGAGATACTCAGTAAACTTATCTCTCGATCTATTTATCCTAAATTACTTCCTAGGGGTGTCACTCTCTAGGGTTTGATCACATAATTAGTAACGATTTAAAAGTCAGCAATGTCGAAAACGGTGGTTTCGAAATCCCATTTTCGATATTTGAGTCGTAAATATTAATTATTTAATACTTATGAGGTTAGTATAAAGTTCAATTAAAGTTTGGTCCTGTATTTTTGTCATCATGATAGTTAATTAAAGTATAAGTGTTTCCATCCTAAAGTTAGTGGTATTAGAAAATGCAGTTTTGGGATCTCGTTTCCGTAAACTGAGGCCATAAATATTTAATAAAAATTTTTATGGAGTTAGTTTAGTGGTGAATTGAATTTTGGATAAGTAAATTTATTGAATTAATGATTAATTAAGGTATAGTGACTAAATTGTAAAACTAGTAAAAGTACAATTGCTAGAGTAATCTCTAATTAAAACATCGACAAGGGACTTAAATGGAAATTAAATCAATATGTCATTGATAGTGGACGGTAATGGATAGTTTAGTGATGATTAATTGATAAATTTTCATTAAATTAAATAAAACATTATAATAAAATAATTATAACATAAATTAAACAAGATGGTGGAATGAAAGAGAGGACTATTTTCTTCTCCATTAAGCCAAAACTGAGAGACTAGAAGGGAGAAAGAAGAATGTCAACCTTTGGGGTTTTGAGTTTTAAAACTTTAATTGGTTAGTGCAATTTAATCATTTTCTCGTAATTTTTATATTTTTGAGATCTTGAAAATCTAATTTATTCAGTCCGTGTATTAATTTGTAGGATTGTTAAACTTTTAAAAATTACCATAGTTGAGAATTTAAAGTTTTGGGTGTTAAATTGATAGATTTAAGCATAAAAGTGAAAAAGGACTAAATTGTAAAGTTAATTTATAGTTTTGTATAATAGGGACTAAAATGCACAAATTTTGAAATTTGTGGTATAAATGAGGAATAGGAGGTCCAAATTGGATTATGGTGTAATGGGGTTGAATATTTGAGTTTTAAATTGAAAGATATAGGCTCAGTTTTAGGGACTAAATTGAATAGATTGTAAAAGTTGTTTAAATTTTCAATTGAGTGTGAAATTGTTTGTATATTGATGCATTGATTTGTTTATGTTAATTCATAGCTAATATTAACCTAGTTTCCTCTAAAAAGAAAGGAAAAGATAAAACTGTCAACGGATAGCTCAGAGTTTACGGTTGTATTTCTACAACCCAGACCCTTTCAAATACTGTATTTACGAACTATGTTGTAAGCAAATAACATAAAGTAAGCTAGAAAAGATAGAACAAGTTGAATTGAATTGATTTGACTTAGTTGTTTGTGATAAGGACTAAATTGAATAGATTTAGAAATATATTATATTGTTATAATTGTGTAATTGAATTCAGTCTATAATGAATTATGCTATCATATATATGAATTGAGGTTTGGTTGCTGTATGTTGTACAATTGAGATATTGAGTATAATGAAATTGAAATAGGGAGGGATAGAAGGTATCAGAATATAGTTTTGAAAATGGAAAATTTATTATACAATCAAATTATATACATATATACATTGACATTGTAACACCCCTAACCCGTATCCGTTGTCGGAACAGGGTTTCAGAGTATTACTGGAACTTTCAAAACATTTTACAAATAAATCATGCAAGTTACTATTCAAATTTTGAAATCATTCGAAACATCCCTTAAATGGACCTTTGAGGCCCAATACGAGCATTAGAATCGAGTCGGGACTTAATTGGAACCTCTAAGAAATTTTCATGACATTTCAAAAATTTTCCAAGTTACAGGACTTACACACCCGTGTGACCCTAGGACACGCCCGTACTGCATGTAACAACCCGTTTTTAGGTCAAATCGAAAAAGTAGTTTCGGGACCATAAATTCAAAGTCAAAATATTTATTTTATTATTTTATTAATGTTTATAGCATGATAAAATTACCGTGTGAAAATTTCGTGAAGAAATTTTACCGTTTAAATAGTTAATTTGATGAAAAGGATTAAATCACATAAAAGATAAAAGTAGCATTCTATATGTTAAATGTGTTAAAATGCTTTGGCTTTTGAATATAGTGGCTTTAAATGGTAATTAGTATAACACCCCTAACCCGGGTTTGACACCGACACTGGGTACAAGGTATTACTTTTCACAAATCACACATATACGTACAAGTCGGGTTATACGAGCCCGTTAAAACATAAAACCTTTTCAAACTTTGCCTAACACTTTTTATCATGGACCTACTAGGCCCAGAACATCTCTTGGAAACCACTTGGAACCAATTCGGGTCCTTAAATCGAATTAATAAAAATGACTTTTGAAACAGGGCACATGCTCGCGTGGAAGGGTAACACGCCCGTGTGGTCATTATAACATGGCTATGGTGATGGCCCGTGTAACACACACGGCCAAAGCATTTAGGGACATGCCCGAGTCCTATGCCCGTGTGAATTAAATTCTAAATTCGAACCTACCGGGGTTTTCACACGGCCTGACACATGCCCGTGTCTATAGCCCATGTCTCTCACACGGCCATGACACGCTTGTGTCTAAAAACCTTGACATTTTGTTTCTGACGTCAACATCTAATTTAGGGCACACGGCCATGGCACAATCCCGTGGCCAGAGGCCGTGTCTTCCACACGGTTGAGACACACGCCCGTGTCTCTGCCCGTGTGTTTACTACCATGCATTCTGACTTGCAAATTTTACGTACAGGGGACACACGGCCAAACAACACGCCCACGGGGCTGACCGTGTGTCACACACAGCCTAGACACACGTACGTGTGTCTACTCGTGTGGACAATGTAAGGCAATCTACCAAGCCTTCGCCACCTTGAAACATAATCTAACATCAACCAACATATCAAAGATTAACTTAATATGATTTCTCAACCAAAAAACCATAGCAAGACCTATATACATTACATATATTAAACCATTCGAACAATTTCAAATTCATGAAAGACTAGCTTGCATTCACATAATAACTTTCAATATTAGCCATTTACCATGTCCTTGTACAAAATGATTCAAATGCTAAGGTAAGCCATCACATTTGGCCAATTAACAATGACACAAAAGTCTAAGTTCCTATACATGCCATATTCAAAATGATAAATCTAATTATACCGAGTGCTTCAGCTGATAGTGTAATCGATGCCTCCAACGTCTGCTGATCCTCAAGCTAGTTAGGCGACACTATAAGAAAATGGAAAAAAGAAGGAGCAAGCATAAAGCTTAGTAAGTTGCATGCAAATAAATATAACAACAACTTTACCATTCATCATCATGCTTATAGTACAAAAGTAGGCATAAGCACAACTTACTCATCACTAACCAATACAATTCACATAGCATATATACTGAGCTCATGTATCATATATTTCAAATAGGTACCTGTACCACTCACAACATGGTTATACTTTTCTTGTTTAACTTAAATTGTAACTCTCACCATTGAACCATTTGGAATGGTATCGAATATTCATTAAGCCTCAAACATAGGGTATAATACCGATGCCATGTCCCAGACATGGTCTTACACTGACTAACAAATTCGAGGCCAACACCATGTCCTAAAACATAGGGTATAATACCGATGCCATGTCCCAGACATTGTCTTACACTGACTAATGAAATCGAGGCTGACGCCATGTCCCAGACATGGTCTTACACTAGCTTTCACATATCCATGCCGATGCCATGTCCCAGACATGGTCTTACATGAACACATCTCGTAGCCGATGCATCTCCCATACATGTCTTACACTGGCTTACATCTCGAGGTCGATGCATGTCCTAGGGATTTCTTACACTAGCTCTCGTTTCAATGCCAATGCCATGTCCCAGACATGGTCTTACACTGGCTCTCATAGTATGGCCGATGCATGTCCCAAACACGTCTTACACTAGCACACAAATAACCCGAATGTCATTGCATGAATATTCGATTTATTTCCTAAGGTTCAAATGGGAGTTCCACTATCTCAATATTCATCATACATAATCATTTCCACAAACAAGCGATTTATGCTATATCAAATCAAACACATATAAATGTAGTTGTATTATTTACATACAACTTACCACGGTATACAAAATGTAGACGACTAGTTCGGCTCAGTCCACTTATTTTGCTTTTCCCTAGTCTAGGCTCGGATTTTGTATTTCTTGATCTAAAATAATAAAAATCCATCCATTTAGACACTAGAAAAATTTATACAATAAAAAGTTCACCTTTTTGGCAAAATGACCATTTTTCCCTCACACTTTCATAAAATGACTATTTTACCCCTAGGCTTGAAAATTGATTTTTATCAAATTTCTTCATGCCTTAAGCCTAGCCGAACCCTTTTTACTCTTATAGCAACCTAAAATTTCCATTATTTCACACATTTATCACCTATTTTTGCAACTTATGAAAAATAGTCCTTAGTTAGGGTTTCCATGAAAATTACTTCACAAAAGTTGTTTATTTCACAACCATGATTCATTTCCTTCTATAAAATTTCAGAAAACAACATGAATACTCTCATGGTAAAACCCTAGACTCTCAACCATTTTGTAAAATAGTCCCCCCATTAGCTAGCTTATGCCACAAGGGTTCCAAAAGTACTAAAATTATCAAAAATAATCATCTAAATCACTTACTTGAGAGGGAGATGAATGGCTGAAAGTTTTAAGCTTCAAAACATTACTCTTGCTAAAAATTTTAGTGAAGAAGGAGATGAGAAAGGGGTGATATCATCTCTTGTTTATTTTATTTCTTTTTAGTCAAATAAGCCACCAAATTTTTACCTAACATTTGACTATCTAAATTTTTTTGTCTCATGGCCGGCCAAGCACTATTCTAGGGTCTATTTGCCCTTTAAAGACCCCTAATTTATGATACATGGGAATTTAATACCCTTAGCTATCAAATTAAGTTTTTGAACTTTATGTGATTTAGTCCTTTTTCACAATTAAGCATGAAATCGGTAAAATTAACTCACCAAAATTTTCATACTCTCATATAATCATGCCACAACACATAAAGTAATATTAAAAATAATTTCTCCACCCTCGGATCAGTGGTCCCGAAACCACTGTTCCGATAGGGCCCAAAATCGGGCTGTTACAATTCTCCCCTTAGGGATTTTCGTCTCCAAAAATCTTACCGGTGAATAGATTCGGATATTGGTCTCTCATGGTCTCCTCGGGTTCCATGTGGCTTCTTCGACTCCATGTCTATACCATAATACTTTAACAAGTGCAATACTCTTATTCCTCAATTGTTTTACTTCTTGAGCCAAAATCTTAACTGGCTCTTCGCCATAACTCATGTTCGAGCTAATTTCAACCACTGTAGGCGAGATCACATGCAAAGGATCTGAACGGTAGTGATGCAACATAGACACATGGAATACATTGTGTATCTTTTCTAACTCTGATGGCAATGTTAATCGCTATGCTACCGGTCCAATTTTTTCAATCACCTCATAAGGTCTAATAAATTGTGGACTTAATTTGCCTTTCCTTCCAAATCGGAGAGCCTTCTTCCACAAGGATACTTTTAAGAACACTTTATCCCCAACTTGGAACTCGATCTCTTTCCGTTTCAAATTCGCGTAGGATTTTTGTCTATCCAAAGCGGCCTTCAAACAGTCGCGAATCACCTTAACTTTCTCTTTGGTCTCTTTGACTAAGTCAACCTCGTGTATCTGATTCTTTCTCAGCTCGGTCCAATACAAGGGTGTTCGACATTTACACCCATACAAAGCCTCATAAGACATCATTTTTAGACTTGACTGATAACTGTTGTTGTAGGTGAATTCAACTAGCGGTAAATACTTTTCCCAACTACCTTGGAACTTGAGAACACAACACTGCAACATATCTTCCAAGATCTGAATTACTCTCTCCGGCTGTCTGTCGGTTTGCAGGTGGAAAGCTGTGCTAAAATTTAGTTTCGTTCCCAACGCCTCTTGCAAATTTTTTCAAAACCGCGAGGTAAACCTCAAATCTCTATCCAAAATAATTGACAAGGGCACTCCAGGAAGTCTCACGATCTCAGGAACATATAGGTCGACCAATTTCTCAAGGGAATAGTTAGCACACATTGGTATAAAATGTGCCGACTTAGTAAGTCTATCAATAACTACCCAAACTAAATCCTTTTTTCTTGGTGTCAAAGGCAACCCTGACACAAAGTCCATGGTTACTCAGTCCCACTTCCACTCGGGAACCATCACAGGTTGAAGTAAACCTGAGGATACTTGGTGTTCGACCTTTACTTGTTGGCAAACTAGACACTTAGAAACAAACTCAGAAATGTCTCTTTTCATCCCCGACCACCAGTACATTTTCTTCAAGTCGTTATACGTTTTTACACTACTCGGATGGACAGACAAACAACCACTATGTGCCTCTTGCAAAATTCTCTGAATAAGCTCATTATCCTTGGGTACACAAAATTTGTCTCGGTATATCATACAACCGTCGGTACCAATACTAAACTCTAATTCATTTCTCGTCTTAGACTGAGCCATTTTAGCTTATAAGTCCATATCACCTTTTTGAGCCTCACAAATCTCTTGAAGGAATGTAGGTCTAGCTCTCATCTAGGCTAGAATCAAACCATCATTAGTCACGGTCAATTGAGCATTCATAGCCTTCAAGGCGAACAATGATTTCTACTCAGAGCGTCGATGACTACATTCACTTTCCCCGGGTGGTAGTCAATCACTAACTCGTAATCCTTTATCAACTCTAGCCACCTTCGTTTCCGTAGATTCAATTCCTTCTGAATCATTGAATACTTGAGACTTTTATGGTCGATGAACACTCGACATCTCTCGCCATACAAATGGTGTCTCCAAATTTTTAATGCGAACACGATGGCTACTAGCTCTAAATCGTGCGTCGGATAATTCTTTTAGTGTGGCTTTAGCTGTCTCGAGGCATTGGCTATTACCTTGCCTTCTTGCATGAGCACGCACCCTAATCCATTCAAGGATGCATCACTATACACCACAAACTCTTTTCCCGATTCCAATTGCACTAAAACTGGGGCTTCGGTCAACAATGCCTTTAGTTTTTCGAAACTCTGTTGGCACTTCACTGACCATTCGAACTTGAATTCCTTTTGTAACAACCTTGTCATTGGAGTGGCTATCATAGAGAATCCATTTACAAATCTTCTATAATATCTCGCCAAACCCAGAAAGCTTTGAACCTCTGTCACATTCCTCGGCGGTTTCCACTCAACGATAGCTGAAATCTTACGTGGGTCAACTCTGATCCCATCACTTGACACAATGTGTCCTTGGAATCTGACCTCTTTAAGACAAAATTCACTCTTATTGAACTTGGCATATAACTGCTTATCTCTCAAGGTTTGTAAAACTGTTCTCAAATGTTCCGCGTGTTCACTCTCATCACGTGAGTAAATTAGTATGTCGTCGATCAAGACCACCACGAACTTATCCAAATACGGCTGAAAAATGCGATTCATCAAATCCATAAATACCGCAGGGTATTTGTTAAACCGAAGGGCATAACAAGAAACTCGTAGTGCCCATACCTCGTCCTAATTGCGATTTTCAGTACATCTTATTCCTTAATCCTTAGCTGATAGTAGCCAGACCTTAAGTCGATCTTAGAAAACATGGTGGCTCCCTTCAACTGATCAAATAAATCATCGATCCGTGGCAAGGGATACTTATTCTTCACAGTCACCTTATTAAGCTATCTATAGTCTATACATAACCTTATCGACCCATTTTTCTTCTTCACAAAAAGTACCGGAGCACCCCACAGGGAAAAACTCGGTCTCACAAAACCCTTATTAGTTAGTTCTTTCAACTGTACTTTCAACTCTTTTAATTTCGTCAGAGCCATCATATACGGAGCGATTGAGATAGGTCCATACTAGGGACCAACTTGATACCAAACTCAATTTCTCTAGTTGGAGGCAATCGGGGAAACTCTTCCGGAAACACATCCAGATACTCAAATACCACCGGTACAGTCTCAATTTTCATTTCAGACGCCTGCGTATTCAACACAAATGCAATGTAGGACTCATACCCTTTTCTCAAATATCTTTTCACAGTCATGGATGGTATTACTATAGGTGAGTCATTTGATTCATCTGGTTCAACCTGAACAACATTCCTGTCTTCACATTTCAACTCAATAGATTTCCTTCCACAGTCCACTACAACACTATGAGAAGTTAACCAATCCATTCCAAGGATTACGTCGAATTCATAAAACGACAATAACATGAGGTTGGTCGGAAAATTATAACCCTTAATTATCAAGGGACAATTTTTACATACTTGGTCAACTAATACATGCTTGCCTAATGGGTTAGACACTTTTTCTACAAATTTAGTAGGTTCAACTGTAACGCCCCAAAAATCTCAAAATCTTGAATTTTTCTTTTTGTGCTTAATAATTCCGGTTAAGTGTTAATTACGCAAAGGTAGGTCTTGGTCAAGGTTTGAGTTTGAATTAAGGGGTAGAAGAAATTATAAGTTAATTATTAAAAGAATCAGGGTTGGCAAGTAGTTGGGCTTTTAAATAAATATGGGGTAAATTAGCAGCAAAGAGCCTAGTTGAAGAGTGGCTAAGTGACG
The DNA here is from genome assembly GCF_025698485.1 of Gossypium arboreum. Taxonomy (NCBI): domain Eukaryota; kingdom Viridiplantae; phylum Streptophyta; class Magnoliopsida; order Malvales; family Malvaceae; genus Gossypium; species Gossypium arboreum. Next base: position 63,746,638 of record NC_069077.1, read on the forward strand.
CCGCTTAGAGTGTAGGGAGGTGACGTTAATAGCTAGCAAGGAGGTCCAAGGTTAGAATCCTAGCTTAGTGTTTTTAGAAGTTTATTTTTGACCTTCTAGAAGGATAGAAGTGGCGTGAAAGTGGACTCCAAGGGAAGTGTTCAAGAGAGAAAATTTGTGACATCCCTAATTTGACCCTAGTTGGGAAGTGGTGTCGGGACCATTAAACCGAGTCTTATAAGTAATTAAAAGTTATATTCTATGTTTATGATGTTAGCAAATGCATGTGTGAAAGTTGCATGCATTAATTTGATCATTTCTATGTGAATTTATTAAGATGGACTTATATGAAACATTGTTGAAAGGTGATAGGCCAATCTTCAATGGTCTAATAGTATATGCATGCAAAAGAATGGTTTTGCATGTCAATTTACCCAAAGAGAAGGAAGTGGCGGCCATGGTGATGAAGATGGGCAAAAGAAAACATGTCTTAAACATGTTTTGCTAGTGGTGGATGTTAGAAATAATAAAATAAGAGCATGGGTAAAGAAATGAAAAAAAAATGAGTGTGGATGCTTTCCCCTTGTGCCGTACATGAGAGAAACAAAAAAAAAAAAAAATTTTTGTTCATCTATTTTCACTCTCCTTTGGCCGAAAACACTAAGGATAAGGAAGGAGTTTTGCTTCATACTTGGTTTAGAAGAGGATTAGGAAGAGGTTGGCTATACTTGCATCAAGAGTAAGGTATGTTTGAGGTTGTGCCATGAGATTCATGCATGTTTTTGGTTGCTAGATTGATGTTCTTGTTAGCCCATGGTTCAAATCTTTGTTATGTCATGGGAATGAAATTCGGCCCAAGTGAATATGATGATAAAGCCATTGCATGCTAAGTGTGAAGCTTGATGATGATGCATGCAAAGATGGATTGTCTACTCTTGAAATTTCTTTGTAGCCATCTTGAGTAAGACTTTGAGTTTTCTTTTTGTTTAACCATGATTGAAGTTGAAAGGGCATGATTGTGATGTATTCGGCCATGATGCATTCATGAGCATGGTTCATGCTTCTTGCATGATAGTTAAAATTTGTGTTTTGGATGGCTATGGACACCTTGAAATTGACCATGCACATATATGTATATATATGTTTGCACATGATGTTTTGGTTATGAAGTAAGTGATGAATATGTTTGTTTAAAGAAGAAAATGTTGAAGGATGTTTGTGAAATTGCAAGTATAATCGGCCATATGAGTGCTTGATGCTATATTATAAGTATTGAGCCACAATATGTAAAACATTAACTAGTAAAATGCATGCTGTTTTTTTGTGTGGTATTAAGTGGATAATTGGCCTCAAATTGGACATGTATATTCGGCCTTAGGTAGCCTATTGATGGCCTTAGCTTTTCCTTGATGCTTGAATGAATTGTATTGAATTGCTTGATATAGTATAAAATGTGCATGACCATTGTGTATTCAAGCTAAAGGGTGGCCATATGACCATTTAAACTCCTTGTCATATTCGCCATAAGCTAGCATAATGAGGTTTTAATAAATTAAATTTGTTTGAATTAGCTCAAGAGCTTAGAGGGCCACAATTGGACAAGGGAAGGAAAAGTGATCGAATAGCCGTAAAAGCCGCCGACAACATCCGAGGTAAGTCCTCAAGAAGTGACCCTACTTGAATTATGTGAAATGAAATATGGATGTGTAATGATTATCGATTTATGTGTGTATGAGTATTTGAATGATACCCTGCTAAATCCAGGCGATTATGCTAGTGATTACCTTTGTGTTTGAGCCTTAGTAACGAAAATGAAACATGAATGTCTAATGATTATTGATGTATGTGTGCATGAGCAATTGAATGATATCCGGCTAAGTCCCAAGACATTTATGCTAGAAATTATATCCAGTTAAGACCAAGGCAATTGTGCTAGCGGCTACATCCGGCTAAGACCGAAGGCATTCGTGCAAGTCATTCTATCCGGGCTAAGACCCGAAGGCATTCGTGCACGTGGTTATATCCGGTTGTATTCTGAAGAAGCTTGGGCTGGAGGTGAGTGTTGGTTGCTGTAATAAATTCAATTAGTATGCTCGAAAAGCCCAAAGAATAAGATATGTTTATATGTGCATTGGAAAAGTCGACATGTTTGAGCAACATTCGCTCAATCGACTAACGAATATCAACTATTGAAGTGGTTGATACCCTGTGAAAGTATATAATGATGAAGTGTGAAGTAAGAATGATTATGTGAATGTGTATTAATGAAATGATGCATTTGGCTATGTGAATGTATTGCTTTAATTAAAGCTGATTTTATTCCTTGAGACTTACTAAGCATAAAAATGCTTACCCCGTTGCTTTGGCTCTCTGTTTTATAGATCTTGCTCGATAGCAATCGGATTCGGGATCATTAAAGTTGAAGTCATCTACACTATCAAAGCCTCCATTTTGGTATAATTTTTGGTTGAACTTTGAAATGGCATGTATAGGACTACCCCTTGTCGGTTCAATTGTGTTGTGATGTATATGTGTACGGCCATGCGAAAATGGCTCGTAGAAGTCAAGTACGAACTTAGACCATTTGTGATTTGTATATATATATATATGGTTTCATGATGTAATTATGGATTGGAAATGGGAGTGTTGGTCACATGATCAGCCATTGGAATGGCTAAAATGGTCATAGGTGAACCTATGTATGGCAAGACTAGTTGGATCATGGAGACTACAAATAGATAAGACCTACCTTGAAAACAGATGCTGGCAGCAGCAGTGGAGTGGTTTTGAAAAATCACCAAAATTTATAGGAATGGTATTAAATAGTGAATAAGTTATGTAAATGAATCTTGATGAGTCTAATTTCATATGGAAGAAACGAAACGGTCATAGGAGTTACATGTTAAGAGATATTAATGCTATTGTGAGACAGGGCCAGAACGGTTTCTGGGTCCCCTGTCGCAACTTTAAAAATTTAATATAAATTATCTAGAAAGAATCAGGAGTCATGCCTTATATGTACAGATTCTATTTTGAGTCTAGTTTCATTAGAAACAAACGGCACCAGTATTAAAGCCCTGTACAGAGAGATATTCAAGTTGTAACGCGCAAAGGTCAGAGCAGTCGATCTCTGTAACATGGGTGACTTTAACTAATAAAATGTACCAATAGGCCCGACCAAAAATTCTAGAAATAAATACATGGATGGATATATGAGTCTAAATTCAGGGAAAATTTACGAAAACAGTTTCCGAGTTTTGAAACTCGAGATATGATTTTTAAGGCGACAGTGACGCAGTTTTCCACTGACTGGAAATGTCAAATTGATGGGCTAAACATGTGGATTTGGCTTGTTAACCCTCGTGTCCGACACGGCGATGGTCTCGGGTTCGGGTGTTACAATTTTATTGGTATCGAGCCACGGTTTAGTCGATTCTAGGACTACCGTGATGTGTTTGGGGTCTAGCTATACATGCCATTAAATGATGAATCGATAGTGTGGTGATTTTTGACAATTTGACTTTGTGTTGTTTATAGTAATGGATCCCGATCCCAACCGAGCGATAGCGATGATGTGGAGAGTGTGGCGCTGCTCCGCAAGGGGACAACGGCGGACTCTCAACCTATGGCCAACAATCCGAATGATGAGGCTAGGCAAGCCTTTTATAGTGTGATGAATGAATGGTTTAACCAATACATTCGAACTAACACTACTGCTCCACAACCTCCATTCCCGACAAATGCAACCCCAAGACCTACAATACCTCCGAGAATCGACCAAATAAGGTCAAGTAAGCCCCAATCGATAGGATTCGAAAACATGGGGCCACTGAATTCAAAGCTACGGATGATGATGATGCCGAAGCGAGTTGAATTTTGGTTGGACAACACTATCCGGTGCTCGATGAGCTATCTTGTACACCGATGAGTGCCTAAAGTGTACCATCTCCTTGCTACGCGATTCCGCCTACTATTGGTGGAGTACTCGACTTCGTGGTACCTAGAGAGCAAGTGACTTGGGAATTCTTTCAAACCGAGTTCAAAAAAGTATATCATTCGAGATTCATCGACCAAAAGCGAAGGGAATTTCTTGATCTTAAGCAAGGTTCTATGTCGATTCGATCACTGAACGAAAATTTGTGAGGCTTAGCCAGACGCGAGAATGCATTTCGTCCAAAGCTATTATGTGTAAACGCTTGAGGATGGGCTAAATGATGATATAAGGATGTTCGTTGGCATTCTCGAAATACGAGTTTGTAGTACTTGTTGAGCGAGCTTGTAAAGTCAAGAGCTTAGAAAGGAGAAACAAAAGTGATGTGGGAACCGGAGAATTCGAAGAGGTCCTTGGGAAAGTCTCTTCAACAGCATCAAGAGATTTCGAGATGATGTGAGCCGGTCTAGAGGCGCTTCGGGCTTTTCTAGACGAGGACGCGATCGACCCCCTATGACCACACGAGTCACTTCGATCGCTAGTGGTGGAAATGATCGCCGAGAGAGGGCGGAGTGTCTGCATTGTGGCAAATGGCATTCGGGGAGCTGTTGGTTCCGTGATCGCTCCTGCTATAAGTGTGGATCGGCCGACCACTTTATGAAGGATTGCCCGAGGATGCTTGAACAAAATGTAAGTCAAAGTGGAAACCCGGTGCTACCATTTGCCGAGGTAGGCCACCTAGAAATATGGGCAATGTCGTTGGCGATCGAGAGGATCTAGAGATGCTACCATCGATCCGAGGCTCGTGCTCTGCTAGGACTTATGCCATCTGGCACGCCGAGGATGCTTGCCTCTCCGGATGTCATTACGGTACTTTCACTCTTTTCAATACTAATGTGATTGCTTTGATTGACCCCGGTTCTACTCATTCTTATATATGTGAAACCTTAGCATCCAAAGAAGACTTTGCCTATTGAGTCTCATCGAGTTTGTAATTCAGTGTCAAACCCTTGGGTCATTACGTGCTTGTCAACAAAGTGTGCAAGAAAAGTCCCCTAGTGTTCCGAGGTTCTTGTTTTCCGGCGGACTTGATGCTTTTGCCGTTCGATGAATTCGACGTTATTCTTGGTTTGGATTGGTTGACCATGCACGATGCGGTTGTAAATTGCAAAAGCAAGACTATCGATTTGAGGTGCGCGAATAACGAGATAATTCGGGTTGAGTCTACGGACTTAAAGGGGTTGCCAGCTGTAATATCAGCAATGTTGGCCCGGAAATATGTAAGAAAAGGGTGCGAAGCGTACCTTGCGTACATGCTCGATGACAAGGAATCAAAAAAGAAACCCGAATCTGTGCCCGTGGTTTGTGAATACCCGGATGTTTTCCCTGAAGAATTGCCGGGTTTACCACCTGTTCGGGAAATAGATTTTGGCATCGAATTGGTACCTGGTACCACTCCAATTTTGATAGCTCCGTATCGTATGGCACCAACGGAATTAAAGGAGTTGAAAACTCAGTTGCAAGAATTGGTGGATAGAGGTTTTGCTCGCTCGAGTTGTTCGCCTTGGGGTGCGCCAGTGTTGTTTGTGAAAAAGAAGGATGGAACCATGAGGCTGTGCATCGACTATCGTCAGCTTAATAAAGCGACGATAAAGAACAAATATCTGTTACCACGTATCAATGACTTGTTCGATCAACTGAAGGGAGCCTCAGTGTTCTCGAAAATAGATTTGAGATCGGGCTATTATCAATTGCGAATCCGAGATTCGGACGTACCCAAGACCGCCTTCGAGCGAGATATGGTCACTATGAGTTCCTAGTGATGCCGTTTGGGCTTACTAATGCCCTGCGGTATTTATGGATTTAATGAATCGGATCTTCGACCATATTTGGATCGATTCGTAGTCGTGTTCATTGATGACATCTTGGTCTATTCAAGGAATGAGACCGAACATCTTGAACACCGAGGTTAGTCTTTGCAAATTTTACGGGATAAGCAATTATATGCTAAGTTCAACAAGTGTGAGTTCGGTTAGAGAGGTTAGCTTCTTAGGTCATGTGGTATCTGCATCGGGTATTCGAGTCGACCAATAAAATTTCAGCCATACTTAATTGGAAGCCTCAGAAATATTCTTGAGGTTCGAGTTTTTGGGGCTTGCCGGTTATTACCGACGATTTGTAAAGGTTTCTCAACGATAGCCACGCCGATGACGGCTACTCCAAAAGGATGTTAAATTGAATGGACGGAGAAATGTCGAAAAGTTTCGATCAACTGAAAACTTATTTGATGAAGCCCCAATTCTAGTGCAACCTGAATCCGCAAAGAGTTTGTCATCTATAGTGACGCCTCCTACTTGGGTTAGGTTGTGTATTGATGCAAGAAGGTCGAGTTGTGGCCTACGCGTCGAGGCAATTAAAGCCACATGAGAAAAATTATCCGACCCATGATCTCGAATTGGCCGCCATCGTATTCGCCTTAAAGATTTGGCGACATTACTTATTTGGTGAGAGGTGCCATGTGTACTCGGATCACAAAAGTCTCAAATATTTGATGACCCAAAGAGACTTAAATCTGCGACAAAGACGTTGGCTCGAGCTGTTAAAGGATTATGAGCTGGTCATTGACTATCACCCGGGAAAGGCGAATGTGGTTGCGGATGCCTTGAGTCGTAAATCATTATTCGCTTTACGAGCGATGAATGTGCACTTGTCTGTTCGATCCGACAGTGTGTTAGTAGCTGAATTGAAAGCCAAACCATTATTGATACATCAAATTCGAGAAGCTCAGAAAGTCGACGACGAGTTGGCGCAAAATGGGTTTGAGTGTGTTCGAACAAGGACTCGGAGTTTCAAATCGATGATGACGATTGTTTGAGGTTCAAAAGTCGTCTGTGTGTTCCAAAGAATTGAACTCATTTTGATAATTCGAATGAAGCCCATTGTAGCCGAATGGCAATCCACCCGGAGTACGAAGATGTACAACGATTTGAAACGTCGGTTTTGGTGGCATGGTATGAAACGAGACATCTCCGACTTTGTTTCGAGATGTTTAATATGTCAACAAGTGAAAGCGAACATCAAGTGCCTTCGAGATTACTTGACTAATCATGATACCCGAGTGGAAATGGGATCGAGTCACAATGGACTTTGTATCCGGACCGCCATTGTCGTGAGTAAGAAGGATGCGGTTTGGGTCGTGGTAGATAGATTGACTAAGTCGGCTCACTTTGTCCCCGTGACGTCTGGATTTTTCAATGGACAAATTAGCGAATTGTACGTTCTCAGTTGTGAGATTACACGGGTGCCTATTTCCATCGTGTCGGATAGAGATCCGAGATTTACCTCGCGATTTTGGAAAAAGTTGCAAGAAGCTTTGGGTACCAAGTTGCATTTCAGACCGCTTTTCACCCCCAAACCGATGGTCAATCCGGCGGATAATTCGGATACTTGAGGATATGTTGAGACGTTGCGTCCTCGAGTTTAGTGGTTCATGAGAACGGTATTTGCCGTTGATTGAATTCGCTTACAACAACAGCTTTCAATCAAGTATTAAGATGGCACCCTACGAGGCTTTGTACGGTCGTAAATGCCGTGCACCATTGTTTTGGACCGAGCTCGGTGAAAGCAAGATTTTCGGTGGATTTGATTAGAGATGCTGAATGTAAGTGAAAGTAATCCGTGAAAGTCTGAAGATAGCCTCCGATCGTCGAAGTCGTCACGCGATCTGAAGCGTAAGGATATCGAGTATCGTGGGTGATAAAGTGTTTCTCAAGGTATCGCCTTGGAAAAAGATACTCGATTCGGTAGTAAGGGCAAGTTGAGCCCGAGGTTCATTGGGCTATATGAGATATCCGGCGAGTCGGTCCAGTGGCATATCGTTTGATTTTGCCCCGAACTCGAAAAGGTTCACGATGTCTTTCATGTTTCGATGCTTGACGCTATAGATCCGATCCATCGTACGTGATTAGTCCATTAGAAATTGAAATTCAAGCTAATATGAGTTATGAGGAAGAACCGATTCGTATCCTATCACGGGAAGTGAAAGAGTTGCGAAACAAGCGGGTTTCGCTAGTGAAAGTGTTATGGCTCAAGCACGGATAGAAGAAGCTACTTGGGAGACCGAGAACTCTATGAAAGAGCGATATCCAAACCTATTTACGGTAAGATTTTCGGGACGAAAATTTCTTAAGTGGGGGAGAGTTGTGACATCCCTAATTTGACCCTAGTCGGGAAGTGGTGTCGGGACCATTAAACCGAGTCTTATAAGTAATTAAAAGGTATATTCTATGTTTATGATGTTAGCAAATGCATGTGTGAAAGTTGCATGCATTAATTTGATCATTTCTATGTGAATTTATTAAGATGGACTTATATGAAACATTGTTGAATGGTGATAGGCCAATCTTCAATGGTCTAATAGTATATGCATGCAAAAGAATGGTTTTGCATGTCAATTTACCCAAAGAGAAGGAAGTGGCCGGCCATGGTGATGAAGATGGGCAAAAGAAAACATGTCTTAAACATGTTTTGCTAGTGGTGGATGTTAGAAATAATAAAATAAGAGCATGGGTAAAGAAATGAAAAAAAAAATGAGTGTGGATGCTTTCCCCCCTTGTGCCGTACATGAGAGAAACAAAAAAAAAAAAAAAAATTTTGTTCATCTATTTTCACTCTCCTTTTGGCCGAAAACACTAAGGATAAGGAAGGAGTTTTGCTTCATACTTGGTTTAGAAGAGGATTAGGAAGAGGTTGGCTATACTTGCATCAAGAGTAAGGTATGTTTGAGGTTGTGCCATGAGATTCATGCATGTTTTTGGTTGCTAGATTGATGTTCTTGTTAGCCCATGGTTCAAATCTTTGTTATGTCATGGGAATGAAATTCGGCCCAAGTGAATATGATGATAAAGCCATTGCATGCTAAGTGTGAAGCTTGATGATGATGCATGCAAAGATGGATTGTCTACTCTTGAAATTTCTTTGTAGCCATCTTGAGTAAGACTTTGAGTTTTCTTTTTGTTTAACCATGATTGAAGTTGAAAGGGCATGATTGTGATGTATTCGCCATGATGCATTCATGAGCATGGTTCATGCTTCTTGCATGATAGTTAAAATTTGTGTTTTGGATGGCTATGGACACCTTGAAATTGCCATGCACATATATGTATATATATGTTTGCACATGATGTTTTGGTTATGAAGTAAGTGATGAATATGTTTGTTTAAAGAAGAAAATGTTGAAGGATGTTTGTGAAATTGCAAGTATAATCGGCCATATGAGTGCTTGATGCTATATTATAAGTATTGAGCCACAATATGTAAAACATTAACTAGTAAAATGCATGCTATTTTTTGTGTGGTATTAAGTGGATAATTGGCCTCAAATTGGACATGTATATTCGGCCTTAGGTAGCCTATTGATGGCCTTAGCTTTTCCTTGATGCTTGAATGAATTGTATTGAATTGCTTGATGTAGTATAAAATGTGCATGACCATTGTGTATTCAAGCTAAAGGGTGGCCATATGACCATTTAAACTCCTTGTCATATTCGCCATAAGCTAGCATAATGAGGTTTTAATAAATTAAATTTGTTTGAATTAGCTCAAGAGCTTAGAGGGCCACAATTGGACAAGGGAAGGAAAAGTGATCGAATAGCCGTAAAAGCCGCCGACAACATCCGAGGTAAGTCCTCAAGAAGTGACCCTACTTGAATTAAGTGAAATGAAATATGGATGTGTAATGATTATCGATTTATGTGTGTATGAGTATTTGAATGATACCCGGCTAAGTCCCAAGGCGATTATGCTAGTGATTACCTTTGTGTTTGAGCCTTAGTAACGAAAATGAAACATGAATGTCTAATGATTATTGATGTATGTGTGCATGAGCAATTGAATGATATCCGGCTAAGTCCCAAGACATTTATGCTGGAAATTATATCCGTGTTAAGACCAAGGCAATTGTGCTAGCGGCTACATCCGGCTAAGACCAAGGCATTCGTGCAAGTCGTTCTATCCGGCTAAGACCAAGGCATTCGTGCACGTGGTTATATCCGGTTGTATTCCGAAGAAGCTTGGGCTGGAGGTGAGTGTATTAATGAAATGATGCATTTGGCTATGTGAATGTATTGCTTTAATTAAAGCTGATTTTATTCCTTGAGACTTACTAAGCATAAAAATGCTTACCCCGTTGCTTTGGCTCTCTGTTTTATAGATTTTGCTCGATAGCAATCGGATTCGGGATCATTAAAGTCGAAGTCATATACACTATCAAAGCCTCCATTTTGGTATAATTTTGGTTGAACTTTGAAATGGCATGTATAGGACTACCCTTGTCGGTTCAATTGTGTTGTGATGTATATGTGTACGGCCATGCGAAAATGGCTCGTAGAAGTCAAGTACTAACTTAGACCATTTGTGATTTGTATATATATATATATGGTTTCATGATGTAATTATGGATTGGAAATGAGAGTGTTGGTCACATGATCAGCCATTGAATGGCTAAAATGGTCATAGGTGAACCTATGTATGGCAAGACTAGTTGGATCATGGAGACTACAAATAGATAAGACCTACCTTGAAAATGCAGATCTTTGGCAAAGAAGGTGGAGTGGTTTTGAAAAATCACCAAAATTTGTAGGAATGGTATTAAATAGTGAATAATGTAAATGAACCTTGATGAGTCTACTTTCATATGGAAGAAACGAAACGGTCATAGAAGTTACATGTTAAGAGATATTAATGCTATTGTGAGACAGGGCAGAACGGTTTCGGGTCCCCTGTCGCAACTTTAAAAATTTACTATAAATTATCCAGAAAGAATCAGGAGTCATGCCTTATATGTACAGATTCTATTTTGAGTCTAGTTTCATTAGAAACAAACAGTACCAGTATTAAAGCCCTGTACAGAGAGATATTCAAGTTGTAACGCGCAAATGTCGAAAGCAGTCGATCTCTGTAACATGGGTGACTTTAACTAATAAACTGTACCAATTGGCCCAACCAAAATTCTAGAAATAAATCCATGGATGGATATATGAGTCTAAATTCAGGAAAATTTACGAAAATAGTTTCGAGTTTTGAAACTCAAGATATGATTTTTAAGGCGACAAGGACGCAGTTTTCCACTGACCGAAATGTCAAATTGATGGGCTAAACATGTGGATTTGGCTTGTTAACCCCTCGTGTCCGACACCGGCGATGGTCTCGGGTTCGGGGTGTTACAAAATTAAGGAAAGGATCAACGGGTTATCAGGGAGAAAAATGAGAAGACGAGAAGGGAGAAGTGATGGAGCTGAATGGGGAATTAAGCATGGGAAAATTCGGCTATAAGGCTTATAAATAGGTGTTGAATGCTAGGGTATGAAGCTAATGACTGAATTCTCTTCACCATGTTACTAGAAACTCTTTTGTCTAAAAGCCGAAAACCCTTTACCTTTCTTTTCTTTTTCTTCTTCCTTGTGCCGAATTCTATTATTCCTCTACCTCATTGCTGAATTTTCTTTCTTTTTCCTTGGAGTCGAATAACCCTCTTTTTCCATACAAATCGTAAAGGGCTGAACCTCTTTGGCCGGTGCAATCACTACTCCTTCTACTTCGGTCAAATCTAGTGTAAGTGTTGTTCTCCCAATCAATTTCTTTGCTAAGTATCGAATATTGTCCCTCACTCTTTCTAATCAACTGTGGTAGGGAATTAGTATCAGATCTCGGATCTTAGCTCATTGTCGAATTGCCTCTTAGGTGTTGCGGTTTTGGTAAGTATTTCTTATCCATTGGCTAAGGTTGGCCGAATAGCCATAGTAAGGTAAGGGGACTTGTGTTGGATACAAGTCACCTATTATTCTAGTTTTAATAGTTACGATTGGTGTAGATCTAGGAGTTGATCGTGGTTAGTGAAGGGGCTGCTATACTTATTGCGCAAGGTAAGGTTAAGGTGAGATTTCGGCTTTTGGTAAAGTATTCAATAAGTATGTGAGATTAATCTTTGAGTGATATCGATTGTAGGTTTGGGCTAAGGAAATCACAGCATGCTTGCCTACCAGGTGTGTACATACACTGTACACACACAATGAATCGGCAAAAGCTGAAATGCCGAAAAGACGAAAAGCTGAAATGTCAAAAAGGCAAAAGTTAGGTTACAGTAGTCAAACAAGTACGCGAACACCCATGAAGAGGAAATCAATAGGTTGCTTGAGGCCCACGGGTGATTCCTTGGACTTGGGTTGAGAATTAGCCAAATGGGCCAGAATGGGCTAAATGGGCCTGATGGGCTATTGGGCCCATAATAGGAAAGGATTGATAAGTGATGCTATGTGTTAGGAAATTTGTTTGTGAGCATGAATATAATATCATTTGGGCCTAATGGGCCATATGAATGTGAATTGGGCTTAGTTGGCCATTAGAATATGAACTGGGCCAGATGGGCCATTTGAATAAGATTGGGCCTGGTGGGCATATGCATGTATGTAGGGGTATTGGGCCTAGTATATGATGACTACATAAAACTTAATTAATTAATTGAGACCGTGGACAAGTCATAGGGTTAAGGTGTGGCAACGGGTATATGCATGTCTAGGATTGGATCTAGGGAGAGCTTGGTACTTAAGCGATGTTAATGACCCACCTCCTCTTCTCTGGAATCTTACTTGGTGCATAGTATTCACTCATCTTAGCTCGTGGGAAATGTTCATGGGCCAAGGTAAGTGGAAACCATAATTAAGGGAAAATTACCGAAATGCCTCAAAGGGCGAGAATGACCAGAATACCCCTAGGTGTTGAATGTAAGTTTTATGGATGTGACATGCATACATATGACGTTCTGCTTAGGTTACGTATGGGGTGGGAATTATTGAACGGAGGAAGTATATGAGGATTCGCATGGTTGCTTGACAATCATGGATCCACCGACGACTTTTAAAGCCCAATATGTAAATGAAGGTAGTTCCGCAACTGGGCTACCATTGGTGTGTGGGTTGGGTGGGTCGATATTTATATCCTCACATGGTGTGATGGGGGACGAAGCTGGTGTGTAGCGGATGGATAATTTGGATGGGATTGCATTGCATGTTTGATGATTTGTCCTTGAATGCTTGTTTTTTATCGAGGGTTGTACACACTGAGTTTACGAAAACTCACCCCCTCTTTCATTTTATTTTCAGGTGATACTCATTAGACAGTTTGATGTTTTGAGGGACTCTGGGTGTCAGCTAGCAAGACAAATTTGGACTTCTTTTGCTTAAGCTTATAAGTTTTATTTTATTAAGTATGTTTCAGACCAGATTGTAATAAGGTTTTCATTATGCTATTATTTCTTGAATTATTATAATTTTTATTAAAATTACGAGAAGTTGAACTTGGGATTCCTAAATTATAGTATGTTTTCTACATTTTCGCAACTGAAAGGTGTGTTTATTTTTTTAAGTTAAGTTAATTAAGGTTTCTTTTGTTTAAGAAGGGTTTTTGCTAAAATACTTCAATGTAACACATCAGATTCGGCCATAGCGTCTGGGCCGGGTTTGGGTTGTTACATTAGCGGTATCAAAGCCCAGGTTGCAAAACTCGGGCAGTGAATTGGGCCTTATTACTTGGTTTCTTTTTGTGTTTTAAAAAAATATTTTTGATTGGATCACAATGGTTTGGAAAAAGGAAGTCTTGCTGAGCGGCACATCGAGTCTCCAACGTCGAACCAAGTAAATACTTTTACTCTTAAATTTGTTTAAATTATTGTAAAGTAAATAGTTAGAGGGCTACTCTAGATGATTTTGTTAGAATGGAACCAAAGCCCGCAAGAACTTGAAACTGTAGAGGATTTTCGAAAATAATCTTCTCTTTAATTACTTCCATAAAACATAGGGTTAATTATTGAAACTAACTAAAACTTCATAAAATTTCTAATCCAGATAATACGTGAATCGACGATGAATGCTAGAAGATGGGCAAGGAGCCATGGCCAAGGCCGCGAAAGTTTTAGGGCTGAATCGTCGACATCAGGCCATGTGCCCAATGTTGGAGTAGAAGAGGCTCCGGCCTCACCTATGGCTGGGAATGGACCGTATGATCGGGCCGTGGGAGAAGATGCATTGTCGTAGGCAATGCTGAGAATTTTGGAAAGGGTCGTTGGGCCTAATAATGGCAGCAGAAATCGGGGTCCATTCCGGAGCGACTTCGTTCGAACGGGGCTGAGATCTTTAAGGGCGTGGCTGGTATGGCTCCTAATGTGGCAGAATATTGGTTGGAGGCCACTGAAAGGATAATGGAGGACCTGGACTACTCATCTGAGCAAAAGTTAAAAGGAGCAGTGTCACTGCTTAGGGAAGAAGCCTACCAGTAGCGGCTGACAGTGAAAAAGGGAACCAAACCGGAGCGGGTCACTTGGGAGTTTTTCAAAGCTGCATTCCAAGGGAAGTATGTGGGTGCAAGCTATGTGGATGATAGAAGGAAGGAGCTCCTGAATTTGACCCAAGGGAACAAATCGGTGGCAGAGTATGAGGCAGAGTTTTTATGCCTTAGTAGGTATGCGAGAGTAATGGTGGCAACGGAGTATGAGAGTTGCGTGAGGTTTGAGGATAGACTTAGAGATAGCCTCAGGGTACTTATAGCTCCACAAAGGGAGCGAGTTTTCTCAGAGTTGGTAGAGAAGGCAAAGATAGCGGAGGAGGTAAAGTGCATTAAGCGCTTAAATCGAGAGAAAGAAAGAGGTAGGAATAAGAGGGAGGCTGAGACTCCTGGTGTAGGACAGATACCTAGGGCTAGGGCCAGAGTTAATGGGCCAGGGCACCCTGCTGTTAATCCAGGGGTGCTATTTTGTGCTGATTGTGGGAAAGGTCATGTAGGCGAGTGTTGGAAAAGGACAGGAACTTGTCTAGCTTGTGGATCTATAGAGCATAGGATCAAGAATTGCCCTAGAATGTCAGCTCAGGTGCCAGTCGTGGACCGAGGTGGTGTATAGCCACCGAGGGGTGGTCAGCTACCGTCGAGAGGCTGTGATCAGGCCAGGGGTGGAAACGGTTTGGGTCGTGGAGCACCAGGCAGAGGTGCTGATCATGCTGAGGTGAGGCAGCCAACTTTGTTCTATGCAGCACGTCGTTAAGAGGATGGAGACGCTTCAGAGGCAAATAATGGTACGTACTTACCCATAGTGTGCTATTTACCTACGTTAGAATTAGAGTGTGCAGTGGAAGCGTGGTGTGGTAGTCTGTGTTAGTGATAAACCATAATTTATACATATTTTTACCCCATGTTTAATGCATTTTATGGATGATTTCCTATTAGAATTGGTGAATTCGATGCTCCTAATGCTTTAATTTGATGTTTTATACTTAGGAGAGTGTACACGGCCATGTCAATTTGGCAGGCTCGAGCACGACCTGAAGTAATTACACACGGGCGTGGCCCTGCAGAGCCCAAGTTGAGTCCAATTCAGAAAAGGCTAATTTTGAGGGCTCTTAGGCATTCCAAAGCCTATAAATACACCCTAAAGGAGGAAGAAAAGGGAGACACAGAATAGAGAGTATGGAATTACTCCAAGAAAGCAGATTGTTCCATCTCAGAAGTCAGATTCACCATCAAGACTGAAGATCTCTCCTCAATTTCCCCTTCAGGAGTTTTGGGTTTTCTTTATGTTTTGTATTCTTTATTATTCTGAGATGTTTTCTTATTTAGTTATGAACTAAAACCCCTAAATACCTAAGGGGAATGAAACCTAAGACGAATCTTGCTATTATTTTCTGAATTGTATGATAAATATTTAACTTGTTCTTAATTATGTGTTCTTAATTCTTGTTTTGATATCCCAGGATACTAATTCAAGATAAGATCTTATTCAGAGGAGGAATAGACCCTGTCTAAGAGTACATTTGTCATAATTAAGTGGATTTGATTGCGCGCCTAGATATAGGGTGACAAGATTTTGCTAGATTGGGTGAAACCTAATAAGGAGATCCATAGATCGAGTTAATGCAACCCTAATGTGTTAATTAGAGAAAGGTCTCAATTATTCAATCTAGGGATTAGACATTATTAGTCTTGAATAGGGATAATAACATAACTTAGGGATCTCTGCGGAAAAAGTTAAATGAATAAATCGTCAGATTCTAAGCTAGAATAACAAGTACAGTCTAGGTGGATTTTTCCTTAGGTATTGTCTTAATTCAATCGATTTTCCCAAAAGAAATTCCCCAATTCCATTTTCTGTGAATTCTTAGTTTAAATAATTAGTTAGTTAAAACAAAAACCTCTTTATTCTTAGGCTAGATAATAAAAAGAGTCATTACTAGTACTTTTAGTTCCTTTGGGTTTGACAATCCGGTCTTGCTAAAACTATACTACAGTTCGATAAGTACACTTGCCTACATAGCGATAATAGTTAGTTTCAAGAACGATTAATTATAAATATTTAAAACCTATCACAAAATCACGCGATCAAGTTTTTGGCGCTGCTGCCGGGAATTAAAATATTAGGAACACTCAATTTTGTTACTTTAGCCATTTATTTTTCTTGCAATCTAATTTTATTTTTAATTTTATTCTAATTTACTACTTTTCTTTTTCTTTCTTCTGACAGGTTTTTATAGTTTATGACTAGAAGAAACCCGTCAAGACCACTACTTTTTGACGAAGAAATCGATCGTACAGTTCACAGAAACCAAAGAGAAATAAGGCGAAGCCTAAGATACACAGAGAACGAGTAAGAAGACGATACTCAACCCCCAACCGAAGAGATGGCTAAAAACCAAGATAATCAGTTACCTCCTGCAATTACGACTAATCAAAATCCTGCTCCACTCACTATGTATGATTATGCTAAACCTTCTTTAATAGGAACTGAATCAAGCATAGTTAGACCTGCTGTAGCTGCCAATAGTTTTGAAATGAAACCTAACACAATTCAAATGATACAACAGTTTGTTCAGTTTGATGGTTTGCAGGATGAAGATCCCAATGCTCACTTAGCAAACTTTTTGAAACTATACGATACATTTAAAATTAATGGCGTTTCTGACGATTCCATTCCTCTTCGGTTATTCCCTTTCTCATTGAGGAACAAAGCTAAACAGTGGTTGAACTCGTTACCACGAGGGTCAATTACTACTCGGGAACAAATGACCAAAAAATTTTACTAAAATATTTTCCGCCGGCTAAAATGGCTAAATTACGTAATGATATCTCTTCTTTTGTGTAGATGGATTTAGAAACACTCTAGGATGCATGGGAGAGATACAATGACCTTTTGAGAAGGTGCCCTCACCATGGGTTACTGCTTTGGCTTCAGGTTCAAACATTCCATAATGGCCTGAATCCTTCGACTCAGCAAATGGTTGACACAGCTGCTGGAGGAACCATCAATAATAAAACACCAGAAGATGCTTATGAGTTTATAGAAGAGATGTCACTGAATAACTATCAGTGGAAAGTCATGAAAACAAAGCTAACGAAAATAGCCGGTGTTTATAACGTCGATTCGGTCACCATGCTCTCTAATCAGATAGAACTCTTGAATAAGAAAATTGATGGTTTTCTTAGTTTTTCACAGGTTCACCCAGTAATGCTGTGCGAAACAAGTGGAGGTGGAACAAGACATTCAGAATACCAACCTTATGACCACAACATTGATAACAAGCAATTAAATTACATGGGTAATAATCCTTGACCTCAAAACAATCCATATAGTAACACTTATAATGCAGGTTGGAGGAACCACCCAAATTTCTCATGGGGAGGCCAAAGACCACCTGCAGGCTACCAACAACCATCCCACCAACAGGAAAAGAAATCGAATCTTGATGAGATGCTCACAAAGTTTATCTCAGAGTCAGAAACCCGTTTCCAGAACACCGAGACAATACTTAAAAATCAACAAGCGTCAATCCAAGGGCTCGAAACTCAGATAGGCTAGCTTTCCAAAACTAATCTCCAAACGACCACAAGGGATCTTGCCAAGTAATACTAACCTAACCCAAGGGAACAACTCAACGTGATTAATGTTCAAGATGAAGAAGGATTTGTTGAGCCTGAACCAGAACCGAGGCAAGAAACTGTGGTAAGCAAAGGTCAAGGTGAGGTAGATCACAATAAAAACAAATCAGTGAATATCAAATATAAACCTTGTGTGCCATACCCCAACGCGACATGGAAAGACCGATCAGATGAACAATTTGGTAAATTCCTTAAACTCTTAAAAAAATTACATATTAACTTACTGTTTATTAAAGCTCTATCACAGATGCCAAATGCAATGAAACTTTTAAAGGAGCTTTTAGCAAATAAGTGGAAGATGAACGAGGCATCTCATGTGGAGCTAAACACAGTTTGCTCAGCTATTCTCCCGAATAAACTACCCAACAAACTTAAAGATCTAGGGAGTTTTACAATTCCTTCCTTAATTGGTAGTTTAGATGTTAATAATGCATTAGCTGATTTGGGGGTAGTATTAACCTCATGCCTTACAAAATGTTCAAACAATTAGGTCTTAGGAAACCCAAACAGACTAGGATGAGTATTCAATTAGCAGATAAAACTATAAGATATTATTGAAGATGTGCTAGTTAAAATCGATAAATTTATATTTCCCGTTGACTTCATTGTTCTAGACATAAAGGAGGATAGCAACACTCGGTTAATTCTAAGAAGGCCCTTTTTAGCAACTGCTAAAATAATTATTGATGTTGGCACAGGTGAACTTACACTCTGTGTGGGAGACGAAATAATCACCCTTCAAGCTCGCAATTCTGGCAACACATTGGAAATTGAAGGTGATCGTCTAAACCATTCTACTAAAACTGACAATCTGGTGCCACCTTTTTTGTAGGAAATGAGTTTGAAGGAAGTACATGAGCCATTCTCAAGCAATAGTAGATGACCTATTCATGAAGATCGAAGGCTACAAATCAAGGAGCTAGATGAATGGTGCATAAATCAAGAACACCCGACAAACCGAATCTACAACAGAACGAACTCAATACCTTTCCAAATCAACTTAAGGTTGGAGATAGAGTCTTACTAGATGCCACAGATCCCTACATTGTCGCTACCACACCGAATGAAGAAATCCCTCTTACGGTACTTAGCATTTTCCCGTTTGGTATGGTCGAGGTGAGTCATCCCAAGTTTGGAACTTTTAAGGTAAACAACACTCATTTAAAACCTTATTTTGATGAGATTAATAGCAGGACTAAGGAGTATAAAATCCTCAAACCACCATAATTATTCAACGGAGAGGTAAATCGAGCTTAGACTATAAATAAGCGCTTCTCGGAAGGCAACTCGAGCACTAACTGTATTAACTTCTTTAAAATTTAGTCTTCAATATCTAACTTACTAACGGAGCACTTGAATACAAGTTTTCCACAAGGGCACGGCCAAGAGCACGGGCGTGCTTAAGGCTGTGTGAAAACAGGGCAACAATTTTTCCCAAACACGGGCTATGATAAAATTCCACGGCCGTGCAACATGGCCGTGGTCGAACCTGCCAAAACAACACGGGGGTAAGACACGCCCGTGTGGAAGAACCATGAGTGAACCTGTTAAAACAGCATGGGCGTGCGACACGCCCGTGTTCGAACCTATTAGATTAACATGGGCATGGGTCTAAATACACGGGCGTGGGAGAAGTGAAAAACGTCAGACATAGTCGTGTGACACGACCCTGTGCACCCACACACCCAAGGAACACGGGCGTGTACTAAATGTCAAATGCGTCCAAATTCAAAATTTGTGAATCACACGGGCTGAAATTGGGGAACACAGGCGTGTTACCTGGCCGTGTGCCCCAAAATCTATAAATACCCTGCACTATTCATTGTCTTCCCCACTCAAAAACCCTAACCCTAGCCGCTGCAATTCCACACGGCCTCCTTACCAAGCCAGTGTGCCGCCTCTAACTCCATTTTTGATGCCCATTCTCCTCTTTCTAGCATTTGTTCACTCTTTTCTTGTTTATTCTTACTAATTTCTAGGGCTATTTATCATAACAATATGTAATTTTTCATGTTCCTTTCTCATTTTTATCATACAAATGTTATATCTAGAATAGTTGTTATCTTTCTCATGTTAATATTCTTACTCATTATATTATTTCTCTACTTTATTTGATTAGTTAGAAGTAAATATTCATGATAAGAACAATATATATACTCATGCCTTTAGTGTTAACATTTTTCATCCGTCACACATATTGCATTCCATGAAATTCATTGCCATTTTTTATGCCATACAATCGATTATTAAGTAGTTCTTCTTAGTAGTTGCTGAAATTATGATTGTTATCTACTTTAATCATTCCTCAAAATAAATTAATGGTTTTTGATCGTAGGTACCATGTCGTCTATATGAGGAAAGAAAACCGTCGTACCTACTTCGAAGAAGAGGAAGGGAGCGTCATCTTCTGCGGGTCCAACCACGAAAATTCGTCACCCTCTCCTGTAGTTCCCCCAAGGGCCCCAAGAAGAGCTTTTCCAAATAATTTAGGCCTGACCTTTAATTGTGAGCTGTTGTATCAACTGGGCTACCGTAGAACAAGTTCAGTTAGCTGATGCGATTCGGACCCTCCTAACCATCGACCCTTAAGAGCTGTTCTTTGGGATCATCGAACCAACATACCTCGAGCTCACGATAGAATTACACTCAACATTCCATCTTCAGACCGTAATGACAAATTACGATGATCCCAACACGGTCCAGTTTCGCCTAGGTAGATTAATCCGCCAGCTCAGCGTCCCAGAGTTCAGTACGGCATTTGGCTTATATACGGAGGAGTTCAAGGAGGAGAATGAACTACATGCTCTCACTATCCACATAGATTTCTCTCCCTCGAAGTGCTGGCACACTTTGGCCCCTGGTGCAGCCTCTTACAATCCTAGCCGCTCCAAGGCATCAGTTCTCCCACCATCCCTGAGGTACCTACACGCCGTTTTGGCTCACACGATTACAGTGAGGCGAGAGAGCACTGGCGTCGTCAACACTCACGGCACCTACTTCTTATGGTGTATGTTGTACGGGCACGTCATCGACCTTGCCTATTTCATTTCCCTCGCAATTCAGCACCAGACGGAGTGGCATAGGAAGGGGGTCATCTCCATTAGCCCCTATGTTACTCGGTTGGCTCGACACTTCGGGCTCCTCAGCATCGCGGCCCAAGAATCATCCCTTACCCTCATTGGCCAGATGTCTCTGCAAGGTATCTCGAGTATCCTTAGCATGAAGATGATCGAGAGGTGCTGAGGAACCTACCCTCCCCAATATCGTCTCGCCCAATCTACCAAGGAGGAAGCCTACGAGGACATTTCTGATGATGTCCCTCCACAGCACGAGGACCCACTGACTCAGCCACCACCACCCTCTCGTCCAGTTCATGTGGCGGCTTCATATACTTATAACAGTTTATTGATTTATCATGTTTATTGATATAAGGCGTTGCCATTATTATTTCAGTTTCTTTTCTGTGTACATAAATAAACTATTTTATAATAATATCTTGAGAATAATATGATTATTCTTAAAAGATCCTTAGTCAAGTATTATTGTTGGCTAGGACAACAATAATGCATTAAGACTAACATGTAGTTGATTGATGATAAAGAGTTGTCATTGATATGGAGTGTCAAAATCAATGCATGAATATGTGTGTTAGAGAACAACATATTGGACTGACCTACTATAAGTATGTTTCTTGGATTATTATGTAATTGTCAGAACATTACTCATAGTGATTAATATGTATATGATCCTCATACTTGAGATCATCATTATCCCAACATCGTGAGTTGTACATTTTGATATAGTCAAACGAACATCGTAACTGGTTGTTCTATAAAGACTAATGTTGGATATACCACAATCTATGTAGACGGATATGATTGATCAATGTAGGATAAGTCCCTTCTACATAATGGGAGTAATATCTTAGGCCACTTGATTGAGTGAGACTAGAAATGAATGGCCATGCACAAATAAGTTGATATGAGATGTCATACTTATTTGTGTATCATAGTTCACTTAAGGTATCAAGAAACATGGGATGGACTATGCAAGTGTGACTATTCCATGACTTGTGTCTATTCCAAAGATATAGGACTTAAGGATTAATGCATGAAAGGTTAATTACAAAAGGTTATGTCGAATCATGACTTCTCGTAACTTAGGTAGCAATGATGCATTGCTAGATGCCACTCATTGTTTGTAACATTAGAATCGTTCTAATATTACTACTAACGTTACAAGAACCTATAGGGTCACACCCTATGGTTGAAATGAATGGAGTAAAACATAGTTGGTATTGTATTCGATTGTCGGATGAATTAAATTAATTATAGAATTAATTTAATTGGGCAATCAAATTGTTGAACATACTATACGCATAAGGATGTTGTACACATAATCAAAACATAATTTCATTAGTATATGAATTTGGTTCGTATATAAGTTTAAATAAATATAGTTTATCAAATCTTTATTATAATTAATGTAATTATAATTTTCGATTAAATATTATTATATTTATTTTAATGATGACTATTATGTTGATTAATTTTAATGAATTAATATTCATTAAAAAGATATACCAATTAAAAGGGTGTTATATATGGCAAGGAAAAAACCCTAAAGAGATAATATATAAATAAGCTCAAACTATGCTAAAGGGTCTAGCAAACCGTCAAGCATAATAATCACTAAAATAGTTTACGAGATTTTTCTACCGTTCATTGTCAACTGGGTGGACTACGTAGAGGCCGACATCGGAAAGGTTGCGGCTTGGTTTGATAGTGGTTCAGGATTCCCGTTGCCTAGGCGTCACTGTCTACTCAGATTGAAGTTTCGGTAATTTTGAAACCTTTTATCACCCCGATACATTCCTTACACATGGATCCATGGTTTGGATCGCCGGAATGTTTTAATGATTTTATTTTTTCGCTGCGCCTTGGAGGTACCGGCGTTCCAACAGTGGTATCAGAGCCAGGTTGTGTGATACGGACTCAGGTTTAAATACTTGGGTGATGCAATTGTATGAGATGCATGTTTTAATTTTATTATGTTTTTCTGTTTAAATCGTTTAAGCAGAATCTGATAATTGTTCCTTTCGATAAGTGATTAAATGTTAATCATGGTGTTATGGCCTATTCGGTTTTATGTTATTGCTGTAAACCTTATTAAATTTGTTATGATGTAGCGGTGATTTTACAATTTCTAGTAAGAGTTTACTAGCCAGTGGAACAAAGGGTTGTTCCGATATGAAACTTCAAGGATTAAAATCCTAAAAACATGATTCTGTTGATAAAAGTTATCAAATTGTGAGGTTTCATTCTACTAGGGTATGCGGTTCGTACCACGGGGGCTCCGCCCTCACACCCCCGGGGATAGGGATCAGGCGGCTACAGTCATGGGCCTTCGGCCCGCTCCCTTCAACCGCCTCAGTTCCCCATCATCTTCCAGTATGTTTTGTAATAAATAAAACTTAATGGGCCATAAAAAGGTTGAAAGGATATTTTAATATTTCACTTGACAAAAACGTTGAATGATGATGACCTATTTGATAAAAGGTTGTAATTTTATAAATACGGCCTGCGTGTCATGCCTTACTACTATTCTTTTGTATTTCTCTTCTCGTCTTACTCCCTCGTATGTAAAACGAGTTTCTAAATTTTGTAATTTGTAAAAGTTACTTGGACTAGACGAGAAGGAAGATGGGCAGACTAATGTGGATCGACAGCTTGTGAAACGGCTTACACCTTTAGGTTCCCTTTTGGTTCTCCCATTGGCTTGGGTTGAACCACCATAGTTTATGGGCTATAACTATTGCATTTATTTATTGCTTTACTTACTCATGTATGAGATGCTATGGATGTCTAAAGCATGCAAATTTGGTAATAATAAACCCTATTAATTGATGAGATAAATTAAAAGATTAAACGAACTAAAGTAGACCACAATTGGTGAGATGTAACACTCTAATAAAATCCCTCTATTAAAATATTAAGTCAACATGGCCTTCCAATTTATGCCCTCGTTAAGGCCTCAATCAATACTATGTAGGTTTTGCCAAAGCGAAGTACTAGTATTTATCTTGGTTAAATGCGAAGAATAAACAAGTGATATTCGCTGGTTAAAAATTGGTTAATGACTTAACTAGGTTACTCTAATAGGATTAGAAACCTAGAGGCAAGTAATTTGGATAAATCATAAGATGATTAGAACAAGAGTTGTTTACAATCTATGTAGAGGGATATGGTTGATCAATATAGCATAAGTCCCTCCTACATAATGGGAGTAATATCTTAGGCCACTTGATTGAGTGAGACTAGAAATGCATGGCCATACTCCAATAAGTTGATATGAGATGTCATACTTATTTGTGTATCATAGTTCACTTAAGGTATCAAGAAACATGGGATGGACTATGCAAGTGTGACTATTCCATGACTTGTGTCCATTCCAAAGATATTGGACTTAAGGTTTAATGCATGAAAGGTTAATTACAAAAGGTTATTTCGAATCATGACTTCTCGTAACTTAGGTAGCAATGATGCATTGCTAGATGCCACTCATTGTTTGTAACATTAGAATCATTCTAATATTACTGCTAACATTACAAGAACCTATAGGGTCACACCCTATGGTTAAAATGAATGGAGTAAAACATAGTTGGTATTGTATTCTGATTGTCAGATGAATTAAATTAATTATAGAATTAATTTAATTGGGCAATCAAATTGTTGAACATACTATATGTACAAGGATGTTGTACACATAATCAGAACATAATTTCATTAGAATATGAATTTGGTTCAGATATAAGTTTAAATAAATATAGTTTACGGAATCTTTATTATAATTAATGTAATTATAATTTTCGGTTAAACATTATTATATTTATTTTAATGATGACTATTATGTTCAGATTAATTTTAATGAATTAATATTCATTAAAAAGATATAGTTCATAGGGTGTGTAGCAAGAAGGGCCGGTGATTGGTGGATTGGTAAGTATCAATGAATTAGTTAGAGTGATTTCAATACTTTGGTTTTGGATTTACCATGAATGGTACTAATGGTGGATCATTGTGAACCATAGGTGCTTTGATTTCGGAATTGTTGCGACAATAGTTTCATTATAGGTGAGTGCACACTACTAGTACATGTGTGATAGCAAAAGTCGAAAAGCTAAAAAAGGGGATGTCAACACCAGTGCTTTCATGGATGGCCATGATCACTTTCATGGGCCAGAACGTTTTTGGGCCAATCTGGGCTAGACTAGGCCGTGTGGGCCCCACACAGAGAAATCGAACCAAGTGTGGTAAATATTGAGCTAGGCTGTGTAAGCCACATGGCTAAGGCAATTTTTGGGATTGTAGGCCACACGAGCCCATTACTTGTAGATTACTACTAAGGTTGCACGGGTCACCTAACATAACTGTGTACCTACTGTTGGGTTTAATTATACTTAGACCCTATACTGATGAAATGACTATTATACCCCTGTGAGGTAAATCGACTGAAATACCCCTGTATTATGTATGTATGTTTCTGAGCATGATATTTTTGCATACACCTATGTTATTATGTTACATTACATGGGGTGGGATATATGATTTTGAAGGAAGAGTACTGAAAGGCTATAAGCCTATTACTTGCACCTCTGCTGCAAATACTATTTTTAGTACCGAGATCGATACGATTTGGTGTGTAGGGTTGGGTGGGTCTATTTTATCCCCACATGGTGTGTAGGGCTGGTACGGAGATGGTGTGTAGCGGATGAATTGGGTATAACTCTTTGTTTGCATACTGTACTAAAATGGACTAAGGCCCAGACTACCTCCGGTGCTGAAATGGGCTCAGGCCCAGACTGGTACTGTTTCTGAAAAATGGCTTAAGGCCCTAACTGGAACTAACGGGCCTAGGCCCAGAATGCGTTTACTTTGATTTTTTGTTACTTTGGGATTTCACACACTGAGTTCTCATAAACTCACCCATCTTTTATCTGTGCAGGAAATTCCCAGGCTTAGACGGATCGAGGTGACGGAGGACTCTAAGGTGGCCACTCGACATAGTTAATTTATTTAAAATATTACGAGTTAGATTTTATTTGATATTGGATTTTAATTATGTAATAAGGCCTTATAATGTTTATTTTATTTTGGGGATTTAATTATTTTAATTTTACCTATTAGTAATAGGACTCGTATTTTCAAGAAAGCAGAAACCAATGTTTTTTTAAAATCATCACGCTTAATGCCATACATTTTAAAAGCTTCTGTAACGATCATTGTTTTAAAATTTGAGAAACTAGATTAATTAATATATTTCTTAAATAATTTGAGTTTTCACAAGGAACTAGTCATCCTAACCTTTTATTTAGAGTCTAAAGAAGTTTTAACAAAAAATGGATTTTTGTCGATTTGTGTTTTGGAAAAACACTCCAATGTGACATCACAGATTCATCCATAATGTCTAGGCCGGGTTTGGGGTGTTACATTTAGTAGTATCAGAGCCAAGTTGCAAAACTCAACTGTGGGTTTGGGTTTTCAAAATTGTGGAAATGTTTTACTGAAGGAGTGGTACACCGAGTCTTCATGCCGATCCTGTAAGTCTTCTAATTATTTATACTGAAATAATAGTATTGAAATGACATTACTGAGACTACTTTATGTAACACCCTAACCCTGTATCCGTCGCCTAAATGGGTTACGAAACATTACCAAAAGGATAAAACTTTCTCACCTTCACACAGTCAATCAAACCAAGTTCAGAAATATACATTTATAACTTCAGTATATAAATTCATAAAACAATATTACAAAAATAACACAATCCATCTTTATTTAACTGACATATAACCAATTTTAATATCTTATAACAGAATTGGTAATCACATGGTAAGTTTTCATTACAAAAACAGAATATTTAAAACACACTATTTAAATATGCTACACTCTCTACCAACGTTGTCTTTCTCTGATACTATACACTCATAAAACGTTTCATAGTATCTAATCCATATATTCAAAGTTCAATTCATATCTTATGCCTAGTTACAAATTTACTATAAGTATATGTGCAGTAGATCATAGTAACAAAAAATTCTCTTGAGCACAACAAATAACATTACGAATATCCATTTCACATGCTAAGTTGCCAATCCTAAACTCATATACGTAATTTCATTACTTCAATGTAATTCACAATCACACATG
Organism: Gossypium arboreum; assembly: GCF_025698485.1. Classification (NCBI taxonomy): domain Eukaryota; kingdom Viridiplantae; phylum Streptophyta; class Magnoliopsida; order Malvales; family Malvaceae; genus Gossypium; species Gossypium arboreum. The sequence goes on from NC_069077.1 coordinate 63,773,731, forward strand.
TTTTATGAACATATCTTTAATAGAACTATTATTAGTTGTATTGTACTTATGTCATTTATCAATTCCGAGTGAATTTAATAAGTCAATTTATGTATCAAAATTTGTGTCAACACAAACACACCAAATAAACGAATTTCTCTGTATGATTAAGTCATTTCATAGCTTATCAAAACATGTAATAAATATCACATAATAAACCATTTCTGACCTTAGTAACCGAAATGCATCCAACCATGTTAACGTACATTTCATACATATATCTTAAATTAATCAAATGCACATGACTGTTGAATTTATTCAACTAAAATCATCCATAGAACATTTCTCTTAAAACTGTTAACAAATAACAAACATTTCACACATACTATATATATAAACATACATGCAAGTGCCGAATCATCAATTATACAAATTCATTATTAAAATCCAACATTTATCTAAACTCACTCATCAACCTAAAATAATTATTAATACAAAATGTAAAACATCCTTGCATCATTTCTTTTACTACGAGTAGCCTAACAAACATACTTCATATTCATGCATATACCAAATTGTTTCAATGGAAACACATTTAAATTCATCAACCATATTCCTTGCATATAACATATATAAGTATGACTAAATTCATATAATCACTTGTTATATTAGCCATTTCAACATGGCTTAATATATACATCACATTACTTTTATCCAAAACTAAGCTAGCTTATACATGCCATAGATCCAAGTTTAAACATTTATTGTACCAAAAATAGTCGATAGTGTGATTAACTTTGAAGATGATCCCTGAGCTCATATCTTGACTCCAAAATCTATAAAACAACCACACACATAAACATAAAGTAAGCTATTTATAACTTAGTAAGTCATAAGCAAATGAGTAACCCAAAAATATCATCAATTTAATTAAACGAAACCAAAGCACATTATTATAAAACATTTGGATCTAAACATATAAAATCAATATTATAAATATGTACTCATTTGTATTTATCACTTGGCTGAATACTTTTATATTCATGGTAACAAATTATCAATTAACTTCCAAACCAAATGATTAATATTAACCTAGTTCATATGCTCATAAATACACAATCTCATGCATCATCATATAATTTTCATATACATTTTAATTAGATAGCCAAATACATGTATTTATACATACATATAATTTAAAATCGTTTTAAAAAAAACTATTCACAAGACCGAATGCACTTACCTAATTCACATGTAACCATAAATTGCATTATGCATAATTTGAAATAAGTACCAATTTACTTACGTACCTCGTCTTAATTAAATAGCAAGCCAATTCATAACTAGCCAATTAACTTATCTAACACATTTGAACACAACTTGTCTTTTCCCGATGAACCATTTGAAATTTGGTAAGACACTCTAATAATCACACATATATCGTACATTGCCAACGTCCCAGACGTGGTCTTACATGTAATCACATATCGATGCAACTGTCCCAGATAGGGTCTTACTCGAACATATATATCAAAATTACATATCGATGCCATGGTCTTACTCGCACACATAAATCGGAATCCTATGTCATGACATATGTATCTTAGCTATTCCTAAGGTTCAAACGGGGTTTTAGGATGTTGTAACTTGGTCGAAATGAATTCAAAAATGTAGTAGTTTTCATATTCGGTCATAACAAATATAAATTCATACATTTTGTAACAACATATATATCGAGCATTTAACAACAATTAAACACGTCTATTTGCTTATAAACTTACCTCGGACGACATAAAACGGAACAGGACAACTAGTCGATGACTTTCATTTTCCCCGATCCAAATACGATTTCTTTAGTTCTTGATCTAAACCTATTCAAATTAAGCTCACTCAAATATATTTTCATTCAATTTAGTCCAAAAACACATAAATGGACAAATTACCATTTTACCCCTGACATTTACACTTTTTACAATTTAGTCCCTATTGCACAAAACACAAAATATGCAAAATCTCAAGATACCCATGTTAGGCTGAATGTTCCTAGTGTTCATATGAGTCTATATATTTCATTTATTTCACATTTTAGTCTCTCAAATTATTATTTTTGCAATTTAGTCCTAATTACTCAAAATCATCAAAAGTTTCAATACAAAACATGTTAATCTAAAACATATCTTTAATATTTCATCATTAACAAAAGTCACAAGCTCTCAACAATGACATAACTCAAAATATTCATCAAAATCAAAAATTAAAGCATTGGTATTGTAGTACTCGAAGCACCGATCTCAAAAACATAAAAATTATCAAAAACCGAGCTGAACACTTACCTTGATTGAGCTTAGAATCAACCGAACCCTAGCTTCCTTTCTTTTCTTTTTTTTTTGTTTAGTTTCAGTTATGAAGAACAATAATAACACATATATTAACTTTATTTTATGTTTTATAATATATATTAGAACATATTATAACTTAAAGTTTAATTTATAAATTTAACCTTAATGAATTATTATATAAACATTATATTATAAGCTAATACTGTCCAACTAACATTAAATTAGGCTATTTACAACATAAAGGTTTCCATTAAAAATCCAATAGCAATTATTATAAATTTATATAAACATATTATATATTAGAACATATTATAACTTAAAGTTTAATTTATAAATTTAACCTTAATGAATTATTATTTAAACATTATATTATAAGCCTAATACTGTCCAACTAACATTAAATTAGGCTATTTACAACATAAAGGTTTCCATTAAAAATCCAATAGCAATTAGGTCCCTTTTAGAAATAATCACCAAATTTCCCTTTTACGCGATTAAGTCCTTTTATTTAATCAGATACCTAAACGAAAAAATTAAATCACAAAAATTTCACAGATATAAATTCACACAAAATAAACACAAAAAATAATTTTTAAATATTTTTTTGACTCAGATTCGTGGTCCCAAAACCACCGTTCTAATTAGTGTCTAAATCGGACTGTTACACTTTTGGTAGTAAAAACTGTACGGAAAACTCTTTAGCTAGAGTAAACTTCAAACGGTGAATTGCAAAAACAAACTCTAAAATAATACTATTCATAAAAGATCTGTAATAAACACTGGAATAATAACTGACTGGCATAAAACTTTTAATACAGATAAAAGTGCAAGTGGATAATAAGCACTAGAGGTATTCGTGGTAGAGGCCACAATAGAAGCCATGGAGGTGCTCGGGCTAGGTCTTCGTCTTTTGGACACCAGCTTAATAAGGAAGTTAGGGAGGCACCAACTTCACCTATGGCTGAGACAGGGTCTCAAAATCGAGTAGCTGGGGACGACACACTGTCCCAAGCAATATTGAGGATTCTGGAAAGGGTCGCTGGGCCTGGTACTGGTAATGTGGGTCGTGGGTCAGTTACAGAACGACTCAGGTCTAATAGGGTGGATGTATTCAGGGGTATTGTTGTAGTCACCTCTAATGTGGCTGAATATTGGATCGAGGCCACAGAAATGATCATGGATGACCTTGACTGCACCCCTAATCAAAAGCCAAAAGGTAGAGTATCTCTACCAAGAGACGACGCTTATCAATGGTGGCTTACCGTCAAAGAGGGCACTGAAGCTAATCGTTTGATTTGGGAATTTTTCAAGACTACTTTCTAGGCTAAATATGTGGGTGCTAGCTATGTGGATGCCCGTAGAAGGGATTTCTGAACTTAACTCAGGGAGATAGGATAGTGGCTGAATATGAGGCTGAATTTTTACGATTAAGCCGCTATGCACGTGGGATGGTGGCAACAGAATATGAGCGGTGTGTTCAATTTGAGGATGGCCTCAAAGATGGCCTAAGAGTTTTGATAGCTCCTCAAAGGGAGCGGGATTCGCAGCACTGGTTGACAAGGTAAAAATCACCGAGGATGTGACGCATGCTAAGCACTAGAACAAAGAGAAAGGAAGAGGTAAGAGGGATGCTAAGCCCTCAAACTCTTTCTAGTGGTTTAAGAAAAGGCCTAGAGCTGATGGACCACTCAGAGTTAGGGCCCCTGCTGCTGCTACTACTGGATCGTAATTTTGTGCTGATTGTGGAAAATGCCATCAGGGTGAGGGTTAGAGGAAGTTGGGTGCATGTCTGAGGTGTCAATCATTGGAGAACCAGGTTAAGGATTATCCGCGGAGGCTGGATCAGATGCAAGCTACTGGTATAGGTACGGGTTAGCTGCAGAGAGGTGTTCAGCAGCCACCAAGAGGCCGTGGTCAGGCCAAGGGTGGTAATGGTTTGGGCCGTGGTTCCGAAGCGCCGAGCAGAGGTGCTGGTTATATTGAGGTGAGGCAGCCGAAACTGGTTTATGCTGCATGTCATCGAGAGGATAGGGATGCTCCAGATGCCATAACAGGTACGTTCTTTATCCATAAAGTACCTTATACTACATTAATAGATATAGGATCTACCCATTCGTATGTTACTTGCACTGTTGCTGAGAAAATAGGGATTCCGGTTGAGAATACTTTGAGTGGAATTACTGTTCTAAGTCCACTGGGATAGTCTGTTTGAGTAAATAAGTTGTTTTGAGATGTTCCTTGGAAATACAAGGAGTTGTCTTTTTGGCCGATCTTATGGTGCTGCCTTTCGGAGAATTCGACTTAATATTGGGAATGGATTAGCTAGTTAAACATATGGTAAGTTTTGATTGTGCCACAAAATGAGTTGTATTGAGAACTAAGGCGAATGAGGAGGTAGTGGTAATTGGAGAACGATTGAACTATTTGAGTAATGTAATTTCTATGTTAAGGGCTAAGAAATTAGTTTGCAAGGGTTGTGAGGCATTCTGGCCTATGTCAGTGTTTCAAATGTTAGGGACTCTTCAGTAAGGGATATCAGGATTGTTAAGGATTTTTCAATGTCTTTCTTGAAGAATTACGGGGTTACCTCTAGAATGTGAAGTAGAGTTTGGGATTGAGCTCCTTCCTGGTATGACTCTAGTGTCCATCGCCTCTTATAGAATGGCACTGAAAGAGCTTGTGGAGCTTAAGGCCTAGATTCAAGAGTTACTGGACCGTGGGTTTATCTAACCTAGTGTGTCTCCATGGGGAGCACCAGTGTTGTTTGTGAAAAAGAAGGATAGATCTATGCATATGTGCATCGATTACAGACAACTGAATAAGCTGACCATTAAGAACAAATATCCTCTGACAAGGATTGATGATCTATTTGATCAACTACAAGGAGCATCGATTTTCTCTAAAATAGATCTCTGATCGGGGTATCATTAACTGAGAGTTAAAGAGGCCGATGTGCACAAGACAGTGTTTAGAACTCATTATGGTCATTTTGAGTTTCTGGTAATGCCTTTTGGATGACGAATGCACCAACGGATTTTATGGATCTGATGAATAGAGTGTTTCAACCCTATCTGACCAGTTTGTTGTGGTATTTATTTACGACATACTGGTGTATTCGAAGATTAAAGATGAACATGATGAACATCTCTGGGTGGTTTTGCATATCTTGAGAGAGAAACAACTGCATGCCAAGTTCAACAAGTGTGAATTCTAGTTACGTGAGGTAACATTTCTTAGTCATGTGGTATTTGCGTAGGGGATTAGGGTTGATCCTTGAAAAATTGAGGCTATTTTAGATTGGAAACAGCTTAAGATTGTGTCGAAAATTCCTAGTTTTCTGGGACTGGGTGAGATCTATCGAAGATTTGTAGAAGGGTTCTCTCTGATTGCCGCGCCTTAACTAAGCTGCTACGTAAGGGTGTACCTTTTAACTGGACTGATGAGTAAGAAATGAGCTTTGAGAAGTTCAAGAAAGTTTTGACTGAGGCTCCTGTCTTGATTCAGCCGGTGTTTGGGAAAGAATTTACTATTTACAATGATGCCTCACACGTTGGTTTAGGTTGTGTATTGATGCCATAGGGTAAGGTGGTAGCTTATGCAACTCGCCAGCTTAAGAATCATGAGGCGAATTACCCAACATATGACTTAGAGTTGGCCGCAGTGGTATTCGCATTGAAAATTTGGAGGCATTACTTGTACGGTGAGAAGTGTTCATTTACACGGATCACAACAGCCTCAAGTGTCTCCTTACTCAGAAGGAGTTAAATATTAGGCAACATAGGTGGATGGAGCTGCTTAAGGATTATAGTTGTTTGATTGAATACCACCCTAGTAAGGCCAATGTGGTGGCCGATGCACTGAGCCGTAGGGCTATGACTGATCTGAGAGCAATGTCCGTACGTCTCAGCTTATTCGATGATGGTAGTTTGTTGGCGGAGCTCCAAGTTAAACCAAAATGGATTGAGCAAATTAAGAATAAATAGTTGGAAGATGATTCATTTGGTCTTCGGTTTTGGCAGATCGAGAATGGTAATATTGTGGATTTTGGGTTGAACAATGAAGGGGTACTTTGTTTTTGAGGCAGAATTTATGTACCTAAGGATATTGATTTGAGGCAGTCTATACTGCGAGAGGCACATAGTAGCCCCTATGCTATACACCCTAGTGGAAATAAGATGTATAGAGATCTCCATGAGATATATTGGTGGTCGAGTCTTAAACATGAGATTACCGACTTTGTGGGGAAATGTCTAACATGCCAACAGGTTAAAGCTGAACATCAGTTGCCTTTTTAGTTACTTCAGCCGGTTAAGATTTCGATGTGGAAGTGGGAAAGAGTAACTATGGATTTTGTGAGTGGGCTACCCCTAACGTCTTTTAAGAAAGATTCAGTGTGGCTTATAGTGGATCGGTTGACTAAAACTGCCCATTTCATACCGGTTCGCACAGATTAATCGTTACAAAAACTGGCTAAGTTGTATGTATCCATGATAGTGAGAGTGCATGGGGTACCAGTTTCCATTATATCCGATAGAGATCCTCGCTTCACGTTTTGGTTCCGGAAAAAGTTACATGAAGCTCTAGGTACACGATTGGACTTCAGTACTGCATTCCATTCTCAAACAGATGGTTAGTCAAAAAGGGTGATTCAGATATTGGACGACATGTTAAGGAGTTGTGTGATTGACTTCAGAGGCAATTGGGAGGATTACTTGCCACTAGCAGAGTTTACTTACAACAATAGCTACTAGTCTAGCATACAAATGGCACCATACGAAGAACTATATGGTCGTAGTTGTCGCACTCCTTCATGTTGGACTGAGTTGGGTGAACGGCGTGTTCTAGGTCCTGAGCTAGTATCTGATATCGTGGGTAAGGTCAGATTAATTCGGGATCGACTGAACGCAACGATAAATACCACAACAGACTAGTCCAAATAGGGTTGTAACGCCCTAAATCCCGTAAACCCCTATTAAATTATTTTTGTGTGTTGTGGCATGGATGTGTGACTGACTTAGTGATTTAGTACTCTGAGAGTGCCTGGGAAGGCATGGGTTCAAGCCTTGCCTTGAACAAATTTTTTCTCCTATTTGAGTAAACCTTTGTCCTTAGCCAGTAGACTTTTAAAATTATGTGAGGGTTGCATAACATAAGGAGCCTACTAGTCTAGTGGCAAGTGACGTGTTACTTCTACTAGGAGACTAGAGTTCGAGTCTGTGTCACGAAAAGGGTGTTCTTTTTGCTACTGGTCGTGTAAGAGGTTGATTGATAGTGGGAGGCCATGGCTCTTGGGGCGGTTAAGAGTGTTGGGGGAAGTGGGAAGTGTATAGCCGAACTTGGGGAGTGGTTAAGAGAGTTTGAATTCGTCACATGAGAGTTTTGAGGAGATAATTAGGGAGTGAATCATGGAGTAGGGGAGTGGAGAGTTGTCTGTCAAAAATGGGACTCTCTTTGTGCCAAAATCTATCATAGACACTAAGTGCCGAATGGGTTTAGTTCTTGCTCTTTACTAGTGACTTTTCTTTCATTTGGTCCTCTTTCGCTATTGTTTGTGTGATTGTTGAAATTTGTTTGTGATCTTTTGGTACGTTTTGAGTTAACCTACCTTGGTTTTATCCTATAGTAAGGTACTTGTGTTGATAAAATTTCCCTCTCTCTATCACTCTTCTGGTATTAGCCGAACTTTCACTTCCCCTCTCTTCTCCTATTTTTCTTCTCAATCAATCTTTCCTAACCGATTGCACCTTCTCTTCCTTCTTCCATTCAGATACTTGGGGTCGATTTCTGCTTGCTCTTCTCTAGTTGTATCCAACTCATTTCTTCCTCTCCTCTCAATCGTGCTATTTTCTCTTGCTAAAACCAAATATCTCTTTTGTTACTCAAGGGCAACATCTAGATTGGAGTCTAGGCCGATTATTGGTTAGTCTTTTCTCTTCTCAGGTTTGCAATTTATTTTTCTTCTATGGGCCGAATGTATCCTACTCATTCACCCTTATTTCACCTTAATGACTATCATTTAACTCTGTGGTTGCCGAATGTTGTTAGGGGCACGATCTCCATGGTCAAGTGGGTTAGGCCGATTGTCCTTTCACAATAAGTAATCTTGTCACTCGTGGTAAGTACTTTATGTATTATTTATATTTGCAAGTGATTATAACTTCTGATGAATCGGTTAACTGTTTCGGATAAAGGTTAAAGTTTTGAAGAGAGTTCGTAGGGTGTGGAGCAAGAAAGGTCTGGCGATTGGTGCATTGGTAAGTAGCAATGAATCAGCTAGAGTGATTTCAATACTTTGGTTTTGGATTTACCATGAATGTGAATAATGGTGGATCGTTGTGAATTATAGGTGCTTTGATCTTGGAAATGTTGCGACAATAGTTTCATTACATGTGTGTGCACACTACTAGTAGATGTGTGATAGCAAAAGCCAAAAACCTGAAAAGAGGGATGTCGTAACCACACGACTGTGTGGCTACCCGTGTGGCAGGCCGTGTGGTTGACAAGATGGCCATAAGCGCTTTAGTGGTCCAGAAAGTTTTTGGGCCAATCTAGGCCGGACTAGGCCGTGTGGGTCCCACATAGAGAAATAGCACCAAGTGTGGTAAATATTGGGCTAGGCTGTGTAAACCACATGGCTATGGCCTTTTTTGGGCTTATGGGCCACATGAGCATGTAAGCCCACATGGGCCTACAAAATGAGCTATAGGCCCATTACCTGTGGATTACTATTAAGGTTGCATGGGTCGCCTTACATGACCGTGGACCTACTTTTGGGTTAGTAAGTATACTTAGACCATATACTGATGAAATGACTATTATACCCTTATGAGGTAAATCGACAAAATACCCTTTATTATGTATGTCTGTTTCTGAGCATGATATTTCTACATACACATATGTTATTATGTTGCATTACATAGGGTGGGATATATGATTTTGGAGGAAGTGTATTGAAAGGCTATAAGCCTATTACTTGTAGCTTTGTTGTAAATATTATTTTTAGTACCGAGATCGGTACAATTTGGTGTGTAGGGTTGGGTAGGTCAATTTTATCCCTACATGGTGTGTAGGGTTGGTACGGAGATGGTGTGTAGTGGATGGATCGGGTAGGACTCTTTGTTCGCATACTGTACTAAAATGGGCTAAGGCCCACACTGCCTCTGGTGCTGAAATGGGCTCAGGCCCAAACTGATACTATTTCTGAAAAGGGCCTAATGCCCTAATTGGAACTAACGGGCCTAGGCCCAGATTGCGTTTACTCTGATTGTTTGTTACTTTGGGATTTCACAGATTGAGTTCTCATAAACTCACCCATATATTATCTATGTAGGAAATGTCCAGGCTTAGATGGATCGAGGCAACGGAGGACTCAAAGGTGGCCACTTGACGTAGTTAATTTATTTAAAATATTATGAGTTAGATTTTATTTGATATTGGGTTTTCATTATGTAATAAGGCCTTATAAAGTTTATTTTAATTTGGGGATTTAATTGCTTTAATTTTACCTATTAGTAATAGGACCCGTATTTTCAAGAAAGCAGAAACCAATGTTTTTCTGAAATCATCACACTTAACACCATACGTTTTAAAAGCTTCTGCAACAATCACTATTTTAAAATTTGAGAAACTAGATTAATTAATATTTTTCTTAAATAATTTGAGTTTTCACAAGGAACTAGTCATCCTAACTTTTTATTTAGAGTCTAAAGAAGTTTTAACAAAAATGAATTTTTGTCGATTTGTGTCTTGGAAAAACACTCCAATTTCACATCACAGATTTGGCCATAACGTCTAGGCCAGGTTTGGGGTGTTACAAATTTCGATGTTTGCATGCTTAATTTGGTGAAAAGGACTAAATTGAAAAAGCTACAAAACTAGAGTTCTATAAGTTAAAGGTACTAAATGGCTATGAAATTAAATAGTTAAAGGATTTGTGTGGTAATTATACCATTGCTATATTGTGTGGACAATTATGGACATTATTAATGTGTTTAATAAAGGTTATATAGGTAATTTAGTAAATAAAAATCTAAATTAATTAAATAAAGCCAATTTTCCTCTTCATTCATCTTCTTGTCGAAAATTGAATAAGAAAAAGCCATTAGAGAAGCCTTACCATTCGGCCAATCTTTCAAAGCTTGCATAGTATGATTTTTTGTCCTATTTTTAGTGGTTTCTATGTATTTGAAGTCGTTGTAGCTTAATCTAGCTAGCCCAAGGACTAGTTTGTGAAACTGTTAAACTATTAGGGTTTTACCATTGATGAATGTGTATGTTTTTTTATGTTTAATGATAGAAAATGAATGGTTTTTGTTAGATAAACAAGTTTTGTAAAGTGATTTTGGTTGAAATTGTCAAATAGGGATTTATTTGTAAAATATGAAAATTATGTGATGAAATGTGTTAAATAATGAAATGTGTGGGCTGCTATGAGCATAGATGAAATTCAGCTAGCATTGGTATGGACTAAATTGCAAGAATTAGCTTTTTATGAGATAGGGACTAAATTATAAAGAAGTCAAAAGTTTAGTGGCAAAATAGTAATTTTTCATAATATGAATTTTGGATTAAATTGAATAGAACGATATTCAAATAAGTTAAATTAGATTATATAGATCAAGAAAAGCAACGTACGGATTTAGATCGGGAAAAAAATAAAGTAGTGGATTGATTAGTAGATTTTCTCCTTATTAATTTAAGGTAAATTTGTTTATTTAATAAGCATTAAATTATATGTGTTTGAATGCTTAATTTATATAATTGTGATGATATGACTCCACAAAAATTTTGAACGAGTTATCGGCAATGTATGGATCTTGGTTGAGCCTTAGGAATAGATGGGATACAAATGACATGTCATTAAGGGTTACCATGTTTGAGTGCTGGTTTTGTATGTTCTACCGAGGGCTAAGTTTTTCGGCATGTGTTGTGGTTACTCGTCAGCTTGTGTGAGCAGCATTGTGTAGCTATGTCTTGACCATCAGCTTATATGAGCAGACCCAGTGATAGCTCGAGAGTGAACATTTATATGAGATATGAGATAGAGATGGTTTTGACCATGTATTGACACTTAGTGTGTGAGATTCTTGAGTATTCGATAGCATTCCAAATGGTTCAATGGGTAAAGATGATAGGACGAGGATATAAGAGATGATACAAACTATTTCAGGTATTTGTGAAAAGTATGACAAGTAATTCATAGTTGATGTATTCATACATGACTAACAAGGTTATGATTGATTGAAATTTACCTATGTTTACTTATGCTTCTTTAAATTGTGAATGAATAGTAAGTAGTGCTTATTAGCCATACAAGCTTACTAAGCTTAATAGCTTACTTTGTTTACTTTTTTCGTTATAGTGATTTCGAAGCTTGCTTGGATTGAAAGTTGTCAAAGATCTCATCATACTATCCGATAGTTGTTTTAGTACTTTTGAACTTTGTGTATTTTGGTTATATGGCATGTATAGGTCTTTTGGCTAATATAACCTTTATGTCTTGATGAATTTTGGCCATTTGAATTGCCTTGTAAGTAGTCCTATATTTGGAAATGTATATATGCATATATATGGTCTTGTGAATTGTGGTGTTTAGTTGTTATATGAATGCCTTTCTTATGAAATTGTCTTTTGGTTTCAAATGGTTGGAGTTGAGATGAAATTCATGCTAAGTTTAGGCAAAATGTCTCATGTATGCATTTGACCATTTAGGTAGCTTTTGGAGGTGATTTTTGGTACATTTCATAAATGCCAATTGTCATGCCTAAGAGTACTTAGATTAATGGTAATGAAGTTACATGTTTCAAATTTGAATTTTGGTTAGTTTGAATGCTTATTGATGATGTGGTCATATGCTATTTGATGTGTTTAGGTTGATGCAAATTTAGGTGAGAAAAATGGTTTGGAAAATAGCATATTTTTTTCCATACGGGCAGAGACAAGGGCGTGTGTTTCAGCCGTGTGTGACACATGACCAGGTGACACGGTCGTGTGTCCCTGTTACTTCTTTAGAAACCAATTTAGTAGCTTCACACGGTCTAGAACATAGGCTTGTGGCTTGGTCGTGTGGCACAAGTTAGTATACCCTCCAGTTTTTACACAGCCTAGCATACGGTTTGTCACGTGGGTATGTGAGGCCACTTCAAAAAGTACACAACCTGTCATATGAGCGTGTGGTTTAGCCGTGTGACCCAAGTCATTGAGTTACATGGGGTTGGACACGGTGCTGGACATGGCCATGTGATCCCATTTCAAATATCCACATGGCCTGTGACATGAGTGCGTCTCATGGTCGTGTGAGACACATGGCTTGGTCACACGGGTATGTGTCCTCTACACTTTAAAAATTTTCAATGTCTTTCCAAACTTTTCTTGAGTTCTCAGTTTAGTCCCGAACCACTTCTAATGTTTGTTTTGAGCCTCGAGGGCTCGTGTAATGGACTATATGACTGTATTTGAATGACTTTTGTTTGGATTTGAGAAATGTATATGAAATGTATGATTGTTTAAGAAATAAGTTCGATAATGCTCTATAACCCTATTCCAGCGATGGATACGGGTTAGGGGTGTTATATTATAATTAGGTCCTTAACCTATCTCTCACCTTTTGTACTAAAAGGTAAACATTGTGAAATTACAATCTAACAATATATATTCACAATTCAACCATAATCAATATATATAAGTACATAACTATACCCTATAAACTTACCTAATATAATCAGCTAGCGAGTTGAATCGTAGGGACTATTCTACAATTTTTCCTTTTCCCCGATTATCCTCCACTTGGTTCAATCCTTGATCTATTGATAATTAAGTTCAAATTATCAATTTCAAATACCTTATAACACTCAAATACATGCATATTACCTTTTAATTTCATTTTACAAAATTTCCTAAACTTTTACATTTTATTCAATTTAATCTCTAAAACTAAAACCATGATAACTTTCACATTTAAGCTTTATTTTTCAATTTCTCATTGATAATTAATTGAGGCATAGCCCCGGAGCAATCCCTGTTGGCAATCGTCTTCACATTGGAATACGAAGAATTGTGACTAAGCGTGATCATAAATAAATTATAAAGAAAAATAAAATAAAACTAATTAATTGTCTATCTATCAACCAACTCTTCTAATGAGGTTATAAGGGTGTATATACAAGCAAAACCTAGGGTAACATTAAGGTAATCTATTCCTAAAATACCCCGCTTTATTAAAAATATTGTAACTTTTAAAATTTTGTTCACATAGCTACTGATGTTAGCAATTTATCATGATGATGTCATGACATTGCAACGCCAAGATCCCCACATCACAACATCAACCCTGTTTTCAAGCTTGGATACTTCAAAGTTTAGTGTCACGATGCTAAATGTTGATGTCACAAAACGACCATCGTTCCTTGCATATTTAAGCTCAAATTGATGCCCTACACACTCAACTAACCCATTACTGATACCCGAGGCCTGAGTTGGCCTTATAGGTTGTCAAAACATTAAAAATTGCGTAAAAATTCTTATTTTACCGAAATTAAACCTAAGAAAATAAAAATTGAAAATGAAATAAATATATATAAAACCACTAGAAAACAAGTGCTTTAAGTTTTAGATAAACCTTATTTGCCACAATGAATTGTGGCAGATCACATGTTCTTCAAAGTAACGATCTACAAGAAAAAGGAAAATAACTACTTAAGCATATAAAATGCTTAGTAAGATCATAGGCATTAAATAAAAACTTACATTATATTTCAATTCAACACAAACACAATAAGTTATTAAGCTTGGTATAGTTGGAAAATCACATATCAATAAGTTGAGTTTTTACTTGTAAATAAAACTTGTAATACCACAATCACATATCATGGCTATACATGCCATTTTGATTAACTAGTTCAAAGCTTATCCAATCATGGAATGAAATAATTGCATACATGTTAATGTCATTTCTTCAATACCTTGCTCAAGTTCAAATTTAACATTTCATAAATGAATAGCAAGATCTTTAAGTCACATTTCAATTTCTCAATTCATGTAATATGTTTCACCCAACGAACTCTAGTAAATGGACTCGGATACATAGGTATCTCTATTACTCTAGTTGCTCATCCGAGCTAAGTATACTTGTTTTAGGTTACTAGTCCAAGCTAAACCTTTATAACAACACATTTTATTGGTTGTCCAACCAAAATATATATTCATGTCAGGTTACCCATTTAAGCTAAACCTTTAAAACAACATTTGGTTACTAGTCTAGGCTAAACCTATGTCACATGTATCTTCAAGTCCGCAACAAATGCTAGATCTGGGTAACATCTATAACCAATCCTGTACAAGCACACATAAAACCCTATTAGCATGTCAATTATATCCTAAACTTTACTAAGTTCAAACGGGCATCTATTACACAAATCAACATTTCTTTACAATTAAGTCTAACTCTCACCTTTTTATATCAATTTACCACAAATCATCCCACAATCAAAACATACCTACACAAATCAAATATATAAAAAGTAAACACACTTATACCATATGAACTTACCTGGCCAAAGCAGCAAACAATTTGAACCTTCATGGAGTAATTGACAATTTTGGCTTTTTTCTTAATTATCTTTGGTTTGATTCAATTCTTAACATAAACAATTATTTTAAACAATTCATCAATACCAAACATTTTCTATTATGCCATGATATGTATGATCCTATATAATTTTGTTTCTTTGGTACCCCTATGGTTTTATATTCTATTCAATTTAGTCCCTAAAATTGAAATAATTTTATCTTTTGATTTTGAGCTTCGGTTTGAAAACCAATCTCAATCACATTCCTTAAGGATTCCCTACTATCTATTATTACTAAAATTTCACATCAATTTCACAATTTATTTACTTTAGTTTTTTTGTACAAAACTAACAATTAAACATTACAATCTAGTCATTTTTCTCATTTAAGCTTAAAATCTACCAATTTAACACAAATTCTTCAAGAAGCCAACAATGGAAACTTTCAAAAAATTTATAATTTTGCTAAATCAAGCTCTCATGACCTCAAAAATATAAAAATTACAAGAAAATGGCATACTTGTAATACCTAATTAATGGTCAAAACTTTGAAACTTCAAATATGGTTTTATCCTTACTTGAGAGGGCAAGAGAATGATGAATATGAGGTTTAACTTTTCCACTAACTTTAATATATATAGTATAATTAAACTTTAATTAACTTAATTAATTAATTACTAACCCTGCTTAGTGCATAAATCCATCATCACCAACTATCACTTAGTATAGAATGGTTTATTTACCATTTCAAACCCTAGGTTAATTTCAATTTAAGTCTCTTAGTCTTTGGCCAATTAAAATGTAACAACCCGAAAATCAGTGATTTCGAAAATTATGGTTCTGAAATGACTTTTTTGTAAACCATGTTTATAAATAGTAATATTTAATATTTATAGGGCTAATATAGAAATATATTAAAATTTGGTTTATTAATTTTTTAAGTGATAATTAATTAAGGTACAAGTGTAATGATTCTAATGTTAGTGGTATTGGAAAATGTAGTTTCAAGACCCCGTTTCAATAAATTGAGTCCATAAATATTAGTATTCAATATTTACGAGATGAATATAAAGGTTGATTAAAATTTGGTCCAGTAATTTTGTCATTTGGTTGGTTTATTAATATATAAGGACTAAATTGTAAAAGTTAAATTACTATAGATTTTTAATTGGAAACTTAGATTAAAAGGACTTAGTAGTGAACTTTGAAAGTACGATAGGGAAATGTGTGATGACTAATTAAAGCATGCATGCAAAACAATGGACTTGCATGTCAAATTCCCCTTTTATAGGTGGTGGCCGGCCATGACCAAGAAATATGGGCTAAACATGTCATGAAACATGTTTTGTTGGGCATTAGGGAGAAATAATAAACAAATAAGCATGGGTAAGAAAAGAATGAAAAAAAAATGTGTGTGTGAGTGTGGTATCTCCCCCATTGCCGTGAGTTGTAAAGGAAGAAAGAAAAAAATTTGTTCATCCTTTCTTTGAGCCAAAACTAAGGGGGAAGAAGAGATTTTTGCTTCATTTTATTTGTTTAGAAGAGATCTAGAAGGAGATTTGGCTAAACTTGCACCAAGATTAAGGTATGTATGAGGTTGTGTCATGAGATTCATGCATGTTTTAGTTGCCAACTTGATGTTCATGTTAGCCATGGTTCAAATCCTTGTTATGCCATGGAAGTGGTATTTGGTCAAAGTTGATATTGTGATAAAGCCATTGCATGCTAAGTGTGAAGCTTGATGATGATGCATGCAATGATGGATTGTCTACTCTTGAAATTTCTTTGTAGCCATCTTGAGTAAGACATTGAGTTTTCTTTTTGTTTAACCATGATTGAAGTTGAAAGGGGCATGATTGTGATGTATTCGGCCATGATGCATTCATGAGCATGGTTCATGCTTCTTGCATGTTAGTTAAAATTTGTGTTTTGGATGGCTAAGGACACCTTGAAATTCGGCCATGCACATATATGTATATATATGTTTGCACATGATGTTTTGGTTATGAAGTAAGTGATGAATATGTTTGTTTAAAGAAGAAAATGTTGAAGAATGCTTGTGAAATTGCAAGTACATTCGGCCTAGTACACATATGATGTGGAAATCTTGGAATTTATTGTTGAATTGGTGCAAGTATGACTAAGTATAATCGGCCTTAGGTAGCCTATTGATGGCCTTAGCTTTTCCTTGATGCTTGAATGAATTGTATTGAATTGCTTGATGTAGTATAAATTGTGCATGACCATTGTGTATTCAAGCTAAAGGGTGGCCATATGACCATTTGAACTCCTTGTCATATTCGGCCATAAGCTAGCATAATGAGGTTTTAATAAATTGAATTTGTTTGAATTAGCTCAAGAGCTTAGAGGGCCACAATTGGACAAGGGGAAGGAAAAAAGTGATCGAATAGCCGTAAAAGCCGTTAGACAACATCCGAGGTAAGTCCTCAAGAAGTGACCCTACTTGAATTATGTGAAATGAAATATGGATGTGTAATGATATCGATTTATGGTGTATGAGTATTTGAATGATACCCGGGCTAAGTCCCGAAGGCGATTATGCTAGTGATTACCTTTGTGTTTGAGCCTTAGTAACGAAAATGAAACATGAATGTCTAATGATTATTGATGTATGTGTGCATGAGCAATTGAATGATATCGGGCTAAGTCCCAAGACATTTATGCTGGAAATTATATCCGGTTAAGACCGAAGGCAATTGTGCTAGTGGCTACATCCGGGCTAAGACCAAGGCATTCGTGCTGAGTCGTTCTATCCGGGCTAAGACCGAAGGCATTCGTGCGTGGTTATATCCGGTTGTATTCGAAGAAGCTTGGGCTGGAGGTGAGTGTTGGCTGCTGTAATAAATTCCATTAGTGCGCTCGAAAAGCCCAAAGAATAAGGTATGATTATATGTGCATTGGAAAAGTCGACATGCTTGAGCAACACTCGCTCAATCGACTAACAATTTCAGCTATTGAATTGGTTGATACCTGTGAAAGTATATAATGATGAAGTGTGAAGTAAGAATGATTATGTGAATGTGTATTAATGAAATGATGCATTTGGCTATGTGAATGTATTGCTTTAATTAAAGCTGATTTTATTCCTTGAGACTTACTAAGCATAAAAATGCTTACCCGTTGCTTTGGCTCTCTGTTTTATAGATTTTGCTCGATAGCAATCGGATTCGGGATCATTAAAGTCGAAGTCATCTACACTATCAAAGCCTCCATTTTGGTATAATTTTGGTTGAACTTTGAAATGGCATGTATAGGACTACCCTTGTCGGTTCAATTGTGTTGTGATGTATATGTGTACGGCTATGCGAAAATGGCTCGTAAAAGTGAAGTACTGAACTTAGACTATTTGCGGTTTGTATATATATATATATATATATGGTGTCATGATGTGATTATGGATTGGAAATGGGAGTGTTGGTCACATGATCAGCCATTGGTATGGTTAAAATGATCATATGTGAACCTATGTATGGCAAGACTAGTTGGTTCATGGAGACTACAAAATAGGTAAGACCTACCTTAAAACAGATGCTGCCAGCTGCAGTGACGTGAATGTGAAAAATCACCAAAATTTGTAGGAATGGTATTAAATAGTGAATAAGCTATGTAAATGAACCTTGATGAGTCTACTTTCATATGGAAGAAACGAAACGGTCATAGGAGTCACATGTTAAGAGATATTAAAGCTTTCGTGAGACAGGGCCAGAACGGTTTCTGGGTCCCCTGTTGCAAATTTAAAAATTTACTATAAATTATCCAGAAATAATTAGGAGTCATGCCTTATATGTACAGATTTCATTTTGAGTCTAGTTTCAAAAGAAACAAACGGCACCAGTATTAAAGCCCTGTACAGAGAGATATTCAAGTTGTAACGCGCAGAGGTCAGAGCAGTCGATCCCTGTAACATGGGTGACTTTAACTAATAAACTGTACCAATTGGCCCTACCAAAAATTCTAGAAATAAATCCATGGATGGATATATGAGTCTAAATTCAGGGAAAATTTACGAAACCAGTTTCCGAGTTTTGAAACTCGAGATATGATTTTTAAGGCGACGGTGACGCAGTTTTCCAGCCTGACTGGAAATGTCAATTGGTGGGCGAAATATGTGGATTTGGCTTGTTAACCCCTCGTGTCCGACACGGCGATGGTCTCGGGTTCGGGTGTTACAATTTTATTAGTATCGAGCCACGGTTTAGTCGATTCTAGGACTACCGTGATGTGTTTGGGGTCTAGCTATACATGCCATTAAATGATGAATCGATAGTGTGGTGATTTCGACAATTTGACTTTGTGTTGTTTATAGTAATGGATCCCGATCCCAACCGAAGCGATAGTGATGATGTGGAGAGTGTGGCGCTGCTCCAGCGCAAGGGACAGCGCCATGGACTCTCAACCTATGGCAAGCAATCCGAATGATGAGGCTAGGCAAGCCTTTTATAGTGTGATGAATGAATGGTTTAACCAATACATTCGAACTAACACGACTGTTCCACAACCTCCATTCCCGACAAATGCAACCCCAAGACCTACAATACCTCCGTGAATGACCAAATAAGGTCAAGTAAGACCCAGTTGATAGGATTCAAAACATGGGGCCACTGAATTCAAAGCTACGGATGATGATGATGCCGAAGCGAGCTGAATTTTGGTTGGACAACACTATCCGGTGCTCGATGAGCTATCTTGTACACCGATGAGTGCCTAAAGTGTACCATCTCCTTGCTACGCGATTCCGCCTACTATTGGTGGAGTACTCGACTTCGTGGTGCCTAGAGAGCAAGTGACTTGGGAATTCTTTCAAACCGAGTTCAAAAAGTATATCGGTCGAGATTCATCGACCAAAAGCGAAGGAATTTCTTGATCTTAAGCAAGGTTCTATGTCGATTCTGACTACGAACGAAAATTTGTGAGGCTTAGCCAGACAGCGAGAATGCATTTCGTCCGAAGCTATTATGTAAACGCTTGAGGATGGGCTGAATGATGATATAAGGATGTTCGTTGGCATTCTCGAAATACGAGAGTTTGTAGTACTTGTTGAGCGAGCTTGTAAAGCAAGAGCTTAGAAAGGAGAAACAAAAAGCTGATGTGGGAACTGGAGAATTCGAAAGAGGTCCTCGGAAAGTCTCTTCAACAGCATCGAAGAGATTTCGAGATGATGTGAGCCGGTCTAGAGGCGCTTCGGGCTTTTCTAGATGAGGACGCAATCGACCCCTTGTGACCACACGAGTCACTTGATCGCCGATGGTGGAAATGATCGTTGAGAGAGGGCGGAGTGTCTGCATTGTGGCAAATGGCATTCGGGGAGCTGTTGGTTCCGTGATCGCTCTGCTATAAGTGTGGATCGGCCGACCACTTTATGAACGATTGCCCGAGGATGCTTGAACAAAATGTAAGTCGAGTGGAAACCGGTGCTACCCTTTGCTCGAGGTAGGCCACCTAGAAATGTGGGCAATGTTAGTGGCGGTCGAGAGGATCTAGAGATGCTACCATCGGATCCGAGGCTCGGGCTCTGCTAGGACTTATGCCATCTGGCACGCCGAGGATCTGCCTCTCCGGATGTCATTCTTGGTACTTTCACTCTTTTCAATACTAATGTGATTGCTTTGATTGACCTGGTTCTACTCATTCTTATATATGTGAAACCTTAGCATCCGATAAGACTTTGCCTATTGAGTCTCTTGAGTTTGTAATTCGGTGTCAAACCCCTTGGGTCATTACGTGCTTGTCAACAAAGTGTGCAAGAAAAGTCCCCTAGTGTTCGAGGTTCTTGTTTTTCGCAGACTTGATGCTTTTGCCGCTTCGATGAATTCGACGTTAATCTTGGTTTGGATTGGTTGACCATGCACGATGCGGTTGTAAATTGCAAAAGCAAGACTATCGATTTGAGGTGCGCGAATAACGAGATAATTCGGGTTGAGTCTACGGACTTAAAGGGGTTGCCGGTACCGTAATATCAGCAATGTTGGCCCGGAAATATGTAAGAAAAAGGTCGGCGTACCTTGCGTCGTGCTTTCGATGACAAGGAATCGAAAAGAAACCCGAATCTGTGCCGTGGTTTGTGAATACCCGGATGTTTTCCACAAGAATTGCGGGTTTACCACGATCGGAAATAGAATTTGGCATCGAATTGGTACCGGTACCACTCCAATTTCGATAGCTCCGTATCGTATGGCGCCAACGAATTAAAGGAGTTGAAAGCTCGGTTGCAAGAATTGGTGGATAGAGGTTTTGCTCGCCTGAAGTTTTTTCGCCTTGGGTACGCCAGGTGTTGTTTGTGAAAAGAAGGATGGAACCATGCGGCTATGCATCGACTATCGTCGACTTAATAAAGCGACGATAAAGAACAAATATCCGTTACCACGTGTCGATGACTTGTTCGATCAACTGAAGGAGCCTCGGTGTTCTCGAAAATAGATTTGAGATCGGGCTATTATCAATTGCGAATCCGAGATTGGACGTGCCCAAGACGCGCCTTGAGCGAGATATGGTCACTATGAGTTCCTAGTGATGCCGTTTGGGCTTACTAATGCCCTGCGGTATTTATGGATTTAATGAATCGGATCTTGAGACCATATTTGGATCGATTCGTAGTCGTGTTCATTGATGACATCTTGGTCTATTCAAGAAATGAGACCGAACATCTTGAACACACGAGGTTAGTCTTTGCAAATTTTACGGGATAAGCAATTATATGCTAAGTTCAGCAAGTGTGAGTTACGGTTAAGAGGTTAGCTTCTTGGGTCATGTGGTATCTGCATCGGTATTCGAGTCGACCGAATAAAATTTCAGCCATACTTAATTGGAAGCCTCAGAAATATTCTTGAGGTTCAAGCTTTTTGGGGCTTGCTTAGTTATTACCGACGATTTGTAAAGGTTTCTCAACGATAGCCACGCCGATGACGAAGCTACTCGAAAAGGATGTTAACTTCGAATGGACGGAGAAATGTCAGAAAAGTTTCGATCAACTGAAAACTTATTTGACGGGAGCCCATATTCTAGTGCAACCCGAATCTGGCAAAGAGTTTGTCATCTATAGTGACGCCTCCCTCCTTGGGTTAGGTTGCTTATTGATGCAAGAAGGTCGAGTTGTGGCCTATGCGTCGAGGCAATTAAAGCCACACGAGAAAAATTATCCGACCCATGATCTCGAATTAGCTGCCATCGTATTCGCCTTAAAGATTTGGCGACATTACTTATTTGGTGAGAAGTGCCATGTGTACTCGGATCACAAAAGTCTCAAATATTTGATGACCCAAAGAGACTTAAATCTGCGACAAAGACGTTGGCTCGAGCTCTTAAAGGATTATGAGCTGGTCATTAACTATCACCCCGGAAAGGCGAATGTGGTTGCGGATGCCTTGAGTCGTAAATCATTATTCACTTTACTGACGATGAATGTGCACTTATGTTCGATCCGACGGTGTGTTAGTAGCTGAATTGAAAGCCAAACCACTATTGATGCATCAAATTCGAGGAGCTCGAGAAAGTCGACGATGAGTTGGTACGCAAAAGCAGTGAGTGTGTTCGAACAAGGACTCGGAGTTTCAAATCGATGATGACGATTGTTTGAGGTTCAAAAGTCGTCTGTGTGTTCCAAAGAATTGAACTCATTTCGATAATTCTGAATGAAGCCCATTGTAGCCGAATGGAAATCCACCGGGAGTACGAAGATGTACAACGATTTGAAACATCGGTTTTGGTGGCATGGTATGAAACGAGACATCTCCGACTTTGTTTGAGATGTTTAATATGTCAACAAGTGAAAGCGGAACATCAAGTGCCTTGAGATTACTTCACCAATCACGATACCCGAGTGGAAATGGGATCGAGTCACAATGGACTTTGTATCCGGACCGCCATTGTCGTGAGTAAGAAGGATGCGGTTTGGGTCGTGGTAGATAGATTGACTAAGTCGGCTCACTTTGTCCCGTCGTGCGGATTTTTCAATGGACAAATTAGCCGAATTATACGTTCTCAGTTGTGAGATTGCACGGGTGCCTATTTCCATCGTGTCGGATAGAGATCCGAGATTTACCTCGCGATTTTGGAAAAAGTTGCAAGAAGCTTTGGGTACCAAGTTGCATTTCAGCATCGCCTTTCACCCCCAAACCGATGGTCAATTCGAGCGGATAATTCGAGATACTTGAGGATATGTTGAGATGTTGCGTCCTCGAGTTTAGTGGTTCATGGGAGCGGTATTTGCCGTTGATTGAATTCGCTTACAACAACACTTTCAATCAAGTATTAAGATGGCACCCTACGAGGCTTTGTACGGTCGTAAATGCCGTACACCATTGTTTTGGTGAGCTCGGTGAAAGTAAGATTTTCGGGTGGATTTGATTAGAGATCTGAATGAGAAGTGAAAGTAATCCGTGAAAGTCGAAGATAGCCTCCGATCGTCGAAGTCGTGCGCGGATCTGAAGCGTAAGGACATCGAGTATCGGTGGGAGATAAAGTGTTTCTCAATGTATCGCCTTGGAAAAAGATACTCGATTTGGCCGTAAGGGCAAGTTGAGCTGAGGTTCATTGGGCCATATGAGATATCCGAAGCGAGTCGGTCCGGTGGCATATCGTTTGATTTTGCCCCCTGAACTCGAAAAGGTTCACGATGTCTTTCATGTTTCGATGCTTCGACACTATAGATCTGATCCATCGCACGTGATTAGTCCATCAGAAGTTGAAATTCAAGCCAATATGAGTTATGAGGAAGAACCGATTCGTATCCTATCACGGGAAGTGAAAGAGTTGTGAAACAAGCGGGTTCCGCTAGTGAAGGTGTTATGGCTCAAGCACCGGATAGAAGAAGCTATTTGGGAAACCGAGAACTCTATGAAAGAGCGATACCCAACCCTATTTCCCGGAAAGATTTTCGGGGACCAAAATTTCTTAAGTGGGGGAGAGTTGTGACAGCCCAAAATTGACCCTAGTCGGAATGTGGTTTCGGGACCACAAAACCGATGCATAAAAATAATTTAAAATTTATTTTGATGCCTATAATATGTGTATGCTCATGTATGACATTTTTTGATGATTGATTTAGTGTTATAAAGGTGAATTTCACTAGAAAGGACTTAGTAGTGAACTTTGAAAGTACGATAGGGAAATGTGTGATGACTAATTAAAGCATGCATGCAAAACAATGGACTTGCATGTCAAATTCTCCTTTTTATAGGTGGTGGCCGGCCATGACCAAGAAATATGGGCTAAACATGTCATGAAACATGTTTTGTTGGGCATTAGGGAGAAATAATAAACAAATAAGCATGGGTAAGAAAAGAATGAAAAAAAAAAATGTGTGTGTGAGTGTGGTATCTCCCCCATTGCCGTGAGTTGTAAAGGAAGAAAGAAAAAAATTTGTTCATCCTTTCTTTGAGCCAAAACTAAGGGGAAGAAGAGATTTTGCTTCATTTTATTTGTTTAGAAGAGATCTAGAAGGAGATTTGGCTAAACTTGCACCAAGATTAAGGTATGTATGAGGTTGTGTCATGAGATTCATGCATGTTTTAGTTGCCAACTTGATGTTCATGTTAGCCATGGTTCAAATCCTTGTTATGCCATGGAAGTGGTATTTGGTCAAAGTTGATATTGTGATAAAGCCATTGCATGCTAAGTGTGAAGCTTGATGATGATGCATGCAATGATGGATTGTCTACTCTTGAAATTTCTTTGTAGCCATCTTGAGTAAGACATTGAGTTTTCTTTTGTTTAACCATGATTGAAGTTGAAAGGGGCATGATTGTGATGTATTCGCCATGATGCATTCATGAGCATGGTTCATGCTTCTTGCATGTTAGTTAAAATTTGTGTTTTGGATGGCTAGGGACACCTTGAAATTCGACCATGCACATACATGTATATATATGTTTGCACATGATGTTTTGGTTATGAAGTAAGTGATGAATATGTTTGTTTAAAGAAGAAAATGTTGAAGAATGCTTGTGAAATTGCAAGTACATTCGCCTAGTACACATATGATGTGGAAATCTTGGAATTTATTGTTGAATTGGTGCAAGTATGACTAAGTATATTCGGCCTTAGGTAGCCTATTGATGGCCTTAGCTTTTCATTGATGCTTGAATGAATTGTATTGAATTGCTTGATGTAGTATAAAATGTGCATGACCATTGTGTATTCAAGCTAAAGGGTGGCCATATGACCATTTAAACTCCTTGTCATAATGAGGTTTTAATAAATTGAATTTGTTTGAATTAGCTCAAGAGCTTAGAGGGCCACAATTGGACAAGGGGAAGGAAAAAGTGATCGAATAGCCGTAAAAGCCGTTCGACAACATCCGAGGTAAGTCCTCAAGAAGTGACCCTACTTGAATTATGTGAAATGAAATATGGATGTGTAACGATTATTGATTTATGTGTGTATGAGTATTTGAATGATACCCGGGCTAAGTCCCGAAGGCGATTATGCTAGTGATTACATTTGTGTTTGAGCCTTAGTAACGAAAATGAAACATGAATGTCTAATGATTATTGATGTATGTGTGCATGAGCAATTGAATGATATCCGGGCTAAGTCCCGACGACATTTATGCTGGAAATTATATCCGGGTTAAGACCCGAAGGCAATTATGCTAGTGACTAAATCCGGGCTAAGACCCGAAGGCATTCGTGCAAGTTGTTAAATCTGGGCTAATACCCGAAGGCATTTGTGCAAGTCGTTCTATCCGGGCTAAGACCCGAAGGCATTCGTGCACGTGGTTATATCCGGTTGTATTCTGAAGAAGCTTGGGCTGGAGGTGAGTGTTGGCTGCTGTAATAAATTCCATTAGTACGCTCGAAAAGCCCAAAGAATAAGGTATGATTATATGTGCATTGGAAAAGTCGACATGCTTGAGCAACATTCGCTCAATCGACTAACGAATTTCAGCTATTGAATTGGTTGATACCTTGTGAAAGTATATAATGATGAAGTGTGAAGTAAGAATGATTATGTGAATGTGTATTAATGAAATGATGCATTTGGCTATGTGAATGTATTGCTTTAATTAAAGCTGATTTTATTCCTTGAGACTTACTAAGCATAAAATGCTTACCCGTTGCTTTGGCTCTGTTTTATAGATTTTGCTCGATAGCAATCGGATTCGGGATCATTAAAGTCGAAGTCATCTACACTATCAAAGCCTCCATTTTGGTATAAATTTTGGTTGAACTTTGAAATGGCATGTATAGGACTACCCTTGTTGGTTCAAATATGTTGTGATGTATATGTATACGGCCATGCGAAAATGGCTCGTAAAAGTGAAGTCTGAACTTAGACTATTTGCGGTTTGTATATATATATATGGTGTCATGATGTGATTATGGATTGGAAATGGGAGTGTTGGTCACATGATCAGCCATTGGTATGGTTAAAATGATCATATGTGAACCTATGTATGGCAAGACTAGTTGGTTCATGGAGACTACAAAATAGGTAAGACCTACCTTAAAAACAGATGCTGCCAGCTGCAGTGACGTGAATGTGAAAAATCACCAAAATTTGTAGGAATGGTATTAAATAGTGAATAAGCTATGTAAATGAACCTTGATGAGTCTACTTTCATATGGAAGAAACGAAACGGTCATAGGAATCACATGTTAAGAGGTATTAAAGCTATTGTGAGACAGGGCCAGAACGGTTTCTGGGTCCCCTGTCGCAACTTTAAAAATTTACTATAAATTATCCAGAAATAATTAGGAGTCATTCCTTATATGTAAAGATTCCATTTTGAGTCTAGTTTCATTAGAAACAAACGGCACCAGTATTAAAGCCCTGTACAGAGAGATATTCAAGTTGTAACGCACGGAGGTCAGAGCAGTCGATCCCTGTAACATGGGTGACTTTAACTAATAAACTGTACCAATTGGCCCGACCAAAAATTCTAGAAATAAATCCATGGATGGATATATGAGTCTAAATTCAGGGAAAATTTATGAAACCAGTTTCCGAGTTTTGAAACTCGAGATATGATTTTTAAGGCGACGGTGACGCAGTTTTTCAGCCTGACTGGAAATGTCAATTGGTGGGCGAAATATGTGGATTTGGCTTGTTAACCCCTCGTGTCCGACACCGGCGATGGTCTCGGGTTCGGGGTGTTACAAATTTTGTATTTTAATTCATTTTACCCCTAAATGACCAAAATGCCCTTACTACTAAACTTTCCAAAAATTCCATCCATGTCCAATTTTTGTCCATAGACTTAGAAATTGGTAAAATTACTCTTTAAGGACCTCTAATTAATAATCTAATTCAATTTTATGCAAAATACTTCTAGAACACAAGTTTTGCAATTTATTCAATTTAGTCCCAAATTTCAAATTAAGCACTTTATGCATAAAATTTCTTCACGAAATTTTCACACAATCATGCAATCATATCATAGACCTTAAAATAATCATAAAATAATTATTTATATCTCGGATTTTGTGGTCACGAAACCACTATTCGACTAGGCCCAAAATCGAGGATATTACAACTCTCCCCCCTTGAGGATTTTCGTCCCGAAAATCTTACCGAAAAAGTGGTCTTCACTTTTAATCTCATATTTGGTGCCAAGAACTTGCACTTAGACTGTACCTCCAATACATCTCTTCAATTTCTCATATGATCTAAAAGCTTACAGTCTCAACTCTCAAGCTGTTCTTAAATTTTCAACCCTTCTCAATTTCCCATGATATCATGACATAAAACACGGATCTCAACTTGATTTAATGGAGACCGAATTCCAAGAAATCGACAATCAAAGAGACCGAAATTCCATGAATCGATGAGTAGGAATTCATTCAATCTGAGATGTGATTTATAGATCTCGCCAAACATTTAACAATAGGATACATCACATTTTCTCTTTCCGCCATAGAAATAATTCGATATGGCCTCAAGAATAATCCTTCTCATTTCCATCCCAATATCAACATTGACAAGGATAATTTTGATAGATCCCAATGCTCGGCTTTAACCCTTTAACAACTCCGATTTTATGTAACATCGGATGCTCTAAACTATCACATTACCTCACCGTCTTGAAACACATCACAATTCATACAACAATACATTCTTGAAAGTCGAAGTCTTTGCTCAATGTAGACTAGTCTAGTTCGGGCGCTTGTTACCAATATTCTCATCTATCCGAACTCGTCAACATGTAATAAACTTTTCAGCTTTCACAAGATGGAAACCTTATCATTCGTAGTGACTTAAACTAATATTCAACTCTTTCTAATAAATATAGACTTCTCGTTCAAACTATTTACTCTTTGATCTGTACAAAATGAAATTCTATTATCAAACTTGGGAAAATAATCACGACATAATTGTCACATGAAATCTTTCAAATAAATAATTTACCATACCGACTAAAACTCGCGCTTTTATCACCTATGCCTTTCTTGATGTCAAATCCTTACACGAAATTAGAAAAATCCCAATACTAAAATCACCACATTACCAAGATCAAATTAGAAGTATAGTCATATTTGACATGATTATCACGAGTGAAGAACGTGCTTGAACATGAGTCATAATTGACAAATTATGGAACAAAGATAACAAGAAAACCGAATAAAGAAATCCAAGATAGAAAAACCGAATAAAGAAATCCGAATAAAGAGATCCGGGATAAAGAAACCCAAGATACGATACTATGCCGGAGAATCGAAAACCAAATTCATAGAGAAAATACAGAATACCCTGATAATTCTTCAAAGAAAGAAAGTCCAAAAGAAAACATTATTTAATCCCACTGAAATCAAATATAACAAGATCAATATATCTTCCCATACATATATATCAGATGAAGCATCAAGTAGAAGAAACATAATCATAATATCATATGAATTCTCTCATCAATTCTTATCAGACGAAATGAAATAGAATACCCGATGAAATAGAGCAATATAAATTATAAACCAGTCAGACTACCAATGCTTTCATCCAACACCAAATTAGAAGACATTCCCATATAACAAGAATTTCTTCAGAAGATCAATAGCCATAGAAATATTTAGAACGGGTGAACACATAGAACATCTCAAAAGAGATCGCTAAATCATCGGTCATAACTGTCACACTCGGATAATTCACATTTGAAATATCATTTCCCCAACTAGTTCTGCCGTCACAAATTTCATATTAAATCATTCACTAAAGAATGTCGATTCTGAATAAATTTTGATTTACACTTTTCTCGACCTTGCACTTGAGTAATTCGATTTACCAAAGAGAATTCCTTCTCTAATCGGGACGATGCATAATTCCAATAATCTTTATATCAATCGAGATACTTTAAAGCGACTTTACTTATCAGCTCATTTTCAATCTCGGATCATACTTATAATTATTCTATCACTTGAACTCTTTGGGTTTTCAACAGAAACTTATTCAATACAAATCTCATGAAATTCCATTATAAGTACCACTTTGGTAAGGGGAGGGTTGTAGGACCTCGACTCGACTTTCTTATACATACACATATGACACAACTTCCATCATCATAGTAACATCATCAAAATCATGTCATTCATTCATGTTGGCTTACACCAATTTTCCTATTGTCCCATTTAGACAATATACTTATGCATACATTCTATGTTTTCTAGATAGCTTTACTTATCCATTCATTTAATTAAATTAATTCATGCTCATGACATTATATAAGGCCAAACAAACATAAATATTTGCATCACAATCACAACTTTCATTTCGTGCATCATCATGTACATATCATTACAATCATACAATTCAGTCCAACAATTTAACATAGATAAGTTCATTTCATTATAATCCTTTATCTCATAAAAAATTGTATATCATTAACATTCATCAACATTCAACGTCCAATCAAGACAAGGACATTTTCATTCGTATTATGATATTATGACCTTTATTCATACCTCTACTACTTTTTATTTATTCCGTTCATCTTATCAAGTAAGCTACATACACTACATCGTATGAGCATTAAGCAAATATAGATATTTATCACAACATGAACTTTCATCTCACATATTATCACATATGTATCATAAACTTTTATTCATACTTTTTGAACCGAGACTTATCATAATCATAATTTTACTCAAATATCTTCACATAACATTGAACATG
Source organism: Gossypium arboreum (assembly GCF_025698485.1). Taxonomy (NCBI): domain Eukaryota; kingdom Viridiplantae; phylum Streptophyta; class Magnoliopsida; order Malvales; family Malvaceae; genus Gossypium; species Gossypium arboreum. The sequence continues at coordinate 63,803,738 of NC_069077.1, forward strand.
GTCGGCACATTTCGGTTGGAGAGTACCTGTCTAAATAAGACGGTATTTATCTGGCGTCGGAAGACATCACATTATCACGGATCGGTGGCATGTATAGCTAAACTTTTACACATGCTAGGTTAGTCCGAGAACCGACTAAACCTGCTCTGATACCACTAAATGTAACACCCCGTACCCGAGACTGTTTCCGGAGTCGAACACGAGGTGTTAACGGACTTAATTCATTAATTAAACAGCTCATACAATTCATTTTAAAAATTTCCAGACAAGCTGGCTAACTGCATCACAGTCGCTTTAAAAATCATATCTCGAGTTACGAAACTCAAAATCCAATTCCGTAAATTTTTCCTGAGACTAGACTCATATATATATCTACTAACTTTTTTCTAGAATTTTTGGTTGGGCCAATTAGTACAGTTTATTAGTTAAAGTCTCCCCTGTTTCAGGGTTCAACTACTCTGACCTCTGTGTATTACGAATCAGATATCTCCCTGTACAGGGCTTCAATGACTATGCCGTTTATCTCTAATAAAACTAGACTCAATAAGGAATCTGTACATATAAAGCATGACTTCTAATTATCTTTGTAAAATTTATGGTGAATTTCCAAATTCAGAACAGGGGATCCAGAAATCGCTCTGGCCCTGTTTTACAAAAATTTAAACATCTCATAAAATATAGCTCATATACCTGTTTCGCTTATTCCATATGAAAATAGACTCATCAAACTTCGATTCCATAACTTATTCATTATTTAATTCCATTTCTACTATTTTTAGTGATTTTTTAAACTCACGTCACTGCTGCTGTCTGAATCTATTTTATGGTAAATTTTACCTATTTCATGGTTTCCATGGATTAGCTAGCAATTTGACATACATAATACCAAATATGATCATGATTAGCCATTCCAATGGCTAATCATTACCAAGCATTTCTATTTCCATACCACTCAATAACCATATCATAAGACCATGTATACAAAATGATTATAATGCTATACATGCCATACTCAAAATATACAAGCCATTATGCCAAGATGGTATACGGATAGTGTGAGCGTGCCTCCGACCGTTTCCGATTTCGAGCTGGCTTGTCAAACACTACAAGGAATGAAAAGGAGGAGTAAGCATAAATGCTTAGTAAGCTCACATGCAAATAGCAAGTAACATAACCATATAAGCAAACATAAAACATCATTTGCATAATCATCACCAAGACATTCATATCACCTTTTCATTTATCATCTTACCATATTGTTGTTATATCGAGTTTTCAACCCGAGGGTTAAGTACATACCTGTTCAAAGTATCCATTTCACAACACTTACCAATCGTCCCTTTCATCTTGAGTATTCCTCCATTTGAGTAGAACTTTACCGTTGAACACATCGAATATAATTGGATACATGGATAACTTGCACATAAGTGCCACATATTCAATCAAGCAATCATGTAACCCGCCCATAAGCGAACTCGGACTCAACTCAACGAGCTTGGGCGTTCGCATCCATAAGTGAACTCGGACTCAACTCAACGAGTTCGGATGCCTAGTTACATCTCACGAACTCGGACTCAACTCAACGAGTTCGGACATTCGCATCCATAAGTGAACTCGGACTCAACTCAACGAGTTCGGATGCTCAACCATCCTAGTGACATGTCACTTGTATCCTAATCTATTCCTAAGGTTCAAACGGGCTTTTCCTCGAACACTTATCCTTGCCGTCTTAGTAGAATGCCGAAATCAATACTCGGTAACAATTATATTTAACAACTAGTTCACATAATTTACATATTATTTGAAATTAACCACAAAGCATACATTTCATAATAAAATTCAGCATAACACATAATTAATATCAATAACTTAAAAATAACAATTATGCTACATTATTTACACATGAACTTACCTCGTATGCGAAAATGGCTATTTTACCATTTAAGTCCACAACTTGGTATTTTCCCCATTTTAGCCAATTTCAGTTTTCCTTGCTCTATCATTTAAAATATAGTCTAATTAGGACTCACATTATTCAAATTGACCCAAAATCATATTTTGGAAAAATTACAATTTTGCCCTAAACTTTTGCATATTTACACTTTTTCCCCAAAGCTCGTAAATTAAAATTCAGCCTATTTTCTTATGTTTTATGACATGCTGATCATTTTTCCTTCTATGGCAACATCAAATTCTCACTCTAACATGTACTTATGATTATTAGGTATTTTTACCGATTAAGCCCTTTTGCTCGTTTTCACTTAAAACCGAGTAGCACAAGTTGTCTAACATAATTTAAAACCTCATATTCTATCATAAAACACCAAAATACACAAATTTCACCTATGGGTATTTTTCCAAATATAAACCCTAGGTTAAATTATTGCTAGCATAAGCTAAATCGAGCTCTAGGGACTCCAAAAGCGTAAAAATCATTAAAACGAGGCTAGAACGGACTTACAATCGAGCTTGGAAGCTTGAAAACCCTAGCCATGGTTTCTCCTTGCTATATTCGGCCATGGGGTTGAAGATGAGCAAAATTGGCTTTAATTTTGTATTTTAATTCATTTTACCCTTAAATGACCAAAATGCCCTTACTACTAAACTTTCCAAAATTCCATCCATGTCCAATTTTGTCCATAGACTTAGAAATTGGTAAAATTACTCTTTAAGGACCTATAATTAATAATCTAATTCAATTTTATGCAAAATACTTCTAGAACACAAGTTTTGCAATTTATTCAATTTAGTCCCAAATTTCAAATTAAGCACTTTATGCATAAAATTTCTTCACGAAATTTTCACACAATCATGCAATCATATCATAGACCTTAAAATAATCATAAAATAATTATTTATATCTCGGATTTTGTGGTCACGAAACCACTATTCCGACTAGGCCTAAAATCAGGATATTACACCCTAACTCGAAATAATGGTAGAAATAGGTAAACCGAGCTACGAGGATTTCAAAAATGTGAAGAACATTAAAAACAGGGCTTGAAATCACTTACTATGAAGCTTGAAAGTTGAAGAAACCCTAGCTATGGAGGAGAGTAAATTTCGGCAGCAACTAGTGAAGATGATGACCAATTTTGTGTTATTTTTCCCATTTTATTTCATTTAATATTCAAATGACCAAAATGCCCTTACTACTAAACTTTCCAAAAATTCCCTCCATGTCCAACTTTTGTCCATAACTTAGGAATGGATAAAATTGCTATTTAAGACCTCCTAGTTAATATCCCAAAGCAATTTCATACTAAAAACTTCTAAAACACGAGTTTTACAATTTATTCGGTTTAGTCCCTAATCTCAACTTAAGCGCTCAATGCATAGAATTTCATCACGAAATTTTCACGAAATCATGAAATCATATCATAAACCCCAAAATAATTATAAAACAATTATTTCTATCTCGAATTTGTGGTCACGAAACCACTATTCCGATTAAGCCCTAATTCGGGTTGACACACTAATACCTTCACCTGAGACTATATGTTGAAGAAAACCAACTTCCTGTAACCAGAAATCACTTTTGCTAAACTTGGCATAAAGCTGATTATCTCTCAAAGTCTGTAAAACTGTTCTTAAATGCTCTGAATGCTTAGTCTTATCATGAGAATAAATCAAGATATCATCAATGAACACAACTACAAATTTATCCAAGTAAGGTCTGAAAAGTCAATTCATTAAGTCCATGAAAATGGTAGGAGCATTAGCCAAGCCAAATGGCATCACAAGGAACTCATAATGGCCATACCTAGTCTGGAAAGCAGTCTTCGAAACACCTGACTCTTTAACACGCAACTGATAATATTCGGATCTCAAATCTTTCTTGGAGAACACAGCAGCTCCCTTCAATTGACCAAACAAATCATCAATTCTAGGTAGTGGATACTTGTTCTTAATAGTCACCTTGTTAAGCTGATGATAATCTATGCACAATCTCATCGAACCATCTTTCTTTTTCACAAAGAGCACTGGTGCACCCCATGGTGAACAACTAGGTCTTGCAAAGCCTTTCTCTGTTAGTTCCTACAACTGAACTTTCAATTCTCTCAATTCCATTGGAGCCATACTATAAGGAGCAATAGAAATGGGTGTTGTACCCGGAACCAATTCAATACCAAACTCAACTTCTCTGATAGGAGGCAAACTTGGTAGTTCTTTCGAAAACACATCAGGAAACTCACATACCATAGACACTTATTCAATTTTCAACTCTGGATCTTTAGTATTCAACACAAAAGCAAGATAAGCTTCATATCCTATTCTCAAGCATTTCTGAGCAGACATAACAGAAATCATGGCAATTGAACTATCTGACTCATCTGAATTAATCCGAAGAATTTCACCATTTTCGCATTTCAACTCAATAAATTTCTTTCCACAATTCACTATCACGTCATGCTAGTCAACCAATCCATACCAAGAATCACATCAAACTCATCAAATGACAATAACATGGGATCGACCGGAAAATAGTAACCTTTAATCATCAAAGGGTAATTTTTACATACTTTGTCTACTAATACATACTGACCCAATGAATTCGATACTTTAATCACAAATCCCGTAGACTCTATGGACATGTTCATACTAGGCATCAACTTTATGCAAACATAGGAATGGGTCGAACCCAGATCAATCTAAGCAATAACATTAACATCATGAAGAGAAAATGTACCCGTGATTACATCGGGGGAGGATGCCTCTTCACGAGCACGGATAGCATAGGTCCTTACAGGTGCTCTAACATCGGGTCTCGCTGCTGAATCTTTAGATGCACCTCTACCTGCCCCTATTCCCAAACTTCTTTGAGGTCTGTCTCTAACGGGGGCATTGCTTGATCTTATACTCGGTATTACTTTTCTTTTAACCATCTCTGAACACTCCTGAATGAAATAATCCGATACACCACATCAGAAACAACCAGTCTCAATTGCTCGACATTGACCTGGATGACGTCGACCACATTGAGGATACTCGAGTCTATCAGGATGAATATTGCCAAACTCACAATTGAAGTGGTCTGAGCTTTCTGACCCATAAATCTTCTACCTCTATTTTGGTTAGAATACCCCGCTGAAAAATTAGATCTCATAGAGAACTCTCTAGGCCTCTTGGATGTAGACTGAAATGACTTGCTCATCTGTCTTGCATCTCAATTTCAGCTTTACCCTCTCCTTTCAGCAACTCCTTTTCCTTACAAGCTCTTTCAACTAAACTGACGAACTCTTTTATTTCTAAAACACCGACTGATAGTCGAATATCATCATTGAGCCCATCTTCAAATCTCTTGCACATAATAGCTTCAGAAGGCACACACTCTCGAGCATAATTACTGAGTCTAACAAATTCACGTTCATATTTAGTCACTGTCATCTTACCCTACTTTAGTTCAAGGAATTCTTTTCTTTTCTGGTCGATGAACCTCTAACTAATGTATTTCTTACGGAACTCCTCCAGAAAGAAATCCCAAGTAACCCTCTCTTTCGGTACTACTGACACAAGTGTCTTCCACCAATGGTAAGCCGAGTCTCGTAAAATTGATACAACACACTTTGAGCACTCTTTAAATGTGCAGGATAACTCATCAAAGACCCTGATAGTATTCGTGAGCCAAAATTCAGCTTTCTCTGCATCGTCATCTTTAGTAACCCTAAACTCTTCGACCCCTTGTTTTCTAATTTTATCAACTGTTGGCTTCTGTCTTCTGACTGTGTCTATGACTGGGGAAGCTACATGGGTAGTCTGAGGATCATGAGGGGGTGGAGGTCTAACGACCAGATTCGTATGAACGAACTCAGCAAACCATTCATTCATAGCTTGGAAGAAGGCTTCTCGAGCCCCTCCTCCCTAACTAACTGTAACAGGCCTTTCACTACTACCTGGTGGCACTGTCTCTTCTGCTGGAGTGGGCACGTTACTTTTTACATCATGTGCACCAACTCGTTTGGGATCCATAACTATAAAAGAAAAGCATTTTAAAATCGTCAAGAGTCGTCACACTATCAAAATATAAGTATGGCATGTATCGCTAGACTCTTACTCATACTGAATATTTCGAGAATAGACTAAAATCTTACTCTGATACCAATAAATGTAACACCCTTACTCGAGACCGTCACCGGAGTCGAGCATGAGGCATTACCAAACTTATCTTACCTGTTCGGGGCATAAAAAATTTACTTTTTAAAAAAATATTAATTCACTCACATTCATCCAATAAATCCATAAAAAGGGCCCTCGAGGCCCTAAAATATGCAATTGGAATGGTTCAGGACCCAACCGGGAACATTAAAAATTTTTCGATTACTTACACAAATCAAAACAATTTATTTTACTATTCATAATAAAACAGTCCATCTGCGTAACAGTAACTAAATTAATTATAACTCGAGTTACGAAACTCAAAATTTAAATCTATAAATTTTTCCTGAAACTATACTCATATATCTTCTTACCATAATTTTCCAGAATTTTTTGTTTGGCCAATTAGTACAGTTTGTTCATTAAATGTTCCTATGTTTTGCAGTTCAGTGGACCTGACCTCTCTTCACTAAAAATCGATTATCTCATTATACAAAAATTGGATAATGTTTCTATTTATTTCTAATGAAAATATACTCACTAAGGAATCTTTAAATATACATTTTGACATATAATTATTTTTTTAAAATTTATAGTGATTTTCAAAATTTGGAATAGGGAATCACGAAGTCACTCTAAACTAGTCTTATAAAAATTTAAATATCTCAGAATATAGACTTCTTTTGCTTGCTTTGTTTCTTTCCTATGAAAATAGACTTAATAAACTTTAATTCTGTATCTCATTCACCATTTAATTCTATTTATACAATTTTTAGTGATTTTTCAAAACCATGTCACTACTGTTGTTTCCTAACTGTTCCATGGCCAACTCTTACTCTTTCATAGTTTCTTTGCATCAAACCTCATTTAGGCATACATAATACCAAAACATGTTCTTATTTAGCTATATCATAAGCTAATAATTACCAAGTATTCACATGCCATTCTTTAATCATATCATAAGGACATACACACAAAATAACCACTTCCCTATACATGCCATAACTTAAAGTATTTCCAGTCACAAAATACTGAGATAACTCGTTGATAGTGTGAGGCAATCTCTAACATCCTTACAATTTTCCGAATTGTCTTTGTGGTACTATGAAAAAGGGAGAAAAGAAAGGGAGTAAGCATAAAGCTTAGTAAGTTTGCATGTAAATAAATAACAACATTCTAAATGAATTATCAAGATAACCTGAACCTTTCGAACATGGACTTATCTTACCTTCCCTTTGGTACACTCTTTGAATTTTTCGTTGAACCATTTGGAATACTAAGGATACACGAGTACCTTTCCTTTTTAAACTTACCATTTCCATGTCTTGACATGGTCTTACATGATATCCTTGCCTTATGACCTCACCATTACCATGCCTTGGCATCGTCTTACATGGGATCTTTGCCTTATAGTAGTCTATCAATGCCATGTCTTGACATAGTCTTACATGATTTCCTTGCCTTGTAGAACTTACCAATGCCATGCCTTGGCATGGTCTTACTTGGTATCCTTAAACCTTAATGTCATGACATTTGTATCCTACACATTTCTAAGGTTCAACCGGGACTTTTAAGTATCATTTCTCTGTCAATTCTTACTTGAATCATTAAGGAATAAATTTACAAAATAAATATATAGATGCTGAAAAATAACATCATTAATTATAAATAATAAAACATTGCATTTATTTACTGCAAACTTACCTCGATACAAAATACGATAAAATATTTTGATTTAGTCCTCAACCTTTTTCTTTCCTTGGTCTAACCCTGAATTTCATTCTTCTTGATCTATAATAGCAAATTTAACTTATTTAATATTCACATTTATCAAAACAGTCCTTAACTCTAACTTTGGAAAAATTACAATTTTGTCCGTAAACTTTTGCATATTTATAGTTCTGCCCCAAGGCTCAGAAATGAAACTTTATCACTAATTCTTATGTTTTATGACATGCTAATCATTTATTTACCTACGAAAACATCAAATTCCCACTCTAACATGTACTTATGACCATTAGGTATTTTTACTGATTATGTCGTTTTCCTCGTTTTCGCTTAAAATCGCTTAGCTCAAGTCATTTAACATAATTTCAAGCTTCATATTCTACCATAAAACATCAAAATAAGCACATTTCACGTATGGGTTGTGACAACCCGAATTAGGGCCTAATCGGAATAGTGGTTTCGTGACCACAAATCCGAGATAGAAATAATTGTTTTATAATTATTTTGGGGTTTATGATATGATTGCATGATTGTGTGAAAATTTCGTGATGAAATTCTATGCCTAAAGTGCTTAAATTGAAAGTAGGGATTAAATCGAATAAGTTGCAAAATTTGCATCCCAGAAGTTTTTAGTATGAAATTGTTTTGGAATATTAATTAGGAGGTCTTAAATAGAAATTTGACCAATTTTAAGTTCATGGACAAAATTAGGACATGGAAGGAATTTTGAAAGTTTAGTAAGGAGGGCATTTTGGTCATTTGGATATTAAATGAAATAAAATGGGAAAAATAACACAAAATTGGTCATCATCCTCCTTAGTTGCTGCCGAATTCTCCTCTCTCCATAGCTAGGGTTTCTTCAATTTTCAAGCTCCATAGTAAGTGATTCCAAGCCCGCTTTTAATGTTCTTTACGTTTTGGAATCCGGAAGCTCGATTAAGCTTATGCTAGTAATAATTTAACCTAGGGTTCACATTTGGAAAAATACCCATAGGTGAAATTTGTGTATTTTGATATTTTATGATAGAATATGAGGTTTTAAATTATGTTAAATAACTTATGCTACTCGGTTTTAAGTGAAAACGAGTAAAAGCAGCATAATCGGTAAAAATACCTATTGTTCATAACTATATGATAGAGTGAGAATTTGATGTTGTTGTAGAAGAGAAAATGTCCAGCATATCATAAAATATAAGAATAAGGGCTGAAATTAAATTCCGAGCCTAGGGGCAAAATTGTAATTTTGAAAAGTTAGGGGCAAAAATGTAATTTTTCCATGATGTGATTTTGGATTGAAATAAATAGTATGAGTATTAAATGAGCTAAATGTGTTATTATAGATCAAGAAAGACGCGGAATTGATCTCGAGCGGGGAAGGAAAAAGTTTTGGACTAAATTGCAAAATTTCCACATTTTGCATCAAGGTAAGTTTGTATGTAAATATTACAATAATTTCATGTACATTCTTATATTTCAGCCTATTATATAAATATACTAGCTGATGTTAAAATATAAATCGACTATTGGAAGAATGGAAATAAATATAGAGAGAGATCCGGTTGAACATTCGGAGAGATCGAATGAAATAGAGGGCGTAGCTAGGTCACATGTATGATGCTGAGTGCACATCATGTGTACAAGAAAGCTACGAGACACCTGTAGTAGCTAGGTCACATGTGTGATACGAGATGTATCCAATGTAGACAAGAGAGCTACGTGAAAGATAAATGTAGCTAGGTCGCATGCGTGATTCCAAGTGAAGGACACCATGTAGACAAGAGAGCTACGTGAAAGATAAATGTAGCTAGGTCGCATGCGTGATTCCAAGTGAAGGACACCATGTAGACAAGAGAGCTACGAGACAAATCGGTTGGGTCGCATGAGTGGTACTAAGTGTTCACCATGTGTACAAGAGAGCCGAACTAAGCGAAGTATGATGGTGGGGTGTGTGCTAAAACCATTAAATATCGAGGATTGATCCGAATTGTTCAACGGGATGGTTTTGTGGTGATATTGTGGTTTGGACCTACACTTATGGTGAATGAAATGTGGTGAAAATGATTTGTGGTATATACATATATAAGATAAAATGAGGTTAGCATAAAGAATGTGTGAAAGAGTGAAATTAGCATTTAAAACTGTTTTTAGATGGTAGCAGTGACGTGATTTTGAAAAATCACCAAAAATAGGAGGAATATAATTAGAGGTTGAATGAGATGTGAAATTAAAGCTTAATGAGTCTACTTTCATATAAAAGAAACAGAGCAAGCAAAGGAATTCTATATTTTGAGATATTTACAATTGTATGTAACTTGCTCAGGATGAATACGTGATCCCCTGTTCCAAATTTGAAAAATCATTAAAAATTGTACAAAGCAAATTAAGAAATATAGTTTACATGCCTAAATTCCTTACTGAGACTAGTTTTAAATGAAACAGACTTCAGGGTTGTTTGAATTGTGTACTGAGAGATATTCAATTCGTAGTGAACAGAGGTCAGATCAGTTGAGCTGTGTAACAGGGGAAACTTTAACTAATAAACTGTACTAATCAGCTGAACCAAAAATTATAGAAAAAAATTAGCAAAAAGCTTTATGAGTCTAGATTCAGGGAAATTTTACGGATTTGAATTTCGAGTTTTGTAACTCGAGTTATGATTTATTTAGTGAATATGACGCAGCAGAGACAGCTTAATCAAAGTGGAATGAATAGTGAAGTTAAAGTAGATATACTTGAATTGTTGTGTAAACATGTTAGATTTTTTTTTATTAGTATTTACATACTTACTTACTAAGCTATAAGCTTACCTTGCTTCTCTCTTTTGTCTTATAGTGTTCATCGGCTTGCTCAGGAGTTAAGGATCGTGAAGATCTACCCGCACTATCATACTTTAGGGTATTTGAACTAAACGTTTTGAATTATGGCATGTATAGTAGGCTTAATTATTTTGTTACGTGTCATATTTGTCTAGGTTTAAAATATTAGTTACTGATTTTCGACCAGCTAATTTGTACAAGCCATTAAAGTTGGCTAATATTGTTCAAGACATATATTATATGATGCACTATCAAATTGGATGACATATTTATATTTCGGTTATGGTTAATGGTATGTGTTATGTTCTGGTAATACCTTGTATCCTGTTCCGGCGACGGTAACGGGTAAGGGGTGTTACATTTAGTGGTATCAGAGCTATGGTTTAGTCGGTTCTCGGACTAATAAAGTGTGTGTAAAAGTCTAGCTATACATGCCATAAAAATATTGTGATAGTGTGGTGACTCGATTATTCTAAACGTGTTTTGTTTTAATATAGTAATGGATCCTGAAGGAACTGCGGTGATGATCTTTGCTAGTAATGTGCCGGCTCCCTTTAAGGGACCGCTACTGTGGAAAGTAGACTGAGACATTGAGACAAGGAGATGAGGCTCGGGATGCCTTTCTCCAAATGATGAACAATTGGTATCTTGAATTTATTCGAGCAAATCCAAATGCTCAACCTCCTCCACCCCTCCTATACCTCGGGCGATTCTGTAGCTGCTCAAGGTATAGATTTGGTAAGAATGAACAAGCCTCCGGTTGACAAGATTCAAAAACAAGGGGCCGAAGAGTTTAGAGCAAAGGTCGATGATGATCCTGAGAAAGCGGAATTCTGGCTTGAAAATTCTACCCGTGTATTTGATGAGCTCTCATGTACACCCGAGGAATGCTTAAAGTGTGCTGTATCACTTTTGAGAGACTCGGCTTACCACTGGTGGAAGACTTTGGTTGCAGTGGTGCCAAAAGAAAAAGTTACTTGGGATTTCTTCCAGGAAGAATTTAGAAAGAAATACATAAGTCAGCGATTTATTGATCAAAAACGGAAGGAGTTCCTTGAATTGAAGCGGGGAAAATGTCTCATAGCAGTATGAGCGCGAATTTGTAAGACTCGACAAGTATGCCCGAAATGTGTGTCCACCGAGGCCATTATGTGTAGAAGATTTGAAGATGGACTGAATGAGGACATTAAAATGCTTGTAGGAATTTTGGAGTTGAAAGAATTTGTAGTATTCGTTGATCGAGCTCTTAAAGTCAAGAATTGAACAAAGAAAGAAGAAAAGCTGCTATTGAGGCCCGAGGCGTCGAAAAAAGAGATAAGCAAGCCATTTCAATCTCAACCTAAGAGGTCCAAAGAGACAAACCCTCGAATGACAGGTTTCAATTGGGGATTCACACGAGATCGTGGTAGAGCATATTCGGGTCTAAAGCTCAAGCTACTTGATGGCAAGTGTGGGTAATGTGCGACCTAGAAAGCCCGAGTGTCGACAATGTGGCGAGCAACATTATGGTGAGTGTTGGGGGACCGAAGCGAGCTTGTTTCAAAGCGGTTCTCGTGAGCATTTTATTAGAGATTGTCCGGAGAAAATTAAAGAAGAAAAATTTGAGTGCTAGAGAATACCACCGCTAGTAGAGGTAGACCACCGAGAAATCTGGAGGTGGGACTAGTAGTAAAAGCGTGATGAAAGATTTAACGGCAAGATCGAAAGCTAGAGCACTGCTAGAGCTTATGCTATACGTGCTTAGAAGATGCATCATCTCCGATGTTATTCTTGGTACATTTTCTCTCTATGATACTATTGTTATTGCATTGATTGATCCCGGGTCCACTCATTCCTATATTTGCATGAATTTAGTATCCAATAAAAAGTTGCCTGTTGAATTTACTGAGTTTACGATTAAAGTGTCGAACCCCTTAGGCCAATATGTGCTAGTTGACAAGGTTTGCAAGAATTGCCCATTAATGATTCAAGGTCACTGTTTTACGCCAACTTGATGCTGTTACCATTTGGTGAGTTTGACGTTATCTTGGGAATGGACTGGTTAACATTGTATGATGCTAAGGTAGATTGTAAACAAAAGACACTAGAGTTGAAATGTGAAAATGGAGAAATTCTGTGGGTTGAAACAGATGAATCAAATAAATTGCCTATGGTGATTTCGCACATGTCTGCACAGAAATACATGAGAAAGGGTGTGAAGCTTATCCGCTTATGTAATGAATATTGAGTTGCCTCAACTGAAATTTGAATCGATCTGATAGTCTGTGAGTTTCAGATGTATTTCTGAGGAATTGCACTGGTTGCCTCCGAGCGAGAGATAGATTTTGCCATTGATTTGTTGCTTGGTCTTGCACCGATCTCGATTGCTCCATATAGAATGGCTCATTGAATTAAAAGAATTGAAGGCTCGATTGCAGGAGTTAACGGACAAGGGATTTGTGAGACCGAGTTTCTCTCCTGGGTGCTCTGTATTATTCGTAGAAGAAGGATGGTTCAATGAGACTTTGCATTGATTACCGTCGACAATAAGGTGACTATAAAGAACAAGTACCGTTCGAGGATCGATGATTTATTCGATCAGTTAAAGGGGGCCACAGTGTTTTCAAAGATTGATTTGAGGTCTGGTTACTACCAACTGAGAGTTAAGGAGTCAGATGTGCCGAAAACCGCCTTTAGGACAAGGTATGGACATTATGAGTTTCTTGTGATGCCTTTCGACAACAAATGCTCCACTATATTTATGGACTTAATGAATCGGATCTTCCGACCATATTTGGATAAGTTTGTAGTAGTGTTTATAGATGACATTTTAATTTATTCTCGAGATGAGTCTGAACATGCCGAACACTTGAGAACTATATTGCAAATCTTGAGAGAAAAGAAACTGTTTGCCAAGTTTAGTAAAAGTGAGTTCTGGCTTCGTGAAGTCGGATTTTTGGGGCATATAGTCTCAGGTGATGGTATTCGGTGGATCCAAGTAAGATTTCTGCGATCGTTGATTGGAAACCGCCCAAGAATGTATCCGAGGTTAGAAGCTTTTTAGGCTTAGCTGGGTATTATAGACGTTTTGTTGAAGGATTTTCGATGATTGCCTCTCCTATGACTAAGTTGTTGCAAAAGAATGTTAAGTTTGAATGGACTGATAAATGTCAACAAAGTTTTGAAAAGTTGAAAGCACGATTGATGAAGCACCAATTTTAGTACAACTGAGTCGGGAAAGGAGTTCGTAATTTATAGTGATGCATCATTGATGTGCCTTGGATGTGTGTTGATGCAAGAGGGTAAAGTGGTAGCTTATGCTTGAGACAGTTAAAACCGCATGAGAAGAACTATCCTACACATGATTTGGAACCGGCATTGTTGTTTTTGCCTTGAAGATTTGGTGACATTATTTGTGCGGTGAAAAATGCGAATTTTTACTGATCACAAAAGTTTGAAGTACTTGATGAATCAAAAGGATCTGAATCTGCGGCAATGAAGATGGCTTGAATTATTAAAGGATTATGATCTAGTGATTGATTATCATCCGGAAAAGCAAATGTAAGTTCTTGGCGCCTTGAGCGTAAAATTTCTTTTTACTTTGAGAGCCATGAACACGGGGTTAGCATTGTCGATGATGGGTCAATCTTAGCGAAATGAGAGCTAAACCGTTATTTCTCCGATTGATTTGTGATGCTCAAAAGAATGATAGTGAGTTGCGGATCAAGAGAACTCAATGCGAATCGAGTTACGACTCGATTTTCGAGTTGGACCGGATGATTGTTTGATGTTTCGAGACGGGATATGTATACCGAAAATGATAAATTGATTCGAAAATATTACATGAGGCGCACAATGGTCATTTATCGGTTCATCTGGTAGCACAAAAATGTATAATGATTTAAAGAAGTCAGATTGGTGGCGGTATGAAAAGGACATTTCTGAATTTGTAACCAAGTGTTTGATCTGTCAACAAGTAAAAGTTTGAACATCAAGTGCCTTCAGGATTACTTCAACCGGTAATGGTGCACGAGTGGAAATGGGACAAGATTACCATGGATTTTGTAATCGGTTTGCCTTTAACTCCTAAAAGAAGGATCTTGTTTGGGTAGTGGTTGATAGATTAACAAAGTCAGCCCACTTTATACCAAGACGTCTGATTACTCACTTGATAAATTAGCGAATTATATATTGTTGAAATTGTGAAGTTGCACGGAGTACCTATATCTATAATATCGATAGAGATCCAAGATTTACCTCGAGATTTTGGAAAAAGTTACAAGAAGCTTTGGGTACAAAATTGAACTTTAGTACCGCATTTCATCCACAAATGATGGTCAAACGAGAAAGAGTAATCTAGGTACTCGAAGATATGCTTAGATCTTGTGTTTTAGAATTTGGAGGTAGTTGGGAGAAATATCTATCTTTGATTGAGTTTGTCTACAATAACGCTTTATCAATCAAGTATACAAATGGCACCGTCTGAAGCCTTGTATGGTCGTAAGTGTCGGACTCCTTTGTATTGGACCGAGCTTAGTGAGAAACAGATTCATGGAATTGATCTAGTTAAAGAAACCAAGAGAAAATAAAAGTAATTCGGGATTGCTTGAAAGTCGCTTGGATCGACAAAAGTCATATGCGATTTAAAAAGAAAAGAGATTGAATTTCGGTGGGTGATAAAGTGTTCTTGAAGGTGTCACCATGGAAAAGATTCGAGATTTAGTCGAAAAGGCAAGTTGAGTCCGCGTTTTATTGGGCGTCTGAGATTCTTGAGAGAATTGGACCATGGCATATCGGTTGGCCTTACCGGCGAGTTAGAAAGAATTCATAACGTGTTTCATGTATCAATGTTGCGACATTATCGTTCGATCCTTCACATGTGATTTCCCAACGAAATTGAGATTCGATCGGATATGACCTATGAGGAGGAACCAATAAAGATTTTGGCTCGAGAGGTTAAGCAGTTAAGAAATAAAAGCATAGCTTTAGTGAAAGTATTGTGGCACGGACATGGGATAGAAGAGGCTACGTGGGAACCCGAGGAAGCTATGAGGAAACAATACCCAAACCTCTTTCTGGGTAAGATTTTCGGGGACGAAAATCTCAAAAGGGGGGGAGAATTGTGACAACCCGAATTAGGGCCTAATCGGAATAGTGGTTTCGTGACCACAAATCCGAGATAGAAATAATTGTTTTATAATTATTTTGGGGTTTATGATATGATTGCATGATTGTGTGAAAATTTCGTGATGAAATTCTATGCCTAAAGTGCTTAAATTGAAAGTAGGAATTAAATCGAATAAGTTGCAAAATTTGCATCCCAGAAGTTTTTCGTATGAAATTGTTTTGGAATATTAATTAGGAGGTCTTAAATAGCAATTTGACCAATTTTAAGTTCATGGACAAAATTAGGACATGGAAGGAATTTTTGAAAGTTTAGTAAGGAGGGGCATTTTGGTCATTTGGATATTAAATGAAATAAAATGGGAAAAATAACACAAAATTGGTCATCATCCTCCTTAGTTGCTGCCGAATTCTCCCTCTCTCCATAGCTAGGGTTTCTTCAATTTTCAAGCTCCATAGTAAGTGATTCCAAGCCCTGCTTTTAATGTTCTTTACGTTTTGGAATCCGGAAGCTCGATTAAGCTTATGCTAGTAATAATTTAACCTGGGGTTCACATTTGGAAAAATACCCATAGGTGAAATTTGTGTATTTTGATGTTTTATGATAGAATATGAGGTTTTAAATTATGTTAAATAACTTGTGCTACTCGGTTTTAAGTGAAAACGAGTAAAAGCAAGCATAATCGGTAAAAATACCTATTGTTCATAACTATATGATAGAGTGAGAATTTGATGTTGTTGTAGAAGAGAAAATGTCCAGCATATCATAAAATATAAGAATAAGGGCTGAAATTAAATTCCGAGCCTAGGGGCAAAATTGTAATTTTGAAAAGTTAGGGGCAAAATGTAATTTTTCCATGATGTGATTTTGGATTGAAATAAATAGTATGAGTATTAAATGAGCTAAATGTGTTATTATAGATCAAGAAAGACGCGGAATTGATCTCGAACGGGGGAAGGAAAAAGTTTTGGACTAAATTGCAAAATTTCCACATTTTGCATCAAGGTAAGTTTGTATGTAAATATTACAATAATTTCATGTACATTCTTATATTTCAGCCTATTATATAAATATACTAGCTGATGTTAAAATATAAATCGACTATTGGAAGAATGGAAATAAATATAGAGAGAGAGATCCCGGTTGAACATTCGGAGAGATCGAATGAAATAGAGGGAGCGTAGCTAGGTCACATGTATGATGCTGAGTGCACATCATGTGTACAAGAAAGCTACGAGACACCCTGTAGTAGCTAGGTCACATGTGTGATACGAGATGTATCCCATGTAGACAAGAGAGCTACGTGAAAGATAAATGTAGCTAGGTCGCATGCGTGATTCCAAGTGAAGGACACCATGTAGACAAGAGAGCTACGTGAAAGATAAATGTAGCTAGGTCGCATGCGTGATTCCAAGTGAAGGACACCATGTAGACAAGAGAGCTACGAGACAAATCGGTTGGGTCGCATGAGTGGTACTAAGTGTTCACCATGTGTACAAGAGAGCCGAACTAAACGAAGTATGATGGTGGGGCTGTGTGCTAAAACCATTAAATATCGAGGATTGATCCGAATTGTTCAACGGGATGGTTTTGTGGTGATATTGTGGTTTGGACCTACACTTATGGTGAATGAAATGTGGTGAAAATGATTTGTGATATATACATATATAAGATAAAATGAGGTTAGCATAAAGAATGTGTGAAAGAGTGAAATTAGCATTTAAAACTGTTTTTAGATGGTAGCAGTGACGTGATTTTGAAAAATCACCAAAAATAGGAGGAATATAATTAGAGGTTGAATGAGATGTGAAATTAAAGCTTAATGAGTCTACTTTCATATAAAAGAAACAGAGCAAGCAAAGGAATTCTATATTTTGAGATATTTACAATTGTATGTGACTTGCTCAGGATGAATACGTGATCCCCTGTTCCAACTTTGAAAAAATCATTAAAAATTGTACAAAGCAAATTAAGAAATATAGTTTACATGCCTAAATTCCTTATTGAGACTAGTTTTAAATGAAACAGACTTCAGGGTTGTTTGAATTGTGTACTGAGAGATATTCAATTCGTAGTGAACAGAGGTCAGATCAGTTGAGCTGTGTAACAGGGGAAACTTTAACTAATAAACCCTACTAATCGGCTGAACCAAAAATTATAGAAAAAAATTATCAAAAAGCTTTATGAGTCTAGATTCAGGGAAATTTTACGGATTTGAATTTCGAGTTTTGTAACTCGAGTTATGATTTATTTAGTGAATATGACGCAGCAGAGACAGCTTAATCAAAGTGGAATGAATAGTGAAGTTAAAGTAGATATACTTGAATTGTTGTGTGAACATGTTAGATTTTTTTTTATTAGTATTTACATACTTACTTACTAAGCTATAAGCTTACCGTGTTTCTCTCTTTTGTCTTATAGTGTTCATCGGCTTGCTCAGGAGTTAAGGATCGTGAAGATCTACCCGCACTATCATACTTTAGGGTATTTGAACTAAACGTTTTGAATTATGGCATGTATAGTAGGCTTAATTATTTTGTTACGTGTCATATTTGTCTAGGTTTAAAATATTAGTTCTGATTACTCGACCAGCTAATTTGTACAAGCCATTAAAGTTGGCTAATATTGTTCAAGACATATATTATATGATGCACTATCAAATTGGATGACATATTTATATTTCGGTTATGGTTAATGGTATGTGTTATGTTCTGGTAATACCTTGTATCCTGTTCCGGCGACGGTAACGGGTAAGGGGTGTTACATGGGTATTTTTCCAAATATGAACCCTAGGTTAAATTATTGCTAGAATAAGCTAAATCAAGTTATCGAGACTTCAAAAACGTAAAGAACATTAAAAACGGGGCTTGGAATCACTTACTATGAAGCTTGGAAGCTTGACAAAACCCTCGCAATGGAGAACCCTTGAAATTTCGGCCTAATGAAGAAAATGGGCACATTTTGCCATCATTTTCCCTTTTTTAATCTTTTAATTACCAAATGACTAAAATACCCTTCATTAAAACTTTAGTTATTTTTATCTATGTATGTCCATTTTTGTCCATGAAAACCTAATGGTCTAATTACCATTTAAGGACCTCTACTTCAATTATACTCTTCAATTTAATCCTTTAGCATCTAAAACTCATTGTAACGCCTCAATTTTGGCCTTGAGTATGGGTCCGTGAGGAGGTTGTATATAAGTATTTAATTGTGCAAGGAAATGACACAATTAAATGTCTACTTTTGTGGTTAATGGCCCTGAGAAGTGTTGGAGAAATCTTGGGTTCAAACTTGGGCTTTAGCAAAAATTTTGACTTTAAGTGAATAAAACCCGGATGTTGGGATGAAGGCCTTTTAAATTATTGTGTCAAGTAAATGACACAAGGGAGCATGTGGTCTAGTGGTTGTAGTGTCATTAAGGTTGCAAGGGAGCATGGGTTCAAGTCTTGGCTCTTGCAATTTATTTTAAGTTTTTATCTTAAGTGAATCTGGACGCTAGCACATATGTCTTATAGTTAATTAAGGATATTTTGTGACACAAGAGAGCTTGTGGAAGGGAGGCAAGTGGCGTGTGAGCATGCGAGAAGGGCAAGGGTTTGAATCCCCTTGCAAGCAAAACGCAATCATTTTGCTTCATGGGGATGGTAAGTGGTTCAATTGGATTGAAACTCTGGAAGGTTGTTGTGGACTTGGTAAGGAGGGATTTGTGGAGAAAATCAAGGGAATGAAAATTGGGAGAGTTGTAGCCGAATTGGGAGGTTTGTGTATGACAAATTCGGCTAGGGGGATTTTGTGAACATTTTTGGCGGTCTTGGAGTTTTAGACTCTTGTGCAAATTCGGTTTTGGTGATGTTAAACATTTAGTTTCAGTTTATATTACCTTTTTGCTATTGGTGTCGATTTTTTTCTAGGGGATTAAGGGTCTTCTCAATTTTTGGTGCCTTTGGGTATTGTTCTTTTTCTCCTCAATTTCCCTGTTTGCCGAATCCATTTTGTTGTGTAGCATCATTTCTCTATTCCTATTCCCATCTACACTCATTTGAGTTCTTTTCTCTTGCTATTCATTTAGCCTTGTTGAATTACTTGCTTCTATCACCCCTTTCTCCTTTTTGTTTTTCCCTTGATCGAATGTAGTTCCACTCCTCCCCCTCTCTACTTCATTTTTCCTTCGGTTGCTCTTCTAATCTGAATCATCTCTCCAACTTTGTGCTCCACTCTCTTTTCTGCTTTTCTCACAATTTACCCATATCATTTAAGTCAAATACTCTTCTTCTCTTCTATTACTACACTATTTCGGTTTTACAAGATTCCTTGGCAACCCATTCAGTTATCTTTGTTAGTCGATTGTTTCAGTTTGCTCTCTCTCTCTCTATTTCTCTTCTGTGAGGTTGATGAATATCACTGCTTCTCTCCCTCACAACCCATTTAGTTATCTTTGTTAGTCGATTGTGCTTTCCTTTTTGTGAGTCGAACCTCTCTCATTTGGTTATCCATCTGATCAACTCGTGATGAGCAAAGGGGGTTCTAGCAATAAAGGGATGTCAATGGTGCCGAGTGGGAGTGGACGCGTAGCCTCTGCCCCTAAGTTTAAGCGACGTGGGGTATCGGCAGTTTGGGACTTTCCGTCAGGTTGTGGAAGGGTGACTGCACCAAACTTTGGATTAAGTAGGCAAATTGCAGTTGACCAAGGCAAGTGGTAGTCAATCCTTTGGCTAGGGGTTTTTGTAAAGATTCTTTTTACTATTTTGCTAAGTGATTAACCGATGTTATGTTGAATATAGGTTCTGGCGATCATGAATTCTTAGTACTCTACGTGATCAGGTGTGTAATCAAATGCCTTGTTTGATAATTGGCTGAAAAGCCGAAAATGTGCATGATGTTACTCTGATGTGACTGTAGGCTGGCAAATGCCAAACAATTGAAAACATGGCATATGATGCCACACGAGCGTGCGATCGTACATGTGGTGAATCGAGCCCACGAAATATGGGTGTACAGCAGAAGAGGCCACCATGAGCAAATTCGTGGGCTTAGGCCGTAGTGGGCCACTTGGGCCACGAAATGGGCTGAGTAGGCCCAATGGGCCCGTGGGCCCGCTTGTGCCGAATCAGCTACTAGGTTGAATGTGGTTGGGCTTCTCATGTCGCGTACATGGCATAGGCCGTTCTGGGCCACATTGGGCCGAACTCGGCCGTGTGGGCTTGATGGGCTTGTGGGCCCATACGGATAAAATGTATGTTATGTGGAAAGTTTTGGACTGGGCTACGTTGTTCGTACAGTTGGGAATAGTTTTGGGCTAAACGGGTGGCATGGGGCCAATGGGCCCGTGGGTCTGCATAGGTAAATTTCCTTGTTAAGCGGGAAGTAGATAGACTTGTCATGTCTTGTACATGACTTAGGTTGTTTTGGGCCTCGATGGGCCAAAATAGGCCGTGTGGGCCCAATAGGCTCATGGGCCTACACGGATAAAATCTGCAGTAAGTAGCTATTAACGAACTGGGCTATGGCGTACTCATAGTCGCATCTAAATTTGGGCTAAATGGGCCACACGAACGGGTGGGCCCAGTTGGGTCGAGTAATGGGCCTTAGGCCCACTTACACCGTTATGTCTGTTTAAGTTACTTAGGTCACTCGAGGCGACAATGGACCCTCGGTTGGGTCGTTAAGACCCCCGATTTGTAAAATTACTGAAATACCCCCGAGTTGTAAAATTACCGAAATACCCCTAATTTATGAAATTACCGAAATACCTCAATTTGTAAAATTACTAAAATACTCTTGTAGAGTAAAATGACCGTAATATCCCTGTAGGGTAAAATGACCATAATACCCCTGTATGGTAAAATGACCATAATACCCCTGTATGGTAAAATGATGATTATGCCCTTATGTTTCGTATGACTGATATGCTTCTGATTTAAATAAATGATTGTACTGAGTATGACTTTGCATACACGTAATATTTATGATGTGACATACTGCATGGGGTTGGGATTTTGATATGGAGGAAGTACTATATTGGTGACTATGTCACATTCACTGTTACTGGTGGCTATGCTACAATTACTAATACTGGTGGCTTGCCACATTTACTGTTTCTAATAGCTACGCTGCATTATTATTACTAACAGCTTTGCTGCGATATTGGTGTGCTGGCTGGGTGGCTCGATTTATATCCCCACATGGTGTATTGGTTGGTACAGGTGGTGTGCTGGTTGGGTTTGGGTGGGATGCATAATTGCATTACAATCGCATTAATATCTTGTATTGGGCTTAGGCTCAGATCATATCTTGATAGGCTAAAGCCCATACTATTACTGCATGCATTGTTTACTGTTTAAATGATAGGAGATTACACACTGAGTTTTCGTAAACTCACCCATTTGTTTTAACTGCATGTAATCCCCAGCCTTAGACGATTTGGTGCTGTGAGAGACTCGGAGGTGGCCACACATTTGCTGATGATCTACTTTTAGCTTTATTTATTTAAGTTTCATTTTGGGGTTCTGATTATGTAATAAGGCCATTGGTGGTTTTGAGTTTGAATTGGGCTTGTGAATTTCTATGATAAACTGCTAGTCTAGGAAAACACGAGTTTTCAAATTGTCATGATTTTTTTAAAGAACACAAGCTTTCAACAACAAAGTTTTAAAATGCTTCCGCAATTTTGGTTGGATAAATGTACCAAGGTCAAATAATTTGGTAAACGTTTTGACAAGAACTATTTTTCAATAGCAATAAAAGGATTTAAATTCAGTAACAGATTTTTACCGAAAACATCAAGTCTTTGAAAAGCACTTTGATGTGACACGCCAGATTCAGCCATAACGTCTAGGCCCGGTTTGGGGTGTTACACTCATATTTATAAACTTTTGCAATTAAGCCCTAGTAGGAAAATTAAGCATGCTATCTATAAAATTTTCTATCAATACTCTAACACATGCATCTAATCACTCGGTAAATTATAAAAATTAATCAGAATAAACTTTTTTATCTCAAATTCATGGTTTCGCAACCGTTGTTCCATTTAGGCCCTATTTTGGGATGTTACATTTGTTCAATAGGGACTAAAATGCATGAATTATGGTAGAAATTAGAAATAAAATATCCTAAATGGACTACAGTGAAATCGGGTTGAAAATTTGAGTTCTAAATTGAAAGTTATGTTAGTCCTGGATTTAGGGACTAAATTGAATAAAATACAAATTTTCTATAAATTGACATAGATCTAAAATTGGTTGTACTTTTTATGGTGTTATGTGTTTATGCTAATTTATAGCTAACGCCAACCCTAATTCCTTAAAAAGGAAGGGTAAGGATAAAGTTGTAGGCGAATAACTCAGAGTTTACAGTTTGTATTTCCATAATCTGAACATTTTCAATAGTCGCATTTTTGAGCTGTGTTACATGGTAAGATCATGAGGTAAGTTAGAACTGATAAAATGAGTTAAATTGAATTGATTGTTAGTGATAAGGACTAAATCGAATAGTTTTGACACTATTGTATATTGTTGTAAATGTGCAACTGAATCAGTTTCATGATGAATTAAGTTGTTACATGTGTGGAATTGAGAAATTGAGTATAAATGTAATTAAAATAAGAGTGCATAGTTTATATCAGACTATAAGCTCATAATTGTGAATTTGACATTGTATGATTTAATTGATTCGATTGAGATATGGAAAATGTATATACTAAAACTATGATAGCTCAATTTAAGATATACAAATAGATTGAATAATTAGGTGATGTATTAGGACTTGTAGATTGACATATTAAAATACATTATATGATTTATATTATATTCTAATGTTTGATTATAGAAATATCATTAAGTTATACTTAGCGTACGATTTTATTTTATGTGCGCAAGATAGGTTCTGATTGTGATCATCTATAGATATCAACATTTAGTCATAATCCCAAACTCAGGGTGTTGGTGAAGTTTTTGTTAACTTAATGGCATGTACCTAAGGGAGTCTTATGTGATATAATGTTAAGTTGATGGATGGATTGGTATTTTGGTATGGTATATGTGTATATGTTAAACTTTATTGAAAATGATATGATTCATATGTATATCAATGTGTTGTGTTATGCTTTGTATGTGAAATGGGAGTGAAATAATATACTCGGTAGATAAGTATCTTGGATGATGTTGATAGTAAAATGATTGAGTAATGTATCAAGATAGGATTATGAAAGACTTGGCATGATCAAATGGGTTATTAAGGTGCTAAGGTATGAAAGATATGCTAGAAGTCTAGAAGTGAACATAAAGTATAACATGATATGGTGTATGCTTTGATAATTAAGTAGGATATGAGACACGTAATTGATGCTTGTAAATGAATGTATAATTTTAAGTAAGTAATAATGTTATAATAAATGTAATGTGGATTATGATGCATAGGTGATGCATATGGTGTGTTAATGTTTTTGATTGTGAACTAATACGTTTTGTGCTTAAAATTGAGGTTTGAATAGTAGGTTTGAGGAGTCAAAGGTCACCATTTTAGAATGTTTTGATTTTGGGCATGAAATTTGTTACTTAATGGTACATTCATGCACCACATGGGTTGGCATACAGCCGTGTGCCATACACAGGCTGGTGACACGGCCATGTGAACACTAGAATGTAGGTGCCTTTTAGCCACACGGTTCCCGATTGTCACACAAGCTGGCCACATGCCCGTGTCAGTATTTTGATCCACACGACCATGTGACCTTTGGTAAAATTAGACTTTTAACCCACACAACTACAGTGAATTACACAGCCTACATATACGACCATGTGACCCCAGTTTCGCACAAGTGCCTTATTCTTTTGAAAATGTTACAATTTAATCCTTGTTTGTTCTCAGAGCTTTCGTAAGCTCAATTTAAACCCGATTTTGTTTGCAAAGCATGATTTATGTGAATGTATGCAATTATTCAATGTTTAATTGAATTTTTATTTATAAATTATTGCCATAGCATCTTATCACTCGAGTCCGACAACCAGATCGGGTGAGGGGTGTTACATAAAACTTATATCAATAAGACTTTTAAAATTTAATCCCTGCACCTTAATTAAGAAAATAAAAGACAAAATTGAAGGACCAAATTCTAATAAACTTTTATACAAACATCGTAAATATTTGTATTTAATATTTATGGACCTGGTTTATGGAAATGGGGTTCTGAAATCACCTTTCCTAGTAGTACTTAAAATTTGGATGTTACACACTTAACAACAATATTTGGTCCTAAGTCCACAAATGACCATCCAACACTTTTAAAACATGTTTAACATGAGATTCCCAAATCACCAAAACCATTACCGTATATGAACCATAATCATTTTTATTAGTACATAACTTAATACATAAACTTGACCATATTTAACTTATAACCAAATCTATCCTAGGTGCATGTCATTTGACAAAATGAAAAGTACTTTACAAATTTTGTTGAGTCAATGATTACAATCTGGATGCTAAGTTCAGCTCTCGAGGCTTTGAGAACCTATACTTGCACATGGAATAAACAAATCATACACTGAGCGATAACGCTCAATGGTACTTTCATGATTCAAGATAACATGAAATTAACATTAACAAATAACCATAATAAGTTCAAATACAATGTTTATCAAAGGTATATCCTAAACAATTTCATTTCATAGACATAGGTGGATACACATATAACAAATAACAATTCTATCCTTTGAATATTTTCAAAAGAAATGGCCAATACATACTAATTGACAAGTACCAATTCTCATGCCTTACTAACATCCAATACCAATCATGAATAAATCACAAATACCTATATACAATTAACATTATGCCATGCAAATTTCATGTTCAATTCATATCATTTACTCATTTAATTTACCATCCAAATATCTTCCTGAAGTTTATCGACTCATTCGAATTCATTTCAGCCCCCAAGGCTCATTTCCAACCATTATGCACAATCTCTTTCGTTTACACTCTTTAACACAAAACACATATATCATGAATCACATATATGCACACATATAGTTCCATATACATTTATCAATTCACAAACTCATACCAATTTCACATAATTCATTTCATTACCATATTTTATTATCAATCTATTTCATTACATTTTCAAGTTTCTAATTTCAATTATAATGATTTGTCAAATGGAACCCTAATAAAATAGACCCGGATACCCGGGTTAACTACATCACACCAATTTACTGATCCAAGCTAGAATTACATCAGGTTACACGTCCAGACAAACCTATACCAGAAAATATCAGGTTAATTGGAAACACGAAAATATACACACTTTTTCATGCCCTTTTTTAACTCAAATTTATGTAATTTCGATAAAATTCTTGTCGAAAAATATATAATTATTATAAAATAATAATTTTGTACTTAAATTATTAACATAATGAATTTTAATTAATTTTATAAGTAATTTTGATTAATTTTGATTATTTTCTACAGATTTGCACAAAGGGCGAAAAAGAGCGCGGCAGACACAGCTAGAAGTGCAAAACCGAGAAACAATTTTGAAGCATCAAGGCAAATTAATTTTTCAGCCTAAGTCGGTCCAAATTATGTGTATTAATTCATAATATAATTAATTTTAATTTATATTCAATTTAATTTGGGTTAAATAAATTATTATTAATCAATTATTAATAATGGCCCAGTTGAGCTGAACCGAGAAAATCGAACCGACCGAGTACTGGGCAGCCCAAAACCGTCCCACATGCTGATCCAATCAGCTTGCTTGGCTGATTAATTAGCTTTAAAAATGGCCTTTGAAGACTTTTTCAAATTGCAAACAAACCCCTCCACTATTTGTACCTTTCTAGATTTGCCCCTACCTTAATATAGCAAGTTTGAAGTTGTGTAGCTGGCCAAGGGAGGGCTCTTTGGTTTCTGATTTTGGCTATTTTTAGTATCCCTCTAAACCTATAAAAACCCCCTTGGTTGCTCATTTGAAACATACCTCAACTTCCTCATCTCTTCTCTTCTATCTTAATTGTCTCTTTATTTCCCATCCATTTTTCTTATTCTCTTGTCGATTTCACCTCTTGAAAAATATTCATTCATCAACCAGTTGGAGTAGCATTAAAATGTTCATTGCAGCCTCGGTTTGACAAGAACAAGTGAAGAAGGAAGAGTGGAGGCAAACCAGTCAAGCCACGGAGAAACACCAAATTTGATTCTTGTTCCCTATCCTTTTAATTTTTGTTTTTGCTATGATGAACATGCCTATGAATATTTTTGATGTTAAAATGTTTAATTTAATTGATACAGCTTAAATTTAATTCGTGTTAGGTTGATTCCATTTCATTTTGTAACATCCCAACTTAGGGTTTAGTCAGAACAGTGGTTTTGAGACCACAAATCTAAAGTAAAAATAATTATTTTATGATTATTTGATGATCCATGATATTATTGCATGTTAGTGTGAAATGTTCATGAAGAAATTTTATGCCTAAAGTGTCCAATTTGAAGTCAGGGACAAAATTGAATAAGTTGCAAAACTTGAGTTCTAGAAGCTTTTAGTATGAAATTGCTATGGATTATTAATTAGAGGTCTTTAAATAGTAAGTTGACCAAGTTTTAAAATTTTGGACAAAAATGGGCATGAATAGGAAAAATTTAAAAGAAAAGCTTTAAGGGCATTTTGGTCATTTAGTAATTAAAAGAATAACAAGGGAAAAAGGAAGCAAAATTCATGTCCATTTTCTTCCCTAAGTGCTGAAATTT
Source organism: Gossypium arboreum (assembly GCF_025698485.1). Taxonomy (NCBI): domain Eukaryota; kingdom Viridiplantae; phylum Streptophyta; class Magnoliopsida; order Malvales; family Malvaceae; genus Gossypium; species Gossypium arboreum. The sequence goes on from NC_069077.1 coordinate 63,831,233, forward strand.
TTGTGCTCTCCATAGCTAGGGTATTTTAACTTTTCAAGCTTGATTGTAAGTATCTCCAAGTCTGTTTTTAATGTTCTTTACATTTTTTAGATCCCTGAAGCAAGATCTATCCATTTCTACCCTTATTTTGAAGTAGGGTTTATGTTAAAAAAATTACTCATGTATGACATGCATGTATTTTGATATTTAATGAAAGAATATGAAAGTTTGATGTGTGATAAACATCTTTTACAAAGTGATTTTGCATGAAAATACCTAAAAAGGACCTATTTGTAAAAGTTGTAAAATGGGTAGTAAATATGTGAAATAAAGGAAAATTTGGGCTAATAGGACCAAGAATATGAATCAGCTAGGCTTGAGTAACAAAGAAAATGCATGCATTTCATTTTACGAGCCTAAGGACCAATTTGTAAATAAGTGAAAAGTTAGAGGTAAAAGGTAATTTTACTGAAGTATTTGTTATAGGTCGATTCGAACAATGAATGTAATAAACAAGTTAAATTTGGCATTATAGATCAAGAAAAATGTGATTCGAGTCTTGATCGGTGGAAAAATAAGGTTTCCAAAGAATAGGCTCATTTTTGTCATTTTGTTCCGAGGTAAGTTCATATACAAATAATGTGATGTTATGTTATATTATCGATGCTTGAGTATTATGTGAATTTAAATTCTTTAATGCTATTATGCTTATGCTTTGATTGCTCCATGAGTAAGTGATTGGTATTATTAACGTTGAGATCGATATTACGAGTAATCTTGACAAAGATGTGATATCGAAGAATCCTGTTTCAACCTTAGAAATAGTTTATATGGTTCCAAGTGCTGGTCTTGTATGTCCTACCGGTGGCTGGGTAGTCCAGCATATGTTACAGATACTTGACAGCTTGTGTGAGTAGCCTGTGTAGCTACGTCCTGACCGACAGCTTATGTGAGCAAACCCATGAGTAGCTCGAGAATGAGCTTTTATGTGTTATGTAATATGAGGTAGCTTTAGCTATGTATGTGGCACTTATGTGCGAGCCTTCCGTGTATCCAATAGTATTCTGAGTGTTCAATGGGTAAATTATCAAGTAACTTGACAGAAGACCTAAGGGGTAAGTCAATGAGAAGAATGAGTAAGAGGTTATGTCACGAGTTGGTACAGGTGTGTATACTGAACTCATGAATAATGCCTTGGTATGTGATGAACTTATGATAAGGTTGTTTATGTGATGAGTAAGTTTAAGTGATTTGATGAAATACAAATTTATGTTCATTATGTTAAATGTATGTTAAATACTTGTTTAGATAGCATGTTATATGCATATGGAGTTACTAAGCTTTAATTCTTACCCCCTTCCTTTCCATTTTTTTTAGTGTCACCATGCTAGCTTGGGGATCAAAAGGCATCGGAGTTCGGATCAAACTATCGATTCAGTCCTTTGGGTATACATATGGGTGAAGTATTTTGAATATGGCATGTATAGGTGACTTAGTTATTTTGTGATATGTGTCATATTGATTAGCCAAATGTCTTGGCTCATGATGGCATTATGATTATTTTGTATATGGCCATGAAAGGTGGATCATATTGATTATTGGGTTGTAACCCTAATTAATTATGTATGCATGCAAATGTGTTATGTTTGATGTGGTTGCTTTGGATGATATGTGAGATAAATGGCACATATGTTTAATGAATGAATTGGGACTAATAGGTATGACCATAGCTATGGTATAATTGAGTAGATTGAAGGTAGGTTTATAAGGATTAATAAAAATGAAATTGGTGTGGAATGCAATATGAAAGCATGATGGTTTGAGCATGTGATATGTTGACATTACAAAGTCATGGATTAATCATGATTGTGAGTATTTGAGTGACTAAATATGCTATGCTGCATGCCGTCAAAAATGTATATGTGAGTAAGCATTTGAGGGTGGAAAATGGCTTGGAAAATAGCCTCAAAGTTGTCCACATGGGTAGACACACAAGCATGTGTCTATGCTGTGTGTGATACACGGTCTGCCCCATGGGCATGTGATCTGGTCATGTGTCCCTTACACTTTAGTTTTGCAAAATAGAATGTCCCGTAGTAAACACACGGGCTAAGACATGGGCATGTGCCTTGGCCATGTGAGGGTCACGACTTGGAGACACGGGCGTGTGACACGTCCATGTGACTATATTTTGGTGGTGACATCATAAACAAAGAGTTACATGGCTTGAGGACACGAGGGTGTCAAAGGCACACGGGCATGTCTCCTAGCTCCACACCGGCGTGTGCCCCTATTTCATGAAATTTTTTTAAAGTTTTCTCAAAGTTTTCTAAAGTTCTCAGTTTAGTCCCGAACTACTCTCGGTGTATGTTTTTGGCCTTATAGGCCCATAGAAAGGACAATTTGCATATGAATGAATTATGTTTTTGGCCTCGTAGGCCCATATAAAGGACAATTTGCATATGTATAAATGAATTTGATTTGAACGAAATTTTATGGCCTGATTTTGTATGTTTGCTTGTGTTTAAGTCTGGTAATGCCTCATATCCTGTCCAAGCGTCAGACACAGGTAAGGGGTGTTATATTAGTGGTCTCAAAGCTACGGTTTAGTCAGTTCTTAGACTACGTAGCATGTGTTTGAGTCTAGCTATACATGCCATACATAAATTGTGATAGTGTGACGACTCCTGACGATTTTAAACTATGTTTTTCATATAGTAATGGATCCCTAACGAGCTATGGCAGATGATTTGGAAAGTAACACACTAGCCCTCGCCCAAGGGACGGTGCCAGAGAAAAGTCTGTGAGTTAAGGGGGAGAGGCCCAAGAGGCCTTTTTCCACGTTATGAACGAATGGTTTGCTGAGTTCATTCGTACGAATTTGACTATTCAGCAACAACCTCCACCCCCTAAAAATCCTCAACCCGTACCCCTGGTGCCACAAGGTATGGACTTTATGAGATTTCATAGAACCCCTGCTGATAAGATTCGGAAACAAGGGGTGGAAGAGTTCAGAGCAAATGCCGAGGATGATGTTGAGAAAGAAAATTTTTGGCTTGAGAATTTGATAAGGGTATTTGATGATCTATCATGCACACCCGAAGAATTTTTGAAGTGTGCTACTTCCTTGTTGAGAGACACAACATATAACTGGTGGAAGAGACTAGTATCTATGGTACCTTAAGAGAGGGTCACATGGGAATTCTTCCAAGGAGAATTTCGAAAGAAGTACATCAGTGAACGATTTATTGACTAGAAGCGCAAGGAATTTTTAGAATTGAAACAAGGCTGCATGTGAGTGACCAAGTATGAAAGAGAGTTTGTTCGGCTCAGCAAATATGCTCGAGAGTGTGTACCCTCCGAGGATAAAATGTGTAAAGTGCGATATTGCTAAAAACCCATTCTTTATTAAACCTCTTTGAGTGATCTTAAAGATGATTTCAAGACATGTCGTTATTTTCCAAACGTGAGTCGTTTGTCGAAAGTTAATCATATTAAAACGTCATTATTTTTTTAAAACGTTATTTCTTGCCGAAGTTCTTAGAACCGATTACATATTCGTGGTATTTTTAAAATGTAACACCCCTTACCCGTATCCAACATCGGAACAGGGTTCGAGGCATTACTAGACTTACATCAAAACATTCATACAAAACCAGGCCATAAAATTTCATCCAAATTAAAAATTTTCATACACATGCATAGCATCCCTTATACAGGCCTACGAGGCCTAAACCATATATTGGGGGTGGTTCGGGACTAAACCGAGAACTTTGGAAACTTTTGGAAAACTTAGAAAATTTCATCATGAAACAGGATCACACGCCCGTGTGACTCGGGACACGCTTGTGTCTTCAGCCCATGTAACTCTCTGTTTATGACGTCATGACAAAAATAAGGGCACATGGCCAATGCACACGCCTGTGCCTCCAGGCCATGTCCCTCACACATTGAGACACATGGCTGTGTCACAGCCCGTGTGGCCAATTTGAAACTAAAGTACATGATGCAGGGGACACATGGCCCGTGTGGACAATTTTTAGGCTGTTTTCCAAGCCAATTTCCACCTTCAATAACAAACTCACATGCTTGCTTTTATTTACCATTAACATGGCACATTTGAACATTCAATCATCCACAAACAATACAAGATCATGGTAACCTCATATAATATTTTACATACTTCAAACATCATGCTTAGTCAAGCTCAAATTTACTAATTCTCATGCATAAAATTTTATAAGATTACTCCCATCCCACACATTTAAGCCTTAGTTATCAACACATCATCTCATCTCAATTAAACCATCAAGCATTCACCACAAACAATATAACTCATTGCATACACACAATCACAAGCCTCATCTCCATGACATAGGCACATGCATAATCATATAATCAACATAAGCCACCATTCATGGTTATACAAAAATTGAACTATAACCATTATAGGCCAACACATTTGGCCATATTAGTAATGACATAATTACAAAAGATAAAGCCCCTATACATGCCATAGACTTAAGTATTTGAATACTTATACCCAAAATGGTAGCTTGATAGTATGATTGAATCTCCGGCGATCTTCAACCTGAGCTAGCTAAATAAACCTATAAGAGATGAAAACGAAGGGGAGTAAGCTATAAAGCTTAGTAAGTTCATATGAAAATAATAAGCAATTTATTAACTTGCTTTTCAAGATAATACAACCATATTTGCATTTTTACTTATGTTCAGGTCAAGCTATTTTCTCGAGTCATGGTCACTAATTTATTTATATCTAGAGCTATGGAACTCCAAATTAAGTTTTACTAATTTTCCCTGAAACTAGAGTCACATATATTTTTACGATAAAATTTTTATAATTTTTGGTTTAGTCAATAAGTACAGTTTATTCTTTAAAATCACCCTTGTTTCGCTGCCCGATAGCTTCAACCTTTCTTCACTAAAAATTAATTATCTCATAGTACGAGACTCAGATAATGTTCTTGTCTATTTTTATTGAAAATAGTCTCATTAAGAATTATAGGCATATAAATTATAACCCGTAACTATTTTTTATAATTTTAAATGATTTTCTCAAATCAGAGCAGGGGATTTCAAAATCGTTCTGACTCTGTCTCACACAACTTCAAATATCTCATAATATGAAGTAATTTTGCTTACACCATTTATTTTATAAGAAATTAGACTCAATAAGATTCAATTCCATATTTTATTCAATCTCTAACTCACTTTCTACTATTTTTGGTGTATTTTCAAAGTAGGACTACTGCTGTTGTCCAAAACTGTTTTAGTAAGAAAATGATAATAACTAAATTTACCACACTTTCCTTTCTTTCAGTTAGAAATCCATACATTTATAAACAGATATCATTATTCACCAAATTAACACAACATCATTTCACAATTCTTATGGACTTACCATTCATGGATTTCATATTAAATTGAGTTTTTGTACAAACCTGTACCGATCCTTACCATTTCATACATATACATAATACCATTGCATCTTCGATGTCTCGCACACTATGTACCATACTCGATACCTCGCACGCTAAGTGCTATTCTGGATGTTTCGAAGACTAAGTGCCATCCTCAATACTTTGCACACTAAGTGCCATTTATATATATATATAGCCGAAGCTATTTCGATTCGCACACTAAATGCCATTTTAGCCAATAATTCGTTATCATAACAATAATCACGTATAGACAATTTATACAATATCACACATTAAAAGCATAAATTTAACAATGCTTAATACATACGAACTTACCTCGATCGTCAAAACTTTGAAATGTATCGACTAGTCCGAAACTCTATTTTTCCCTCGATATAGACTTGTACGAGGCTTAAATTGATCTAATCAATTAAATTCAGCTATTTCAATTCATATTCTATTCATTTTAACTTAATTTCAATTTTTGGTAAAATTACTATTTTACCCCTACACTTTTGACTTTTTTACAAATTAGTCCCTAAGCTCGTAAAATGCAAATTTAGTCAATTTCATCCTAGCCAAAGTTATCCGAATTTCATACATGCTCATATCAGCCCATATTTTTCATTTATTCACACTTTTACCACACAATTTATTATATTTCACAATTTAGTTCAAAATTGACATTTTTGCTAAAATTCACTTAACAAAACTCAATAATCTACCATCAAAGATTTATTTTCTATCATTAAACATCAAGATACTCAAATATTCAACAATGGAATCATCCAAATACTTTAACAATTTTGAAATTGGAGGTACGGGCTAGCTTGAACACAAAGCAACGATCTCAAAAACGTAAAAATTATTAAAAACTGTGATGAAATGGCTTACATGCATGAACAACCATGGCCGAACCTTCAAAGCTTTGATAACATTATTTTCTTTCTCACATTCGGCTATTGATGAAGATGATAGCATGTAATTTCGCTTTTGTTTTGTTTTATTTTATTATAATTACCAAATACCATATTTAACCTTAATATACATTAATAATTTCCATTATACCAAGCCACGGAATTCCACTATCAACAATTATGGAATAACTACCACATAAGGACTCCCACTGTTTAATTCCATAGCCATTTAATATCTTTAACTTATATAACACAACTTTTACGCTTTGCGCAATTTAGTCCTTTTTACTTAATTAACTATCAAAACTATAAAATTTTTCAACGAAACTTTAATACCATCTAATTGCCACTTCGTAAATATTTATAAAAATATTTACGACTTGGTTTATAGAAACGAGGTCTCGATACCTCATTTTCTAAACCCACTTGACCTTAGGGTCATACCACTTGAACTTAATAAATCGCTTAAAAACAAAAAACACAATATTAAAAACCCTTTTTAAACTCACAATTAACTCATAAATATTAAATATAATATTTACAAACCTACTCGTCGGATTTGGTGGCCCCAAAACCACTATTCTGATTAACCCTAAAAATGGGCTGTTACATGAAAAACATTTATCTTTTTGAAAACCCGTGTCTTTTCCTACTGCTAAAAGTTATAAATTGAAGCAAATAAAAATCCCAAATTAAAAAAAAATCCAAAGAGGCCTTATTACAATAAAAATACCCAAAATAAAATTACTTATAATTTAAAAATCAAATACGAAAGTATGTGCGACTGTGTGGCCACTTTTGAGTCCCTCGCAGCACCAATCCGCCTAAGATTGGGGATTACCTGTACAGATGAACAGATGGGCGAGTTATGAAAATTCAGTGTGTAATCCCATAGCAGATAACCAAACAGTGAGCATATACAGTCTGGGCCTAAGCCTAATTCAGTAACGGTTCAATCTCAGCTAGGGCCTTAGCCCATTACAGTATCAGTACCAGTTTGGGCCTAAGCCCATCTCAGTCACAGTAACAGTATAGTTATGCAATCAAGATATCCTACCCAGCGAACCTCTACACTCCATCTCCGTCCAACCCTGCACTCTATGTGGGGATATAATCAACCCACCCATCCTTACACTCCAACTAGTACCGTTTACGGCACTAAACAGTATTTGCAGGAGAGCTGCCAATACAGTACACTTCCTCCAATCATAATAAACCCAACCCCATGCAACACATCATGCATCATGTCATGTCATGTCATAATATCATACATGTACTCAATACATCTAAAATGGCATGCTTAACACAATCATACAGCACATAGGGGCATAACAGTCATTTTATCACAGAGGGACATAACAATCATTTTATTAATTAAGGGGTCTAGGTAAACTTACCGACCCAACAGTAGGTCCACAGTCGTCTTGGGCAACCCGTGGAACCTTAAACAGACCAATAGTGAATATGGGCCAAAGGTCCATATCGCGGGCCCATGTGGGCCCACACGCCCGTGTAGCCCACATAGCTCATACTGGCCTTGGCCGTGTGTATTACACAGCTTGGCTCTATAATTCCCACCCATTCGTGTGGTTTACCCGTGTGGAACCCACATGTTCATGGGGCCTACAAGACTCGGTTCGGCCCAAAATGGTCCTATACGACCTCAGCCCATTAAATTGCTCATGACCGACCATGTCGATAATACGCCCATGTTTAATAACATGCCTTACCTACACAACTATGAGCACGCCCTTATTCCAGATTTTGTCGATTTCTTTAGTTGGAGTTGCGATTGTACACACCTTATTGCGAACGTGCGTAAATAGTCCACAAGCACTCCAAACCTATATTCAGCACGATACACCATCAGTCACTTAACAACAGGATTAAACAACCCCTCTAACAACACTCATCCAAAAGATTAGTCATCACTTGCCTTGATCGATCTATTGAGGTTTGCACACTTAACCTGTGGCAAGAGACTGATTACTAGGCCTTAGGGATTACCTGCATTCCAACCGAACAATATTAACCATTATTCATATGAATAGTTTAAACTAGTTGAATATTCACTTACTGAAAACGCAACCCAAGCGTAAGGGAAAAGGGATTATCGGCCTACAATAAAAAGAAGGCCAACAAAATGAAACTTAGTCGCTCACAGTTGTGCTAGGTCAAGCACACAAGCCAAGACCAAAGATTAAACTCATAAATGTTACCTTCACACACACACCAATAGGATTTCGAACACTCTACACACCAATCAAAGACCACCAGCCTGCTGAGTAACTCCTACTAACAACAAAACTTCTCTTAAAAGGTATTCCAAAAAGAGAGACAGAGTTAACACTAAACGAAACTTACCGAACCAATAGAAATTTAGAGTTGAGTGCAAAAGAAGGGAAGAATCGGCCAAAGGATGAAGAAAATTAATGGAAAGAGGACAAAGGTTCGGGCACAAGAAAAGAGGAAGAAAATAATTGCTAGAGGACGGGAAGAATAAAAGAGAATCGGTTAACAAGGGCGATAGCCGAAAGGAAGAACAAAGTTGAAAAAATAGAAAAAGATGATATTCGTATGAACCCAATCAATATTCGACCAAATTTTGGAAAGGTAGAGGAGAAAAGAATCGGTAGACAAGAGGATTATAGGGAAAAGCCAAGTAAAAAAAATTAAACTTAAACGATCCCGAAAGTCCCTAGCAAAATCTGCCTCCTAGCAGAGAAAAACAAAAATAAAAAGCTGAAGAATCAGCAGCAAATACCAACCACATTCGAAATTCTCAAAGCAAGAGTTCAAATTAGGTACTACTCTTCGACTTCCTTCAAAATCCCAAATTTTCCTCCCCAGTTCCCTCAAAACTGACCACTCTTCCCTTAACCACCTAATTCAAATTCTACTCAAACACCTAAGTGTTTCGGTCAAACCACAATACTCCCACAGCAACAGCAGCAAAATAAAACACTCTATTGCGCCCACCAGGACTCGAACTCAAGTCCCTTAGCACTTTGTTACACTACTTAACCACCAGACTAGCAGGCCCATTCTGACATAAAATACCCACATTTATTTAAAAGCCTACTGACTAGAGATAGGGTTTATCTATATTAAAAACAAAACTTTTGCACACGCCAGGGCTTGAACCAAGACTTTTTAGACTCTTCTCAGAACACTTAACCACTGAAGCAAACATGCATTTGTGTATCAAAAACATAAAAAAATAAATAATTATGATTTTTGGGGCATTACAACTCAACCCCTTACAAGAAAATTTCGGCCTCGAAATTTACCTAATCAGAACAGATGAGGGTATTATTGTCACATAGCCTCCCCAGGTTCCCACGTGGCCTCCTCAGATCTGTGATTATGCTAAAGAACCTTCACCAGTGGAATAGACTTCTTTCTTAGAACCTTTACATAACGTTCCAATATCTGAATCGGCTCTTCTTTCAAAAGTCAGATCTGGCTTAACCTCATTCTCCTCAACTAAAATAACATACTTGGGATCAGAGTGGTAGCACCTCAGCATAAAGACGTGAAACAAATTGTGAATCTGGTCTAACTCTGGAGGTAACTCTAACTGATAGGAAATCGGTCTTATACGTTTCAATATGCGGTAAGGCCCAATAAACCTAGGGCTCAACTTGCTCTTACGCCCAAACCTCAGTACCTTCTTCCATAGTGAGACCTTGAGAAAAACGATGTCTCCCACAGAAAACTCAACCTCTTTATGCATCAGATCCGCATATGACTTCTGTATATCTAATGCCACCTTGTTGATCCAAGATCAGTCTAACTTTATCCTCGGTATCAGAAACTAGCTCAAGGCCCAAAACATGCCACTTGCCTAACTCAGTCCAACATGAAGGAATACAACACCTACGACCATATAATGCCTTGTAAGGTGCCATCTGTATGCTCGACTAATAGCTATTGTTATAGGCAAACTCTGCTAGGACAAGTAGTCCTCCCAACTGCCTCGGAAATCAATCACACAACTCCTTAACATATCCTCCAGTATCTGAATCACCCTCTCTGACTGGCCATCTGTTTGAGGATGGAACGCAGTACTGAAGTCCAATCTTGTACCTAGAGCTTCATCCAACTTCTTCCAGAACCGAAAAATGAAGTGAGGATCCCTATCAGATATTATGGAAATCGGTACCCCATGCAGTCTTACTATCTTAGACACATACAGTTTAGCCAACTTCTGCAAAGAGTAATCAATACGAACTGGTATGAAATGGGTAGATTTAGTCAATTGATACACGATGACCCATACTGAATCCTTCTTAGTAGGCGTTAGAGGCAGCCCACTAACGAAGTCCATAGTCACACTCTCCCACTTCTAAAGTGGAATTTTAACTAGCTGAAGCAACCCTGAAGGTAACTGATGTTCAATGTTAACCTGCTGGCAAGTCAAACATTTACTCACAAAGTCGGTAACTTTACGCTTAAGACCCGGCCACCAATATAACTCACAAAGGTCTCGGTACATCTTATTTCCACCAGGATGCATAGCATAATGACTACTATGCACCTCTCACAGTATAGACTGCCTCAAATCAGTATCTTTCGGCACACAGACTCTCCCACGAAAATAGAGCACTCCTTCGCTATTTAGTCCAAAATCCATAGTATAACCCCTCTACACCTGTTGGAAACAAAGACCCAGTGACTCATCTTCCAACTGTTTATCTTTAATCTGCTCAATCCATGTTGATCTAACTTGAAGCTCGGCCAACAAACTACCATCATCAAATAAACTGAGGTGAGCAAACATCGCCCTTAGATCAGTCATAGCTCTACGACTCAGTGCGTCCGCCACCATATTAGCCTTCCTAGGATGATATTTGATCGTACAGTCATAGTCTTTAAATAGCTCAACCCATCTATCCTGCCTAAGATTTAGCTCCTTCTAAGTGAAGAGATATTTAAGGTTCTTGTGATCCGCGTAAATGACACACTTCTCACTATACAAATAATGCCTTCATATTTTCAGTGCGAAAACCATTGCAGCCAACTCCAAGTCGTGCGTCAGATAATTCGTCTCATGAGTCTTAAGCTGACGAGATGCATATGCTACGACCTTACCATCTTGCATCAACACACATCCCAAACCCACATGTGATGCATCGTTGTAGACAATGAACTCCTTCCTAGACTCTGGCTGAATTAAGACAGGGGCCTCAGTCAGAACTTTCTTGAGCTTCTAGAAACTCTCTTACTGTGCATTAGTCCAGCTAAACGGCACACCCTTACACAACAACTTAGTCAAAGGTGCTGCAATCAATGAAAGCCCCTCAATGAATCACCGATAATACCCTACCAGTCCTAGAAAACTGTAAATTTCAGACACTGTCTTAGGCGGCTTCCAATCCAAAACAACATTAATCTTTCGAGGATCAACCCTAATTCCTTTAGTAGACACCACATGGCCCAAAAATGTTACCTCTCGAACAAAAACTCACATTTACTAAACTTGGCGTATAGTTGTTTCTCCCTCAGAATCTGCAGAACTACTCAGAGATGTGCATCATGTTCATCTATAGTTCTCGAATACACCAAAATTTCATCAATAAAAACCACTACGAACCGATCCAGATAGGGCTAGAACACTCAGTTCATCAGATCCATAAAAGCCGCTGATGCATTTGTCAATCCAAATGGCATCACTAGGAACTTGTAATGACCATAACGAGTCCTAAACAATGTCTTGTAAACATCAATCTCTTTGACTCTCAGTTGATGGTACCCCAATAGGAGATCAATCTTAGAGAAAACTGAAGCTCCTTGAAACTGGTCGAATAGATCATCTATCCTCGGTAGGGGTACTTATTCCTAATGATCAATTTATTTAATTGTCGGTAATCAATTCACATACGCATGGATCCATCCTTCTTCTTCATAAAAAAAAATCGGTGCTCTCCATGGAGACACACTAGGTCGACTGAACCCACGATCAATTAATTCTTAAATATGAGCTTTAAGCTCCACAAGCTCCTTCGGTGCCATTCTATAAGGGGCGATGGACATTGGAGCTATACCAGGCAGGAGCACAATCCTAAACTCAACTTCATGGTTTGGAGGTAACCCAAGTAGCGCATCAGGAAAGACATCCAGAAAGTCTTTAACTGTTCTGATATCTTTAACAGAAGGAACCTATAACAGCCCGATTTAGACCGTAATCGGAACAGTGGTTTCGGGACCACGAATTCGAGTTAGAAAAATATTTAAAATTATTTTTCGTGTTTTTTTTTGTGAATTTATATTTATGAAATTTTCATGATTTAATTTTATCGTTTGAGTGCCCGATTAAATAAAATGACTTAATCGCGTAAAATGAAAACTTGATAGTTTAAAGCAGAAGTGGCAAGTTATTAATGGCTTTCTAAATTGGAGCATTTATGTTGTAAATAACCCATTGAAACTTATAATGTCCAGTTGTGCCCTTGTTAGATATATTTTAGTTATTAAATGGTAAAGGTTAATTAGGTAAAATAATAATAAGCTAATATATATGATATAATCTATGATAATTAGAATAAGCTTTCATTTTATTTTCTCTTGACCGAAACCAAAATAAGAAAGAAAAAGAAAAGAAAACCTAGGTTCGACACTTTCAAGCTTAATTCATGGTTAGTTCTAGCTCGATTTTTGATAATTTTTACGTTTTTGAGATCGTTGTTAAGTAATCTTCAAGACCCATGCTTGAATTTTTTTATTTTGATGAATACTTTGAGTTATGCCATTGATGAGAGCTTGTGATTTTTGTTTTTTGATGATGAAATATGAAAGATATGTTTTATATTAACATGTTTTGTAGTGGAGTTTTTGATGAATTTGAGTAATTAGTTCTAAATTGCAAAATAATAATTTGAGGGACTAAAATGTGAAATAAATAAAATATATGGACTTGTATGAATACTAGGAATATTCAGCCAAACATGGGTATATTGAAATTTTGCATATTTTGTGTTTTGTGCAATAAGGACTAAATTGTAAAAAGTGTAAATGTTAGGGGTAAAATGGTAATTTTCCCATTTATGTGTTTTTGGACTAAATTGAATGAAAATATGTTTGAATGAGCTTAATTTGAATATGTTTAGATCAAGAACCAAAGAAATCAGATTTGGATCGGGGGAAAACAAAAGTTGTCGAAGAGTTGTCCCGTTCCATTTTTTATCGTCCGAGGTAAGTTTATAAGCAAATAGATGCATTTAATTTTTAATTAAATGCAAAGTATCTATGCTGAAGTGAAATATATGATTTTATATATGCTATAGCCAAATGTGAATAAGTTTGATTATTATGCTTCTGAATTCGTTTCGACCGAGTTATGACGTCCGAAAGCCCCGTATGAACCTTAGGAATAGTTAGGATACGTATGTCATGACATAGGATTTTGATATATGTGTAAGAGTTAGACCATGGCATCGATATGTGATTCTGATATATGTGTGCGAGTAAGACCCTATCTGGGACAGGGGTATCGATATGTGATTACATATAAGACCATGTCTGGGACGTTGGCATTGTACGATATGTGTGATTATTTGAGTGTCCTATCCAATTCTGAATGGTTCATCGGGCATCAATAAGTTGTGATAGGAAGTGTAAAATGAATGGAAACAACCAGGCATGGAATAGTTGGCTACCTAACTAAAATAAGGTAAGTAATTTGGTTATTGTTGTAAATCATGTGTAATGCAAATAAAGGATTTATGTGATCATGATATATGAGTTTGGTCTTATGAATGAATGATAAGAATATTATGGAATTGGTTTTTGAGTAGGCGTTTACAAGACCATGTATATATTCGGCCATATAGATATGTATATAGAGATAATGTTATATTATGATTTGAGCTCAAGTATATAAGTGTATGTATATTTGATATATATATATATATATGTTGACATTTTTGGCTTGAAGGTTGAATGATAATTAATTATTTGGATTATAATAGCATTCGGCCAAGTTGGCATTTATGAATGAATATATATATGTATATATATAATATGACCTTTATATGTTTGGATCTAATTGTGTTCTGATAATATAATTTGGCTTGGTTTAGTTAAGTTGATATTATTATTGGGTTGTACATTTGCTTATGACTTACTAAGCTATAAAAATCTTACTCTGTGTTTATGTGTGTTTTTGTTTTATAGATTTTGGATCAAGTTACAAGCTCTGGGATCGTCAGCAAGATTATCACACTATCTACTTTTTTGGTACCTTATAAGCTAAACCCGAATTATGGCATGTATAGGCTATCTTTGGAGTTAATTATTTTGGAAAGGGCATGTATAAAGGCCATGCGAAAATGGCTTAATTCCCATGTTTAAATTCGGTTATGCTTGGTTATAGCTTGAATTCATTTTAGTAATATTGTTAAGTGCTATGAATGAATGATGTTCATGATAGGTATTTTATGTTTTAGCATTGATTAATGATTTTGGTGAATATATGGTTGATTCAGCTAAGATATACATAGAGTAAAATATATGTGATTGTGGTGGGTATATTTGGCCAATGTAATATATGTGATTCGGCATCATAGACTTGGCTAAGACCGAACATAACTTAAATTGCTTTAATATGATTATTACATGGCAGGTAAGATTCATGTCTTGATTATATGTCTATTTGTAGTTAAAGCCTTATTCTTAAGAAGTATAAATTGTAATACGAGTTGGTTTGGAAATTTTATGATAATGCATGATAAATATTTATGCGTATGATAATGTGACTTGATTTGTTTTGTACATGATATGAAAGACTTTAAGTTTTGAGTATGATTATGTGTGGGTTGCGTTTTTCAATGATAGAAACAATCCCCTTTAGTTGATAAGTATTTTTGGTCAAACTTATTAGACCATGGTTGCATGCTTAAACTTGGTTATCATGGATATGCTATTAAAGTTGAGTTTTAGATGTCAAATAGTACTTAAGTTGACTGAATGCTAACGGGTAATTGGTTATTGAGTATGTAATATTAGACATATTGATTGGCATAGCTAATTAGTGTACTTTTTGGGTGGCGTGTGTATTCATAAAATGATTAATTTTACTAAGGTTAAATGTCCATGAAAATTCAAAATTTACCTTGACCCTAGTTGCAAATGTAAGCAAATTTTTATTTATGTATATTACGGTTTATTAAATTATAAGAATACGCATGTGATATTTGGTGATTTATGCATAATTTCATGTGAACTAATAATATGTTTAACCATGTTGTTAATGATTAACCCTATATATATATTTGCATTATACGCAGTAAGTATTAAGTTGAAATTTGAGATGACCTGTGTTTACAATGTGCAAAATGGTATATGTTCTAAAATGTAAGTTACCTACATTTTATTTATTAATGTTTTTGACTTGGGTGAAAATTTATTAGTGATTGGATCTATGATTTTAATCGGTAATGCCTCATAACCCTAGTCCGGCGACGGATATGAGTTAGGGGTGTTATAGAACCCCAGAATCTGAAACACTAATGTAGGCCAGGTACGCCTCACAACCCTTACGAACCAGCTTCTTAGCCCTTAATGCAAAAATCACATTTGACAAGTAGTTCCGATGCTCCCCAAATAAAACTACCTTGTCATCCTCTGCAGTTCTTAGTGCCATCCGTTAAAAAGCACAATCTAAGCTCACTTGATGTTTAACAAGCCAGTCCATTCCCAGTATTAAGTCAAATTTTCCAAAAGGAAGTTCCATCATATCCGCCAAAAAGATAACTCCTTGAACCTCCAAAGGTAGGTCATTGAACAGTTTATTTACCCTTACTGACTGCCCCAACGGACTCAACACAGTAACCCCACTCGTAGTGCTCTCTAAAAAGATACCCAGAGTCTTAGACGTAGTACAAGCTATATAGGAATTAGTAGATCTTATATCTATCAGTGCAGTATAAGGTACATTATAGATAAAAAACGTACCTGTGATAACATCTGAAGCATCTCCATCCTCTCGAAAATGTGCAGCACAAACCAGAGTTGGCTGCCTCACCTCAGTATGACTAGCACCTCTGCCCAATGCCCTTTGACCATGGCCTAAACCATTACTACCTCTGGCCTGACCACGGCCTCTTGGTGGCTGTTGAACACCCCTTGACGACTGTACAGTACCCAAACCTGTAGCTTGCACCTAATCAGGCCTCTATGAACACTCTCTGATACGGTGCTCCAATGATCTGCGCCTCAAATAAGCCCCAGTCCTTTTCCAACACTCTACTTGATGGCATCTCTGACAATCATCACAGGGTTGCGGTCAAGTAGTATCAACAGGGCCCCAACTCTGACTAGCCCATCAACTTTGGCCTTTTTCTTAGGCCTTAGAAAATAACTTGAGGGCTCTGAATCCTTCTTGTTCCTACCTCTCTCCTTCTCATGATTCTGGCGCTCAGCACGCTTCACTTCCTCGGCGATCTTCGCCTTATCTACTAGAGCAGCAAAATGTTGCTCCCTCTATGGAGCTATCAGAACCTATAAACTATCCTTGAGACCGTCCTCAAAGCAAACACACTGCTCGTACTCAGTTGCCACCATCCATTGTGCATAGAGGGTTAATCGTAAAAATTCAGCCTTATATTCAGCCAGTAATTTATCCCCCTGTGTCAAATTCAGAAACTCTCTCTTCCGGACATCCACATAACTAGAACCCATGTACTTCCCCTGAAAGGTAGCCTTAAAAAATTCCCAGGTCAGTTGATCGGGCTGAGTGCACTCTTTAACAGTAAGCCACCACTAGTAAGCCTCATCTCGCAGCAGTGACACTGCACCTTTTAGTTTCTGCTTGAAGGTGCAGTCGAGATTGTCCATGATCCTTTCTGTGGCCTCAATCCAATACTCAGCTACATTAGGGGCAATTCCAGCAATACCACTAAAAATCTTGGCTCCATTAGACCGGAGTCATTCCGTAATTGACCCACGCCCATAGCACCAGTATTTGGCCCAACAACCCTCTCTAGAATCTATAACATGGCCTAGGACAACGCGTCGTCCCCAGCTGCACGATCATGAGACCCAGTCTCAGTCTCAGTTGAAACCGATGCCTCCCTAGCTTCAACATTAGGCATGTGGTCAGATGACGAAGACCCAGCTCAAGCGCCTCCACGGCCCTCGCCACTGCCTCTTGTACCCCTTCTATGAGTACCTCTGGTGCTCATTATCGATTTGCGTTTAACAGTTTTAGGCATCAACTTAGAGTTTCAGTGTTTATTATCGGATATTTTATGGAGACAGTATTAGTAATTCAGAGTTCATTTTCGTAGATCGCAGTCTTACTATAGTTTTTAGTTCTCCCTAATAGAGTATTTCAGTACAGTCTACTACCTACAATAGTCCCAGTATTAAACAAACAACAGTTTCAAAAGACTTGCACAATCGGCGCCAGAAACTTGGTGTACCACACATTTAGTAAAACATTTCAAAATACTTTAAATCATTTAAAACAGTTCTTTTTAGAAATTTTAAGTTCTTAAAGAAACTCAAATCCATAGCCGAGTTTTGCAACCTAGCTCTAATACCACTAAATGTAACACCCCAAACCTGACCTGGACGCTATGGCCGAATCTGGCGATGTGACATTAAAGTGTTTTTCGTAAAGTGCGATATTGCTAAAAACCCATTCTCTATTAAACCTCTCTGAGTGATCTTAAAATGATTTCAAGACATGTCGTTTATTTTCCAAACATGAGTCATTTGTCAAAAGTTAATCATATTAAAACGTCATTATTTTTTTAAAACATTATTTCTTGCGGAAGCTCTTAGAATCGATTACATATTCATGGTATTTTTGAAAAACCTTTATCTTTTTGAAAACCCGCGTCTTTTCCTACTGCTAGTAGTTATAAATCGAAGCGAATAAAAATCTAAAATTAAAAATATAATCCAAAGAGGCCTTATTACAATAAAAATACCCAAAATAAAATTACTTGTAATTTAAAAATCAAATACGAAAGTATGTGCAGTTGTGAGGCCACCTTGGAGTCCCTCGCAGCAATAATTTGCCTAAGACTGGGGATTACCTGTACAGGTGAAAAAATGTGCGAGTTATGAAAACTCAATATGTAATCCCATATTAGATAACCAAATAGTGAGCATATACAGTCTGGGCCTAAGCCTAATTTAGTAATGGTTCAGTCTCAGTGAGGGCCTTAGCCCATTACAAGATGTCGATGTCGGTTGGGCTGAGCCCATCTCGATCCAAGAATAAATGCAGTTATGCAAGCAAGAGATCCTACCCAGCCAGCCTCTACACTCCATCTCCGTCCAACCCTGTACTCCATGTGGGGATATAATCCATCCACCCATCCCTACACTCCAAATAGTACCGATTGCGGCACTAAACTGTATTTACAGCAGAGCTGCCAGTACAGTACACTTCTTCCAATCATAATAAACCAACCCCATGCAACACATCATGCATCATCTCATGTCATAATATCTTACATGTACTCAATATGTCTAAAATGGCATGCTTAACATAGTCATTTTATCACATAGGGGTATAACGGTCATTTTAACAATTAAGGGGTCTAGGTAAACTTATCGACCCAAAAGTAGCTCCACAGTCGTCTCGGGTGGCCCGTGCAACCTTAAAAGTCCAACAGTGAAATATGGGCTCGAGGCCCATATTGTAGGCCTGTGTGGGCCCACACGCCTGTGTGGCCCACACAGCCCATATTGGCCTTGACTGTGTGTATTACATAGCCTGGCTCTATAATTTCCACCCGTCCGTGTGGTTTACCTGTGTGGGGCCCACACGACCAGGTTCGACCCAAAATGACCCAATACGGCTTCAGCCCATGAAATCACTCATGACCGACCATGTCAACAATATGCCCATGTTTAATCACATGGCCTACCTACACGGCTGCGAGCACGCCCATGTGGCGTCGACATGCACTCGTTCTGGCTTTTGCCGATTTCTTTTTTTGGAGTTGCGATCGTACACACCTTGTTGCGATCGTACGTAAAAAGTCCACAAGCACTTCAAACCTATATTCAACTCGATACAACATCAGCTACTTAACAACAAGATTAAACAACCCCTCTAATAACACTTGTCCAAAAGATTAATCATCACTTGCCTTGATCGATCGATTGAGGTTTGCACATTTAACCCGTTGTAAGAGACTGATTACTGGGCCTTAGGGATTACCTGCATTCCAACAGAACCGTATTAACCATTATTCATATGAATAGTTTGAACTAGCCGAATATTCACTTACCGAAAACACAACCCAAGTGTAGGAGGAAAATGAATTATTAGCCTACAACAAAAAGAAGGCCAACAAAACTACACTTAGTCATTCACAGCTGTGATAGGTCAAGTGCACAAACCAACGCCAAAGATTAAACTCATAAACATTACCTTCACACACACACCAATAGGATTTCGAACACTCCACAAGCCAATCAAAGATCACCAGCCTACTGAGTAACTCCTACCAACAACAAAACTCCTCTTAAAAGGTATTCCAAAAAGACAGAAAGAGTTAGCACTAAACAAAACTTACCAAACCAACAGAAATTTAGAGTTGAGCGCAAGAGAAGGGAAGAATCGGCCAATGGATGAAGAAGATTAATGGATAGAGGAAAAAGGTTCAACTACAAGAAATAAGGAAGAAAACGAATGCTAGAGGAGGAGAAGAATAAAGGAGAATCAGCTAACAAGGCAATAGCCAAAAGGAAGAACAAAATAAAATAGTAGAAAAAGATGATACTCGTATGAACCCAATCAATATTTGGCCAAAGTTTGGAAAGGTAGTGCAGAAAAGAATCGGTAGACAAGAGGATTATAGGGAAAAGCGAAGTTGAAAAACAAAATAAAACCAAATGATCCGCGAAGTCCCTAGTAAAATCGGCCTCCCAGCAGAGAAAAATGAAAACAAAAAGCCAAAGAATCAGTAGCAAATACCAACCACAACCGAAATTCTCAAAGCAAGAGTTCAAATTTGGCACTACTCTTCCACGCCTTTCAAAATCCTAAATTTTCCTCCCCAATTCCCTTAAAACTGACCACTCCTCCCTCAACCACCTAATGCAAATTCCACTCAAACACCTAAGTGTTTCAGTCAAACCACAATACTCCCACAGCAACAGTAGCAAAATAAAACACTGCACTGCACCCACCAAGACTCGAACTCAAGTTCCCTAGCACTTTGCCACACTAATTAACCACCGGACCAGTAGGCCCATTCTGACATAAAATACCCACATTTATTTAAAAGCATACTGACTAGAGATTGGGTTTATCCATATTAAAAATAAAACTTTTGCACAAGCGGCTTGAACCAGACTTCTCAGACTCTTCCTAGAACACTTAACCACTGAAATGGACATGCATTTGTGTATCACAAACATACAAAAATAAATACCTAGGATTTTTGGGGCGTTATAGAAGGCTTGAAGATGGATTTAATGAGGATATTAGAGTGTTAGTGGGTATTCTTGAGCTGAAGGAATTTGTTGTGCTCGTTGATCAAGCTTGTAAAGCTGAGGAACCGACCAACGAGAAGAGAAAAGGCGAGGCTGAGGCTAAAGATATAAGAAAGAGGCCGATGAGCAAGTCATTCCCCTCTCAGTCTAAGAAATCCAGATATATGTATTTTCATTCTCATGTTTTGACCGAGCATTCGCACAGAAATTGTAGGAAGCAAAATTCGAGTTTTAAATTACAAGATACATCCATGGCTAGTGTGGGTAACGCTAGACCTTTTAAACGTGAGTTCCAACATTATAGTAGACGTCATCTTAGTGTGTGTAGGATGAACGACGGATCTTATTTCAGATGTGGTTCTCAAGACCACTATATCAAGGACTACCCCGAGATGATCGAGAAAGAAAAATTTTAGAGTACAAAGCCGAGTAGTACGACTACAAAAGGGAGATCCTTGAGAAATGCGGTAATAGGGCTAGTAGAAAAAATGTTGTGAGGGATACAATGGTGAGATCCGAAGCTAGAGCTCCGGTTAGGGCCTACGCCATACGTGCGCGTGAGGACGCATCTTCTCCCGATGTGATCACTGGTACTTTTTCTCTTTATGATACTACTATTATTGCCTTGATTGACCTTGGTTTTACTCATACGTATGTGTGCATGAAATTGGTATCTAGCATGAAAATGCCTATTGAGTCTACGAAATTTATGATTAAAGTGTCAAACCCGTTAGGCACGCATGTTTTAGTTGATAAGGTATGCAAGAAATATCCCTTAATGATTAGAGGTCATTGTTTTCTGGCTGACTTGATGTTGTTTTTGTTTGATGAATTTGATGTTATATTGGGTATGGATTGGTTGACACTTCATAATGCTGCAGTAAATTGTAGACAAAAAGTTATTGAATTGAAATGTGAAAATGGTGAAATTCTCCGAGTTGAATCAGACAAGTCAGATAGGTTGCCAATCGTGATTTCTTTGATGTCTACTCAAGAATGTATGAGAAAAGGGTGTAAGGCTTATTTGGCTTATGTGTTGAATACAAAAGAGTCTGAATTTAGAATTGAATCAGAGCCTGTTGTATGTGAATATTTGGATGTATTTCCAAAAGAATTTCTAGGTTTACCTCCAATTAGAGAAGTGAAGTTTGCTATTGATGTAATGCTAGGGACATCACCTATTTTGATTACTCCGTATAGGATGGCCCCGACTGGGTTGAAAGAACTGAAGTCAAAGTTGCAAGAATTGACCGACAAGGGTTTTATGAGACTGAGCTTTTCACTGTAGGATGCTCCGGTATTATTTGTGAAAAAGAAAGACGGTTCTGTAAGATTGTGTATAAACTACCAACAGCTCAATAAGATAATAATCAAGAACAAGTATCCTTTGCCAAGGATTGATGACTTGTTTGATCAATTGAAAGGAGTGTCAAGGTTTTCTAAAATAGACCTGAGGTCCAGCTACTATCAATTGCGAGTTAAAGAGGTGGGATGTGCCTAAAACTTCTTTTAGAACGAGGTGTGGCAACTATAAATTTCTTGTTATGCCATTAGGATTAACGAATGCTACTGTGATTAAAGATTTAATGAACCGAATATTTCAACCATATTTGCACATGTTTGTTGTTGTGTTTATTGATGATATTCTGATTTATTCGAGAAATAAGGCAAAGCATGCTGGGTACTTCAGAACTATTTTTCAAACTTTAAGAGACAAAAAAATGTTTGCTAAGTTTAGTAAAAGTGATTTTTGGCTTTGAGAAGTTGGATTCTTGGGCCACATTGTTTCAGGTGATGGTATCCGAGTTGATCCTGGCAAGATTTCTACTATCGTCAAATGGAAACTGCCAAAGAATGTATCCGAGGTTAGAAGCTTTTTGGGCTTAGCCAGTTACTATCGACAATTTGTGAAAGGATTTTCTATGATTGCCACTCCCATGAAAAGATTGCTTCAAAAGGATGTTAAGTTTGAGTGGTCAAAAAAGTGTCACCAAAGCTTCAAGAAATTGAAGATGTTATTGACTGAAGCATCGATTTTGGTACAACCTGAGTCAGGTAAAGAATTTGTGATTTATAGTGATGCCTCCTTAAATGGTTTGGGGTTGTACTTATGCAAGAGGAAAAAGTCATAGCTTACGCTTTGAGGTAGTTGAAGCTTCATGAGAAGAACTATCCGACACATGACTTACAGTTGGCTGCCATAGTGCTTGCTTTGATGATTTGGCGACATTATTTATTTGGTGAGAAATGCCATGTCTATGCTGATCACAAAAGTATTAAGTACTTAATGACTCAAAAGGACTTGAACTTACGACAATGAAGACGGTTAGAACTATTAAAGGATTATGAGCTTATGATTGATTACCATCCGGGTAAGGCGAATGTAGTCACTGACGCTTTGAGTAGGAAGTCATTGTTTGCCTTGAGGGCTATAAATACACGATTGACTTTGTCTGATGATGGTTTGATTCTAGCCGAGTTGAGAGCTAGACCAATTTTTCTTCAACAGATTTGCGATGCTCAGAAAGTTGATAAAGAGTTGCAATCTAAGAGAGTTCAGTGTGAGTCCAGCAGTGAACCAGATTTTCTGAGTGACTCCGATGGTTGTTTGAGATTCCGTGGTAGGATTTGTGTTCTGAAGGACACTGAGTTGATTCAAAATATTTTAAATGAGGCACATAGCAGTTGTTTGACAGTTCACCCGGGCAATACAAAAATGTATAATGACTTGAAGAAAATGTATTGGTGGAATGGTATGAAAAGAGATATCTTAGAGTTGGTATCGAAATGTTTAATTTGTCAGCATGTAAAGGCTGAACACCAAGTATCTTCAGGTTTGCTTTAGCTGATGATGGTTCCCAAGTGGAAATGGGACCGGATTACTATGGATTTTGTGACAAGGTTGCCTTTAACTCCAGGAAAGAAAGATGCCATATGGGTCATTGTTGATAGATTAACTAAAATGGCTTATTTTATACCGGTACGTATTGATTACTCACTTGACAAGTTAGCTAATTTATACATTGGTGAAATTGTCAGACTTCATGGAGTACCTATATCGATTATTTTGGATAGAGGTCCGAGGTTCACTTTGTGATTTTAGAAAAAGTTACAAGAAGCTTTGGGTACGAAGTTAAACTTTAGTACCATTTTCCATCCGCAAACTGATAGTCAGTCAGAGAGAGTAGTTCAAAAACTTGAAGACATGCACCGATGTTGTGTATTGGAATTCCAAGGTAGTTGAGAAAAGTATTTACAGTTGGCAGAGTTTGCCGACAACCACAGTTATCAGTTGAGATTAAAAATAGCGCCTTATGAGGCATTATATGGGCATAAGTGCCGAACAACTCTATATTGGACTGAACTCAGAGAAAATCATATTCACGGGGTTGACTTAGTCAAAGAAACCGAAGAGAAAGTGAAGATAATTTGTGATTGTTTGAAAGCTTCTTTGGATAGAAAGAAATCTTACGCAAATTTGAAATAGAAAGAGATTGAGTTTCAGGTCGGTGATAAGGTATTTTTGAAAGTGTCTCCATGGAAAAAGGTTTTAAGATTTAGTAGAAAGGGCAAGTTGAGTCCACGTTTTATTGGACCGTATGAGATCACTGAGAGAGTAGGGCCAGTTGCCTATCGGTTAGCTTTACCATCCAAATTAGAAAAGATTCATGATACATTCCATTTGTCTATGTTGCGCCATTACCGATCTGATCCTTCACATGTGATTTCGCCGACAGAAGTTGAGATTTGACCGGATATGACTTATGGTGAAGAACCAGTTAAGATTTTGGCTCGACAAATAAAAAAATTGAGAAAAAAAAGTATTGCCCTTGTGAAAGTGTTATAGTAAAGACATGGGGTTGAAGAGGCTACATGGGAGCCAGAAGAGGCCATGAGAAACCAATGCCCAAACCTTTTTACCAGTAAGATTTTTGGGGACGAAAATCCCTAATGGGGGGAGAGTTGTAATATCTTGAATTAGGGTTTAGTCAGAATAGTGGTTTTGAGACCACAAATTTGAATGAGAAATAATTATTTTATGATTATTTGAAGATCCATGATATGATTGCAAGTTTGTGTGAAATTTTCATGAAGAAATTTTGTGCCTAAAGTGTCCAATTTAAAGTTAGGGACTAAATTGAATAAGTTGTAAAACTTAATTTCTAGAAGCTTTTAGCATGAAATTGTTATCGATTATTAATTAGAGGTCTTTAAATAGTAATTTGACCAAGTTCTAAAATTTTGGACAAAAATGGGCATGAATAGGAAAAATTTGAAAGAAAAGTCTTAAGGGCATTTTGGTCATTTAGTAATTAAAAGAATAAAAAGGGAAAAAGGAAGCGAAATTCATGTCCATCTTCTTCCCTAAGTTCCAAAATTTTCATGCTCTCCATAGCTAGGGTTTTTCAACTTTTCAAGTTTGATTGTAAGTATCTCCAAGTTCGTTTTTAATGTTCTTTAGATTTTTGAGATCCTTGAAGCATGATCTATCGATTTCTACCCTTATTTTGAAGTATGGTTTATGTTAAAAATTTTACCCATGTATGACATGCATGTATTTTGATGTTTAATGGAAGAACATGAAAGTTTGATGTGTGATAAACATCTTTTACAAAGTGATTTTGCATGAAAACACAAAAAAGGACCTATTTGTAAAAGTTGTAAAATGGGTGGTAAATATGTGAAATAAAGGAAAATGTGGGCTGCTAGGACTAGGAATATTGTTTGGCTAGGCTTGAGTAACAAAGAAAATGCATGCATTTCGTTTTACGAGCTTAAAGACCAATTTGTAAATCAGTGAAAAGTTAAAGGTAAAAAGGTAATTTTACCAAAGTATGTGTTATGGGTCGATTCGAACAATGTGTGTAATAAACAAGTTGAATTTGGTATTATAGATCAAGAAAAACGTGATTCGGGTCTTAATCGGGGGAAAAATAAGGTTTATGAAGAATAGGCCTGTTTTCATCATTTTGTACCGAGGTAAGTTCATATACAAATAATGTGATGTTATGTTATATTCTTGATCTTGAGTATTATTTGAATTTAAATTCTTTAATGCTATTATGACTTATGCTTTGATTGCTCCATGAGTAAGTGATTGGTATTATGGACATTAAGATTGACATTACGAGCAAGCCTGACAAAGATGTGATATCGAAGAATCCCATGTGAACCTTAGGAATAGTTTAGGATACAAGTGACATGTCACTAGGAACCATGTGATTTATGAGCTTATGAGATATGTGATATAAGTTTATGTGGTTCCAGGTGCTGGTCCTGTACGTCCTATTGGTGGCTGGGTAGTCCGGCATGTGTGTGGATACCTGACAGCTTGTGTGAGTAGCCCGTGTAGCTACGTCCTGACCGACAGCTTATGTTAGTAGACCCATGAGTAGCTTGAGAATGAGCTTTTATGTGTTATGTAATATGAGGTAGCTTTAGCTACGTATGTGGCACTTATGTACGAGCCTTCTGTGTATCCAATAGTATTATGAGTGTTCAACGGGTAAATTATCAAGTAACTTGACAGAAGACACAAAGGGTAAATCAGTGAGTAGAATGAGTAAGAGATTATGTCATGAGTTGGTATAGGTGTGTTTACCGAACTCATGAGTAATGCCTTGGTATATGATGAACTTATGATAAGGTTGTTTATGTGATGAGTAAGTTTAAGTGATTTGTTGAAATACAAATTTATGTTCATTATGTTAAATGTATGTTAAATACTTGTTTAGATAGCATGTTATTTGCATATGGACTTATTAAGATTTAATGCTTACCCTCCATTCCTTTCCATTTTTTTAGTGTCGCCAAGCTAGCTCAGGGATCAAAAGATGTCGAAGCTTAGATCACACTATTGATTCAATCCTTTCGATAAACATATGGTTTAAGTATTTTGAGTATGGCATGTATAGGTGACTTGGTTATTTTGTGATATGTGTCATATTGATTAGCCAAATGTATTTGCTCATGATGATATTGTGATTATTTTGTATATGGCCATGAAAGGTGGCTCATATTGATTATTGGGTTGTAACCCTAATTAATTTTGCATGCATGCAAATGTATTATGCTTCATGTGGTTGCTTATGGATGATATGTGAGATAAATGCCACATATGTTTAATGAATGAATTAGAACTAATAGGTATGACCATAGCTATGGTATAATTGAGTAGATTGAAGGTAGGTTTATAAGGATGAATAAATATGAAATTGGTGTTGAATGCCATATGAAAGCATGATGGTTTGAGAATGTGATATGTTGACATTACAAAGTCATGGATTAATCATGATTGTGAGTATTTGAGTGACTAAATATGCTATGTTTCATGCCATAAAAAATGTATAAGTGAGTAGGCATTTGAGGATGGAAAATGGCTTGGAATATAGCCTCAAAGTTGTCTACACGGGTAGACACACGGGCATGTGTCTAGGCCGTGTGTGATACACGGTTTGCCTCATGGGCGTGTGATCCTACCTTGTGTCCCCTGCACTTTAGTTTTGCAAAATAGAATGCCCAGTAGTAAAGATATGGGCTTAGACACGAGCATGTGTCTTGGTCGTGTGAGGGTCACGACTTGAAGACATGGGCGTGTGCCCAGGCCGTGTGAAGTCTACATCATTTTATGAAAAAATTATGAAATTTTAATCAACCACACAGTCTAGCCACACGGGAGTGTGACACATCCGTGTGACTATATTTTGGTACTGACGTCATAAAGAAAGAGTTACACAGCCTGAGGACACGAGCGTGTCTAAGGCACACAGGCGTGTCTCCTATCTCCACACGAGCATGTGCTCCTGTTTCATGAAAATTTTTCTAAGGTTTCCCAAAGTTTTCTAAAGTTCTCGATTTAGTCCCGAACTACTCTCGATGTATGTTTTGGGCCTTTTAGGCCCATATAAAGGACAATTTGCATATGTATGAATGAATTTGATTTGAACAAAATTTTATGGCCTGGTTTTGTATGTTTACTTGTGTTTAAGTCCGGTAATGCCTCGTATCCTGTCCCGGCGTCGGACACAAGAAAGAGGTGTTACAATTCTACTTAATTTATTAAAATTGTGTTTGTGTTGTTATAGGCCTCGATAAGATGTTTGATTAAGTAAAACCATGAATAAGTTATTATTGCATTACAATTGTAAGGTAACTAAATTAATTATTTAAACAGATTGAAATTGTAATTATTTGACAAGATAGTTAATCAGTACATGTTTAATCATCTAAGGTAGCTAAAGGATAAATTAGCAACTGTAACAACCCGATTTTGGGGCTAGTCAGAATAATGGTCTCAAGACCACAAATTCAGAGTCCAGTAAATTACTTTATTATTATTTTAGAGCCATAGTATGATTATAGGAGTGCATGAAAAATTTGGTGAGTTAATTTTAACGTTTGTGAGCACAATTGTGAAAAAGGACTAAATCGTATAAAGTACAAAAGTCTTGAATTGATAGCTAAGGGTGCTAAATAGCTAGAGAACCAAAATTGGGGGTCTTTAAAGGGAAATTAGACCCTGAAATGAAAGCATAGCTGGTCATGAGACAAGGAAATCAATTAGTCAAAGTGTTAGGTTTTGATGACATTAGCAAATTGAGTAAAATAAAGAAAAGTTGTCATCTTTTCTTTTCTTCTCCCATATACCACCGAATATCAGCCATTGAAGGGGGTTTGAAAGCTCAAAATTTTCAGCTACTTAGTTGACTCACAAGTAAGTGATTCCCATACCCTTTGTTGATGATTTTTGCAATTTTGAGACCCTTGAAGCATGAGTTTTCAAATGAGGGGTATATCTTACAAAATGGTTGAAGGTCTAGGGTTTTTCCATGAGAGAATTTAGGGTGTTTTTTGAAATTTTATGGAAGAATATGAGTCTTAGTTGTGTAATAGACAACTTTTGTGAAAGGTGTTACTATGAAAAATACCTAAAGGGACCATTTTGCACAAGTTGTAAAATGAATGATAAATGTATGAAATAGAGAGAATTTGGGGTTGCTATAACAGTAAAAAGCGTTCAGTTAAGCTTAGGATGAGAAGGAATTCGATAAAAATCGATTTTTGGGCATACGGGTAAAATGGTCATTTTGCCAAAGTCTAGGGGCAAAATTGTCATTTTATCGAAGATGTGAATTTTTAAATGCTTAATTTTATTTAGTGATTAAATGAGTGCGTTTTTCTATTTTAGATCAAGAATTGCCAAATCCAAAAATAGACCAGGGGAAAACCAAGCAAATTGACTAAACCAACTAGTCGCCACATTTTGTAATCCGAGGTAAGCTGTATGTAAATAATGCAACTACATTACTAATGTATGTGCTGAATTGTATTTGAATTAATATAACATGAATTGCTTGATTGTGGAATTGAGATGGTATGATGATAATAGCGATAGTAGAGATCCTGTTCAAAACTAGGAAATAAATCAGATATTCATGTCGTGACATTTGGTTCATTTGTGTGTGAGCTAGTGTAAGACATGTCTAGGACATGCATCGGCCACCTTATGAGAGCAAGTGCAAGATCATGTCTGGGACATGGCATCAGCATTGAGACGAGAGCTAGTGTAAGATATGTCTGGGACATGCATCACCCTCGAGACTTAAGCCAGTGTGAGACATATCTGGGACATGCATCAGCTACGAGATGATAGTTAGTGTAAGACCATGCCTGGGACATGGCATCGACTTGAGATATGAGCCAGTGTAGGACCATGTCTGGGACATGGCATCGGCACCTTACCCATGTTTGAGGCTTAATGAATATCCGGTAGTGTTCCAAGTGGTTCAACGGTGAACACTATGTTCTTAAACTAATGAGGAAAGTATAACTGTGTTGTGAGTGGTACAGGTACCTAATTGGTACGTATGAGATATGAGCTCATTGAACAATATGTGACTAGTATGGATGGTAATGAGTATGTTATGCCTATGCCTACCTTGGTATCATGAGCATGTGGATTATTGATAAAATGTTGTTGTTGTGTACTTACTTATATGCAACTTACTAAGCTTTTATGTTTACTGCCTTTCCTTTCCATTTCCTTACAGTGCCACCTAACTAGCTCAAGGATTCCAGAAGTCAGAGATTTTGATCAGATTATCAACCGAAGTATTCGGTATATTTGGATTTATATTTTTGAATATGGCATGTATAGGTCTTAAAACTTTATTATTTTGTGTCTTTGAGAATGGGCCAAATGTGTTGGCTTGGGTTGGAAACCTTTTAATTTGTATTAAGCTTTGAATGACAGTAATATTCATTTTGAATTTATAAAACATGCATTGTCATGGTTGAATGAATGTCTATTATGGTTGATTTAGTTATAGGAGTTATACTTGTTTCGATATTGGCGGGTATTTACATGGAACTATATGTGTAAGGGTGGCAATGAGGCTTGGTAAATAGCCTTATACTGTCCACATGGGTATGCACACGGGCGTGTGTCTAGGCCGTATGTGACACACGGTCTGCCCCATGGGCATGTGGTTTGGCTTGGTGTCCCCTACACGTCAAAATTTTTGAGTCAGTATGCATGGTATTAAACAAACGGGTAGAGACACGGCCGTGTCTCTCAGCCGTGTAGAGGACATGGCCCAGTACATAGGCGTGTGCCTTGGCTGTGTGACATTATGAGCATGCTGACATTAGAAACAAAATGACCAGGTTTTTGCACACGGGCTAGGACACGGGTGTGTCGTGGCCATGTGAGGGACATGGGCCAATGACACAGGCATGTGCCTGGCTATGTGAAAACCCCTGTAGGTGTGAATTAGAAATTAATTCTACACGGGCGTGTCCTAGGGTGCTTAGGCTGTGTGAGCTACACGAGCCACCAGTACGACAATGTTGAGTTGATCACACGAGCGTGTGCCCTGTTTTAAGGACAAAATTTTCATAGTTAGTTTAAGGACCCGGTATAGTCCCGAATGGTTCTCAACAGTCGATTTGAGGCTCGTAGGCCGATAATAATAAGTTAATGTAGAAATTGAAAAAAGTTTTAAATTTTGATCGAGTCTTGGTGACTTGAAATTGGTTGTATGTATGAGATCAAGTTAGGTAATTCCTTGTGCTCCTTCTTGGCTTGGGTTATGAGTATAAGGTGTTACATTTAGTGGTATCAGAGCTATAGTTTAGTCGGTTCTAGGACTAACCTCGCGAGAGTACGTGAAATGCATAATGTTTGATGAACTATCATCCACACTTGAAGAGTGCGTGAAATGTACAGTGTCACTTCTACGAGATTCGACTTATGAGTGGTGGAACACTCTCGTGTCCGTCGTACCGAGAGAGAGGATCACGTGGGAGTTCTTTCAGGAGGAATTTCGGAAAAATTATATTAGCCAAAGATTTATCGACCAAAAGAGGAAAGAATTTTTAGAGCTAAAGTAAGGTCAAATGTTAGTGACGGAATATGAACGTGAGTTTGTGAGGCTTAACAAGTATGCACGGGAGTGCGTATCTACGGAAGCCACAATATGTAAGAGGTTTGAGGATGGCCTCAATGAAGATATCCGAGTGTTTGTTGGAATTTTAGAGATGTGAGAATTTGTAGCACTTGTTGAAAGAGCCTGTAAGGCCGAAGAGTTGATTAAAAAAATAAGGAAAGCAGCTTTTGAGTTGCGGGATTCAAATAAGAGATAGATTTCGAAATCACATCAGTCGTCATCCAAAAGATCAAGAGAGTTTACTACCCAATCGAATGCTTCGGTGGAGTATTCAAATAGGAGCAAGAACCAGCAGAACACAATTTCAAAAGCCCAGACCACTTCAGTCGTAAGTGTTGGTAGCACTCTGCCAAATAGGCCAGACTGCTAGCAATGTGGAAGGCATCATTTTGGAGAGTGTTGAAGTAA
Organism: Gossypium arboreum; assembly: GCF_025698485.1. Taxonomy (NCBI): domain Eukaryota; kingdom Viridiplantae; phylum Streptophyta; class Magnoliopsida; order Malvales; family Malvaceae; genus Gossypium; species Gossypium arboreum. Next base: position 63,862,889 of record NC_069077.1, read on the forward strand.
TGAAAGGGGCTATTTCAAGTGTTGATCATTGGAACACTTCATCCATGATTGTCCCGATTTGGATGAGAGAGAGAGAAAACAAGATGTGAAAGCAAGTAGTGCTCCCTTGAGGGGTAGATTACAAAAGAACCCCGAAAGTGGGGCTAGTAGTAGAGGCACGCCAAGAGATGCTGCGATGAGGTCCTAGGGCAGAGCGCCTACAAGGACTTATGCTATTTGAGCTCGGGAATAGGCAGAGCCTCTCGACGTGATCATGAGTACCTTTTCTATCTATGAAATATCTATTGTTGCTTTATTGACCCGAGATCTACTCACTTTTTTATTTGTATGGATTTGATATCTCGTATGAGTATGCAAGTAGAGTCCACTAAGTTTGTAATAAAAGTGTCCAATTTAGGCAGACATGTACTAGTGGACCAAGTATGTAGAAATTGCCCTTTGACAATTAGAGGTCATTGTTTTCTGGCTAACTTGATGTTACTACCGTTTAATGAGTTTGATGTAATCCTTAGAATGGATTGGTTAACTGTTCATAGTGTTGTAGTGGACTGCGAGAAGAAGATAATTGAGTTGAAATGTGAAGACGGGAATGTTCATCAAGTTGGACCATATGAGTCAGATAATCTACTTGTAGTAATATCGTCCTTGACTACCAAAAAATATTTGAGGAAAGGATATAAGGCTTATCTAGCTTTTGTGTTGAATACTCAAGTGTTTGAGTTAAAGATTGAATCAGTACCAGTGGTTCTTGAGTTTACAGATGTATTTCTAGAGGAATTACCTGGATCACCTCCAGTGAGGGAAGTTGATTTTGGAATTGAGTTGGTCCCTAGAACGACACCTATCTCAATTGCTCCATATAGGATGGCTCCAACAGAATTGAAGGAGTTGAGACCACAGTTGCAAGAGTTAACGTACAAGGGCTTCACGAGGCCGAGCTTTTCCCTATGGGGTGCTCTAGTACCCTTTGTGAAGAAGAAAGATGGATCGATGAGGTTATGCATCAACTATAGGAAGCTCAACAAGGTAACAGTGAAGAGAAAATATCCTTTGCCAAGGATCGATAATATATTTGATCAGTTAAAGGGGGCCACTATATTTTCCAAGATCGATTTGAGGTTTAGCTACTATCAGCTAAGGGTTAAAGAGTTCCTCGTTAAGCCTTTCAGGTTGACTAATGCCCTGGCGGTTTTTATAGATCTGATGAACCGCATTTGTAGGCCATATTTGGATAAGTTTGTCGTCGTCTTTATTGATGACATACTGATTTATTCGCATGATGAGAATGAGCACACAGAGCATCTAAGAGTTGTGTTGCAAACCTTGAGAGACAAGAAATTGTATGCCAGGTTCAGTAAGAGTGAATTTTGGCTTAATGTGGTCGGGTTTCTAAGACACATTGTGTCAGGTCACGGGATTAGAGTTGACCCAAGCAAGATCTCGGCCATTGTGGAGTGGAAACCACTGAGGAATGTGACTGAGGTCCGAAGCTTTTTGGGTTTAGCTGGATACTACAAACGATTTGTAAATGAATTCTCTATGATAGCTATGCCAATGACAAGGCTATTGCACAAGGATGTCAAGTTTGATTGGATAGAAAAGTGTCAACAGAGTTTCAAGAAATTAAAGGCCCTGTTGATCAAAGCCCCAATGTTAGTGCAACCTGAGTCAGGCAAGGAGTTTGTGTTATATAGTGACGCCTCCTTGAATGTTTTGGGGTGCATGCTTATGCAAGAAGGTAGAGTCATAGTTTACACATCAAGACAGCTGAAGCCACATGAGAAAAACTACCCGACGCATGATTTAGAGTTGGCTACCATAGTATTCGCATTGAAAATTTGGAGACACCATCTTTATGGCGAGAAGTGTTGGGTGTTCACTGATCACAAGAGCCTTAAGTACTTGATGACCCAAAAGGATTTTAACCTAAGACAATGATGATGGTTAGAGCTAATAAAGGATTACGAGTTGATTATCGACTACCAGGAAAAGCGAACGTGGTTGCCGACGCATTGAGTAGGAAATCATTATTTGCGCTAAGAGCAATGAATGTCAGTATGGCCTTGTCTAATGATGGTTTGGTTCTAGCGAAACTGAAAGCTAGATCGATGTTTCTTCAAGAGATCCGTGAAGTTTAGAAAGGTGATGAAAAATTGCAAGCCAAGAGAACTCAGTGTGAGTCTAGAATCGAATCAGATTTTCGTATTAGTACTGATGAATGTATAATATTCAAAGACAGAGTTTGTGTACCCATGGACAATGAGCTTATTTAGAAGATTCTGAGAGAGGCACATAGTGGTTGTTTGTCTATCCACCCAGGCAGTATGAAAATGTACAACAACCTCAAGAAAATGTATTGGTGGTCGGGTATGAAAAGAGACATTTCAGAGTTTGTGTCTATGTGCCTAGTGTGTCAGCAAGTGAAGGCTGAACACCAAGTACCTTCGGGTCTACTTCAGCCTATCATGGTCCCTGAATGGAAGTGGGATCCGATCACTATATATTTCGTGACGGGTTTGCCGGTAACCTAGAAAAAAAAAAGATGTTGTTTGGGTTGTTGTTGATAGGCTAACAAAGTCGGCACACTTCATACCTATGCGTACCGATTACTCCCTTGAGAGATTAGCCGACTGTATGTTTTCGAGATCGTGAGACTATACGGGGTGCCCATATCGATTATTTCAAACAGAGACCTGAGATTTACCTCGAGGTTTTGGAAATAGCTATAAGAGGCATTGGGAACAAAGTTGAGTTTTAGCACAGCTTTCCATCCGCAAACCGATGGTCAGTTAGAGAGAGTAATTTAGATATTGGAGGACATGTTGTGGTGTTGTGTCCTTGAGTTCCAAGGTAGTTGAGAAAAGTATCTACTGTTGGTTGAGTTCGCCTATAATAACAGTCATCAGACAAGTCCAAAAATGGCGCCTTATGAGGCTTTGTATGGACGAAAGTGTCAAACACCCTTATATTGGACCGAGCTTAGAGAGGTTCAAATTCATGGGGTTGATTTAGTCAAGGAAACTGAAGAGAAAGTTAGAGTGATTGGTGACTAATTGAAGGCCGCCTCAGATAAATAGAAATCCTATGCGGATTTGAAATGAAAGAAAATTGAATTTCAAGTCGGTGATAAGGTATTTCTGAAAGTGTCCCCGTGGAGAAAAGTTCTCAAATTTAGTAGAAAGGGTAAATTGAGTCCTCGTTCTGTATGGCCTTATGAGGTTATCGAGAGAGTAGGACCGATTGCATATCGATTGACTTTACCACCAGGGTTAGAAAAGATTCACGACATATTTCATGTTTCCATGCTACGTCAATATAGATCAGACCTTTCGCATGTGATTTCGCCATCAGAGGTTGAAATTCATTTGGACATGACTTACGGTGAAGAGCCCGTCAGGATTTTAGCTCAAAAAGTCAAACAGTTGAGAAATAAGAGTATGGCACTTGTGAAAGTTTTGTGGCATAGACATGGAGTCGAGGAAGCCACATGGGAACCCAAAGAGACTATGAGAGATAAGTATCCGAACTTATTCACCGGTAAGATTTTTGAGGATGAAAATCCCTAAGGGGGGAGAAATGTAATAGCCCGATTTTGGGGTTAGTCAGAATAGTGGTCTCGAGACCACAAATTTGAAGTCGAGTAAATTATTTTATTATTATTTTAGAGTCATAGTATGATTATAGGAGTGCATGAAAAATTTGGTGAGTTAATTTTAACATTTGTGAGCACAATTGTGAAAAAGGACTAAATCACATAAACTGGAAAAGTCTTGAATTGATAGCTAAGGGTGTTAAATAGCTAGAGAACCAAAATTGGGGGTATTTAAAGGGCAATTAGACCTTTAAATGAAAGCATAGCCGGCCATGAGACAAGGAAATCAATTAGTCATACTGTTAAGTTTTGATGACATTAGCAAATTGAGTAAAATAAAGAAAAGTTGTCATCTTTCCTTTTCTTCTCCCATATACCACCGAATATCAACCATTGAAAGGGGTTTGAAAGCTCAAAATTTTCAGCTACTTAGTTGACTCACAAGTAAGTGATTTCCATACCCTTTGTTGATGATTTTTGCATTTTTGAGACCCTTGAAGCATGAGCTTTCAAATGAGGGGTATATCTTACAAAATGGTTGAAGGTCTAGGGTTTTTCCATGAGATAATTTAGGGTGTTTTTGAAAAATTTATGGAAGAATATGAGTCTTAGTTGTGTAATAGACAACTTTTGTGAAAGGTGTTACTATGAAAACACCTAAAAGGACCATTTTGCACAAGTTGTAAAATGAATGATAAATGTGCGAAATAAAGAGAATTTGGGGTTGCTATAAGAGTAAAAAGAGTTCAGCTAAGCTTAAGATGCGAAGGAATTCAATAAAAATTAATTTTTGGGCATAGGGGTAAACTAGTCATTTTGCTAAAGTCTAGGGGAAAAATGGTCATTTTATCGAAGATGTGAATTTTTAAATGCTTAATTTTATTTAGTGATTAAATGACTGCATTTTTCTACTTTAGATCAAGAATTGCCAAATTCAAACCTAGACCGGGGGAAAACCAAACAAATTGACAAAACCAACTAGTCACCATATTTTGTAATCCGAGGTAAGTTGTATGTAAATAATACAACTATATTACTAATTTATATGTTGAATTGTATTTGAATTAATATAGCATGAATTGCTTGATTGTGGAATTGAGATGGTATGATGATAATAGAGATAGTAGAGTTCTTGCTCAAACCTAGGAAATAAATTAGATATTCATGCTGTGACGTTTAGGTCATTTGTGATTGAGCTAGTGTAAGACATGTCTGGGACATGCATCGGCCACCTTATGAGAGCTAGTGTAAGATCATGTCTGGGACATGGGATCAACATTGAGACAAGAGCTAGTGTAAGATATGTTTGGGACATGCATCGGCCTCGAGATGTAAGCCAGTGTGAGACATGTCTAGGACATGCATCGGCTGCGAGATGATAGTCAGTGTAAGACCATGTCTAGGACATGGCATTGACTTGAGATATGAGCCAGTGTAAGACCATGTCTGGGACATGGCATCGGCACCTTACCCACGTTTGAGGCTTAATGAATATCTGGTAGTGTTCCAAATGGTTCAACAGTGAATGTTATGTTCTTAAGCTAATGAGGAAAGTATAACCGTGTTGTGAGTGGTACAAGTACCTAATTGGTACATATGAGATATAAGCTCATTGAACAATATGTGACTAGTACGGATGGTAATTAGTATGTTATGCCTATTCCTACCTTGGTATCATGAGCATGTGGATTATTTATAAAATGTTATTGTTGTGTACTTACTTATATGCAACTTACTAAGCTTTTATGCTTACTGCCTTTCCTTTCCATTTCCTTACAGTGCCGCCTAACTAGCTCAAGGATTCCAAAAGTCAGAGATTTCAATCACACTATCAACCGAAGTATTCGGTATATTTGGATTTATATTTTTGAATATGGTATGTATAGGACTTAAACTTTATTATTTTGTGTCTTTGAGAATGGGCCAAATGTGTTGGCTTGGGTTCAAAACCTTTTAATTTGTATTAAGCTTTGAATGACAGTAATATTCATTTTGAATTTATAAAACATGCATTCTCATGGTTGAATGAATGTCTATTATGGCTGATTTAGTTAGAGGAGTTATACTTGTTTCGATATTGGTGGGTATTTGCATGGAACTATATATGTAAGGGTGGCAATGAGGCTTGGTAAATAGCCTTATACTGTCCACACGGGTAGACACACGGGCGTGTGGTTCGACCATGTGGAGGATACTTCCCAGCACACGGGCGTGTGCCTTGGCCGTGTGACATTATGAGTATGCTGACGTCAAAAACAGAATATCCAGGTTTTTACACATGGGCTAGGATACATGCGTGTCGTGGCCGTGTGAGGGACACGGGCTAATGACACAGGCGTGTGTTTGGCCGTGTGAAAACCCCTGTAGGTATGAATTAGAAATTAATTCTACAAGGGTGTGGGACACGGGCGTGTCCCTGGGTGCTTAGGCCGTGTAAGCCACACTGGCCATCAGCACGACCATGTTGAGTTGGTCATACGGACGTGTGCCCTGGTTTAAGGACAAAATTTTCATAGTTGGTTTAAGGACCCGGTATAGTCCCAAATGGTTTTCAATGGTCGATTTGAGGCTCGTAGACCCATAATAAGAAGTTAAAGTAAAAATTGAAAAAGTTTTAAGTTTAGATTGAGTCTCGGTGACTTGAGATTGGTTGTATGTATGAGATCAAATAAGGTAATGCCTTGTGCTCTTCCTCGATGTGGGTTATGAGTATTGGGTGTTACAGCGATGGTATCTAACAATACATTTGCCTTGCATAACTTGCAGGATTATTGTGATTAAACTGTTTCGAGGTAGAAATACATTTTTACCTCACGTAATCTTTTATGTGCTTATAAGACTAAATTAATTGTTTTAATTGGTATAGAGATATGTATAAGAGATTATTTTATTTTCATAAGTATGTATTTGCATTAACACATTTGCCTATTAAAATTTGTTTAATCGGTTGAATTGACATAGAGATATAGTCAAAAGATGAATGGATTTTGGTAGGTGAGTATGTCCATAAGTTAGGAAATTACCAAGTTGCCGTGAATTTATTTGTAACAACATAAACATGAGTTCAAAAATCCTAAGTTAAGAAATGTGATTAATCTAACACAATTATGTCATCTTGATTAAATTATCTTTTGAAATTGTTCATTGGAACTTTATTTTATTTTATTTATTTTATTTCTTCAAACAAAATATTTTCTTCACCAAAGTGTTTTAAATTGCATTCATAAATAATTCTTTTCACAGTCCCTGTTGCTACGATAATTCGACATTTACTTGTCACTTTATTACTTGTTACGATTGCATATACTTGCACATTTTCGTCGTTCCAAGTTTTTGGCGATATTGCTAGGGACTGTTTTAAAAGACATTATTTGTGAAATTGTTAATTTTGCATTTTGGTTTATTTTTCTATTAAATTTTAATTCCATTTTCTTGTGTGTGTTTCAGGTATTTATGAGTATCGATGAAATTATTGACTTACTTCTTGTAAACCTTGAAATTGAAAGGACTTTCTAGCAAAGAAGAAGACAAGCAAACCAAAAAAGGACCAAAGATATGAATTTCAAAAATCCAGGAACAACATTCGCTTATAATACTCACAATCCGATCTTTTTTGCCGATGATAGAGAGTGTGCCATTCAACAATATGTCATTCCTCTATTCAACGAGTTCAATCAGAGTATTAGGAGACCCAAAATCGAGGCACAACAATTCGAGCTGAAGCTAGTCATGTTCCAAATTTTGCAAAATATGGATCAATTTAGTGGGATTCCTACTGAAGATCCACATCTTCATCTTCGGCTATTCATGGAAGCGAGTGACTCATTTAAACTAGCCGGGGTGACTGAGGACGCCTTGAGACTGAGATTATTTTCATACTCCTTAAGAGATAGAGCAGGAGCGTGGTTGAACTCCCTACCGTCTGGTTCCATAACTACATGGCAAGAGTTGGTTGAACATTTCTTAATGAAATATTTCTCTCCATCTTTAATCGCCAAGATCCTAAATGAAATCACTTCATTTCAGCAACTTGATGAAGAATCTTTATATAAGGCATGGGAGCGATTCAAGGAGTTATTACAAAAGTTCCCTTATCACAACATTCCTTGCTGCGTTCAAATAGAGACTTTCTATATTGGTCTCAATATTCATACTAGAATGATGGTGGATATTTTGACAAATGAAGCCCTTTTTTCTAAGTCTTATAATTATACTTACGAGATTATTGAAAGAATTGCCAGTAATAACTATCAGTGGCCAACCAACCCAGCAGCCTCAGAAAGATGAGCAGCAGGAGTACATGAAGCAGACACACTTGCTTCTGTGGAAGCCCAGGTATCCTCTATGTCTTCTATGCTTAAGAACAAAATTGTTAATGGTTTCAATGGTAATCTGTCAGGCTAGCTGTCGAACCAATTCGAGAATATTTCTTGTGAATACTGTGGAGATGGCCATTTCTCTGAAAATTGCCATTAAATTAAGAGTCAAATTATTACATGGGATATCAGAATTAGAATGGTCCGCAATCAACTTTTTACAACTCTTCATGGCAGAATCATCTAATTTCTGAGTAATCAATGGGTGGACCATAGTGACTTTGTTATGCCATTTCGACCAAATTATCCATTTGAATATTCTTAAAAAGTGCAACAACCCCCACCAACTGAATCTTCATGTGATCTTGAGAATCTACTGAAGGCATACTTAGCAAAGATTGATACCACTTTAAGAAATCTGGAGAATCAAAGGGGTCAGCTAACCAATAAACTTCGAAATAAACCCCAAGGTATTTGGCCAAGCGACACAGAAAATCCAAAAATTATGGGAAAAGAACATTTCAAAGCAGTCTCTCACAAATAAACCACATTTGAATAATAAAGAGATTGATGGTATCTCAAAGAAAATTCAGAAGAGTAATATCACGCATACTCAGTAAAAACAAATGTGACAAAGACAATATAATTTTGCATATTCACAATTCAGGGCTTCAATCAGTAGAAGTAGAAAATGATATCATATTAACCTTATCATCCAATCTTATGTTAATCATGATGAATTAGGAAGCCCAAGTAAGATAGAGCAAAATTGCTCATGAATCAACTAGACTTACAGTAATTCCATCTAATATAATTAGCTAGCTTTCAAATATGATAAATATTCATCTGAACATGAACAATTTCATATGCCTCTGAGAATAATAGTACTTATAGAGTACCCAAAACATATTGTTGTAATATCCCTGATTATAACAGCTGCATTTAAATATCTATGCAATTTCATCACTATTCCACTAACTAATAAAGTCATCAGTAATCTTACATTATTCAGTTCACTAAAACAGTCAATTCGGTAGAATTTTCAGCTTGTCCATTCTATAAATATCATATCTGAATAAGTCATTTAGTCATGAATAACTTCTTCCTTAAAAATGACATCACATATTCAGAGTAATCATCAGAAAAGTTTGATATCTCTTTTAATACCGTCTTTACTTATTAACCCATTCTCAATTTTAACTAAATTATAAATCATTTAGCCTTCGAACCCTTCTTTCACGCTTATGAACTTAATCAATATAGATCTTGCGAATTTCATTGTATAAAACTGTACTGGTGAGGGGGTGGAGATTGTAAGCCTCTAAATTTAACTTTGATATATATACTCATATAACATAACATTTATCATTCTCATGTACTATAAAACATTTATCCGTACCTTTTCAAATTTTGTTTCATCATAAGTAACATTTTACTCAGATACTTGAGTATCTCTTTCGGAATCATCAGAATTAGCTCGACTGGAAAGCATCTCTGTCTATTTGTGAAACAATTTTCATCATAGTTGGGAGATATCACACTATCACAGGTTATATAATGGCATGTATTTCTAGACTCCACATACGCTACATTTAGTCTGAGAACCGAATAAACCATAGTTCTGATACCACTAAATGTAACACACCTAATCCCGTATCTGTCCTGGAACAGGGTTACGGAGCATTACCAAAACTTTCAGAACATTTACAAATAAATCATGTCAATCCCTTTTCTTTTTCCGAGATAATTCATAGAGTCCCTGAAATGGACCTTCGAGGCCCAATACAATCATTAGAATTGAGTCGAGGCCCAAGGAGCAGGTCTCACACGCCTGTGTGGTCCAAGGGACACACTCGTGTGACCTTGGAACACACTCGTGCTACAGGCCATGTTCGACCACGTGTAACTATTTGACTTGTGCACACGGTCGTGCCACACGTCCATGTGCTAGGCCGTGTGGTTAATTAAATTATTTCAAAATTATGTGCAATTTTCACACGGCCAAGACACACACTCGTGTTCCAGGCCGTGTAGCACACACAGCTGAGATACATGCCCATGTCTCTGCCCATGTGCTCAACTTTGAGCATTCTGTTTTCTCAAATTTAAGGTGCAGGGGACACACAGCTTAACCACACCCATGTACTAGGCCGTATGTCACACACAGTCTAAACACACGCCCGTGTGTCTGCCCGTGTGGACAAAATAAAGCCATTCCTAGCTTTATTTCTCAGCCAAAATCATACCAAATTTGTGCACCAAACTTACATCCAAATACCAACTAGCCCAAGCATTGAATTCAAGCAATTTATAACATCTAACATGATATATTGTCACATGTATTCATGCTTAAATCTTACCTTTCTCAATCAATCAATAAGAAACACTTATGTTATATCCATAAAGTAACCTTAAATACATATATATACATGTACCAAAACATAATCATCACTAGTCATTCCAATGGCTAGATTACAATAATCATTTAAATTTACATGCGAATATGACCAATATAACCTATACATGCCATTATAACTATAATTGCTTTACAATATTGTACCAACATGGGCTGATAGATAGTGTGAGTGATCTCCGCTAAGCTTCCAATCTAACAAGCTTCCGATTTACTCTAAAAAAGGGAAATAAAACTAAGTAAGCATAAAATGCTTTTAACTTACCATTCATTCTATTTTGAGGTAACTATGTAAGGCCTATTGAATCAATTTGACCTCAAGCCTACACATATCCTCATTGCCCTTGTTAGTTATATATTTCATAATAACATCAAAACATAAATGGGCTCAACAACAATCAAGTTTTCATGCACATATGTTGTCCATAACATGTATTCATTTAACATGTATAAATCATCTTTTTATATTACAAGTATAATTTCATAATGTTCATCTCGAGTTCAGATTATTTCATGTCAGAACTTTACTCTTATCATTCGAAACATCAAGGTCACATGACTAGTAGTACACTCAAGATGTACCTATAATCAAGGATGAACATTCTCATCAAATAATTTCCATGTACAAATATCATCATCTCATACTTTCATATATCACTTGTCATGTATCATCATTTTCTTATATTTCAAACGGATACATGTAATCACTTATTTAGTTATTCATATCTTCTCATGTTTGGAATTGTCACCTATTGAATTTATATGAAATATCAATGGATACACAGGTAGTACACTCGAGGTGTACAAATCAAGATCTGTCAGTTCATGTCCAATGGTACTCACAAGGTACTATTTCAGAGAGAACACTCTCGAGCTACACATGTATAAAACAGGATTACCAGTCCAGGCTAAATCCTTCTTATGACATATGCTCTAAAGAGCTTGATTTGGATTACCCGTCTAGGCTAAATCCAATCCATAACATATGCTCGAGAGGACTTATATTAGGATTACCCATCCATGCTAAATCTTTCTGTAATGAGGTCAATAGGATTACTCTTCCGAGCTAAATCCCGTCAGTAACAAATGCAGGACCTCATTTATTTCGAGAAACCACATATTCATCGATTTTCCATTTATTCAATTGGGATTTAAATATTTTTCAAGCATTATAGTGCATGTGATTATTTCATACATCCATAACATTCATATAATTCAAGTAAACACATTTCACATTCATTTCAAGCATATAAGTGACTTTTTTATCATTTATCATTTATCGGTATTACTATTGATCAGGCTTTGTCAGATATATTTTCAATGTCATATATATATGATATTTATATAATTCACAAACACAATTTTTATTTCAAGCATATAAATATACACAATTTAGTTACACGAAATTACCTCGACAAATGTGTTCGTGTACGTAAAATCTACTAATCCGTCATTTTCGTCTTTTCCTCGTTCTAGCTCTGAATTTGGTCTATCCAGATCTATACGAGTAAATTTTGCATCAATTTATGACATTTTATATTCAAGCAAACTCAATTTGCATCCTAGGTAAAATTACCGTTTTGCCCCTAACTTTTCCATAAATTCCCATTTCATCCCTAGGCTCGAAAAATTGAAATTCATGTAACTTACTCCCTATTCCAAGCCTAACCGAAATTTCAACGTAAGATTTATAGCACATATTTTCTATAAATTTCAAAAATTTTCTTCAATTTACATTTTAGTCCCTAAATCATGTTTTCATCAAAAATCACTTTGTAAAAGTTGTTTATCTATCAACAACCTTTTATTTTCTACCATAAAATTCTAATTTTCAGCATATTCATCCATGATCTAATTTCCATACTTTGATAACTTCTCAAATTGATCCCTCAAATAGATAGATTAAGCTCTCACAATTTCAAAAACTTCTAAATTACTAAAAACGGGACAAGAAAACTTTCCCAATTTGGCCAAGAAAGTTTCTTCTCTCTCTCCTAGGGTTTCCATGGAATATTTTTGGGGAAAAAATATAAAATTTATTTCTATTTCTATTTAATTAATTTATCATCTTTAATAATTTTGATTTTTGATTTAGTCCTTATCCTTTTTCTAATTTTCCATGGATGAATCATCCAAAAATATCTACTAACTTTTTATTAATGGTCTAATTACTATATAAGGACCTTAAGTTTTGAATTCCATAGCTATTTGATCCTTCTAGCTACTAGAATTCAACTTTTCCATTTTATGCGATTCGGTCATTCCAGTAATTAAACATACAATCAGTAAAATTTTCTTATCAAAATTTTCACATGACATTTCCATCATATTACGAACCATAAAAAAATTAAAATAAATTTTATTTTTTGGCTTGGATTTTTGGGCCTGAAACCACTGTTACGATTTCACTGAAATTGGGTTGTTACAACTCTCCCCCCTTAAAGAATTTTCGTCCTCAAAAATTTTACCAGTAAAGAGATTCAGATATTACTTTCTCATAGTTTCCTCCAGTTCCTAGGTAGCTCATTCTATATCATGTCATTGTCAAAGAACTTTTACTAATGCTACCTTTTTTATTTCTCAGTTTTTCTCTTCAAATGCCAAAATTTCAATAAATCTCTCATTGTAAGTCGTGTCAGGCAAAATTTAACATTTATTAAAGTAATAACAGATGATGGGTCTAATCAATACTGTCATAACACATATACACATAAGAACATTGTGAATTCTATAAAGCTCTAATAATATTACAAATCAATATGCAACAGGCCCAATTCTTTTCAATAATCTTATATAACCCAATACACTATAGACTTAATTTGCCTTTACGGCTAAATCATAGAACTTTCTTCCTTGATGAAACTTTGAAAAATTTTATGTCGCCAATTGGAAACTCAATTTCTTTTCATCTTAGATTTATATAGGATTTCTGATGATCAAATACTGTTTTTATACTGTCTCAAATCACTTTCACCTTTCTTTGGTTTCAATGAATCTAACCAACTACATGTATCTTTTCCCACTGAGCTCAGTCCAAAACACCGGAGTTTTACATTATAACCATATAAAGTCTTATATGATAAAATTTTTATACTTGACCGTTAACTGTTACTATATATGAATTCAGCTAACGACAAATATTTCTTTTTCAATTGCCTTTGAATTCTAAAATACAGCACCAAAACATAATTTCAAAAATTTGAATCGTATGTTTAGATTGATCTTTTGTCTGAGAAAGAAATATGGTGCTAAAATGTAACCGTATACCCAAAGCTTCTTGTAACTTATTTCAAAATCGGAATATGAATTGTAGATCTCTATCAGAAATAATAGAAACTAGCACATCATATAATCTAACAGTCTCAAAAATAGACAATTCAAACAATCTATTAAATGAGAAATCCATTCATACCAGGATAAAATGTGCAGGCTTCATCAAACAATTGATAGTTATGCAAATAATATTTTTTTTTCATTTTCATAGATAGGGAGAATCCTAATATAGAATTCATAGTAACTTTGTCCCATTTCCATTTCGGTATTTTCACTGACTATAACCATCTTGAAAGTATTATCTCTATCTTGCTGATACATCCAGCCTATAAATATAGATTCAGAAATACAACCTTTCATTCCGAGCTACCAGTACATCTTATTTTTTTTTCAAATTGTTGTGCATCTTATCATTTCCCAAATAAATAGACATAGTGCCACTATGATCATTCATGTAAAAGTTTCTGTAAAAGTTCCAAATTCTTCATTACACAGGATCTATCTCGGAATAACAGACAATCATCATATTTAAATCTGCTATCCTCATTCAATAATTATCTCATTTTGTACCCATTTAACTTACAACTCATTATCACTTTTCTAGGCTTCACAAATTTGTTGTAGAAACATCAGCTTAGCTTTAATCTTAGATAAATTATTATTTCATCAGACAATAGCAATCGAGTATTTATTGCTCATAAAGCAAACAAAGAATTTCCTACTCAAAATATCAGCAACTATATTTACTTTTCCTGAATGATAATCAATTATCAAATTAGGGTCTTTTAATAATTCAATGTAACACTCCTTACCCGAGACCATCGCCAGAGTCGAGCACAAGGTGTTACCAGACTTATCTTACCTGTTTGGGGCATAAAAAAATTTACTTTTTTTAAAAAAATTAATTTGCTCACATTCATCCAATAAATCCCTAAAAAGGGCTCTCGAGGCCCCAAAACGTGCAATTGGAATGGTTCGAGACCAAATTGGGAACATTAAAAAATTTTTGATTACTTACACAAATCAATACAATTTATTTCACTATTCATAGTAAAACTGTCCATCTGTGTAACAATCACTAAATTAATTATATCTCAAGTTACGAAACTTGAATTTTAAATCCGTAAATTTTCCCTGAGACTAGACTCATATATCTTCTTACCATAATTTTTCCAGAATTTTTTGTTTGACCAATTAGTACAGTTTATCCATTAAATGTTCCCTTGTTTCGCAATTCAGCGGACCTAACCTCTCTCCACTAAAAATTGATTATCTCATTATACAGAAATTAGATACGTTTCCATTTGTTTCTAATGAAAATAGACTCACTAAGGAATCTAGACATTTAAACTTTGACTTATAATTCTTTTTTTACAATTTCTAGTGATTTTCCAAAGTTGGAATAGGGGATCACAAAGTCACTCTGAACCAGTTTTACAGAAATTTAAATATCTCAGAATATAGACTTCCTTTGCGTGCTCTGTTTCTTTCCTATGAAAATAGACTCAATAAGCTTTAATTCTATGATGTGATCATAGCTCGGGAAATCACTACTGAATCCATTAAGCTTCCACGAGGACCTATAACTCGATCACGAGCTAAGAAATTTCAAAAAGTGTTAGCAAGCTATGTTGATCGAGGTTGGGGAGAGCAAGAAGCCGAATCCAATAGCCATGCATGGAACAGCTCAATTGGCATCACTTGCAATTTATTGCAAGTTGAACTTGAATTTTAATAGACTCATCTAATTTTAATAAATGAGTTGCTGGACGTTATTCAACTCGTCTTAGTTTATTTTAGTTTAATTAATAGAGTTTTTGTTGAACTTTGTTTAATAAGTGTTACTCATAATTAATCTAGTTACTAGGATTATTTATGGATGCATGGTTTAAGTTTAATTAATTATGCTTCTATTAATTTAACTAGTTGCTGGAATAATTGTTGCATGGGTTTTAGCCATTTATCTCAGTTAAGTGTTTAATGAGAGCATGTTCAATAAGTGTTTAAATGTGTTTAATAAGTTCAATTTAATGTGTTTAAATGCAAGTAACTCTTCAACTCATAACTGTTACAATTCAAGGGTGTTACACATTCAATAAAGTGGCTTTTCAAGTCATTTTCGGTTACAAACAAGGAGGCTGTTACAAATGAGGTTTTATACATCATTTAAGGAGCTTTAAGGAGCATTATATCATCCTTTTATTTCAGCAGCAACCTCTTCATCTACCAGTCATTTTTGCTACTTTAAAAATTAACTCAAAGCATTCAAAATACCTTTAAGGAGTTGGTGTCTATTGGCTAGCCAAGGGACAATTCAAGAGTCATTTTTCAAGCATTTACGGTCATTCATTCAGCTGAATTGAAGAGAATTCAAGAGTGGAGTTAGTTGATTCAAGAATCTCAAAAGACTTGAACTTTATTTCAGCCTTTAATTAGCACATTAATATGAATTCTTGTGACTATTCATCTAGCATATTCTAGCACTATAAATAGGAGAAATCAGTCTTTGTAAAAGAACCTTTGATGAATTTGATGATATCTTCTTAATTTGTAAGTGGTCAACTCCCATTGTTCTCCAAAGACTGAGTTGGCTTATCAAGCAACCCTTGTGGCATCAATTCTGTTTATTTTTTTAGAACTTATCACATGTATCCAAGTGTGGCGTTCACTAGACCGAGGTTCCTATCTTTGTAGATAGCGAGTTGAGGTTTACTATTAATGATCCTTACCATTTTTCCATCACCCTTTCAACCTAATTGCTTTCTAAGTTTTGGGTCAGCACGAATCTATTGTGTTGGTTCACTCTTAAGCTTTATCCTACCACCTACCATTGTTTCCCTAACCTTTTGAAACCTTTTCTTTTAGCTAATTTTTCAACCATTGTAAGCTTATTTTTAGTAATTTTTCAAAACCACGTCACTGTTGCTGTTTCCTAACTGTTCCATGGCCAACTCTTACTCTTTCATAGTTTATTTGCATCAAACCCCATTCAGGCATACATAATACCAGAACATGTTCTTATTTAGCTATATCATAAGCTAATCATTACCAAGTATTCACATGCCATTCTTTAATCATATCATAAGGACATGCACACAAAATAGTCAAGTCCCTATACATGCCATAACTTAAAGTATTTCTAGTCACAAAATGCCGAGATAACTCATTAATGGTGTGAGGTGATCTCTGATGTCCTTACAATTTTTTGAACTGGCTTTGTGATACTATAAAAAAAGGGAGAAAAGAAAGGGAGTAAGCTAAAGCTTAGTAAGTTTGCATGTAAAAGAAAATAACAACATTCTAAATGAATTATCAAGATAACCTAAACCTTTCTTAACATGGACTTATCGTACCTTCCCTTTGGCACACTCTTTGAATTGTTCGTTGAACCATTTGGAATACTAAGGATACACGGGTACCTTTCCTTTTTAAACTTACCATTTCCATGTCTTGATATGGTCTTACGTGTTATCCTTGCCTTATGAACTCACCATTGACATGCCTTGGCATGGTCTTACATGGGATCTTTGCCTTATAGTAGTTTATCAATGCCATGTCTTGACATGGTCTTACATGATTACCTTGCCTTGTAGAACTTACCAATGTCATGCCTTGGCATGGTCTTACTTGGTATCCTTAAACCCTAATGTCATGACATTTGTATCCTACACATTTCTTAGGCTCAACCGGGACTTTTAAGTATCATTTCTCTGTCAATTCTTGCTTGAATCATCAAGTAATAAATTTTAAAAATAAATATATAGATGCTTAAAAATAACATCGTTAATTATAAATAATAAAACATTGCACTTATTTACCGCAAACTTACCTCGATACAAAATACGATCAAATATTTTGATTTAGTTCTCAACCTTTTTCTTTCCTCGGTCTAACCTCGAATTTCATTCTTCTTGATCTATAATAGCAAATTTAACTTATTTAATATTCACATTTATCAAAATAGTCCTTAACTCTAACTTTGGGAAAATTATGATTTTGCCTCTAAACTTTTGCATATTTACACTTTTGCCCCAAGGCTCGGAAATGAATCTTTATCCCTAATTCTTATGTTTTATGACATGCTGATCATTTATTTACCTACGACAACATCAAATTCCTACTCTAACATGTACTTATGACCATTAGGTATTTTTACCGATTATGCCATTTTACTCGTTTTCACTTAAAATCGCTTAGCTCAAGTCGTTTAACATAATTTCAAGCTTCATATTCTACCAAAAAACATAAAATAAATACATTTCACCTATGGGTATTTTTCCAAATATGAACCCTAGGTTAAATTATTGCTAGAATAAGCTAAATCAAGTTACTGGGACTTCAAAAATGTAAAGAACACTAAAAACGGGGCTTGGAATCACTTACTATGAAGCTTGGAAGCTTGACAAAACCCTAGCTATGGAGAACCCTTGAACTTTCAGCCTAATGAAAAGGATGGGCACATTTTGCCATCTTTTTCCCTTTTTTAATCTTTTAATTACCAAATGACTAAAATAACCTTCATTAAAGCTTTAGTTTTTTTTATCTATGTATGTCCATTTTTGTCCATGAAAACCTAATGGTCTAATTACCATTTAAGGACCTTTACTTCAATTATACTCTTCAATTTAATCCTTTAGCATCTAAAACTTATATTTATCAACTTTTTCAATTAAGCCCTAGTATGCAAATTAAGCATGCTATCTATAAAATTTGCCATTGATACTCTAACCCATGCATCTAGTCACTCGGTATATTATAAAAATTAATCGGAATAAACTTTTCTATCTCAAATTCGTGGTTTCGCAAGCACTATTCTGTTTAGGCCCTATTTTGGGATGTTACATTCAAACCATCTACTCTGTGTCAGATTCAAATCTTTCCATACCATCGGGTGTTTTAAAATTTATGATCTGTATATATATATATATGATATTTTCACCATTCAGATACTATTACTAAATTCTCAGTGCAAACACAATAATTGTCAATTCAAGATCATATATCGGGTAATTCTTTTTCTTGTAGCTTTATCTTGCTGGAAGTATAGACCATTACTTTACTTTTCTTCATAAAAATACAGTCTAATCCATTCAATTATGTATCACTATGATAATAAATTCCTTACTCGATTCAGACTAAACTATAATTGATGCTTTGGTCATCAAGACTTCCAACTGATCAAAACTTTACTAACATTTGTCAGTCCATTCAAATCTTACATCTTTTTATAATATCCATACCATTAATGTAGCTATCATAGAAAACACTTTCACAAAAATTAAAAAGGATATCCAAGCTTTAAATTATTCCAAGGTCACATTCATCAGATAAGTTAAAACCATAATACTATAATAGATCGGATGTTTTCACAATATAAATGGAACAATACCTCAACCTCAATAATATTTTTCAAATAAAAAAGGAAAACCGAAAGTGGCTCCAATATCAATCAGTGAAATAATACAGTTTCTATAATCTGTGTTCCATATTACCAAATTCCCATGATCAAGTCAGAATTCATAACAGTAGTAAGTATAGTTACCACTGACCAATGAATATCTTTCACAGATAAACCAAGTTCGAATAATAAAGAGATTGATGGTGTCTCAGAGAAAATTCAAAAAAGTAATATCACGCATACTCAGTCGAAACAATTGTGACAAAGACAATATAATTTTGCATATTCGCAATTCAGGGCTTCAATCAGTAGACGTAGAAAATGATATCATATGAACCTTATAATCCAATCTTATATCAATCATGATGAATTAGAAAGCCAAAGTAAGATAGAGCAAAGCCGCTCATGAATCAACCAGACTTACAGTAATTCCATCTAATAATATTAGCCAGCATTCAAATATGATAAATATTGCATCTGAACATGAACAATTTCATATGCCTTTGAGAATAATAGAACTTATAGAGTACCCAGAAGATATTGTTGTAATATCCCCAATTATAACAGTTGCATTCAAATATCTGTGCAATTTCATCACTATTCCACTAACTAATAAAGTCATCAATAATCTTACATTATTCAGTTCACTGAAAGAGTCAATTTAGAAGAATTTTCGGCTAATCTGTTCTGTAAATATCATATCTGAATAAGTCGTTTACTCATGAATAACTTCTTCCTTAACAATGACATCACATATTCAGAATAATCCTCAGAAAAATCTGATATCTCTTTTAATACCGTCTTTACTTATTAACCCATTCTCAATTTTAACTATATTATGAATCATTCAGCTTTTGAACCCTTCTTTCACACTTATGAACTTAATCAAAATAAATATTGTGAATTTCATTGTATAAAACTGTATTGGTGAGGGGGTGGAGATCGTAAGCCTCTAAATTTAACTTTCATATGTATACTCATATAACATAATATTTATCATTCTCATGTACTATAAAACATTTATCCATACCTTTTTCAATTTTGTTTCATCATCAGTAACATTTTACTCAAATACTTGAGTATCTCTTTTAGAATCATCGAAATTAGCTCTATTGGAAAGCATCTCCGTTTATTTGTGAAACAAATTTCATCATATTTGGGAGATATCACACTATCACAGGTTATATAATGGCATGTATTTCTAGACTCCACATATGCTACGTTCAATTTGAGAACAAACTAAACCTGGCTTTGATACCACTAAATAAACACCCCTAATCCTATGTCCATCACTAGAATAGGGTTACGAGCATTACCGGAACTTTCAGAACATTTATAAATAAATCATGTCAATCACTGTTCTTTTTCTGAGATTAGTCATAACGTCCCTTAAATAGACCCTCAAGGCCCAATACGAGCATTAAAATAGAGTTGGGACTTAATCGAAGACTCTGAGAATTTTTAGTGAAATTTTAAAATTTTTCAAGGAGCAGGGCTCACACGCCCGTGTGACCCTGGGACACGCTCATGCTAGAGGCTGTGTTCAACCCCGTGTAACTCTCTAACTTGTACAGACGACCATGCCACATGCCCGTATGCCAGGCCGTGTGGTTAATTAAATTCTTTCAAAATTAGTGCAAGTTTCACACGGCCAAGACACACACCCATGTTCCAGGCCGTGTAGCACGCATGGTTAAGACACACGCTCATGTCTCTGCCCCTGTGCTAAATTCTGAGCTTTCTATTTTCTTAAATTTAAGGTGCATGGGACACACGGCCTAACCACACGCCCATCTACCTGGCCGTGTGTCACACACGGTCTAGACACATGCCCGTATGGATAAAATAAAGCCATTCCTATCTTTATTTCTCACCCAAAATCATACCAAATTCGTGCAGCAAACTTACATCCAAATAGCAACTAGCCTAAGCATTGAATTCAAGCAATGTATAACATCTAACATGATATATTGTTACATGTATTCATGCTTAAATCTTACCTTTCTCAATCAATCAATAAGAAACACTTATGCATAAAGTAAACTTAAATACATATATATACATGCACCAAAACATAATCATCACTAGCCATTCCAATGGCTAGATTACAATAATCATTTACATTTACATGCGAATATGACCAATATAACCTATACATGCCATTGTAACCATAATTATTTTACCATATTGTACCAACATGGGCCGATGGAAAGTGTGAGTGATCTCCGCCAAGCTTCCAATCTAACGAGCTTCTGATTTACTCTAAAATAAGGAAATAAAACTAAGTAAGCATAAAATGCTTAGTAAGTACGTATAACATGGTACTTAACTTACCATTCATTCTATTTTGAGGTAACTATGTAAGGCATATTCAATCAATTTGACCTCAAGCTCTACACATATCCTTTTCGCCCTTGTTAGTCATAAATTCCATAATAACATCAAAACATATATGGGCTCAACAACAATTAAGTTTCCATGCACATATGTTTTCCACAACATGTATTCATTTAAAATGTACAAATCATCTCTTTATATTACAAGTAAAATTTCATAATAGTTCATCTCGAGTTCAAATTATTTCATGTAAGAACTTTACTCATATCATTCGAAACATCAAGGTCACACGAGTAGTCGTGTACTCAAGGTGTACAAGTTTATAATCAAGGATGCACATTCTCATCAAATAATTTCCATGTACAAATATCATCTCATACTTCCATATATCACTTGTCATGTATCATCAGTTACTTGTATTTCAAACTGATACGTGTAATAACTCATTTTGTTATTCATATCTTCTCATGTCTAGAATTGTCACCCATTGAATTTATCTGAAATATTGATGGATACACAGGTAGTACACTCGAGGTGTACAGATCAGGATTCGTCAATTCATGTCCAATGGTACCCATAAGGTACTATTTCAGAGAGAACACTCTCGAGCCACACATGTATACAACAGGATTACCAGTCCAGGCTAAATCCTTCTTATATCATATGCTCTAAAAAGCTTGATCTAGATTACCCGTCTGGGCTAAATCCGATCCATATGTAATGCCCTAAAAATTTAGAGTTTTTAATTTTGTATTATTTGACACAAATGACATGCTGGCATTAATGGCTTGGTGATTTGAGTGGGTTTGGGAGTGTGTGAGAAGCCTGGGTTCAAATCTTGGCTTTTCAAAATTTTTAGTGATGCTCTTAAATGAATCTGGACACTGTCATATAGGCCTTATAAATAATAATGCTTGTTTTATGACACAAAGAGACGTGTGGTCTAGTGGCAAGGTGGCGTGTTGCTTTTGCTGAGGGACTTGAGTTCGATTCTTGGGTTGCACAATGGAGTAATTCTTTTGTTGTTATGTAGGTAGTGGAGTTGAACTGAGACTCTGAGGTTGAATTGGTCATGGGAGTTTGAATGGGCAGTTGAGTAGGATAAGGTGGAGAGATTTTTGGAGAGGATTAAGGGGAGGAAAAAGGGGAGTTTTGAGGTGGAGTGGAGTTGTGCCAAAAGTGGATTATGTGCATAGGAGTTTCGGATGAGGTAGTTCTCCCTCAAAATTTTTGATTCTATGGGTTTTTTGAGATTCTTTTTGCTTAGTGACCGAAATTTTGCTCTCTTTTTGGTTCAATAGCTACTACCCTTTTTGCTCTTTGTTTTCACTCTTCAGTAGTGTTGCTTGTTGGCAGTCGAATTTTGTTGATAGACTTCTCTCCCTCATTCGATTTTCTTCAATCATCTTTCCTTGAGTTCGTATCTGGGCCAAATACTACCTGTTCTTTCTTTCGCAAACCCCTTTTTCGATTTTAGCCTTACTTGTGGTCGATCACCTCTTTTCTCCCTCTCTTAAAACTTTTGTTTTTCTTGTGTTGGTCAAATCTGTTATGGCCTAAACACCTTCTTCTCTTCTTCCCTAACTATTTCTTGCGAGGGTTATGCTGAAATCTTTTTGATTATTGGTAAGTAGTTACTCAAGCTGAATTTTGGTTGGCTTATTTCTCTAGGCTTGGCTTTTCTATCTCTTAGGCTGAAAGGATATATTCTCCTTGTTTTCCTTGGGGATAATTTCATCTAACACTTATTTTTTGTTCGAATGTTGTTAGGGGCTCGTTTTCCTTAACCAAGGTGTAGGCCGATTGCTTTTCCCCTGCAAGGGATCTTTTGGATTCGTGGTAGATGCTTTAAACATAGTATATATTCATGCAGAATTGAAGATTCTTATGAATCAGTTAATGGTTTTTGTGAAGGTTATAGCATTGAAAAAATTACGTGGTTTGGGGTAGAAGAGGTTGTGATTGTTGATTGGTGTTTAATCTCGGAAGTGTTTCAACTTCAAATCCATAATAGGTGTGTAATCACTCCTCCTTTCAACTGTAAAACGGCAAAAGCCAAAAAGTTGAAAAGCTGAAAAGCCAAAAACTCGAAGGTACGGTGTTTGAGGCCACACGAGTGTTCGATCGCTCGTGTGGTAAACCAAGCCCACAAATCATGGGCATAAGACTGTAAAGGCCACCATGGGCATTCTCATGGGTTTAGGTTGTTTAGGGTCATGTTTGGCCGAAAGGGGTCATGTAGGCCCAATGGGCTCGTGGGATCTACACAAATGAAATCCATGATATGTGGCGAATACTGGGCTAGGCTGTGTGGTTCGTATAGCCATGGCCAAATATGGACTAAATGGGCCACATGAGTTGTGGGCCCACTTGAGCCGCATAATGGGCCTTAGGCCCATTTACACTGTTAGGATCGTTAAGGCTATACGAGTCACTAAAGGAAACTGTAGACCTTCTGATGGTTCGAGAAGAGTACCTTGACCCCAAGGCAGGTATGATTTATGACATGACATTCTTTACGGGTTTGGGATTCTGTTAAGGAGGAAGTGTACTGTTACTAGTGGCTTTGCCACATATACTGATTCTGGCAACTTTGCTACGTTACTATTACTAGCAACTCTGCTGCGATATTATTACTGGCAGCTTTGCTACGATATTGGTGTGTTGGTTGTGTGGGTCGACTTTGTCCCCACATGGTGTGTTGGTGGTACAGAGTGGTGTGTTGGCTGGATTGGGATGGGTTGCATTACTGTACTGTTTTGTTACTGTATTGGGGTAAGGCCCACTATAAACTATTTTTGAATAGGGCTCAGGCCCAAACTGTTACTTCATGTTGTATATTGATCGACTGATAGGGTATTACACACTGAGTTTTCATAAACTCACTCTTTCTCTTTGATTGTGTAGGTAATCCCCAGCTATAGGCAGTTAAGTGCTAGAGGGACTCAGAGGTGGCCACACGACTGCAATTACTTTACATTTGGTTTTATTGTTACTTAAAGTTTCATTTTGGGTTTATGTTTTTGTAATAAGGCCATTTATGGGTTATAATTTTTAATTTGGCTTTTATACATATTTACTTAAAATTGCTAGTTTTGAGAAATCGTGTTTCCAAAATAATAATTGTTTGTCAAAAACACGTGTTTCAACTTCAAGGTTTAAAAGCTTTCAGAAATCTTAAATAGTTTAGTATGTCAAAGGCAATTAAACTGGTAAAACATTTTGACACGATGATTTGGTAAAAGCAAAGAACTTAACTCACTAAAGTTTCCATAATAACACTTCGATGTGACATACCAGATTTGGCCATAATGTTTGGGCCGGGTTCGGGGTGTTACATTTAGTGGTATCATAGCCAGGTTACAATACTCGCCTATGGAATGGGTTTTGAACATGTTCAAAATTTTTAGAAAACTATTTTTGAAATATTTTGGAGGATTTACAGGTGTGGCACAATGAGTCTCTGGTGCCAAATCCGTAATTTCCTTGATAACTGATGATTGGTCATATTCAAATACAATACTAAGATTACTTTAGACATGAGACGGTACTGTGATACTTTAGTTAGAGTAAACTAAAACTGTAGGAAACTGTAGTGAGACCTCGATCTGCGAAAACCAACTCTAATTACTACTTTTCATAAGACATCTGTTAATAATTACTGGAATTACTAACTGATACATAAAACTTCTAAATCAAATAATACGCGAATCGATATGAGCACAAGAGGTACTCGCGAGAGGGGTACAAGAGGCCACGGTAGAGGCTGTGGAAGTGCTAGGGCTGGGTCTTCAGCATCGGGCCACATGCCTAACGTTGAGGTCAGAGGGCACCAGCTTCACCGGTAACTGAGATGGGATCATACGATCGAGCAGTTGGGGATGATGCACTATCCCAAGCTATGCTCCGAATTCTAGAGAGAGTTGCTGGAACCAATACGGGCGCTATGGGCCGTTGGTCAATTTCGAAATGACTCCTGTCAAATGGAGCAAAAAGTTTTAGGGGTATTTCTGGAGTAGCCCCTAATGTGGCTGAATACTGCTTGGAAGCTACGGAGAGAATAATAGACGATCTTGATTGTACTTTTGAGCAAAAATTAAAAGCTACAGTGTCTTTACTGCGAGACGAGGCCTATCAGTGGTGGCTTACTGTGAGAGAGGGTACTCAGGCCAACTGGTTAACATGAGATTTCTTTAAGGCAGCTTTCCAAGGGAAATATGTGGGCGTAAGTCATGTGGACGCCCAAAGAAGGGAATTTTTAAGCTTGACCTAGGGGAATAAATCTGTGGTAGAATATGAGGCAGAGTTCTTATGACTTAGCCGCTATGCTCATGGGATAGTGGCGACTGAATATGAACGTTGTGTGTGTTTCGAGGATGGCCTCCGAGATGAGTTACGAGTCTTGATAGCTTCATAGAGGGAGT
Organism: Gossypium arboreum; assembly: GCF_025698485.1. Classification (NCBI taxonomy): domain Eukaryota; kingdom Viridiplantae; phylum Streptophyta; class Magnoliopsida; order Malvales; family Malvaceae; genus Gossypium; species Gossypium arboreum. The sequence continues at coordinate 63,888,642 of NC_069077.1, forward strand.
GAGATTTTGCTGCCCTCGTAGAAAAGGAAAAGATCACCGAAGATGTGAAGCGCTCTGAGCGTGAGAATCGAGAGAAGGATAGGGGCAGAAATAAAAGGGATTCAGGGTCCTCAGGTTTGTTTGGTCGGTCCAAAAAGAAGGCCAAGTTTGATGGGCCAGTCTGAGTTGGGGTTCCTGTTGCAAGATCGCAACCTTGTTCAGATTGTGGGAGACATCATCTAGGTGAGTGCTGGAAGAAGATTGGGGTGTGTTTCAGATGTGGGTTTATAGAGCATCAAGTTAAGACTTGTCCTCAGAGAGCTGCTCAATGCAAGCTGTGAGGGCCTGATTTTGACCCTATTTCGAACGGAGTTTTTTTGACCATGAATCTGAGTCAAATAATATTTTAATATTTTTCTATGTGTTTAATTTATGTGAATTTGCATATGTGAAATTTTCGTGACTTAATTTTGTTGTTTGGGTGTCGGATTAAATAAATGACTTAATTGCGTAAAATAAAAATTTGATGGTTAAATGTGAAAGTGCCTAATTGTTGTTGTTTTTATAATATAAAACATTTATGTTGTAATTATACCTTTGAATTTTTTCATGGACGATTGTGGACTTGATTTAGTGGATTTGGAATAAAAATAAAAAGGCTAAATAGGTAATTTAATAAATTATGTAATAAAAATAACATAAAACATGAAACAAGATTGCATGTTCATCTTTTTACCGTGAATTAAAAAAGAAGAAGAAAAGAAAAGGGTGTTTAAAGGTTTGGCCTAGGTTAAAGCTCAATTCAAGGTTAGTTTTAACTCGGTTTTTGTTGAGTTTTACGTTTTTGAGATCATTGTTTCAAATACTACCTGACCAATGCTTGAATTTCTAATTTTTATGTATCTTTTCAATTTTACCATTGTTGATAGCTTGATGAATTTTGTGTTTGATGATGTTAAATAAAAGCTATGTGATGGATTAACAAGTTTTTGTATTGGAATTTTGATGAAATTGAGTAAATAGGGTTAAATCGCAAAGTGTTTAATTAAGGGACTAAACTGTGAAATAAACGAAATGTGAAGACTTGTATGTGTATGGGGAGTATTTGGCCTAAGCATGGCATGGGCAAATTATGCTTGTTTTGTGTTTTGTGAATTTTGGATTAAATTGCTAAAAGTGTAAAATGTTTGGGGCAAAAGTGCAATTTTCCCATTTATGTGTTTTTGAATGAATTTGATTGAATATTTGATTAAATAAGTTTAATTTATATCAATTTAGATCAAGAAAAGAGAAAATCAGATTTGGATCAGAGGAAAACCAAAATAGTCGAATAATCGATTAATGCTGTTCGTCGATATCCGAGGTAAGTCTTTAAGCAATTAAACATCGTTAATTTTGAATGTAAATTAGTTTAATATGCTGATTTGGAATTCATAGATTTATAGTAGAGTTAGCCGAATATGATTAAGCATGGAAATAATGTATTTGAGTTTAATTCGACTGAGTTATAACAGTTGAAAGTCTGTATGAACTATATGGAATATCTAGAATTTTTTATATATGAATTGTTTATGAGACAGCTTTATAATAGTGATATTCAGGCTTTGAGCCTAGCAAGCCATGTACTGGTGAATTAAATCAGGCTTTATGCCTAGCGGGCTTATTGCCGGTGTATAAAATCAAGCTTTGAGTTTAGCAGGCCTTGTGCCGGTGTGTGATACAGGCTTAGGCCTATCAAGCTTTATGCCAGTAAATTATTATAAGTTTATGCCTAAAAGCCTTTATGCTGATGTGGTAATTGAATACGTTAAATGAGCTAAAACAATTAGGTACATGATAGTTGGTTACCTATTTGAAAATAGGATGAATGGATTTCTTGATATGTGATGAAAAAGGATACATGAAGTTGTTGTAGTATATGTGTTAATATGAGAAATATATTTGGCCTTATAGTTGTATATGGAAGTAATGTTAAAGTTTGAGTGATGAATATATGTCTACAAATATATGTATATTCGATTATATAAGACAATATGGTTTTGAAATTTGAGAATATATTGATGAGGTAAACATGTATATTCGGCCAAGGAGAAATTGTTCTATAAAAGTATATGCTATATACGTATGGAATTAAAAGCTTGAAATTATATGTGATTACAAATGTATAAGTTGATTTATTTAATTGAAATGATTTAGTAATTGAGATGTTATTATACATTAATTGTTTAATTTGCTTAAGGTTACTAAGCTAAGTTAGCTTACTTCGTATATGTTTTTTTTATAATTTTTTTTTTAGATTTTGGAGGTCGTTGCGTGCTCGGGGATTGTCTGTGAAGTCATCCATTCTATCGTTCATTTTTAGTACTTTTTTAAAAAAAATTAAATCTCAAATATATGGCATGTATAGGATAATATGTGTATGTTAAATTTTGAAGCATGTATATAACTAAAAGCCATGCGAAAAGGGCTTGTTTATGAAGTTAATTTCGGTTTCATGCTATGATTAACTTGTGGTTCTATATATATTTTTTTGGTTTTGATGATTCGGCCAATGTATATAATATGTTGTGTACTTGGTATGTGTTAGAAAATGCTTGGTTATCTGCATTCAACATAAGGTAAGTAATGGATGTTATTTGATATATGCATAATTTATATATGTGGAGTATTTGATATATGCAAGATGAAATGACTAATGTGATTTGGTATAATAATTGTATAAATGATAGGCTATAGTCATATGTATTATGTATATCTTGATTAAGTTGAATGTATTTAGAAATGCATATATGTATGCTCGAATAATGAATTTGAGTGAGAACGATGTAGGTCTTTTGAATTGGTTTTAAAGATTCATTTGTTTTACACTTATGCTAAATGATATGTTAAGAAAATAATAGGTTGGTTATTATTAAATAAATAGGTAAAATGGCACTCATTTTTATGCAAGAAAGAATTAACAATATTAAAATGTTATGTGAGTTAGAAGTCAAACATTTAATTATTTACATTAAATTATAAATTTGTTTGACCATTTTTATCTTACTAAATCTGTATATATATTATTATATTTTATCTTTGAGTAAGATAAATTTGAAATTTTAGGTATGGATGTGTATACAATATGATTAATGATGCAAGTTCTATTTGTAAATTAGTTAATCACTTTGTATATTTATACAAGTATGAAAATGACCTATATGATTCTGTGATTGCATGATAGCTATGATTTGGTCTGGTAATACCTCTTAATCCATTTCGGTGATGGATACGGGTCATGGGTGTTACATAAGCTATAGGACAGGGTTATGTATAGCCAGCTAGAGGTGTTCAGTAGCCACCAAGAGGTTGTTGTCAGGCCAGGGGTGGAAATGGTATGGAACGAGGTCGTAGAGCACCTGGAAGAGGTGCTGGTAATATTGAGGTGAGGCAGCCAGCTCTAGTATACGCTGCACATTGCTGAGAGGATAGAGACGCCCTAGATGTTATAATCAGTACGTTCCTAACCCATAATGTACCTTATACTGCTTTGATCGATATTGGGTCTACGCACTCATACATTGCATGCACTATGTTTAGAACCTTGGGTATCTTGTGTGTGAGTACTGTTAGTGAAATGACTATGATAATTCCACTGGGACAGTCAGTAAGGGTAGATAAGTTGTTCACGAATGTCCCTCTAGAGGTCCAAGGGGTAATTTTTCCAGCAGATTTGATGGAGCTACAGTTTGGTGAATTCGATCTTATCTTGGGGATGGATTGGCTGATTAAATACCGTGAAAGTTTGGTTTGTGCTGCTAAGCATATGGTGTTGAAAACTACTGAGGAAGAGGAGGTGGTTGTGATTGGGGAGCGAAGGGACTATCTATCAAAAGTAATCTCTGCAGTAAGGGCTGAGAAATATGTTCGCAAGGGTTGTGAGGTGTTTCTAGCCTACATTGGTGTATCTGATTTTGAGGGTTCTTCGGTCGAAGGTATTAGAACTGTTAAGGATTTTCTTAATGTATTTCCTGATGAACTCCCTGGGTTGCCTCCATGCCGTGAGGTCGAGTTTAGTATTGAGCTCCTGCCTGGAACAACTCTAGTGTCCATCATCCCTTATAGGATGGCACCGAAGGAGCTGGTGGAGTTAAAAGTTCAAATTCAAAAACTGCTAGACTGAGGGTTCATTCGACCCAGTATGTCTCCGTGCGGAGCAACAGTGTTGTTTGTGAAGAAGAAGGATGGGTCTATGCATATGTGCATCGACTATCGGCAGTTGAACAAATTGACTATCAAGAATAAGTACCCTTTGCTTAGAATAGATGATTTATTTGATCAGCTGCAGGGAGCTTCGGTTTTCTCCAAAATAGATCTTAGTTCTGGGTATCATCAGCTGAGAGTTAAAGAGACAGATGCGTACAAGACAGCATTTAGGACTCGTTATGGTCATTATGAGTTCCTAGTGATGCCGTTTGGGCTGACGAATGCACCAGCTACCTTTATGGATCTGATGAACCGAGTGTTCCAGCCCTATCTGGATCGGTTCGTGATAGTATTTATAGATGATATCCTGGTATATTCGAGAACTGAGGAAGAAGATGATGCGCATCTCTGTGTTGTTCTGCAAGTTTTGACAGGGAATCAGTTATACGCTAAGTTTAGCAAATGTGAGTTCTGGCTGCGCGAGGTGACATTTTTAGGTCACGTGGTTTCTGCCGAGGGGGTTAGGGTTGATCCTCAAAAAATCGAAGCTATTCTAGATTGGAAACCACCTAAGATCGTATTTGAGATTCAAAGTTTTCTAGGTCTGGTTGGATATAACAGACGCTTTGTGGAGGTGATTGCTGCAAGTACCATTTGATTGGATGGATAAGTAGCATGAAAGTTTCGAGAAACTGAAGAAGATTTTGACTGAGGCCCCTGTTTTGATACAGCCAGAATCTGGGAAGGAATTCACTGTTGTTAGCGATGCATCACACGTTGGTTTGGGCTGTGTGTTGATGCAAGAGGGTAAGGTGGTTGCTTATGCATCTCATTAGCTTAAAACCCATGAAGTAAATTACCCTATGCATGACTTGGAGTTAGCCACGGTGGTTTTTGCTCTAAAAATCTGGAGACATTACTTGTATGGTGAGAAGTGTATCATTTACACTACTCATAAAAACCTTAAGTACCTCCTCACTTAGAAGGAGTTGAAACTTAGGCAACAAAGGTGGATAGAGTTGCTCAAGGATTATGACTGCTCAATTGAATACCATCCTGGTAAGGCTAACGTGGTAGTGGATGCACTAAGCCGTAGGGCTGTAGCTAATTTAAGAGCGATGTTTGCTCGTCTCAGCTTGCTTGATGATGGTAGCTTGTTGGCTGAGTTGCAAGTTAAACCGACATGGACTGAGTAGATTAGGGGTAAGCTTACTGGATGGGTCACTGGTTCCTCATTTTTGACAAGTTGAGAATGGGAAGATTTCAGATTTTGGACTGAATAGTGATGGGGTACTGTGTTTTCATGGGAGAATCTGTGTACCGAGGGATTTGGATCTTAGGCAGTCTATACTGCAAGAGGTGCATAATAGTCCATATGATATGCATCCTGGCAGAAACAAGTTTTACCGAGATCTTCGTGAGTTGTACTGGTGGCCAAGACTCAAGCTCGAAGTTATCAATTTTGTAAGTGTCTAACATGGCAGCAAGTTAAGGCTGAGCATCAGCTGCCTTCAGGCTTATTGCAGCTAGTTAAGATTCCACTCTGGAAGTGGGAGAGAGTAACCATGGATTTTGTGAGTAGGCTGCCCTTAACGCCTACTAAGAAGGATTCGGTATGGGTTATCGTAGACCGATTGACTAAATCTTCCCATTTTATGGTTCGTACTGATTATTCGCTGCAGAAGTTGGCTAAGTTATATGTGGCTGAGATTGTGAGACTGCATGGGGTACCAGTTTCCATTATATCTGACAAGGATCCTCGATTCACATCTTGGTTTTGGACGAGATTGCATGAGGCACTGGGTACAAGGTTGGACTTCAGTACTGCGTTCCATCCTTAGACAGACGGTCAGTCAGAGAGGGTGATTCAGATACTAGAGGACATGCTAAGAAGCTGTGTGATTGATTTTGGAGGCAGTTGAGAAGACTTCTTGCCGTTAGCAGAGTTCGCATATAACAATAGCTACTAGTCCAACATTCAGATGGCACCGTACGAAGCATTATATGGTCGTAGGTGTCGTACTCCAACGTGTTGGACTGAGTTGGGTGAGTGACGAGCTCTGGGGCCTGAAATAGTTTCTGATACTGAAGACAAGGTTAGGCTAATTCGAGACTATTTAAAAATAGTGTCAGATAGACAGAAGTCATATGCAAACTTGAAACGTAAGGAGATTGAGTACTCTATGGGGGATTATGTCTTTCTTAAAGTCTTACCATGGAAGAAGATTCTGAGGTTTGGATGGAAGGGCAAGCTAAGCCCTAGGTTCATTGGGCATTATCGTATAATGAAGCGTGTGGGAGCGGTCGCCTATCGACTTAAATTTCCTTTAGAGTTGGACTGAATTCAAGATGTATTCCACTTCTCCATGCTAATGTGTTAATGTTCTAATTCCACACAGATTGTTCTAGTCGAGGAAATCGACGTTAGGCCAAATTTAAAGTTCGGGGAGGAGCCAGTACAGGTTAAGGTAGTGAGGAGGAAATCTATTCCACTGGTTAAAGTGCTTCGGTGTAATCACAGCTTTGAGGAAGCCACGTGGGAACCAGAGGAGGCTATGCGACAACAATACCCTCATCTTTTCTGATCAGGTAAATTTTGAGGTCGAAATTTCTTTTAAGAGGGTAGAGTTGTAACACCCCAAAAATTTAGAGTTTTTAATTTTGTATTATTTGACACAAATGATATGTTGGCATTATTGGCTTGATGATTTGAGTGGGTTTGGGAGTGTTTGAGAAGCCTGGGTTCAAGTCTTGGCTTTTGCAAAAATTTTACTAATGTTCTTAAATGAATCTGGACACTGTCATATAGGCCTTATAAATAATAATGCTTGTTTTATGACACAAAGAGAGCGTGTGGTCTAGTGGCAAGGTGGCGTGTTACTTCTACTGGGGGACTTGAGTTCTAGTCCTGGGTTGCATAATGGAGTAATTATTTTGCTACTTGAGCTATGTAGGTAGTGGAATTCAACTGAGAATTTGAGGTTGAATTGGTCATGGGAGTTTGAATAGGTGGTTGAGTAGGATAAGGTGGAGAGATTTTTGGAGAGGATTAAGGGGAGGAAAAAGAGAAGTTTTGAGGTGGAGTGGAGTTGTACCGAAAGTGGATTGTGTGCATAGGAGTTTCGGCTGAGGTAGTTCTCCCTCAAAAGTTTCGGTTCTATGGGTTTTTCGGGATTCTTTTTGCTTAGTGACTGAAATTTTGCTCTCCTTTTGGTTCGATAGCTACTACCTTTTTTGCTCTTTGTTTTCACTCTTCAGTAGTGTTGCTTGTTGACAGCCAAATTCTGTTGATAGACTTCTCTTCCTTATTCAATTTTCTTCAATCATCTTTTTTTGTCTTCGTACCTGGGCCGAATACTACCTGTTCTTTCTTTCACAAATCCATTTTCGGTTTTAGCCTTGCTTGTGGTTGATTACCTCTTTTCTCCCTCTCTCTAAACTTTTGCTCTTCTTGTGTTGGCTGAATCTGTTACGTCCTAAACACCTTATTCTCTTCTTTCCTCACTGCTTCTTACGAGGGTTCTGTCAAAATCTTTTCGATTTATTGGTAAGTAGTTACTCAAGCTGAATTTTTGTCGGCTTATTTCTCTAAGCTCAGCTTTTGTATCTCTTAGGCTAAAAGGTTGTATTCTCTTTGTTTGCCTTGGGGATAAGTTCATCTAACATCTTCTTTTTCGTTCGAATGTTGCTAGAGGCTCGTTTTCCTTAACCAAGGTGTAGGCCAATTACTTTTCCCTTGCAAGGGATCTTTTGGATTCGTGGTAGATGCTTTAAGCATAGTATATATTCATGAGGGATTGTAGATTCTTATGAATCAGTTAACAGTTCTTGTGAAGGTTATAGCATTGGAAAGAATACGTGGTTTGGGGCCAGAGGAGGTTGCGATTGTTGATTGGTGTTTGATCTTGGAAGCGTTTCAACTTCAAACCCATAACATGTGTGTAATCACACCTCCTTTCAACTATAAAACGGCAAAACCCAAAAAGCTGAAAAGCCGAAGGAACAGCGTTTTAGGCCACACGAACGTGCGATCGCTCGTATAGTAAACCAAGCCCACGAATCATGGGCATAAAACTGCAGAGGCCACCATGGGCGTTCTCATGAGTTTAGGCTGTTTTTGGCCATGTTGGGCTGAAATAGGTAGTGTGGGCCCAATGGGCTCATTGGCTCCACATGGATGAAATCCATGATACGTGGAAAATACTGGGTTGGGTGATTTGCATTGCCATGGCTGAATCTGGGCTAAATGGGCCACACGAGCGTGTGGGCCTACTTGGCCCATTTACACTATTAGGATGTTAAGGCTGTACGAGTCGCTCAAGGCGACTGTAGACCTTCTGATGGGTCGAGAAGAGTACCTAGACCCCAAGACAGGTAAAATGACCAAAATACCCCTATAGGGTAAAATGACTATTTTACCCCTCGAGGGTAAATGACTGATCTGTGCTATGATTTGACTGGGCATGACATTTTTCATACACGTATGATTTATGACATGACATTCTGCATGGGGTTGGGATTCTGTTGAGGAAGAAGTGTACTATTACTGGTGGCTTTGCCACATATACTAATATTGGCAGCTTTGCTGCGTTATTGCTATTGGCAGCTCTACTGCGATATTATTACTGGCAGCTTTGCTGCGATATTAGTGTGTTGGCTAGGTGGGTCGACTTTGTCCCCACATGGTGTGTTTGTAGTACGGAGTGGTGTGTTGGCTGGATTGGGATGGGTTGCATTACTGTACTATTTTGTTATTGTATTGGGCTAAGGCCCACTGTGAACTATTTCTGAATAGGGCTGAGGCCCAGACTGTTACTGCATGTTGTATATTGATCGACTAATAGGGGATTACACACTAAGTTTTCGTAAACTCACTCTTTCTCTTTGATTGTGCAGGTAATCCCCAGCTATAGGCGGTTTGGTGCTACGAGGGACTCGGAGGTGACCACATGACTGCAATTATTTTAGATTTGATTTTATTCCTACTTAAAGTTTCATTTTGGGTTTATGTTTTTGTAATAAGGCCATTTATGGGTTATAATTTTTAATTGGGCTTTTATACATATTTACTTAAAATTGCTAGTTTTGAGAAATCATGTTTCCAAAATAATAATTGTTTTTCAAAAACACCTGTTTCAACTTCAAGGTTTAAAAGCTTCCACAAATCTTAAACAGTTTAGCATGTCAAAGGCAATTAAACTGGTAAAACATTTTGACACGATGATTTTGTAAAAGCAAAGAACTTAACTCACTAAAGTTTCTGTAATAACACTTCAATGTGACACGCCAAATTCGGCCATAACGTCTGGGCCAGGTTTGGGGTGTTACACCACAACATATGCTCGAGAGGACTTATATCATGATTACCTGTCCGAGCTAAATCCTTTCTGTAATGACTCGTCTGAGCTGAATCCTGTCAGCAACAAATACAGGACCTCATTCATTTCGAGAAACCACATATCCATCGATTTTCCATTTATTCAACCGGGATTTAAATATTTTTCAAGCATTATCGGGCATGTGATTATTTCATACATCTATAACATTCATATAATTCAGGTAAATGCATTCCACATTCATTTTAAGCATATAAGTAACACTTTTTATCATTTATCATTTGTCGTGTTATTATTAATCGGGCTTTGTCAGATATATTTTCAATGTCATATAAATTGATATTTATACAATTCACAAACACAACATTTAATTCAAGCATATAAATATACACAAATTAGTTGTACGAACTTACCTCGACAAATATGTTCGTGTACGTAAAATCTACTAATCCGTCATTTTCCTCTTTTCCTCCTTCTAGCTTCGAATTTGGTTTATCCAGATCTATACAAGTAAATTTTACATCAATTTATCACATTTCATATTCAAGTGAACTCAATTTACATCCTAGGCAAAATTATCATTTTGCCCCTAACTTTTCCATAAATTCTTATTTTGTCCCTAGGCTCGAAAAATGAAATTCATGCAATTTACTCCCTATTCCAAGCCTAACAAAAATTTCAACATAAAATTTACAGCACATATTTTCTATAAATTTCAGAATTTTTCTTCAATTTTCTCAAATTTACATTTTAGTCCCTAAATCATGTTTTCATCAAAAATCACTTTGTAAAAGTTGTTTATCTATCAACAACCTTTCTTTCTCTACCATAAATTTCTAATTTTCAGCATATTCATCCATGACCTAATTTCCATACTTTGATAACTTCTCAAATTGATCCCCCGAATAGATAGATTAAGTTATCCCGGTTTCAAAAATATCAAAATTACTAAAAATGGGACAAGAAAACATACCCAATTTGGCCAAGAAAGTTTCTTCTTTCTCTCCTAGGCTTTCCATGGAATATTTTTGGGAAGAAGATGATAAAAATGATTTTTATTTCTCTTTAATTAATTTATCATCTTTAATAATTTTGATTTCCAATTTAGTCCTTAGCTTTTTTGTAATTTTCCATGGATGAATCATCCAAAAATATCTACTAATTTTTTCTTAATGGTCTAGTTACCATATAAGGACCTTAAGTTTTGAATTCCATAGCTATTTGTTCTAGCTACTAGAATTCAACTTTTCCATTTTATGCGATTTGGTCCTCCCCGTAATTAAACACATAGTCAGTAATTTTCTTTTCAAAATTTTCACATGACATTTCTATCATAGTACAAGCCATAAAATAAAATTAAAATAATTTTTTTTACTAGGATTTGTGTTCCCGAAACCACTATTCTGATTTCACCGAAATTGGGCTGTTACAAGGTGAACGGTTGGGTATAATGGCTATGCTGTAACACATGTAGTTATAGCAACATGATTACTGGAGATACTAAAAAATACGGGATGACTCAATCAGATATGCATTTAAAATATATATTTCATAACCCGTTTATTTTCATGCCTTAATTTTCGAACTTTATACTCGAACTGTGGACTCCAATGTCGAGGAAGGAAAAGGATGAGTCAGATTCTGAGGGATCTACAATTAAATAAAAATGGGGGATCTTTGCTTTATTTCATTTTGTTTCCTGAGTTATTTAATGTTTTAGGATTAGGTTCTATTAGGATTTTTATTTTTCGCATAGTAAAATAAGAGGTGGAAATCATAAATAAAAATGAACAAGTTGCAAAGTACAAAGTGTGGCAATAGATATATACATGTATAGGATTGGATCTAGAGAGAGCTTGGTACTTAAGCAGTCAATTTGACTCACCTCTTCTTTTCTAGAATCCTACCAGGTGTATAGTACCTATTCAGTTCTAACAATGAGGACATTGTTCATTTTAAGTGGGGGGGGCCAAAAAATTGAAATTATTTCCTCTCAGAATAAAATTTTCTTTTAATTATGATTAGGGTATATTTTGTTCAAAAATTTAAAATTTTGTTAAGTATGCTAAACTTTAGTATGAATAAAATTCTATTATTTCAATAATTGCTATGTTAGCTGAATTATGACACAAATGTACTCTTAATAAAGCATGCAAATCATACCATAAAATTTTTGGTTCCTTAAGAAAGTTAGGCATGCATGAAAGTTTAAGTCTCTAAATTGACTTAGTAGTTTCTTGAGGCGAAAACCTAGGAAGCATGGAATGTTGAAAATGATTTAGGCAACTCTTGTTTGGACCGTTTGAGCTTTTCAAGCCAACCTTGATGTAATTTTATCCCTTGAAACCCAACTTTGAGACTATATGGCCTAATTCTATTTGAACCCTTGCAATATTTAGCCATCACTTTTCTCTTAATTATCTTGAAATTGTCCAAAACACTAGACTCAGTACTATTCAGAACATTTTTGAAAATAAGTTTGGGGGAGTTGAAAAGAAGTATCAAATGCTCAAAAACATTGTAGTACATATAGTAAAATGCTCCTGAAAAGAAAAGAAAAGAAAAAGAACAAAAAAAGAGCATATGTACTTGAAAGAAAATCGATGTACAAAAGAGCATGTGAAAGTAAATTAAGTTGGTGTATTGAATGAAATTATTCCGAAGGTTTAATTGAAGTTGAGTCTAGGGTTTCTAGCCTAAATTTATCTATCTTTTACTTACCCCTAGCCTAGCCACGTTACAACCTTTTTAAAGACCTAATGATTGAAGTTCCTATGCTAGCTCAATTAGTGGAGAGAAATTGCTATGTTCAACATATGAAGGCATAAGTTACACTTAATGTTTGCAGCTTAATCTTGAATATGGGAATAAAATCAAATTGGTAGGGATTTAACATGTCTTCATTAGGAAGCATTTAGTCTATTTTTTCTATCTTAAGTATGTATGATATGTATACTTAAGTAGCATAAATCTCAAAATTCTTACTCCTGACAATAAGTATACCAAATTCATAATTCTGGGAAGAACGTCGTTTTGAAGGAAATTTTCAAATGTGTTTCTAAAATAAAATCTTTTCAATTTGTACATTACTTGGGACAAGCAGTGAATTAAGTTTGGGGGTGTGGAAACATGAAAATATATACACTTTTTCATGCCTTTTTTTAACTCAAATTCATGCAGTTTCGGTAAAATTCTTATCAAACAATATATAATTATTATAAAATAATCATTTTTACTTAAATAATTAACATAATGAATTTTAATTAATTTTATAAGTAATTTTGATTAATTTTGATTAATTTTGATTATTTTCGACAGATTTGCACAAAGGGCAAAAAACGGCTCGGCAGACACCTCTAAAAGCACCGAGAAACAATTTTGAAGCATCAAGGCAAATTAATTTTTCAGCCTAAGTCGGTCCAACTTATGTGTATTAATTCATAATATAATTATTTCAATTTATATCTAATTTAATTTGGGTAATAAATTATTATTAATTAATTATGAAAAATGGCTCAGTTGAGCTAAACCGAGAAAACAAAACCGACCGAGTACTGGGCAGCCCAAAACCGTCCCACATGCTGACCAATCAGCTTGCTTGGCTGATTAATTAGCTTTCAAAATGGCCCTTGAAGACTTTTTCAAATTGCAAACAAACCCCTCCACTATTTGTGCCTTTCTAGATTTGCCCCTACCTTAATATAGCAAGTTTGAAAATTTCAAACTTGCCACATGTGTGGCCGGCCAAGGGAGGGCTCTTTGGCTGCTGATTTTGGCTATTTTTAGAAGCCCTCTCAACCTATAAAAAACCCCCATTGGCTGCTCATTTGAAACACACCTCAACTTTCTCATCTCTTCTCTTCTCTCTCAACTTTCTCTCTTCATTTCCCATTCATTTTTCTTTAGTCTCTTGCCAATTTCACCTCTTGAAAAAGATTCATTCATCCACCATTTGGAGCAGCATTAAACTGTTCGTAGCAGCCTCTGTTTGACAAGAACAAGCGGAGAAGGAAGAGTGGAGCAAACTAGTCAAGCCACGGAGAAACACCGAATTTGATTCTTGTTCCCTATCCTTTTAATTTTTGTTGTTGTTATGATGAACATGTATATGAATATTTGTGATGTTGAAATGTTTAATTTAATTGATATAGCTTAAATTTAATTTGTATTAGGTTTATTGCATTTTGTTTACATAATTTATTAAAATTGTGTTTGTGTTGTTATAGGCCTCGGTAAGATGTTTGATTAAGTAAAACCATGACTAAGTTATTCTTGCATTACAATTTTAAGGTAACTAATGAATTAATTATTTAAACGGATTGAAATTGTAATTAATTGACATGATACTTAATCAGTGCATGTTTAATCATCTAAGGTAGCTGAGGGTTAAATTAGCAACAGTATCTAATGATACATTTGCCTTGCATAACTTCCAAGATTATTGTGATTAAACTGTCTCAAGGTAGAAAAACATTGGTACCTCATGTAATCTTTTATGTGCTTATGAGATTGAATTAATTGTTTGAATTGGCATAAAGATATGTACAAGAGATTATTTTAATTTCATAAGTATGTATGTGCATTAACACATTTGTCTATTATGTATGTGCATTAACACATTTGTTTATTAAAATTTGTTTAATCGGTTGAATTGACATAGAGATATAGTCAAGAGATGAATGGATTTTGGTAGGTGAGTATGTCCATAAGTTAACAAATTACCTAGTTGTCGGAATTTATGTGTAACAACATAAACATGAGTTTAATAATCCTAAGCTAAGAAATTTAATTAATCTAACACAATTATGTCATCTTGATTAAATCACCTTTTCAAGTCGTGCATTGGAACTTTATTTTATTTTATTTCTTTTACTCTGTTTTCTAGTTTTTAATCACTTCTTCAAACAAAATATTTTCCTTCACCGAAGTGTTTTAAATTGCATTCATAAATAATTCTTTTCACAGTCCCTTTGGGTACGATAAATCGACATTTACTTGTCACTTTATTACCTGTTACGATTGTGTACACTTGCACATTCCCGTCATTCCATTAATCGTCCAAGCTAAACCTGAAATAATCTTTGTACAAGCACGCATATGACCCTATTGGCATGCCAATCACATCCTAACCTTTTTACTACATTCACATGGGCATCAATTATACATATTTTCATTTCCATACATGTAATCAATCGATTTCATATGTTTATACCCTGTGATGATCTATATTTACATATCATACCTTGTGCATTGTACTATCACATAACAATCACTTATATCATTCCATTTTAATTCAAACCATCTATATTCCCATTCAATTTCATAATTTCATCTCAATTCATCTTTGACACACAAATAATTCATACCATATAACATGTTTCAATTCATTCTCATACTACACGTTATTTTCCACAAATTCATACATACTTTTCATTTAATTCAAGTTAGTCTATTATCACAATATTCAATAACAAACACAAAAAATCAGTTCATAAGACAATTATACACTCACCTTGATGTCCAATCATGCAATTAAATCTATCTTTAATCATAAAAGTACAAATCGAAATTTTCATGTCACTCGTCAACAACTCTCGCTTTTCCTTTCTCGATGGCTCAGTGCTGATGTTAGCTACGTACGATAACACAATAATAAATCATAGCAATTTCCATCAATTCGCATTCAAACATCAAGGCAAGCATATTTTTCATTTTATTCAATTTAGTCCCTAAATTCGAGAAAAGCATAACTTTCAATACAAAGCTTCGCATTAAAATTTGATTTCAAATTTACTCATTAAGGACCCTAAAATTTCTATTCCTAGCATAATTTCATAATAGGTTTTCATTTTATTAAATTTGATCCCTAATGTAACAAAATTAACAATTAAGCTTATTAAGCTTTACAATTTAGTCATTTTCATTATCTAAGTTTAATTTCTATCAATTTCTAGTCTAATTCATCAATTTCTTAACAATGGTAACTTGCTAAAAATTTAAAAATTAAACAACTTGATACATGGGCTAGCTAAATCAAGCTACCATGATAAAAAAAATCTATAAAAATCAAAAGAAAATGGCTTAGAGACTTACTTGAATTTTGATCAATTGTTTTATGTTCCAAAAATTGAGTTTTGGTTTCTCAAGCATGGATGTTTGATGGAAGAAGATGATGAACATTTTCTTATATAGGTTAATTAGTTTAGTTTAATTTTAATTAACAAGTTTAATTATACTTTATTTAGTTAATTTACTATTAATTTAAACTAAATTATCATCATCATTATCATCCACTATAACATGTTAAATTTTGGTTTATTTACCATTTGGTTCCTTTGGATAATTGTTATCCAAGTCCCCAAGCCTTTTCCTAATTAAAACTCTACACGATTGGACTTTTACAATTTAGTCCTTGGGCCTTACTTAACTACTGTTTCGACTAACTTAACTGAATGTCAATATATTTTTATAATGACTCCGTAAATATTTTTTATTTTATATTTGTAGACTAGGTTTACTGAAATGCGGTTTCAAAATTACATTTTCCAACACCATTAAATTTCGGGTTGTTACAACTACATTATGAATTTGCTTAGACAAATGCTTGAATAACCTAAAGTTTTCTTCTTTTATCTTTCTTTAACTTTGCAGATTGGGGAAGAAGAAGATGATATTTCATTTTTCTTTCCACATTGTTTGTTATTTATACTTTAATTAATATAGTTTAATCTTAATTAATTAGTTTAATCTTAGTTTAGTTTATATTAATTGTCAATTAATTAAGCTAATGCATCCACCATCATCATCCACTAACCATTATCCTAAATTCGTTTATTAGCCATGTTATTCCCTTAGATAAATTTTATCTAGGTCCTCAAGCATTTTCTTAATAAAAACTCTATAGTGAGTGGACTTTTACAATTTAGTCCCTAAGCCTTAATTAACTACCTTTTCAGCTAAATTACTTTACCAATTTTCAATATATTTTTATATTAACTCTGTAAATATTCCTATTTTATATTTATGGGCTCGATTTATGAAAATGAGGTTTTGAATTTGCATTTTTTGATACAATTAGAATTATGGTCGTTATAAGTGTATACAAGTTTTAAAGGTTTAATGGCCCTTATTCCTTTTGTATTAAAAGATCACTTAATCATCTTACTTTCCAAGCAAGATTCGCATTGTGGAAGATCAATTTTGCTTAAGCGAGTATAAGGTGTCATCTTTCACATGTCTAATGATTCTTTCTTGGTTAATATGACCAAGTCTCAAATGCAAAAGGTACAGCTCATTAGAGTGAGAAGTCTTAAGTCTTTTATTCATTAATTTAGTTCAAGTAGTGTGTACATCTTTTTTATAATAAAATAAAAATTATTTGACATCCATCCATTACATATAAGAGTATGATTTCTAAATATTGTAATACTATTATTAAAAGTCACAGTCAAGCCATTTTTAAATAAACATGCAACAAAAATTAAGTTTCTTTTTAAAATGGTACATAGAAAACATCAATTAAAATAATCATCCTAAATGTAATAGACTATTTTTGAATTAAATCAGAATAGTGGTTTTGGGACCACAAATCTGAAGTCAAAATACTTTTTTATTATTTTATTAAAGTTTACAGCATAATAGAATTATTGTGTGAAAGTTTCGCAAAGAAATTTTACCATTTAAATGCTTAATTAGGTAAAAAGGACTAAATCGCGTAAATTGCAAAAGTGTTGTTCTATTAGCTAAAGGTATTAAATAGCTATTGTACCTTAAAGTAAAGGTCTTTAAGTGGTAATTAAACCATTTGAGAGTTAATGGATGATATTGGAGTGGTATTTGGTGTAGTTATTAAATAATTTTAAGGTTAGTTTGGTAAATTGATTATTAAATGATAATTTAATAAAATAAAAGCCATCTTATTCATTGTCATCTTCATCTAACCGATTTGTGCAAAGGGAAGAAGCCATTTTCTTAGCTTCAATATTTGGCCATGCTATCTTTTCTCAATTAGGTATGGTTATTGTCCTATTTTTTATGATTTTTACGTTTTTGAGATCGTTGCAGCTTAATCTAGCTAGCCCGTATCTCCGATTTCAAAACTGTTAAACTATTTGAATGCTGCAATTTTTGAATGCATGAGTATTTTGTTAGTTAATGATGGAAAATAAATCATTGTTGTTAGATGTTGGAAACACAAAAATTTACACACTTTTTCATACCCCTTTTAACTTAAATTCATGCGAATTCAGTTAAATTCTTGCTGAAAAATAATTAATTTTATAAAATAATTAAAGTGAATTTAAAATATTAACATGTTGAAATTTAGTTAATTTTATAATTATTTTGATGAATTTTGGTTTTTTCGATAGATTTGCACAAAGAGCAAAAATGGCTCGACAAACACTGTCAGAAGCACAAAACTAAGAAGCAATTTGAAGTATCGAGGCTAATTAATTTCCAGCCTAAGACGGTCAAAAATTATATGTATTAAATCATAATATAATTAATATTAATTTATATCCAAGTTAATTTGGGTTAATAAATTATTATTAATTAATTATGAAAAATGGTCCGATTGAACTGAACCGAGTGAACTGAACCAGCCAAGGAGAGGACAGCCCAAAACCATCCAAGTGTTGACCCAATTCAGCTCATTAGCTGATTATTTATGCTGCAAAGAAGCCCTTGAAGACTTGTTCAAATTGCAAATCAGCCCCTCCACAATTGACGGCTTTGAAGATTTTCCCCAAGTCAAATTTAGCAAAGTTAAAGCCATCAACTTTGCCACATAGATGGCCGACCAAGGGGTGGCTCTTTGGCTGCTATTCTTAGCAAATTTTAGCTACCGCATTCAGCTATAAAAACCCCCTTGGCTGAATGAAGGCATCCCTCATTCATTCACATCTCTTCTTTCCTGTTTCACTTTCTCCTCTCATTTTTCCGTTTCAAGTCCCTTGCTCTTGTGCCGATTTCTCCCCTTTAGAAAGGGTTCTTCTTCAGCCATTTTATAGCAACAATTGAGTGTTCATAAAAGCCTTGATTGGCAAGGACAACAAAGAATGAAGAACGGAGCAACCTAGTCAAGCCACGGAAAAACGCCGGATTTGATTCTTGTTCCCTATCTCTTTAATTTTTTTTTTGTTGTTGTGATGAACATATCTATGAATATTTATGTTTTTGGAAAATCAGCTTAGCTTGAATTTAATTTGTGTTGGTTTGATTGTATTTCATCTGCTTAAATTATTAAAATTGTGTCTTTTCTCTCTGATATTTCATTTCTCCTTCAGTCACTGCCGAAACTTTGTTCCCTCTCATGTTTCCTTCTTTTGTTTCTTTACTTTTTGATCCTTTGGGAATCGTGATTGTACGCTTTTAGTAACTTCGGTTTTTGTTAAATCTTAACTTTGTGGTGGTCAAGTGCTAACAAGGGTTTCCTTTGGTGTCTAGGGGTTAATCGAAGGGCTGAAGATTATTCATTGATGTTTTAAGAGTGTGGATTTCTCATTCTTGCTTGAGGGTAAGGTTTTGTTGGAAAAAGTTGAATACCTCGTTATAAGTTTCATTAAAGTATCGTTGGTATCACTAAAATTAAGTTGGGATTATGGATTTTTAGGTTTTGGAGTGCTCGTGGTTGATTTAGCATCGTTTCGATACCAAGTGTGTACTTAAAAACACAGAAAACGAGAAAAGAAAAAAGCCAAAAAATGAATCTGTCGACGCCCCACGGGCGTGTGATCGCCCGTGTGGTAGGCTGTGTGGCAGTACACGGGCATGTGATCGATGAGCCAGGCTGTGCATGCAAGACCCGGGCACATGACACGATCGTGTACGACACACGGGCATGTGGGATTCTGGGCCAGGCCGTGTGATCCACACGGCCAAGGCCAATTTGAGCCATGTGGGCAACACGGGCATGTGGGCGCACATGGGCAGGCCACATGGGTGTGTAAGCCCATTTTACTGAAGTGATATGTAAGACTGAATGGGTTTCCCAAGTCGACTGTGGACCTACTGTGGGGTCTGTAAATGCTACATAGACCCCTCATTAAGTATTTTGACTGTCTGATTTTTGTATTGAGCATGAACTAAGATATCTGAACTGAATGTATGATCTGATAAATTGCATATTAGCATGTCATTTTTGTATAATTGCATTGCATCGGGGTTGGGATGATATTGTTGGGAGGAAGTATTCTAAAAGGCTCTTGAGCCTGATATCTGGCAGCTTAGCTGCAATTATCTGATTATGTGCCACATTTCGGTACAGCATGGTGTGTAAGGATGGGTGGGTCAATTTTATCCCTGCATGGTATGTAGGGTTGAACATAGATGGTGTGTAGAGGTTGGTGGGTAAGATTCTGATATTCTATTTGCATACTGTATTTGACATGGTCTAAGGCCCTAACTTGTATCTGATTTGGTATCTGATGGGCTAAGGCCCTAACTGATTTTGTAAAGGGCTCCGGCCCCTGACTATTTATTTATGGCACCTGTAACACCCCTAACCCGTATCCATCGCCGGACTAGGGTTAAGAGGCATTATCAGACATATCGGAACATCTCGCAATCATTTCACAATCAAAAGTCATGCATCATCATATCATAGTCAAACATCAACATTAATCCCTTTCTTAGGTCAATGAGACCATAAACATGCATTAGGAAGAAGTTAGGACTAAACCGAACACATACAATTTTTTTCTGAAACTTAACAATTTTTCTAAGTTACAAAGGTCACACGCCTGTGTGAGCAAACCTTGTGCCTCACACGGCATTAGACATGCCCGTGTGTCTAGGCTGTGGTGAAACAGGGTACACATACTGACTTATCCACACGGCCAGAAGACACGCCCGTGTGTCTAGCCCGTGGTTGAAACTAACTTGGCAACATAGCCTAGCACACGCCCGTGTGTGCGCGACCGTGTGGTTTACCCAGTCTCATTTCGAAATGGCCCTCAACCAAGATGGCAGAGACACATGCCCGTGTCTATTTACAAGGCTACTATGCCACCCATTTGGGTCTTCCCTACAATTCCAAAATCAAGCATCATATTCGCAACATTTTCAGCCAAATTCAACTCCAAACATGTATCAATCAATTCATAATATCATCAACCAATTTCATGCTCATTCCCTAATATTAAAATAACATTCTAAACATTACCAAATTCCCAACTATGAACATACCAAAATGACCATTTCACTTGACCATATATATATCTCTAAACATATCACATTATTTGACTTTTGAAACCATATTCAAATAACTAATGCATCATCAATGTTATACTCATCATTTTACCTATAGGAATATGAACCATTAGTCGAAAATACATCTATTATTTCACCTCAATGCCCCAGCCAAATCATATAACACATTACACCATACATACAACCCATAAATCATACTTCCCAAAATGAACTCAATACATAACCAAATATACACAGTATTAGCATCATAATTAAGCCATTTTCGCATGGCTATATATATACTCAAATCAAAATGAACCATCTCAAAACTAGCCTACACATGCCACATACCAAAACTCAAAGCTTTTATTTACCGAAGCGATAACAAAATAGTGTGATGACGTCTCCTACAACTTCCAACCCGAGCAAGTTTCTGAAACTCTATAGACAAAGGAAAAACACACAGAGTAAGCTTTGAAAGCTTAGTAAGTGTAACACCCCACACCCGAGACCGTTGCCGGAGTCGAACACGAGGTGCTAACAGACATAATTCATTTATTTTCATAGTCCATTTTAAAAATTTCCAGACAAGCTGGCTAACTGCGTCACTGTCACCTTAAAAATCATATCTCGGGTTCCGAAGCTCGAAAATTGATTCCGTAAATTTTCCCTGAAACTAGACTCATATATACATATAAAAATTTTTTTCTAGAATTTTTGATCTGGCTAATTAGTACAGTTTATTAGTTAAAGTCTCCCCTGTTTCAGGGTTTGACTGCTCTGACCTTCATGCATTACGACTTTTATATCTTCCTGTACAGGGCTTCATTACTTATGCCGTTTGTTTCTAACGAAACTAGACTCAAAAATGAATCTATACATATATGGAATGACCTCTAATTATCTCTGGTTAATTTATAGTAAATTTCCACAGTCATATCAGGGGATCCAGAAATCGCTCTGGCCCTGTTCCACGAAAACTTAAATATCTCTTAAAATACGACTCATATGATTGTTTCGTTTCTTCCATATGAAAGTCGACTCATCAAGGTTCGATTACATAATTTATTCACTATTTAATTCCATTCCTACCATTTTTAGTGATTTTTCTAATCCATACCACTGCTGCTGTCAGCATCTGTTTTTAAGGTAAACTTTACCTATTTCATGGTTTTCCATGAATCAACTAGAATTTGTCATACAAAGCACCAAAATGATCATGATTAACCATTCCAATGGCTAACCGTTACCAAACATTTCCATACATCTCAATGAACAACGTACAAAACGATTTTAATGCTATGCTCAAAGTATATATATAAGCCATTTTCGCATGGCTATCCAAATTTATACAAAACCAAAGGGTACATGACCAACAACAAAAAGGGTAGTCCTATACATGCCATTTTCAGAGTTCAACCAAAAGTGTACCAAAAGGGCTTTGATAGTGTGGACGACTTCGAATTCGACAATCCCGAGTCCGATAGCTGACAAACCAAAATCTATAAAACAGAGAATCAAAGAAACGGAGTAAGCATTTAATGCTTAGTAAGTTTTGAGCAATGAAATTAGGCACAATTGAAGTATAGCATTCGTATGACTAAACGGATAATTTCACATACACACATTCTCAAAATCATACCTACTTCACGTTACCAACCCTTATACTCATACATAAGAGAATCAACTTAACCAAAAGCCGGAAGCTCATTAATCGACTGAGCCAATACTATTTAAAAGGAATCAACTAATCCAATGCATATACGAAACATACCTCATCGTTGGGATTTTACGAGCATTTTAGTTGAAATTATTACAGCAAGATCGCTCATTCCCAAACCAAGTACCTTCGGGATTTAACCGGATATAGCTACTCGCTCAAACGCCTTCGGGACTTAGCCCGGATATAGTAGCTCGCATAAATGCCTTCGGGACTTAGCCTGGATATAGTAACTCGCACAAATGCCTTCGGGACTTAGCCCGGGATTAGTAACTCGCACAAATGCCTTCGGGACTTAGCCCAGAATTAGTCACTAGCACAAATGCCTTCGTTATCATCCGAATATTCTTGCACATATCAGTAAATCATGACACATCTTTATTTCATTTGCATAACTAGAATTCAAACACAAATCAATTATTAAGCATTCCCATTTTCTACTCAATAGCCACATACAAACAAAGATGATTTGGTTTGCTTTGTGACATGATCTCTATGCACATACGGCTACCCATCATACGTATAGACTAATTAACTCAACATATAATTCAAGTAGAATCATTATATCACCGTATATTTGTTATGATTATACGTCATGACTTAATCAAATCGTAAACTAAGTTTCATTACTCGAAAACTTACCTCGGATGTTGTCGAACGATTTTGACGGCTATTCGATCACTTTTTCCTTCCCTTTATCGGATTTAGTTCCCCTTTGCTCTTGAGCTTATTTTAACAAATAAATTGATTTAATCATTTGAACATCAAAAAGAGAAACTCAAGGTACTTAACCCATACATACATTAGACATTAGAGTCACATATATATGAAATCAAGAATCAACTCAACATATTAGCCCACACTCTCTTTTAGTCGATTATCTAAGCCAAGATACAAGCATCAATATGCTTGCCTCTAACCGAATACATGCAACACCAATCTACCTCATGTGGCCGAATATGCATGTCTATGTTGAGGCCGATTCTATACTTAATACATTCTACAAATATGGTTACTTGTACTGACTAAATACCATTTTGTTTCAAGTTCAAAACTCGGCTAATACTCATATATACACTAGCAATCAAATACTAACATTTGTACTTCACCTTAATAGCTAGATTAGCAAACCTTAATTTAACATATAATTGTTCATAACACAATTAAAGCATCCTCTCCATTCCATCAATTCAAAACACATACATTAACCTAATATCAATTAACTAAGCACTTTAACAATTTTTTCTTTAACTACACACATTCGGCAATGATAAAGACAATTTAACAAACCTTAAATTCAACTTATAACAACATATACTCAATATTCAAAGCATTTAACATCACTTCATCATGCTTTTACATCATGGCCGAATGCTCCTTTTAACCCATTTACCCTCACAAAGCATGAATTTCATCATCCAACTTACAAGCTTACAATCCCATGAATTTTAACCTCATAATATCTATCCAACTCTCACTCATTAGCTTCTATCATCAATCTCCAACAACACTAAATAAAAATATACTTCGTGGGTCTAAGGTAGAACCAAGAAAGGAACTCATAAATATCAAGATGTAAGCAACTACCATTGTTCATCTAGATTTAGCATGAAACAACAACCATCACCCTTATTAATCTCCATAGCCGAAAACCTTACTCATTCCACACTCAAAATTTCAACATGGGTTACAAAAATAACTTGACATCTCACTCCATATCAACTAAAATTTCAAGAACTAGTATAAACTTTCTTACCTTAATATTGACCTAGGATAACCGAATGCTTCACTCCTTCTTCCTCTTTTCATTTCGCCAAGAAGAACCGATTTCTTCTTTTCTTTCTTCCTCAAGTCACGGCAATGGGGGAACATGGATGAGACAACTTTGTTTTCATCACCCTCCCTTTTCATTACTTTATTACTAACCTTTTATTTTATTCTTTCTCCCATAAAACACTAACACCAAATGTTTATAATAGGCTTTAACTTATAGCATGGCCGGCCACCATCTTGTTCTTTGGTTAATTTGACATGCAAGTACAATTATTTTGCAACATGCATAAATAGGCCACTTTACATTTGCCTAGCACATTTCTAAATTTTCCCACATAAGTCCTATTTAATAAAATTCACTTACAATTAACAAAATTCCAATATGAAATTTTTATACATGCATACATACATATAATAAGCATCAACTATGACGGTTAATTATTTTTTATGACTCGGTTTAGTGGTCCTGAAACCACTTTACGACTAGGGTCACTTTAGGGCTGTCACAACTCTCCCCCACTTAAGAAATTTTCGTCCCCGAAAATCTTACCGGTAAATAGGTTTGGGTATCGTTCTTTCATGGAGTTCTCGGGTTCCCAAGTAGCTTCTTCCATCCCGTGTTTGAGCCATAACACTTTTACTAAAGGAACCTTTTTGTTTCGCAACTCTTTCACTTCACGACCTAGGATACGAATTGGTTCTTCTTCATAACTCATATCGGCTTGAATTTCAACCTCGGAGGGACTTATTATGTGCGAAGGATCAGATCTGTAACGTCGAAGAATAGAAACATGAAAAACGTTGTGGATCCTTTCAAGTTCAGGGGGTAAAAGCAATCTATACGCAACTGGACCAACTCGTTCGGATATTTCATATGGCCCGATGAACCTCGGACTCAATTTGCCCTTACGCCCAAATCTGAGTATCTTTTTCCAAGGTGAAACTTTAAGAAACACTTTATCTCCCACCTGATACTCAATGTCCTTTCGTTTCAAATCCGCAGACGACTTCGACGATCCGATGTCGCCTTCAGACTTTCACGAATTATTTTACTTTCGCTCAAAGATCTTCAATCAAATCAACTCAAAATTTTACTTTCACCGAGTTCGGTCCAAAACAATGGTGTACGGCATTTTCGACCGTACAAAGCCTCGTAAGGTGCCATATTAATACTTGATTGAAAACTATTGTTGTAAGCGAATTCAATCAAAGGTAAATACCGTTCCCATGAACCACTAAACTCAAGGAAGCAACATCTCAACATATCCTCGAGTATCTGAATTATCCGCTCGGATTGACCATCGGTTTAGGGATGAAAAGCAGTGCTAAAATGCAGCTTGGTACCCAAAGCTTCTTGCAATTTCTTCCAAAATCGCGAGGTGAATCTCGGATCTCTATCCGATACAATAGAAATAGGTACCCCGTGTAATCTCACAATCTGAGAAACATACAATTCAGCTAGTTTATCCAATGAAAAATTCGTACGTACGGGGATAAAGTGAGCCGACTTAGTCAGTCTATCAACAACAACGCAAATCGCATCCTTCTTACTTGCCGACATTGGCAATCCAGATACAAAATCCATCGTGACTCGTTCCCACTTCCATTCAGGTATCATGATCGGCTGAAGTAAACCTGTAGGCACTTGATGTTCCGCTTTCACCTGTTGACATATTAAACACTTCGAAACAAAATCGGAAATGTCTCGTTTCATACCATGCCACCAAAACTGACGTCTCAGATCGTTGTACATTTTCGTACTCCCCGGGTGAATTGACATTCGACTACAATGAGCTTCGTTCAGAATCATCGAAATAAGTTCAATTTCTTGGAACACACAAACGACTTCGAACCTCAAACAATCGTCATCATCAATTTGAAACTCGATTCCATATTCAAACACATTCAGCCCGCTTTGCAACCAGTTCATCATCGACTTTCTCGAGCTTCACGAATTTGATGAATCAACAATGGTTTGGCCTTTAATTACGCCACTAACACATTGTCGGATAGAACAAACAAGTGTACATTCATCGTCAAAAGAAAACAAAGCGATTTATTTACGACTTAAGGCATCCGCAACCACATTAGCCTTTCCGGTGATAGTCAATGACAAGCTCATAATCTTTCAACAACTCGAGCCAACGTCTTTGTCGCAGATTCAAGTCTCTTTGAGTCATCAAATATTTGAGACTTTTGTGATCCGAATATACATGGCACTTCTCACCAAATAAGTAATGTCGCCATATTTTCAAAGCGAACACGATGGGAGCTAGTTCAAGATCATGGGTCGGATAATTTTTCTCATGTGGCTTCAGTTGCCTTGACGCATAAGCTACAACTCGACCTTCTTGCATCAATACACAACCCAACCCAAGTAAGGATGCATCACTGTAAATGACGACCTCCTTGCCTGATTCAGGCTGCACTAGTAGTGGAGCTTTCATCAAATGAGTTTTCAATTGATCGAAACTTTCCTAACACTTTTCTGTCCATTCAAATTTAACATCTTTCTGAAGTAGTTTCGTCATTGGTGTGGCTATCATCGAGAAACCTTTTACAAACCGTCGGTAGTAACCGGCAAGTCTCAAAAAGCTTGAACCTCAAGAATATTTCTGAGGCTTCCAGCTAAGTATGGCTGAAATTTTGCTCGGATCAACTCGAATACTCGTCTGATACCACATGACCCAAGAAGCTAACCTCTCTTAACCGTAATTCACACTTATCGAACTTAGCATATAACCGCTTATCCGTAAAATTTACAACACTAATCCCGTGTGTTCAAAGATGATCGGTTTCATTTCTCGAATAGACCAAAATATCATCGATAAACACAACTACAAACCGATCCAAATACGGTCGAAGATCCAATTCATCAAATCCATAAATACCGGCGGGGCATTAGTGAGCCCAAACGGCATCACTAAGAATTCAGAGTGACCGTATCTCGTTCTAAAAGCGGTTTTGGGTATATCCGAATCTCGAATTCATGAATCGATAATAACCTCGATCTCAAATCTATCTTTGAAAACACCGAGGCTCCCTTTAGTTGATCAAACAAATCATCAATACGTGGTAACGGATATTTATTCTTTATTGTCACTTTATTCAGCTGACGATAGTCGATGCACAACCTCATGGTTCCGTCCTTCTTTTTCACAAACAATACTGGTGCACCCCAAGGTGAGAAACTTGGTCGAGCGAAACCTCTATCCGTCAACTCTTGCAACTGAGCTTTCAACTCTTTTAACTCGGTTGGTGCCATACGATACGGAGCTATCGAAATCGGTGTAGTCCTGTACAAGCTCAATACCAAACTCTACCTCCGAACAGTGGTAAACCCGTGATTCTTCGGGAAAAACATCCGAGTATTCACAAACCACCGGCACAGATTCAAGTTTCCTTTCTGGCTCTTTATTATCAAGTACATACGCAAGGTATGCTTCACACCCCTTTCTTACATATTTCTGAGCCAACATCGATGATATTACAGCTGGCAACCTATTCAAGTCAGTAGACTCAACTCGGATTACCTCGTTATTTACACACCTTAAATCGATGGTTTTTCTTTTGCAATTTACAATTGCATCATGTACGGTCAACCAATCCATACCGAGGATAACATCAAATTTGTCAAACGGTAAAAGCATCAAATCGGCCAGAAAACAGGAACCTCGGATTACTAGGGGACATTTCTTGCACACTTTGTCGACAAGCACGTAACGACCCAAAGGATTTGACACCCGAATTACAAACTCAGGAGACTCAACAGGTAGAGTCTTACTGGATGCTAAGGTTTCACATATATAAGAATGAGTAGAACCAGGGTCAATCAAAGCAATCACATTAGTATCAAAGAGAGTAAAAGTACTGGTACTAACATCTGGCGAGGAAGCATCCTCGCGTGCGGCGATAGCGTAAGCTCTAGCAGAGCACGAGCCTCGATCTGGTTGTAGCATCTCTAGATCCTCTCGACCGCCACTAGTATTGCCCGTATTTCTAGATGGTCTACCCCGAAAGTAGTAGCACCGTGTTTCCCACTCGATTTACGCTCTGCTCGCACAATCTCGGGCAATCTTTAATAAAGTGGTCAGCTGATCCGCACTTGTAACAGGAGCGGTCATGGAATCTACAACTCCCCGAATGCCATTTACCACAATATTGACACTCCATTCTATCTCGGCGATCATTTCCAACACTGGCGACTGAAGTGACTCGTGCACTCACAGGGGGTCGATCGCGATCTCGTCTAGAAAACCCAAGTGTATCTAGACCGCCTAAGTCATCTCTAAATCTCTTCGATGATCGTTGGAAGGGCTTCCCCGAAGACCTCTTATGAAACTCCTTTGCTCCCACCTCAGCTTTTCTTTTCTCCATACTGAGCTCCTCGGCTTTGCAAGCTCGCTCGACAAGCACCACAAATTCTCGGATTTCCAAAATGCCAGCATACAGCTTTATATCATCATTCAGTCCATCCTCGAAATGTTTACACATCACGGCTTTTGAAGAAATACATTCTCGAGCGTACTGGCTAAGCCTTACAAACTTTCGTTCATAGTCGGTAACCGACATGGAACCTTGTTTAAGTTCAAGAAATTCCTTCATTTTTTGATCCATGAATCTCTGACTGATATACGTTTTTCGAAACTCGGCTTGGAAAAACTCCCAAGTTACTTGCTCTCTGGGCACAACAGAAGTCAACATATTCCACCAATAGTAGGCAGAATCACGTAGCAAGGAGATAGTACACTTTAGGCACTCATCGGTGTGCAAGATAGCTCATCGAGTGCCGAATAGTGTTGTCCAACCAAAATTCACTTGCTCGGCATCATCATTGTCCGTAGCTTTAAATTCAAGAGTCCCGTGTTTTCGGATTCATCAATCGGGGCTTATTTGACCTTATTTGGTCGGTTGCGGAGGTATCGTGAGGTGCGGGGTGGTATTAGTCGGAAGGAGGTTGTGGAACAGTAGTATTAGTTCGAATGTATTGGTTGAACCAATCATTCATCACGCTATAAAAAGCTTGTCTAACTTCATCGTTCGGATTACTAGCAATAGGTTGAGAGTCCGCCGGCGCTGTCCCTTCCGCGGGAATAGGCGCTACACTCTCAAGATCATCAGTTACCGCTCGGTTGGGATCGGGATCCATTACTATAAATAAACACATTTTCAATTGTCAGAAATCACCACACTATCAAATAATCACATAATGGCATGTATACCTAGACCCAAACGTATTACGGTAGTCCTAGAATCGACTAAACCGTAGCTCTGATACCAATAAAATTGTAACACCCCGCACCCGAGACCGTTGTCGGAGTCGAACACGAGGTGCTAGCAGACATAATTCATTTATTTTCACAGTCCATTTTAAAAATTTCCAGACAAGCTGGCTAACTGCGTCACTGTCACCTTAAAAATCATATCTTGAGTTCCGAAGCTCGAAAACTGATTCTGTAAATTTTCCCTGAAACTAGACTCATATATCCATCTACAAATTCGTTTCTAGAATTTTTGATCGGGCCAATTAGTACAGTTTATTAGTTAAAGTCTCCCCTATTTCAGGGTTCGACTGCCCTGACCTTCATGTATTACGACTTTTATATCTTCCTGTACAGGGCTTCATTACTTATGCCGTTTGTTTATAACGAAACTAGACTCAAAAAGGAATCTACACATATATGGAATGACCTCTAATTATCTCTGGTTAATTTATAGTAAATTTCCAAACTCAGATCAGGGGATCCAGAAATCGCTCTAGCCCTGTTCCATGAAAACTTAAATATCTCTTAAAATACGACTCATATGATTGTTTCGTTTCTTCCATATGAAATTAGACTCATCAAGGTTCGATTACATAATTTATTCACTATTTAATTCCATTCATACTATTTTTAGTGATTTTTCTAATCCACACCAATGCTGCTTTCAGCATCTGTTTTTAAGGTAAACTTTACCTATTTCATGGTTTTCCATGAATCAACTAGAATTTGTCATACAAAGCACCAAAATGATCATGATTAACCATTCCAATGGCTAACCGTTACCAAACATTTCCATACCTCTCAATGAAAAACGTACAAAACAATTTTAATGCTATGCTCAAAGTATATATATAAGCCATTTTCGCATGGCTAACCAAATTTATACAAAACCAAAGGGTACATGACCAACAACAAAAAGGGTAGTCCTATACATGCCATTTTCAGAGTTCAACCAAACGTGTACCACAAGGGCTTTGATAGTGTGGACGACTTCGACTTCGACAATCCCGAGTCCGATAGCTGACGAACCAAAATCTATAAAACAGAGAATCAAAGAAACGGAGTAAGCATTTAATGCTTAGTAAGTTTTGAGCAATGAAATTAGGCACAATTGAAGTATAGCATTCGTATGACTAAACGGATAATTTCACATACACACATTCTCAAAATCATACCTACTTCACATTACCAACCCTTATACTCATACATAAGAGAATCAACTTAACCAAAAGCCGGAAGCTCATTAATCGACTGAGCCAATACTATTTAAAAGGAATCAACTAATCCAATGCATATACGAAACATACCTCATTGTTGGGATTTTACGAGCATTTTAATTGAAATTATTACAGCAAGATCGCTCATTCCCAAACCAAGTACCTTCGAGATTTAACCGGATATAGCTACTCGCTCAAACGCCTTCGGGACTTAGCCCGGATATAGTAGCTCGCATAAATGCCTTCGGGACTTAGCCCGGATATAGTAACTCGCACAAATGCCTTCGGGACTTAGCCCGGGATTAGTAACTCGCACAAATGCCTTCGGGACTTAGCCCAGAATTAGTCACTAGCACAAATGCCTTCGTTATCATCCGAATATTCTTGCACATATCAGTAAATCATGACACATCTTTATTTCATTTGCATAACTAGAATTCAAACACAAATCAATTATTAAGCATTCCCATTTTCGGCTCAATAGCCACATACAAATAGCATGATTTGGTTTGCTTTGTGACATGATCTCTATGCACATACGGCTACCCATCATACGTATAGACTAATTAACTCAACATATAATTCAAGTAGAATCATTATATCACCGTATATTTGTTATGATTATACGTCATGACTTAATCAAATCGTAAACTAAGTTTCATTACTCGAAAACTTACCTCGGATGTTGTCGAACGATTTCGACGGCTATTCGATCACTTTTTCCTTCCCTTTATCGGATTTAGTTCCCCTTTGCTCTTGAGCTTAATTTAACAAATAAATTGATTTAATCATTTGAGCATCAAAAAGAGAAACTCAAGGTACTTAACCCATACATACATTAGACATTAGAGTCACATATATATGAAATCATGAATCAACTCAACATATTAGCCCACACTCTCTTTTAGTCGATTATCTAAGCCAAGATAAAAGCATCAATATGCTTGCCTCTAACCGAATACATGCAACACCAATCTACCTCATGTGGCCGAATATGCATGTCTATGTTGAGGCCGATTCTATACTTAATACATTCTACAAATATGGTTACTTGTATTGACTAAATACCATTTTGTTTCAAGTTCAAAACTCGGCTAATACTCATATATACACTAGCAATCAAATACTAACATTTGTACTTCACCTTAATAGCTAGCTTAGCAAACCTTAATTTAACATATAATTGTTCATAACACAATTAAAGCATCCTCTCCATTCCATCAATTCAAAACACATACATTAACCTAATATCAATTAACTAAGCACTTTAACAATTTTTTCTTTAACTACACACATTCGGCAATGACAAAGACAATTTAACAAACCTTAAATTCAACTTATAACAACATATACTAAATATTCAAAGCATTTAACATCACTTCATCATGCTTTCACATCATGGCCGAATGCTCCTTTTAACCCATTTACCCTCACAAAGCATGAATTTCATCATCCAACTTACAAGCTTACAATCCCATGAATTTTAACCTCATAATATCTATCCAACTCTCACTCATTAGCTTCTATCATCAATCTCCAACAACACTAAATAAAAATATACTTCGTGGGTCTAAGGTAGAACCAAGAAAGGAACTCATAAATATCAAGATGTAAGCAACTACCATTGTTCATCTAGATTTTGCATGAAACAACAACCATCACCCTTATTAATCTCCATACCGAAAACCTTACTCATTCCACACTCAAAATTTCAACATGGGTTACAAAAATAACTTGACATCTCACTCCATATCAACTAAAATTTCAAGAACTAGTATAAACTTTCTTACCTTAATATTGACCTAGGATAACCGAATGCTTCACTCCCTTCTTCCTCTTTCCATTTCGGCCAAGAAGAACTGATTTCTTCTTTTCTTTATTCCTCAAGTCACGGCAATGGGGGGGGAACATGGATGAGACAACTTTGTTTTCATCACCCTTCCCTTTTCATTACTTTATTACTAACCTTTTATTTTATTCTTTCTCCCATAAAACACTAACACCAAATGTTTATAATAGGCTTTAACTTATAGCATGGCCGCCACCATCTTGTTCTTTGGTTAATTTGACATGCAAGTACAATTATTTTGCAACATGCATAAATAGGCCACTTTACATTTGCGTAGCACATTTCTAAATTTTCCCGCATAAGTCCTATTTAATAAAATTCACTTACAATTAACAAAATTCCAATATGAAATTTTTATACATGCATACATACATATAATAAGCATCAACTATGATGGTTAATTATTTTTTATGACTCGGTTTAGTGGTCCCGAAACCACTTTCCGACTAGGGTCACTTTAGGGCTGTCACAGTAAGCCATAAGAAAATAAATTATTTCAATAATATATATAAACCAATATCACTAAATTGAATTTATCAAATCTCAATCACATATACATTTATTGTACTCGTAAATTCATATAACCTTATTAAATAACTCTGCTTATCTTATTTATCAGTTAATGTATAACCATGCTTTCAAATACAAATAACAACCATTAACTCAATCATATCAGTCAAACTCGCACATATTCATTACATCGCCAATCAAACTATGTTCATTTATTACAAATCATACATAAGATTATTTCAACTTCTTTATAAAAACTTCTAAACTCGAACATCCATAATTCCCTTATTCACATAAACCAAATTTGCATATATGAACCATATAGCCAACTCAACCATTTTAATTTCATTAACTGTTCAAGTTTTCAAACCAAGAAATCATACATCAAAGCCATGTTTCATATTTCATATATCTCATGTCTGAAACATAGAACCATAATTTCATATACTGAGCATATATAACACATCATTCATTTATATACATTCATATCATTTGTTGTCATATATTTCATATATGGTCAGATGATACATACTCACCTTTTGTTTTTGAATTTCATAACAAATCACACTTACCTAAATCTGATACAATTTCACATGGTTATTCATTTTTCGAAATACCCATTGAATTATTCGGAATCAATAACTATACTCGGATAACTCATAAGCTCATATAATGCCAATGTCTCAGATGTGGTCTTACATGTAATCAAATATCGATACCACTATCCCAGATAGGGTCTTACACGAAATCATATACGATGCCAATGTCCCAGACATGGTCTTACACAAAATCACAAATCAATGCCAACGTCCCAGACGTTGTCTTACACGATAACTCGTATTGGAATTCTATTTCATGACATATGTATCCGAACTATTCTTATGGTTCGTACGGGGCTTTTCAAACATTGTCACATTATCAGAACTTTCTCAATTTCACCTATTTGATCAATCCATGATTGAAACAGATTCTCCAAAGCTTGATTCAATTTGGCATCATATATATATTTCTTTACAACTCAATTCAGCACATATAATGCACATACATTTCAATTTAACAACATGTATTTACTTATGAACTTACCTCGTACTAATACGAACGGACCGGAACGACTTCTCTGATCTAAATCTAATTTCCTCATTTCTTATTCTAATTCAATATAAATTCGACTTATTTAATCATATACTTAATCAAATTCATCCAAAAACACATAAATGGGCTAATTACATTCTTGCCCTTGACATTTCACATTTTTTGCAATTTAGTCCCTATTTCACAAAACACAAAATCTTCAAAATTTGACCACACCCATGCTTGGCCGAATTTCACTAAGGTCCCTAGCAGCCCGTTTCTTTCATTTATTTCACATTTTGACCCCTCAATTTACAAAATTTACAATTTAATCCCAAATAGGCATTTTTACTTAATTAAATATGAAAATCTATTAACACATATTGATTTTTCATCATCAAACACAAAAAACTCAAGCTCTCAACAATGGAAAATCACAAATTCTTCATAAATTCCAAAAATTAAAGCATGGGCTAGCTAATTTACGAAGCAACGATCTCAAAAACTTAAAAATTGTCAGAAATCAAGTAGAATACATACCCAAATTAAGCTTCAAAAGTGCCGAACATTCAAAGCATCATCCATGGCTTTATTTTCTTCCAAAATTAGGCCAAAAAGATGATAATGCAAGGCCAATTTATGAATTGTTTTATTTAATAACATATTAATACATAATTTACTATTTTAACCTTTATAATTAAAACAAATTTCAACAATACCAACTCCCATAAATGTCCACTAACACTTAAATGGTATAATTACCATTCAAGTACTCAAACAATTAAAATTTATAGTCATTTAATGCATTTAACTTATAGAATTCAACTTTTACGCTTTATGCGATTAAGTCCTTTTTATAAAATCGAGCACACAAACGATAAAATTTTCATACAAAAATTTCACAAATAACAATTCACATAATTTAAGCATGAAATATAATATTAAAATATTTTTGACTCAAATTCGTTGTCCTGAAACCACTGTTCCGACTAGGGTCTAAACCGGGTTGTTACAACACTTGATGTGTATTCTGTATGTGTGATTTCTGTAGGGATTACACACTGAGTTTGCAAAAAATCATCCAATTCTATTTAATCTATGTAGGTAATCCCCAGACTTGACGGACTGGTGCAACGGAGAGCTCAAAGGTGACCACCATTACCAAACTTCTTATCTACGGTTTGCGCTTACATCGTTCATGTTTTGTTGGTATTTTATGTATGATGGACTTTGGGACTGCTTGGTTTTTAATTTGGGATTTTGAACTGTTGATTATGGATTTATAAATTGCAACGGAACAAAGTACCGTTTTCTTAAAATAAACTATGATTTTTCGTAAATAACAACGGTTTCAAAAATTATTAACTAAGATTTCTCGTAAACAACAACGATTTTGAAAATTATTGGGTTTCAAAAGCTTCCGCGTAAAAGAAATTTTTTGAAGCAAATCAATTAGTCCATGTTTTCCCGAACTAAGTAATAAATGATAACTGGAATGGTGTTAAGGTCAATGCATTTTCAGAAAAACACTCTCATGTGATATCGACAGATTCGGCCATAACGTCCAGGCCGAGTTTGAGGTGTTACATTTAGTGGTATTAGAGCCTAGTTGCAAAATTTGGCTATGGATTGCGTTTTAAACCTGGTTTTAAAGAAATGATTTTCAATGGGTTGAAATATTTTTCACTGAGAATATGGTACACCGAGTGAGTCTCCGACGCTAATCCTGTAAGTTTTCTGAAATTTGTATTGTTTATGTCGCAATACTGAAGTTAATATAATCTAAAACTACAATAGGTAGTAAACCGTACTGAAAATACTCTAGTTAGTGTATACTGAAACCTGTAGTGAGATTGCAACTTACGAAAACAAAATCGGAACTTCTGATATTGTTTTGTATAAACATCTGTTAATAAATACTGAAACTGTAACTGATCCATAAAATTTGTAATACAGATAAATTCGATTAGACAATGAGTGCACGAGGTATCCGCGAACATGGTACTAGAGGCTGAGGTAGAGGCCGTAGAGGGGCTCGAGCTGAGTCTTCCTCCATGGATAATATACTGAATTTAGACACGAGTGAGACGCCAGTGCCGCCTGCTATAGAGACTAGGTCTCGTGATCACATGGCTGGGGACGACTCATTATCCCAGGCTATGCTCAGGATTTTGGAGAGGGTCGCTGAGCCCAATGCTGGATCTAGGGGCCGAGGGTCGTTTACGAAACAACTCCGGTCCAACGCGACTGAGCTTTTCAGGGGTGTCACTAGAGTCGCCCCTAGCATGGCCAAATACTGGATAGAGGCCATAGAAAGAATAATGGACGATCTGGACTTTACCCATGAGCAGAAATTGAAAGGGGTTGTTTCTCTGCTTCGCGACGAAGCATATCAGTGGTGGCTGATGATTAAAGAGGGCACTCAGCCCGACCGATTGACTTGGGACTATTTTAAGACTGCGTTCCAGAGTAAGTATGTGGGAGCCAGCTACATTGATGTTAGGAGACGTGAGTTCCTTAATCTCACTCAGTGAGATCGATCAGTGGCTCAGTATGAGGTCGAGTTCCTGATGTTAAACTGTTATGCGCAAGGTATAGTGGCGACCGAGTATGAATGCTGTGTCCAATTTGAAGATGGTCTCAGGGACAGTTTTGTGAGTTCTGATAGCTCCACAGAGGGAGCGTGATTTTTTTTCTCTTGTTGAGAAGGTGAAGATCCCAGAAGAAGTAAAGCGCACTGAGCGCCAAAACCGAGATAGAGAAAAGACTAAGAGGGATTCAGAGCCCTCACATTCTGGGATGAGGCCTAAGAAAAAGGCCAGATCTAATGGGCCAGTGAGAGTTGGCCTCCTACGGCACCTTCTAGGGTGGCGCTTTGTGGACATTGTGGTAGACGCCATCCGGGAGAGTGTTGGAGGACTACTGGGGCATGTCTGAGATGTGGGTCCACTGAGCATCGTATTAGAGATTTTCCATTGCAAACTGATCAGATGCAACCTCCAGTTACTGGACTGAACAACCGTCGAGGGTAGTTCAGCAGCCACCTAGGGGACTGTAACACCCCTAACCCGTAACCGACATCGGATTAGGGTTACGAGGCATTACCAGATAGACAGAACATTACAGACCAATTCAGAATCACATATACTATTTAACATCATTTCATAAACAATCATGTCTAATTCTGGTCTACGAGACCTAAAATATACATTTAAAGAAAGGTCAGAACTAAACCAAACTTATTTAGAATTTTCAGAACATAACCAATTCTTTCAAACTGATAAAGTCACACGCCTGTGTGACTAGGCCGTGTGGTACACACGGGCACTAAACACGCCCATGTGAACTAGTCGTGCCAAAAATAGGTCCTATACTGGCTTTTTCACACGGCCAATAGGCACGCCCGTGTACTATGGCCGTGTGATACTTAGCTAGCTACTGACTTTAGCCCACGGCAATAGGACATGCCCGTGTGTCTAGACTGCGTGATTCTTAGAAGAATACTACTTTTCTTACAAGGCCACAAGGCACGCCCGTGTACCTTGACCATGTGGCACCAAGCAAGCTTGGTTAAAGCCAATTTGCCACCCCTTTTTGGGTCCAATCCTATAAGCAATAATATACAACATTTCATTTGCTAGCCAACTCCTATGGTATAATTTATACACATCAAAACTTATATATATAGACCTTCTAGCCTATACATGTCATACTTTAAAATATTTACACTTTCAAAAGTACCAAAATGAGATCGATAGTGTGGTGATGATCCTCGACTATTCCCTAGCCTTCAGTAGCTACGATAACTATAAAACAGACAGTAAACACATAGAGTATGCTACAAAGATCTTAGTAAACCAAATAAAATTGGTATAATTACTAAAGCATATATGTACCATTCAACCATATAGATTCATAACCATTTCATAGAATAATTCATAAACTTAACCATGCTCCTTTGTTTGCATATATGTGATGCTTCATTTCCATACATATTTCACAGAGATAGAGTTTTTCATATTCAGAAAATTTAGTACGATACAAACTTACCTGCATAGGTTATACAATTCATATACTCAATCTCATATTTCGTACGATATAATTAGATGGGTCAAAAATGATACAGATGCTTATAATCAAGTACAATGCCAACGTCCCAGACGTGGTCTTAGATGTAATTCAATATCGATGCCTTTGTCCCAGACAGGGTCTTACACGAAACCAGATGCGATGCCGATGTCCCAGACATGGTCTTATACGTAAATCTCAATCGAGGCTTGTGTCCCAGACACGGTCTTACACAATGTCACAAACAGATGTCAACTTTACTTAGGAACATACAGAGTTTTTCAAATACTAACATAATATCATGCTTTACTCCAAATATATTTATCCGATGTGCAAGGTAATCCAATACAGATTACAGTTTATATGTTGTAGAATTTATTTCAATTAACACGTAATTCTAATTTGACTTACCTCGGATGGATTTCGGATAGAACGAGTCGACTATTCAACTATTTTAGACTTCCCCCGTTCTAAGTTTGATTTGCTTTGTTCTTGATCTAATACAATACAAATTCAACCATTCAATTATTCATTACATTCAATTTAATCCATATACACATATTTAGGGCACTTTACATTTTAGCCCTTGCATTTTCACACTTTGACAATTTAGTCCATTTTCACAAAATCACCAATATGCAAAATTTCTTTACAACAAAGGCTAGTCAAATTTTCATGGCTTCTATATAAGCCCCTAAAACATTTTCAGTTCACAATTTAGTCCCTCAAAACCTCATTTTCAAAATTTAACCCAAATAGCTCAATTTCATCAAAAACTAAATGACAAAACTTATGAACCATCTGCCAAGCCTTCATAATTCATTCAAAAACATCACAACACTCATGATATCAACAATGGAATTTTATGAAATCTTTAACAGAAACAAAAATTTAGACATGGGCTTTGAAGAACACGAAGCAATGATCACAAAAACGTAGAAATTATCAAAAACGGACGAAAATTCATACCTTAATCAAGGATTAAGCTAGCTGAATATCAAAACCCCAATTTGATTCTTTTTCTTGCTTCAATCGGCCAAGAGAATGGTAAAAAAATGGATACCATTTTATGTTATAATTATTTAACATATGTTTAATTTACAATTGACCAAAATACCCTTTAGTTATAATTCATTAAAGCTTACCTAACATGTCCATAATTGTCCACCATTAGCATAAATGGTAAATTTGACATGCAAGGACCCATATTTTAAAATCCAAGCCAATTAGGTGCTTTAACATTTAGCACTCAACTTTTACACTTTACGCGATTTAATCCTTTTTCATAATTAAGCATAGAAACAAATAAATTTAATTACAGAAATTTTGCTGATGTAAGTTCACATATCACAGACACAGAAAATAATATTAAAATATTTTTTTGGACTCGAATTTGTGGTCCCAAAACCACTATTCTGACTAGGGTCAAAATCGAACTGTTACAGTAACGGCATGGGCCGAGGATAGAGAGCACAGGGCAGAGGTACGAGATCGACTGAGGTGAGGCAACCTCTTTGGTCTATGCTGCTAGTCATCGTGAGGACAGAGATACTCCAAACGTCATTATGGGTACGTTTCTAATATTTGTTGTACCTTATCTTACATTAATAGACATAGGCTCTACCCACTCATATGTAGCTAGTACTGTGTTTGAAACTTTAGGGACTCTTTGGTTAAGGACATCAAAACAGTAAAGGACTTTCTAGATGTGTTTCCTGAGGAACTACCGGGTTTTCCTTTGACCCGAGAGGTGGAATTTGGGATTGAATTGATCCCTGGTGCAGCTCCGGTGTCTATCGCGCCCGCACCGAAAGAGCTAACGAAACTTAAGGCTCAAATTCAGGAGCTGTTAGATTGCGAGTTCATTCATCCCAGTATGTCTCCATGGGGAGCACCTATTCTATTCGTGAAAAAAGAAAGATGGGCCAATAAGGATATGTATCGACTACCGTCAGTTGAATAAGTTAACGATCAAGAATAAGTACCCACTTTCGAGGATAGATGACGTATTCGACCAGTTCAGTGGGGCCTCTATGATTTCTAAGATCAATCTACGCTCGGGCTATCATCAGTTGAGAGCTAAGAAGGTCAATGTGCATAAGACGACATTTAGGACACGATATGGATGTTACGAGTTCCTAGTTATGCCCTTTGGTTTGACTAATGCACCAACGACATTTATGGATTTGATGAACTAAGTATTTCAACCCTACCTGGATCAGTTTTAAGTAGTGTTCATTGATGACATCTTGGTATATTCTAAGATAGAAGATGAGCACGATAAGCTCTCATAGTGGTTCTACAAATTCTTCGTAAGAAATAGTTGTATGCGAAGTTCAGCAAGTGTGAGTTCTGGCTTTAGGAAGTAACATTTCTGGGACATGTAGTTTCTGTTGAGGGGATACGGGTTGATCCTCATAAGATTAAGGTGGTGTTGGATTGGAAACAGTCGAAGAATGTGTTTGAGATCCGTAGCTTTCTAGGGATGGTAGGATATTATCGACATTTCATAGAAGGGTTCTCATTGATCGCAGCTTCGTTGACTAAGCTTTTGCGTAAGGGAGTTTCTTTTGCTTGGAATGATGCACAGTAAGAGAGCTTTGATAAGCTCAAGACCGTTTTAACTCAGGCTCTTGTTTTGATATAGCCTGATCCCGGTAAAGACTTCGTAGTATATAGTGATACGTCACATGTAGGTTTGGGTTCTATACTGATGCAAGACAGAAAGGTGGTTGCTTATGCGTCTCGTCAGCTCAAGACTCATGAGGCTAATTATTCGACGCACGGTTTGGAGTTGGCGGTGGTAATCTCCGCTATGAAAATCTGGAGGCACTATCTGTACGCTGAGAAGTGTACTATCTATACTGATCACGAAAGCCTCAAATATCTCCTCACTCAAAAGGAGTTAAACCTTAGGCAATGTAGATGGGTTGAATTGCTTAAGGATTATGACTGCACCATCGAGTATCATCTTGGGAAGGCCAATGTGGTGGCCAATGCGTTAAGCCGTATGGCTACAACCGATATGAAATAGATGTTCACTCGACTTAGTTTATTCGACGATAGGAGTCTATTGGTAGAACTTCAAGTGAAACCTATGTGGATTGATCAAATCAGAGATAAACTGTAACACCCCTAACCCGAGACCGTCGCCGGAGTCGGACACGAGGTGTTAACAAACTTCAAACCACTTATTGATAATTTCCCAGATAAGCTGCCAATCTGTGTACTAGTCGTTTCAAAAATCATAACTTGAGTTCTACAACTCGAAAATCAGTTTCGTAATTTTTCCCTAAAACAAGACTCATATCTCCATCTACAAATTTTTTTCTAGAATTTTTGGTCGAGCCAATTAGTACAGTTTATTAGTTAAAGTCTTCCATGTTACAGGGGTCGACTACACTGACCTTCGTGCGTCTCAACTCGAATAACTCCCTGTGCAGGGCTTCAATACTGATTTCGTTTCTTTCTATAGAAACTAGACTCAAAAAGGAATCTATACATATATGGAATGATTTCTAAATGTCTCGGGTTAATTTATAATGAATTTTCAAAGTCGGAACAGGGAATCCAGAAACCGTTCTGGCCCTGTTTCACGAAAACCCAAATATCTCTTAACATACAACTCATATGACCGTTTCGTTTCTTCCATATGAATATAGATTCATCAAGGTTCATTTACATAATTTATTCACTATTTAATTCCATTCCTACTATTTTTAGTAATTTTTCACATCCACATCACTGTTGCTGCCAGCATCTATTTCTAGGGTAGACTTTCTCTAACACATAGTTTCTATGATTCAACCACCCCTTTTTCATATATAGTCCAAAATATAATCATGATGACCCATTCTAATGGCTGGTCATTGCCAAACATTTCGTGCCTCTTAATGAGCATATACAT
This sequence comes from Gossypium arboreum, assembly GCF_025698485.1. NCBI lineage: Eukaryota > Viridiplantae > Streptophyta > Magnoliopsida > Malvales > Malvaceae > Gossypium > Gossypium arboreum. The sequence continues at coordinate 63,930,711 of NC_069077.1, forward strand.
ACCAAATGATTATAACATTATGCTCAAAACATTTATAAGCCATTTTCGCATGGCTATTCAAAATTTTACATGCCAAGTTCAAACAAAACATAATAGCCTATATATACCAAATGTTCTCTTAGACCATCTAAGAAGAAGATACCAAAAGTCACTAGTCGGTGTGATGACTTCGATGATGGTCCCGAATACGCAAAAAGTCGAGTCCAAGAAACCTAAAATAGGTGACAAGCAAACACCGAATGAGTATATAACTCAAGAAGTCATAAGCAATGCACTACCAACCATTAATAACATTATCGCAAAAGGAAACAAAATGGAATGAGGCTAATTACTCCATTCAAACCGAACTATACCATAGTTCCTTAGACCATTCGATTCAACCACAGACCAAGTTACACATTCACATTCCATATACTAATCAATAGGATATTTGAAGCATTTCTATACACCATTTTGTTTTCGTCACAATCATACATCTACATGACCTTTCACTCATTCCACGATAATTCTTATGTACGTGACTTCAATTTACATTGTCACATAGGTTCAAACTTACCAAGCTCAACCCCAAATATAAACATAGTGCCTATTAGCCATGAACTCAAGGTACTTACCCGATCCGCTGTCCGTGATCAACTCAATAGTGTCGCACACTCAGTGTCAATAGTGATTCAAAAGCATATAGTGAGTCCGCACACTTAGTGCTATATAATCAACTCGCACACTTAGTGCTATATGATCAAACTCGCACACTTAGTGCTGTACAAGTTTTAAACCCGCACACTTAGTGCCATTCTCATGATCACAAATGTTTATACCCGCACACTTAGTGCCAAAATCAACAACTCAATACATCTCACCTCTTTTCCTTTCATTCAATACTTCCATCACCACATACATACATGTATATAAATTCATCATTCCTTTCGGCATAATTATATAGACATTATGTCTATTCAAATCAATACAAAATATATGCTTAGTGACTTACCTTCATTGGGTAAAATAGTCCAAGTCGGCTACTCGATGACCTTCGTCTTTCCCTTGCTTAATTCTCCTTCTTTAACTCCTTGAGCTTAATCAATAAATCAACTAGTTTAACCATCTTGCTAAACATTCATAATTCAATTACACATGCATATGTATGTTTGTATATTCGCAACCATCCTCACTTATTACCCATTTAGTCAATAATCTAAGCCAAGATAAGGCTTCAATATGGTTGCCTCTAACCGAATACATGCACACCAATCTACTTCATTTGGCCGAATATGCATGTCTATGTTGAGGCCAATTTTACACTAATACTACACACAAAAAAAACAGCATACATTTTACTAACTAACGATTACATATTGTAGCTCAATACACATCTCTCGTTTACTTCATAACCAAACAACATCACAAGCAAATATACACCTTAAAATAGTATATATGTCATACCAATACATCATGTGCAAACATATATTCATGTAGGTGCAAGGGCCGAATCTCAAGTTATTTATATCCAAATATAAACACATATCCAAAGCTCAAATCTTACCTACCATGCAACATGCATGAATCATACTTATGGATATACCATGACCGAATACATCACAACACCATAATTTTGGTCATGATTAAGCAAAGAACTTAATGTCTTACTCAAAAATACTAAAAAGAAAGTCCAAGAGCCATCAATCCACCATCACATATACCATTAGCAAGCTTCATATTTAACATGCAATGGCATTAACACAAAATCCACCTTGGCCAAATACCATCCCCATGATATAACAAAGATTTGAACCATGCGCTAATAAGAACATCAAGCTAGCAACTAAAAACATGCATGAATCTCACGGCACAACCTCAAACATACCTTAATCTTGATGCAAGTATAGCCAAAATCTCTTCCTCATCCCCTTCCAAACCAAACATGAAGCAAAAATTCCTTCCTTCCTCTTTGGTATTTTCAGTCAAGAGAGAATGAAATGGATGAGCAAAATTTTTTTCTTTTCTTTTCTTCAATGCACGGCAATGGGGGGGTTCACTCACACACATTTTTTTTTTCTTTCTTTATTACCCATACTTATTTGTTTATTGTTTCTCCCTAATGCACCAACAAAACATGTTTCATGACATGTTTAGCCCATACTCCCTTGTCATGGCCGGCCACCTCCTATAAAAAGAGGGATATTTGACATGCAAGGCCATTGTTTTGCATGCATGCTTTAATTAGTCATCACACATTTCCCCATCATACTTTCAAAGTTTTCTACTAGGTCCTTTCTAGTGAAATTCACATTTATAACTCTAAATCAAACATCAAAAATGTCACACACGAATTAACACATATCATAAGCATCAAAATGAGCATTAAATTATTTTTATGCCTCGGTTTTGCGATCCCGAAACCACATTCCGACTAGGGTCAATTTTGGGTCATCACAACTCTCCCCACTTAAGAAATTTTCGTCCCAAAATCTTACCGTAAATAGATTTGGGTACCGCTCTTTCATAGAGTTCTCGGGTTCCCAAGTAGTTTCTTCTATCCGTGTTTGAGCCATAACACTTTCACCAAGGAACCCTTTTGTTTCAAGAACTTCTTCACTTCACGAGCTAGGATACGAATCGGTTCTTCTTCATAGCTCATATCGGCTTGAATTTCAACCTCGATGGACTAATTACGTGCGAAGGATCGGATCTATAGCGTCAAGCATCGAAACATGAAAGACGTCGTGAATCTTTTCAAGTTCGGGGCAAAATCAAACGACACGCAACCGCACCGACTCGTTCGGATATCTCATATGGCCCGATGAACCTCGGACTCAATTTGCCTTTACGGCCAAATCTGAGTATCTTTTTCCAAGGAGAAACTTTAAGAAACACTTTATCTCCCACCTGATACTCAATGTCTTTTCGCTTCAAATTCGCGTATGATTTCTGACGATCTGTGGCCGCCTTCAGACTTTCACGGATTACCTTTACTTTCATTCAGCATCTTTAATCAAATCCACTCCGAAAATTTTGCTTTCGCGAGCTCGGTCCAAAACAATGGTGTACGGCATTTACGCTGTACAAGGCCTCGTAAGGCGCCATCTTAATACTTGATTGAAAACTATTGTTGTGGCGAATTCAATCAAAGGTAAATACCGTTCCATGAACCATCGAACTCGAGGACGCAACATCTCAACATATCCTCAAGTATTTGAATTATCCGCCGATTGACCATCGGTTTGTGGATGAAAAGCGGTGCTAAAATGCAGCTTGGTACCCAAAGCTTCTTGCAATTTCTTCCAAAATTACGAGGTGAATCTCGGTTTCTATCCGACACAACAAATCGGTACCCGTGTAATCTCACAACTGAGAAACGCATAATTCAGCTAGTTTATCCAATGAAAAATCAGACGCAGGGGATAAAGTGAGCCGACTTAGTCGGTCTATCAACAACAACCCAAATCGCATCCTTCTTGCTCGCTGACAATGGCAGTCCGGACACAAAGTCCATTGTGACTTGATCCCATTTCCACTCGGGTATCATGATCGGTTGAAGTAACCCTGAAGGCACTTGATGTACCGCTTTCACTTGTTGACATATTAAACATCTCGAAACAAAGTCGGAGATGTCTCGTTTCATACCATGCCACCAAAATCGACATTTCAAATCATTGTACATCTTCGTACTCCCGGGTGAATTGACATTCGGCTACAATGAGCTTCGCTCGTAATCATCGAAATGAGTTCTAAATTTCTTGGAACACACAAACGATTTCGAACCTCAAACAATCATCATCATCAATTTGAAACTCGATTCCTTGTTCGAACACACTCATTGCTTTTGCAACCAACTCATCGTCAACTTTACGAGTTTCGTGAATTTGATGAGTCAATAATGGTTTGGCCTTTAATTCGGCTATTAACACATTGTCGGGTAGGATAGACAAGTGTACATTCATAGCTCGTAAAGCAAATAGTGATTTTCGGCTTAAGGCGTCCGCAACCACATTAGCCTTTCCCTGGTGATAATCAATGACAAGCTCATAATCTTTTAACAGCTCGAGCCAACGTCTTTGTCGTAGATTTAAGTCTCTTTGAGTCATCAAATGTTTGAGACTTTTGTGATCCGAATACACATGGCACTTCTCACCAAATAAGTAGTGTCGCCATATCTTTAAGGCGAATACGATGGCAGCCAATTCGAGATCATGGGTCGGATAATTTTTCTCATGTGGCTTTAATTGTCTCGACGCGTAGGCCACAACTCGACCTTCTTGCATCAATATGCAACCTAACCCAAGTAGGGAGGCATCACTATAGATGACAAACTCTTTGCCAGATTCGGCAGTATTAGTATCGGAGCTTCCGTCAATTGAGTTTTCAATTGATCGAAACTTTTCGACACTTTTTCGTCCATTCAAACTTGACATCTTTCTCAAGCGGTTTAACACGGTGTGGCTATCATCGAGAATCCTTTTACAAACCGTCGGTAGTAACCGCAAGTCCCAAAAGCTCCGAACCTCAAGAATGTTTCTGGAGGCTTCCAGTTAAGTATGGCTGAAATTTTGCTCGGTCGACTCAAATACCCGATGCGGATACCACATAACCCAAGAAGCTAACCTCTCTTAACCGTAACTCACACTTGTTTAACTTAGCATATAACCGCTTATCCGTAATATTTGCAACACTAATCTCGGGTGCTCGCATGTTCGGTCTCATCTCTTGAATAGACCAGGATGTCGTCAATGAACACAACTACGAACCGATCCAAATATGGTCGAAGATCCGATTCATCAAATCCATAAATACCGCAGGGCATTAGTGAGCCCAAACGGCATCACTAAGAACTCGTAGTGACCATATCTCGCTCAAGGCGGTTTTGGGTATGTCGAATCTCGGATTCATGAATCGTAATAGCTCGATCTCAAATCTATTTTGAGAACACCGAGGTTCCTTCAGTTGATCGAACAAATCATCGATACGCTGATACGGATATTTGTTCTTTATTGTCACTTTATTAAGTCGACGATAGTCGATGCACAACCTCATGGTTCCGTCCTTCTTTTCACAAACAACACCGGTGCACCCCAAGGTGAAAAACTTGGTCGGCGAAACCTCTATCCGTCAACTCTTGCAACTAAGCTTTCAACTCCTTCAACTCGGTTGGTGCCATACGATCACGGAGCTATCGAAATTGGTGTAGTCCTGTACAAGCTCAATACCAAACTCTACTTCCGAATGGTGGTAAACCCAGTAATTCTTCGGAAAAACATCCGGTATTCACAAACCACCGCATGATTCGGTTTTATTTCTAACTCCTTATCATCAAGTACATACGCAAGGTATGCTTCGCACCCTTTTCTTACATATTTCGGGCCAACATTGATGATATTACGCTTGGCAACCCCTTCAAGTCCGTAGACTCAATTCGAATCATCTCGTTATCTGCGCACCTCAAATCGAGAGTCTTGCTTTTGCAATTCACAACCGCATCATGCACGGTCAACCAATCTAAACCGAGTATAACATCAAATTCATCAAACGGCAAAAGCATCGGTCCGCCGAAAGCGGGACCCTCGGATTACTAGGGACATTTCTTGCACACTTTGTCGACAAGCACGTATTGACCCAAAGGGTTTGACACTGAATTACGAACTCAAGAGACTCAACGGTAGAGTCTTCTCGGATGCTAAGGTTTCACATACATATGAATGAGTAGAGCGAGGTCAATCAACGCAATCACACTAGTATCAAAGAGAGTGAAAGTACCAAGTGATAACATCGGGGAGGATGCTTCCTCGTGCACGGATGGCATATGCCCTAGCAGAGTACTGGTCTCGAGATCAAACAGTAGTGACGGTGGCCCTCTCTCTGACTACCACCCCTACCTCCTGAAATTCTTGGTGGTCTACCTCTAGCTGTCATTCCACTAGGTCTTGCACCTTGCATCCTATTCTTCTCATCAAGCTCCGTGCAATCTCTAATGAAGTGGTCCTTCGAACCGCATCCGTAACAAGCCCTATTGGTAGACTTACCCCAACATTCACCTATGTGTCTTCTCCCACATTGGGGGCATTCAGGTTTCTCTTGACGGTTATTGCCCACACTAGCTACCGAAGTAGCTCGGGAGTCCGTCAATGGTCGTGCTCTTATGGAAATCCTCGCAGTCGTCCTCGATTTATTGGTGTCCTCCCTGAACTTCTTTACAGCCGAGAACGGAGCTTTACCCGTCGATCTTTTGCGATAGTCTCTAGCTTCAAATTCAGCCTTCTTCTTCTCTTTTCCAAGTTCCTCCGCCTTGCAGGCTCGTTCAACTAGTGTTACGAATTCTTTTATCTCCAAAATACCCACTAGTAGCTTTAAATCTTCATTCAATCCTTCTTCAAACCTCTTGCACATAGCAACCTCATCAGCCACACACTCCGGGCATATCGATCGAGTCTTACGAACTCATGTTCGATTCAGATCTCACATACTGACCTTGCTTGAGCTCCAAGAATTCCTTACGCTTTTGATCGATGAACCGTTGACTAATATATTTCTTTCGAAATTCTATTTGAAAGAAATCCCAAGTAACTCGTTCGTTTGGGACTATGGAAATCAAAGTCCTCCACCAATAGTAAGTCGAGTCTCGTAACAAGGATATAGCACACTTTAGACATTCATCGGTGTGCATGATACCATCAAACACCAATGGTGTTATCAAGCGAACTCGGCCCTTCGGCATCATCAAGAACTATGGCCTGAACTCTTCAGCCCGCTTCCTAATCAAGTCTACAGTGGCTTACTCACCTCACAGGTCAAGAATCGATGGCATTACGGGCTCTTGGGGTGGATTATTCAATTTCGAATTGTTGGACAGCCGGATTGGTTCGGGCATATTGCGCGACCCACTCATTCATCATGGTAAAGAAGGCTTGTTTAGCCCCCTCACCTTGATTATTCGCAGATGACTGAGGCTCAACAGGCGGCGTCCCTTGTGCAGGAGCAGCCGCTACACTTTCAACGTCATCCGCCAAGGCTCTCTCTACATCGGGATCCATTTACTAATCAAAACAAAAAATTTTAACCGTCAGAAGTCATCACACATTTAAACATTAACATTAAGGCATGTATAGCTAGACTCATACGTGCTATGGTAATCCTAGAACCGACTAAACCATAGCCCTGATACCAATAAAATTGTAACACCCCTAACCCGAGACCGTCGCCGGAGTCGGACACGAGGTGTTAACAAACTTCAAACCACTTATTGATAATTTCCCAGACAAGCTGCCAATCTGTGTACTAGTCGCTTCAAAAATCATAACTTGAGTTCTACAACACGAAAATCATTTTCGTAATTTTTCCCTGAAACTAGACTCATATCTCCATTTACAGATTTTTTTCTAGAATTTTTGGTCAAGACAATTAGTACAGTTTATTAGTTAAAGTATCCCATGTTACAGGGGTCGACTACACTGACCTTCGTGCGTTGCAACTCAAATAACTCCCTGTGCAAGGATTCAATACTGATGCCGTTTGTTTATATAGAAACTAGACTCAAAAAGGAATCTATACATATATGGAATGATTTCTAAATGTCTCGGGTTAATTTATAATGAATTTTCAAAGTCGGAACAGGGAATCCAGAAACCGTTCTGGCCCTGTTTCACGAAAACCCAAATATCTCTTAACATACAACTCATATGACCGTTTCGTTTCTTCCATATGAATATAGATTCATCAAGGTTCATTTACATACTTTATTCACTATTTAATTCCATTCCTACTATTTTTAGTGAGTTTTCACATTTACATCACTGTTGCTGCCAGCATCTATTTCTAGGGTAGACTTTCTCTAACACATAGTTTTTATGATTCAACCACCCCTTTTTCATATATAGTCCAAAATATAATCATGATGACCCATTCTAATGGCTGGTCATTGCCAAACATTTCCGTGCCTCTTAATGAGCATATACATACCAAATGATTATAACATTATGCTCAAAACATTTATAAGCCATTTTCGCATGGCTATTCAAAATTTTACATGCCAAGTTCAAACAAAACATAATAGCCTATATATACCAAATGTTCTCTTAGACCATCTAAGAAGAAGATACCAAAAAGTCGCTAGTCGGTGTGATGACTTCGATGATGGTCCCGAATACGCAAAAAGTCGAGTCCAAGAAACCTAAAATAGGTGACAAGCAAACACCGAATGAGTATATAACTCAGTAAGTCATAAGCAATGCACTACCAACCATTAATAACATTATCGCAAAAGGAAACAAAATGGAATGAGGCTAATTACTCCATTCAAACCGAACTATACCATAGTTCCTTAGACCATTCGATTCAACCACAGACCAAGTTACACATTCACATTCCATATACTAATCAATAGGATATTTGAAGCATTTCTATACACCATTTTGTTTTCGTCACAATCATACATCTACATGACCTTTCACTCATTCCACGATAATTCTTATGTACGTGACTTCAATTTACATTGTCACATAGGTTCAAACTTACCAAGCTCAACCCCAAATATAAACATAGCGCCTATTAGCCATGAACTCAAGGTACTTACCCGATCCGCTGTCCGTGATCAACTCAATAGTGTCGCACACTCAAAGTCAATAGTGATTCAAAAGCATATAGTGAGTCCGCACACTTAGTGCTATATAATCAACTCGCACACTTAGTGCTATATGATCAAACTCGCACACTTAGTGCTGTACAAGTTTTAAACCCGCACACTTAGTGCCATTCTCATGATCACAAATGTTTATACCCTCACACTTAGTGCCGAAATCAACAACTCAATACATCTCACCTCTTTTCCTTTCATTCAATACTTCCATCACCACATACATACATGTATATAAATTCATCATTCCTTTCGGCATAATTATATAGACATTATGTCTATTCAAATCAATACAAAATATATGCTTAGTGACTTACCTTCATTGGGTAAAATAGTCCAAGTCGGCTACTCGATGACCTTCGTCTTTCCCTTGCTTGATTCTCCTTCTTTAACTCCTTGAGCTTAATCAATAAATCAACTAGTTTAACCATCTTGCTAAACATTCATAATTCAATTACACATGCATATGTATGTTTGTATATTCGCAACCATCCTCACTTATTACCCATTTAGTCAATAATCTAAGCCAAGATAAGGCTTCAATATGGTTGCCTCTAACCGAATACATGCACACCAATCTACTTCATTTGGCCGAATATGCATGTCTATGTTGAGGCCAATTTTACACTTAATACTACACACAAAAAAAACAGCATACATTTTACTAACTAACGATTACATATTGTAGCTCAATACACATCTCTCGCTTACTTCATAACCAAACAACATCACAAGCAAATATACACCTTAAAATAGTATATATGTCATACCAATACATCATGTGCAAACATATATTCATGTAGGTGCAAGGGCGAATCTCAAGTTGTTTATATCCAAATATAAACACATATCCAAAGCTCAAATCTTACCTACCATGCAACATGCATGAATCATACTTATGGATATACCATGACCGAATACATCACAACACCATAATTTTGGTCATGATTAAGCAAAGAACTTAATGTCTTACTCAAAAATACTAAAAATAAAGTCCAAGAGCCATCAATCCACCATCACATATACCATTAGCAAGCTTCATATTTAACATGCAATGGCATTAACACAAAATACACCTTGGCCAAATACCATCCCCATGATATAACAAAGATTTGAACCATGGGCTAATAAGAACATCAAGCTAGCAACTAAAAACATGCATGAATCTCATGGCACAACCTCAAACACACCTTAATCTTGATGCAAGTATAGCCAAATCTCTTCCTAATCCCCTTCCAAACCAAACATGAAGCAAAAATTCCTTCCTTCCTCTTTGGTATTTTCGATCAAGAGAGAATGAAATGGATGAGCAAAATTTTTTTCTTTTCTTTTCTTCAATGCACGGCAATGGGGGGGGTTCACTCACACACATTTTTTTTTTTCTTTATTACCCATACTTATTTGTTTATTGTTTCTCCCTAATGCACCAACAAAACATGTTTCATGACATGTTTAGCCCATACTCCCTTGTCATGGCCGGCCACCTCCTATAAAAAGAGGGATATTTGACATGCAAGGCCATTGTTTTGCATGCATGCTTTAATTAGTCATCACACATTTCCCCATCATACTTTCAAAGTTTTCTACTAGGTCCTTTCTAGTGAAATTCACATTTATAACTCTAAATCAAACATCAAAAATGTCACACACGAATTAACACATATCATAAGCATCAAAATGAGCATTAAATTATTTTTATGCCTCGGTTTTGCGGTCCCGAAACCACATTTCGACTAGGGTCAATTTTGGGCTGTCACATAAACAGTTTGGGGATAAGTCTTTTGAGTTGCGTTTTTATCAGTTTGAAAGTGGTGTAACTATGGATTTTGGGATTAATAAGGATAGGGTATTGTGTTTCTGCAGTTGGATTTGTGTACCGAATGATGAGAATTTGAAACGTGAAATTACTGACTTCATTGCTTGCTGTTTGACTTGTCAGCAGGTTAAGGCTGAGCAATAGTTACCTTCGGGTTTGCTACAGACGGTAAAGATACCGTTATGGAAATAGGAGTGAGTAACGATGGACTTCGTTAGTGGGTTGCCTCTAACACCTACTAAGAAGGAGTTTGTCTGGGTCATCGTGGATCAATTGACTAAATCTGCTCACTTTATCCCCTTTCAGGACAGACTTTTCTCTACAAAAGTTAGCTAAACTCTACATTTCTAAAACAGTGAGGCTACATGGGGTACCTGTCTCGATCATCTTTGATAGGGATCCTCGTTTCACGTCTTGGTTCTGGAAGAAGCTTCATAAGGCTCTGGATCAAGATTAGACTTCAGTACTGCTATCCATCCTTAGAAAGATGGTCAGTCGGAGAGAGTGATCCAGATACTGGAGGACATGTTGAGGAGTTGTGTTATTGATTTTCGAGGAAGTTGGGAGGAGTACTTGCCATTAGCGGAGTTTACCTACAATAACAGCTTTCAGTCTAGCATCCAGATGGCACCTTACGAGGTACTGTATGGTCATAAGTGTCGTACTCCTTTATGTTAGACTGAGTTAGGCAAACGACGTGTTCTGGGTCCGAAGTTGGTTTCGGAGACGGAAGGTAAGGTTTGACTTATTAGGGATCAACTGAAAGTAGCTTCTGACAGGCAGAAGTCTTATACCGATCTAAAAAAAGTGAGATAGAGTATTTTGTGGGGCAATTTGTGTTTCTGAAGGTCCCACCATTGAAGAAGGTTCTGAGGTTCGATCGCAAGGGCAAGTTGAGCCCTAGGTTTTTTGGGCAGTACTGGATTCTGAAACGAGTGGGGCCGGTCGCTTATCAATTGGAGTTACCTCTAGAGGTGGATCGTATTCATGATGTGTTCCACGTCTCAATGTTGAGGCGCTACCGCTCTACTCCCACACATGTTGTTCCAGTTAAAGAGATCGAGGTTAGGCCAGATCTGACTTTTGAGGAGGAGCTAGTGCAGATAGTGGATCGCGACGTAAAGTTTCTACCGAGGAAGCCTATCCCACTAGTTAAGGTTTTATGGCATAATCATAGCACTGAGGAGGCCACGTGGGAGCCTAAGGATGCAACGCGTAGCAGTAACCTTACCTATTCTGATCAGGTAAATTTCGAGGATTAAATTTTCTTTTAGAGGGTAGAGTTGTAACACCCAAAAAATTCAGTATCTATGTATCTGTATTAATTTGACACAATTGTGAATCTGTTTTAATGGTTAAGTGTTTTGGGTGTGTGTGTGAGGTCTTAAGTTCAAGCTCTAGCTTCGAAAAATTTTGGTATTTTAATGAGTCAAGCCTGAACTTGGTCCATTAGCCTTATATTTTATTATTTTTAATTTCATATCAGAATGGGCCCACTGGTCTGGTGGTTGACTGGAGTGTTAAGTTTATTGGAGGTCCTATGATTGAATCCTTACGTGAGCAAGGGGGGTTTATTTTTTTGCTCGGCTCTGCGCTAGAGTCCCACTGGTTGTAGGATTCTGGGTAGTGGGAGGTTAGGATGAGAATTACTGGGATTTGGTAATTGGTTTTCCCAAAAATCTCTCCTGCAGAAACTGGCATCAACTTCCCCTTTTCCTCTTTGCCTAAATTTTTCTCTTTTTTCTCTGTTATTTTGTTTCTCCTTCACTCATTGCCGAAACTTTATTCCCCATCATCTTTCCTTCTTTCGTTTCTTTGCTTTTCGATCCTTTGGGCATCATGACTTCACGCTTTCGCTAAGTTTGGTTTTTGTTAAATCTTAACTTTGTTGTGGTCAAGTGCTAATAAGGGTTTCCTTTGGTGTCTAGGGGTTAATCGAAGGGCTACAGATTACTCATTAACGTTTTAAGAGTGTGGATTTCTCATTCTTGCTCGAGGGTAAGGTTTTGTTGGAAAAAGGTTGAATACCTCGTTATAAGTTTCATTTAAGTATCATTGGTATCACCTAAATTAGGTTGGTATTATGGATTTTTAGGTTCTGGAGTGCTCGTGGTTGCTTAGCATCGTTTCGATAACAAGTGTGTACCCAAAAACACAAAAAATGAGAAACGACGAAAGCCAAAAAATGAATCTGTCGATTCCACACGGACATGTGGTCGCCCGTATGGTAGGCCGTGTGGCAGTACATAGGCATGTGGTCGACAAGCCAAGCTGTGTAGCAAGACACGGGTGCATGACATGGTTGTGTAATGGTCAGTGAGGCCATGCGAGACACACGAGCTAGACCTATTGGGCCGTGTAGGCCGCACGGGTGTGTGGGATTCTGGGCCAGGTCTTGTAATCCACACGGCCAAGGTCAATTTGAGCCATATGGGCCCACACGGGTAGGCCACATGGGCATGTGAGCCCATTTTTCTGAAGTGATCTGTAAGGTTGCACTGGTCGCCCAATTCAACTGTGGACCTACTGTGGGGTCAGTAAGTGCTACTTAGACACCTTATTGAGTATTATGACTATCTGATTTCTGTATTGAGCATGAACTAAGATATCTGAACTGAATGCATGATCTAATAAATTGCATATTAGCATGTCATTTTTGTATGATTGCATTGCATCAGGGTTGGGATGATGTTGTTGGGAGGAAGTATTCTGAAAGGCTCTTAAGCCTGATATCTAGAAGCTTAGCTGTAATTATTTGATTATGTGTCGCATTTCGGTACAGCATGGTGTGTAGGGATGGGTAGGTTGATTTTATCCCCACATAGTGTGTAGGGTTGGACAGAGATGGTGTGTAGAGGCTGATGGGAAGGATTCTTATATTCTGTTTGCATACTGTATCTGACATGGGCTAAGGCCCTAAGTTGTATCTGATTTAGTATCTGATGGGCCAAGGCCCTAACTGATTCTGTAAAGGGCTTCGGCCCCTGACTGTTTATTTATGGCATATGATGTGTATTCTGTATGTGTGATTTCTGTAGGGATTACACACTGGGTTTGAGAAAACTCACCCAATTCTGTTTAATTTGTGTAGGTAATCCCCAAACTTGACGGACCGATGCAGCAGAGAGCTCAACGGTGACCACCACTACCGAACTTCTTATCTACAATTTTGCGCTTACATCACTCATGTTTTGTTGGTATTTTATGTATGATGGACTTTGGGATTGCTTGGTTTTTAATTTGGGATTTTGAACTGTTGATTATAGATTTATAAACCGCAACACAACAAAGTACCATTTTCCTAAAATAAAATAAAATTTTTTTTAAATAATAACGGTTTCAAAAATTATTGGGTTTCAAAAGCTTCTGCATAAAAGAAATATTTTAAAACAAATTAATTAGTCCATGTTTTCCCGAACTAAGTAATAGATGATAACTGGAATGGTGTTAAGGTCAATGCATTTTCAAAAAAAAAACACTCTCATATGATATCGCCAGATTTGGCCAAAACATCCAGGCCGGGTCTGAGGTGTTACATACGTTATATAAAGGATTTAGCCTGGACTGGTAATCCTGTTATAAGATATGTGGCTCCAGAGAGTGTTTCTTGGTTAAGTGCCCTAATGGGTACCCTTAAATAAGAAATTGACGGATTATTGAATCATACACTTCGAGTGTACTACTTAAGCATCCACAGGAATTCAATGATTCAATGGACATAAAACTCTTGACATGGCATGAAAATCTTAAGATGAAATGATAACGACTTGAAAGAGTATTGCATGATGTGCTCATCTATTTTACTTGATTAATATGAAGATTTTGGTGACTAATAGTTTTGATTGAATGTATGTGATTAGGCATTTTAGCCAAATGGATGGAAACATGGCATTGTATGCTTAGATTTAATAAACATGATTGGTAAGTTTAGTTTCCGTTATATGAACTTACTAAGCATGTAATGCTTACTCCGTTTTATTTTTCCCTTGTTTTCTAGTGCTCGGAAGCTCGTGAAGGTTGGAAGATCATTGGAGCATCGTCACACTATCAACTAGCTATTTTGGGTATATATAGTGAAATCATTTTGGTATAATGGCATGTATAGGACAACTTGGCCAATAGTGGCTTGAAATATTATTTTGTAACCTAGCCATTGGAATGGCTACTAATGGTTCATCTTGGTATGACTAAGTAAATTATTATGATTTACATATATACACATGTGTTGTGTTAAGAATATGTGACCAAAATGTTGTGAATGCCTAAGTTAAACTAAGGTAAGGTTGTGATCATGTATGCTTGTAGTGATATGCCTTGTGATTGATGAATTTTGCTTAAGTTGAATGCTTGGATTGGTTGGTATTAGATGTTTGTTTCAAGGGCAGGTCTTGGGTGAAATTTTGGGTGAGAAATGAAGCTAGAAATGGCTTCATTTATCCATATGGACAGACACACGGGCGTGTGTCTAGACCGCGTGTGACACTTGGCCTTGTAACATGGGCATGTGGTTAGGTCGTGTGTCCTCTGCACCTTAATTTTGAGAAACAGAAAGCTCCAAATTGAGCAAACAAGCAGAGACAGGGGCGTGTGTCTCAGCCGTGTAAAATCTACACCTAATTTCAAATTGAATTAATTAACCACATGACCTAGCACACGGGCGTGTGGCATGGCCGTGTGTGTAACACCCCTAACCCGTATCCGTCGCCAAATTAGGATTATGAGGCATTACTGATCAATGGTTCAATTCCAAACATTTATACATATGCATATATTCACTCAAGTCAAATTCATTTATAATAGAAAATAAAATCAGTTTACGTTTCAAAACAAGTAATGACATATATCTTGCATAAACAATGTCGCAACTAAACTCAACGTATTGATTACAGCATCAAAGTATTTACATGCGTGATATTAACTAATACCAACATGGTCAAATATACCTCTAATATCATTTATGTGGTTATTCACATGGTAACCAATTCATATACACATTTAAAATTTAAAAAGCCATAAAACATATTTTAAACCACCACATATGCGACATAGGGAATAGGCAAAATAAACTTGCATGCTTTATTCTTTAATACAAAGTGAATCAATATTTGGGCTTCTTAACTATTAATCTCTTAATGCCATTCGTAAATCAACATTAAGATCAAATCCTTAGAACCCATGTCTAATCATGCAACCATATTATGAGAACCTACGTCTAATCATGCAACCATATTATGAAATTTAATAAGTAATCACGAATAGATGTTTAATACATTACACCATGGCCGAATAGACTAACATATACATATTCATAATATGCAATCAACCTTAAGGTAGCGGTCACATTTTGCATTAAACACATGATAGAACAATTGACTATTTATTCACAAGACACATGCAATATCCATCACTTAACAAACAAATCAATTAACTTGTATACACTTATCCAACATTTTCTTTTTATTTCATTGTGTCTACCATCACCAAACCGATTCAAAACGTAGAACACCTAACATATATATAAATTGTAAGCAACCTGCACATTTAATAAAATCAACCATTCGCATATTTACATATATATATGTAACATCTATAATATAATCATTTTACGCCTAGTAAAGTATAAATAAATTTTCAACTAAATCAAGATGACCGAATATTTCATATACACATGTCCTAGTATATTTATATTGATGGACATTAATTTATTACAAGCATATGATATAATTGTAACCTAGCAAACACATGACAAACCTTAGCATAAATATCATCATTTATAAATATATGACCGAACCATAAGTATTTTTGCAAGCTATATTTATATATATACTTTAATACACTTCCAGGATAACATAATAATTTTAAAAGACCACAACATATAATATATTTATCAGAAGGCTTGAACAATAATTCAATCCTAAACCAAATTCAACCTAAAATATAAAATCATTATCATTATACCAAGATACTTACCACATACCAAACCATGATCAAGCATTGTAGCATATACTAAACCAAAATCATGGACTCCGAAACTAAGCACATATAAAACTAAAACTAAACATAGGTAACAAGCCATTTTCACATGGCCTTAGTTACATAACCAAAATCAACATTTCAAAAATATATTCCAGCCTATACATGCCATAATTTAAGTTTAGCCAATAAAATACCAAAACGGTAGATAGTGTGATGAACTTGGCTGACGGTTTCCCGAGCTTGTAGCTTGACTCCAAAATCTATAAAACAAAGAATCAAATACACGGGTAAGCTAACATAGCTTAGTAAGTTTAAAACAAATAGACAATTTCAAGATTTAATCAATTCTTTCAAGCTAAGCCGAATGGTATAAACAAACCAATTTTAACTTCGAATTTACAAGTGAAATAAATAGTAGCATTTCCATGCATATTTCTACATAGCCGAATGCTATCACAACCACTTTAACTGAATGTGGAACCAACTTCCTAGGTTATAACATCACTATACAATTAAATACATATACATACTTATTCACATAAGCACAAGAATTCAACTAACAATATCATGTGCATTTGTATATAATGGTATTTTACTTAAACTGAATGCTTATATAATCAAAATTAACAAAACATTATTTAACCTTCAAGCCTGAATAATCAATAGGTACCTAGTTCACACATTCATAATATAATCCCATGTACATATGTTGCTCATTTGACCGAATACACATAAATGCACATACACAGAATTAACACTCATTCAATAATGTAGAATAGACCAAATACACTTACCTTATTTTTGTTAATAATCAACTAACTCATACCTTGCCATTTAACTCGTGTTACACAATCCATACACAATTATCTTTGCCCGATGAACCATTCGGAATTGGATAGGACACTCGGATAATCACATAAATCGTACAATGCCAACGTCCCAGACGTGGTCTTACATGTAGTCACATATCGATGCCACTATCCTAGACAAGGTCTTACTCGTAAACACCTATCAGAATCACAAATAAATGCCATGGACTTACTCGCACACATATATCAGAATACTATGTCATGAAATATGTATCCTACCTATTCCTAAGGTTCATACGGGGCTTTCGGACATCATATCTTGGTCGAATCGAACTCGAAAATGTCATAGCCAAATTTAACGTATTCGGCCTTAGCATAATTTAATTATAAAATTTTATAATAGCATGTAATTATAACATTATACTATCAATAAACACGTCTATTTACTTATAAACTTACCTTGGACGTCGTAAAACAGGACGGGGCTACTAGTCGACAACTTTCGTTTTTCCTCGATCCAAATCTAATTTCTTTGCTTCTTGATCTAAACATATTAATTAAGCTCATTCAAACATATTTTCATTCAATTTAGTTCAAAAACACATAAATGGGAAAATTACCATTTTACCACTAACATTTACAATTTTTACAATTTAGTCCCTATTGCACAAAACACAAATTACACCAAATTTCTCCATACCTAAGCTAGGCTGAACATTACCCATGTCTATACAAGCCCATACAATTCATTAATTTCACATTTTAGTCCCTCAAATTATTAGTTTTGCAATTAAGCCCTAATTACTTAAAATCATCAAAAACTCCAATACAAAATATGTTAATCTAAAACATATCTTTCATTTTTCATCATCAAACAACAAAATCACAAGCTATCAACAATGGCACAACTCAAAATATTCATCAAAATCAAAAATTAAAGCTTGGGTTTTATAGTACTCAAAGCAACGATCTCAAAAACCTAGAAATTATCAAAAACCGAGCTAAAATCATACCTTAATTAAGCTTTAAATTAGCTGAACCCTAGCCTTTTATTCTTTCTTTTTTCTTTTAGCTTATATTCGGTGCAAGAGAAAATGATAAAGCATAGTTTATTTTATGTTATTATATCATATATATGTTTTAATAATTAAATTACTTTTATAAACTTAATAGTTTAATATAAAACCACATAATATAAGTCTTAAACCGTCCCACTAATATATTTATGGGTTATTTACAACATAAATCCTTCATACTTAAAATCCACTAACAATTCGACCCTTTATATATTAAACTACCAAATTTTCAATTTACGCGATTAAGTCCTTTTATTTAATCGGACACCTAAACAATAAAATTAAATCATGAAAATTTCACAGATATAAATTCACACAAAATAAACACAGAAAATAATTTTAAAATATTTTTTTGACTCGGATTTGGTCCCGAAACCACCATTCCGATTAGGGTCTAAATTGGGCTGTTACAGTGTGTGCAAGTCAGAGAGCTACACGGGGTCAAACACGGCCTCCAACACAAGCGTGTCCCAGGGTCACACGAGCGTGTCCTTTGGACCACACGAGTGTGTGAGCCCTACACCTTAGAGAAATTTTGAAAAGTCGCGAAAATTCTTAAAGTTCTTGATTAAGTCCCGACTCGATTCTAATGCTCGTATTAGGCCTCAATGGTCCAATTAAGGATTTTTTGAATGATCTCTATAAATAAATAGTAAATTATAAGAATTATCTATAAAATGTTCTGAAAGTTCCATAATGCTCTGAAACCCTATTCCGACGATAGATATGAGTTTAGGGTGTTACAAAATAAATAAACGAATGATGTTGAATAATCAAGTTATTATTTTACATAATAGTATGAGGGGAAACAACCTTGAAATCGTTGATTTCTATAATTCTCATACTTTCACGAGGTTAACTTAAATACTTGATTTCACTAGTTTTGAACGATTTACACAAATGGTTTAAAAGAATGCTTGAAAACCACGAAAGATTTTCTAGGTCATTCTGGTGCCCAATGTAGCTTTTCAAATTTGGTCATAACAACTAGGCTAGGTTTAGGAGGTTACACGCACACTATCGTGGGTGCACTCTTTCTTTTCTAAGTAACATCCAAAGATGAAAATCTAAGGAACTTTTATGGACGGATACTTTATGCGCCAAACTTTAGCTTGCCAGAAGCCTTTAAAATGGCAGACTATGCTACCACAATGAGCCAAAACAAGTAACCTTCACATCTACTCGCCTTTTTCTTGGATTCACCAAATTTGGGGTGTTACACCACCGACCACACGACCATCTCACCACTGACCACTGCTAATCAAGTCACTGGCAGACACCGTCAGTTGACACATTGTCAATCTCCTACTAGTTGATTTGGTTGGATTGTGTTGTCTCAATCATTTTAGGATACGTCTCGTATCTTTGGGTTCTTGCCAAAAAAATTAGGTTACATAAATCCTCAGTCTGTTTCTAGATCACATGAATTATTCTCAAAATAAATAAAATCTGTATGGAGATGATAATCCACAATCTAATTACATAATCCAAAATTTATAAAAAACCTAAATTACACCCAATCTAGTTTCTAGGAATCTCAATTTTTGGTAAAATTACTTGAAAGTAAATAAAATAATATTCATACATTCAATCACATACATGTATTGCGGAACATGCATATATTTGTAAAGAATGACATGTTTTTTCTAATTTAATCACATACTATAAAATATAACACAAACTGACTCTGATACCAATTGTTCAAAAATTTTATAAAAGTTTTTAAAAAAAATATGCTAACTACACTGACTGCATATGATAAATCTAAACATGAACAAACTATAGCATACATGAGAGATCCCACTACACTAGAATATGGAGCATGTGATATGTATTCAATCTCATCATTTGATTGTCGAGACAAAGCTGAAGAAAGTCTGAAATTGGCTATAAAGGAGTACTAATAGGTTTAGCACTCTGCATATTGAACCTGCAAAGAACTTTCTCAATGTACCCTTCTGACTTAGGTACAATTTACTTGTTTTTCTATCTCTGAGAATCTCTATACCAAGTATCTTCTTTGCTGGTTCCAAATCTTTCATCTCAAATTCTTCACTTAGTTGGGCTTTGACCTTTCTTATCTCTCTTTTATCTTTCGCTACTATCAACATGTCAACAACATAAAAGAATAGATACACAAAAGAATAGATACACAAAAGAACCATCACTGTTTTTCTTGAAGTAAACACAACTGTGAAAGCTACTTCTTTTGAAATCATGAGAAGTCATAAAGGAATTAAACCTCATGTACCATTGTCTTGGTGATTGTTTCAAATCGTAAAGGGACTTTTACAGCAAGCAAATATAGTCTTTTTTTTTTCTGAGACTGTAAAGCCCTCTGGTTGTTGCATGTAAATATCCTCATCAAGTTCTCCATGCAAAAATGTAGTTTTTACATCTAACTGCTCAAGCTTCAAATCAAGTTATGCTTCACAATTGGGGAGAACACATCTGTGAATTCAACTCTTGGAATTTGATTGTAACCCTTTGCAACAAGCCCTGCTTTATATCCGGGTTCTTCAACTCTTGGAGTCCCTTCTTTCTTTGTAAACACCCATTTACAACGAATAGTCTTTTTGTCTTTACGAAGTTTTACAAGATCCCATGTTCTATTTTTGTGGAGTGATTCTATATAACACCCCTCGCCCGCATCCGACGCCGGGACGGGGTTCGAGGTGCTACCTGACTTTTACTAACACTTCCATACTAAACAGGGCCATGAAATCTCAAATAATTAAAAACTTTTCTTTTCACATGCAATTTGTCCCTTATGCGAGCTTACGAGGCCCAATACATGCATTCGGGCGGTTCGGGACCCAATCGAGAACTCATGAAAACTTAGAAAAATCTCTTGCGTTAAGGCTTCACACACCCATGTGCTCAGCCGTGTGGCGAAATAGTCTAATTATCAAGCCTTTTGTCACTCTCACACCACATGCATAGATACATACTTATCCAATAACATACAACGTGGCATAAATGAGCTCTTAAACATCTACAAACATGTTATGCTCGAGTTATTTTCTTATGTAATAAATATTATAGAATTTGCCCATATCATTACCACATACTAGACATAACTATCATTACATCACAAACCATTCATGGAGCATTATTAACTATTTACCAATCACTTAATCCTGCATTAGTTACTAGCTCATCAATGAATCTCAATTCAATCTCTAGGCATACATGTTGTAAGCCACATCACAAGAGATAATAACATACATGCATAAGAATAATCATATGGGCCCATAATGTCATTAGCCGACATAGGCCAATTTACATGACTAATACTACCTTAATAACAAGCCAATGCCTTTGGCTAAATCATAATATTACATACTCACATTAAAACCCTATACATGCCATAGACTAGAATCACTTGAGTTTACTTACGCCGATAGCGTTAACTCGACAAAGTGTGATAATATCTCGACAGCCTCCAACCCGAGCTAACCTGGAAACTCTAGAAAACATGGGAAAGAAGGGGGTAAGCTTTCGCTTAGTAAGTTCATATGAAAACAATAAGCAACTCATTAACTTGTTTTATCAATGTTTACAACATATTTTCAAGTTCACAACAAGCTGTCTTCCTGAGCAACAGTCACTAAATTATTTATCTCTAGAGCTACGAAACTCCGAATTAAGTTTCGTAAATTTTCCCTGAAACTAGACTCATTTATATTTCTTTCATAAAATTTCCAGAATTTTTGATCGGGCCATTTAGTACAGTTTATTAGTTAAAGTCTCCCCTGTTTCAGGGTACGACTACTCTGACCCCTGTGCACTACGAACCAAATTTCTCATTGTAAAGAATTTCAACGACCATTCCGTTTATTTACCATAAAAATAGACTCAATAAGGAATCCATTCATGTAAGTTATGACTCTTAATAATTTTTGTACAATTTTTGGTGAATTTCTAAAGTTAGAATAGGGGATCTCGAATTCATTCAGACCCTGTTTCACAAGAATTCAAATATCAAACAATATGGAATTCTTTTTCTTCCTCTGTTTCTTTCATGTGAAAATAGACTCATTAAGCTTTAATCCAATATTTTATTCTGCCTCTAACTCATTTTCCACTATTTTTAGTGTATTTTCAAAGTTACACTACTGCAGTAACTCAAATCTGTCAAGGCTAAATTACTCATTCATGATCATTGTTCATAATATTAGTACAACACCATTTTATCCATCATGGTAAGAACACATATTATGCATCATAGATCATCACATATCAAGGCATTCTCATAGGATTAGTATACATACTTGCACAACTCGTAACATAACTCGAGTGCATACTCACCAATGACTTACCTCATTGGGACCATCATTAACTCTTTCCTTGGATTGCCCGTTGAACACTTGGAATACTAATTAGATACTGGAAAAGCCTTTGCACATAAGTGCCTCAATTGTAGCTAAAGCTACCTCATATCTCATGACATTTCAATGCTCACTCTCGAGCTAGTCATCTAGGCTCATAATTCCTAGTGACATGTCACTCGTATCCTATTCTATTCCTAAGGTTCAAACGGGATTTTTCCTCGTCTATTAAGGCTTTGTCTTATCATATTTCTATTAATCACATACACATTAATATCTGTACAATTCATGTAATGATAACATTTAAATACATATATAGCATGGTATTGTTTACATACGAACTTACCTCGATACCACAAATGTGAAAAGGACATACTCGTCCATAAATCGATTTCTTTCCGTTCTAGGTCCAAGTCTCAATTTTCATCATCTATAACATCACATTTAGCCTACCAATCAGTCACAATATTCATATGGGTCTAAAATCATATTTTACAAATTTTCATTTTGACCCCTAAACTTTTGCATATTTGCACTTTTGCCCCAATGCTCGTAAATTAATTTTATTCAATTTATATAAGATTTAAGACATGCTGAACATTTTTCTTCTATGAAAACTCCAAATTTTCACTAATTCACACACTTATGACCAATTTGTAACTTTCACAATTTAACCCCTTTTTGACATTTTTACCGAAATTCATTGAATAAAACTCATATTTAACACATCAAACATTCATTATCCACTATAAATCATCAAAACACAACCATATCATGAATGGGTAAATTTTTAAACTCTAATTTCTCTTCAATCAATTTGTAGAAATAGAAAATTTAAGCTTCGGGGATCTCAAAAATACGAAAATCATTAAAAACGAGACAAAAACCGTACCTATATAAGCCATAGAAGCTTGGCTGAATGGAGCTCATCCATGGCTGCCATTTTCAGTTCTTTCCCACGGTTGAAGAAGAAAGAATGAAAAAAAAAATGATAGCTTTTATCATTTGTCTTATTAGGTTATTTTAATTAATTTAAAAAATTACCCTTTTTATTTCAACCAAATTTCAAAAATACCAAACAAATATCCATTCACTAACTTATTAAAGGAATAATTTCACATAAGGACTTTCAATTTAAAACTCATAACAATTAGGCACCTCATATATAAAGAACTCAACTTTTGCACTTTTTACAATTTAGTCATTTTGACTAAATTGAGTGCTCAAACGTCAAAATTTTCGAATGAAATTTTTACAAAATATTTTCATAAATTTATAGACTATAAAAATGTAATAAAAATAAATTTTTTTTCGTCGGGTTTGTGGTCCCGAAACCACTGTTCCGACTAGACCCAAAATCGGGCTATTACATTCTATCTCCTCTTACATAAAAAAATCCACTTTTTTGAGTCTTCATAGCTAATCGCCCTAGAATAATTAGATAGCTCTTGGTTTTCATTTATTTCTTCAGCCACATTTAAAGCATAAGCAACTATATCAGCCTTGAGATACTTCTTTGGAAGTTTAATCTCTCTTCTAGTTCTATTTTTGGTGATAGAGTATTGTGGTGAAAAAAGTAACTCTATTCTGAGTTGCTATATTGGCTTGAGAAGTCAACTTTATTGTAGATTCTAGATTAATCTGATGCTCCACCTATGCTTGATGTTCTTTATTGGAAGAGTCTTTAAGAGATAAGTTAGGTAGCATAGTAGTTTCATCAAAAAAAATGTCTCTGCTAATCACAACTTTTCTATTTTCAGGACACAATAACGTATACACTTTTACACCAACTTTATAACCAAGAAAAACACATTTAATGGATCTCGGTTCCATTTTTCCATTATCAACATAAGCATATGTAGGACAAAAATATTTAAATTAGAATAATCAACAGGATTACTAGACCATACCTCTTATGGAGTCTTTTTTTCAATGGCAACTGATGGAGATTGGTTGATAAAAAATATACAGTAGAGGTTGCTTCGGCCCAAAACAACTTTGGTAAGTTGGCATTCGACAACATACATCGAACCTTCTCCATGATCATTCTGTTCATTCGTTCTATAACACTATTTTGCTGTAGAGTATGACAAACTATCAAGTGTCTCATAATCCCTTCTGACTTACATAGTTTATTAAAATCATCAGAACAGAACTCTAAGTCATTGTCTATATGAAGGTGTTTTATTTATTTTCCCGTCTGTTTTTCAATCATAGTTTTCCAAGACTTGAATATGGAAAACACATCGCTTTTCTTCTTCAAGAAGAATGCCCAAACTTTTCTGGAAAAATCATCAATAAAAGTTAGCATATAATTAGCTCCACCTCTTGAAGGCATTCTGGATGGCCCCCGTAGATCAGAATGAATATACTCCAATGTTCCCTTCGTGTTATGGATTCCTCTAGTGAATTGAACTCTCTTTTGCTTTCCAAAAACACAATGCTCACAGAACTTCAGTTTGCAAATTCCTTGCCCATCAAAAAGTCCTCTTTTGCTTAATTTTGTCATGCCATTCTCACTCATATGCCCTATGTGACAACCCGATTCAGACCCTATCCGTAACGGTAGTTTCAGGACCACGAATTCGAGTCAGAAAAATATTTAAAAATTATTTTTTGTGTTTTTTATGTGTGAATTAATATCCGTGAAATTTTCGTGTTTTAATTTTATCGTTTGAGTGCCCAATTTAATAAAAGGGCTTAATCACGTAAAATGAAAATTTGATGGTTCAATGTGTAAGGACTGAAATGTGATTGTCTTTATAATTTGAAGTGTTTAAGTTGCAATTTTTCCATGATAGCATGTAATGGACGGTAGTAACCTTATATTATATAGTTTTATTATTAAACTATAAAGGTTAATTATGTAAAATGCATAATAAGTTATCATAAAGTAAAACATAAAATTTAAAAGCCATTAGTTCATTTTTCTTCTTTTGATCGAAACTTGAAAAAGAAAAAAAAAAGAAACAAAGCTTAGGTATTCGGCCATTTTTGAAGCTAATCAAGGTATCTAACTAGCCCAGTTTTTGATAATTTTTACGTTTTTGAGATTGTCGCAGTGTAATGTACAAAGCCCATGCTTGAATTTTTTATTTTGATGAATATTTTATGCCATTGATGAATAATTCAGCTTTGTGATCTTAATTGATGAAATATGAAAGATATGTTTTGGATTAACATGTTTTGTATTGGAATTTTTGATGATTTTGAGTAATTAGGACTAAATTGCAAAATAATAAATTGAGGGACTAAAATGTGAAATAAATGAAATGTATGGACTTGTATGAGCATAAGTAAGATTCATGGTGTGTGCAAATTTTGCATGTTTTGTGTTTTGTGCAATTTGGACTAAATTATAAAAAGTGTAAAATGTTAGGGGTAAAATGGTAATTTGTCCATTTATGTGTTTTTGGACTTGTAACACCCGGTACCTGAGACCGTTGCAGGGGTCGGACACGAGGGGTTAACAGACTTAATTCACTTATTTTCACAGTCCATTTTAAAAATTTCCAGACTAGCTGGCTAACTGCATCACTGTCACCTTAAAAATCATATCTTGAGTTCCAAAACTCGAAAATCAGTTTCGTAAATTTTCCCTGAAACTAGACTCATATATCCATCTAAAACTCGTTTTCTAGAATTTTTGGTTGGGCCAATTAGTAAAGTTTATTAGTTAAAGTCTCCCCTATTTTAGGGTTCGACTGCTCTGACCTTCATGCATTACGACTTATATATCTCCCTGTACAGGGCTTCAATACTTATGCCGTTTGTTGCTAAAGAAACTAGACTCGAAAAGGAATCTATAAATATATGGCATGAGTTCTAACTATCTCTGGTTAATTTATAATGAATTTCCTAAGTCCAGAAAGGGAATCCAGAAACTGCTCTGGCCCTGTTTCACGAAAACTTTAAAATCTCATAAAATACTGTTCATATGATCGTTTCATTACTTCCCTATGAAAATAGATTCATCAAGGTTCAATTACATAATTTATTCACTATTTAATTCCATTCTTACTATTTGTAGTGATTTTTCAAATCCACACCACTACTGCTGTCAGCATCTGTTTTTAAGGTAAACCTTACCTATTTCATGGTTTTCCATGAATCAACTAGAGTTTGTCATACATAGCATCAAAATAATCATAATTAACCATTCCCAATGGCTAATCGTTACCAAACATTTCCATACCTCTCAATGAACAACATACAAGACGATTATAATGCTATGCTCTAAGTGTATATAAGCCATTTTCGCATGGCTATCCAAATTTATACAAAACCAAAGGGCACATGACCAACAACAAAAGGGTAGTCCTATACATGCCATTTTCAGAGTTCAACCAAAAGTGTACCAAAAGGGCTTTGATAGTGTGGACGACTTCGACTTCAACAATCTCGAGTCTGATAGCTGACGAACCAAAATCTATAAAATAGAGAATCAAAGAAACGGAGTAAGCATTTAATGCTTAGTAAGTTTTGAGCCATGAAATTAGACACAACTAAAGTATAGCATTCATATGGCTAAACGGATAATTTCTTATGCACAAATTCTCAATATCATACTTACTTCACATTACCAACCCTTATATTCATACACAAAAGATCAACTTAGCCAAAGGTCAGAAGCTCATTAATTGACTGAGTGATTAATATTTCAAGGGAATTTACTACTCCAATGCATATACGAAACGTACCTCATAGTTGGGATTTACGAGCGTATCAATTTAAATTATTACAGCAAGATCGCTCATTCCCAAACCAAGTACCTTCGGAGTTTAGCCGGATATAGCTACTAGCTCAAATGCCTTCGGGACTTAGCCCGGTTATAGTAACTCGCACAAATGCCTTCGGGACTTAGCCCGGTTATAGTAACTCGCACAAATGCCTTCGGGACTTAGCCCGGATATAGTAACTCGCACAAATGCCTTCGAGCTTAGCCCGGAATTTGTCACTAGCACAAATGCCTTCGGGACTTAGCCCGGGTATCAATCCGAATATCCATGCACATATCAATAAATCATGACATATCAATATTTCATTTTCATAACTAGAATTCAAACACAATTCAATTATTAAGCATTACATTTTCGGCTCAATAGCCACATACGAACAGCATGATTCGGCTTGCTTCATGACATGATTTCTATGCACATACGGCTACCCATCATACGTATAGACTAATTAACTCACATATGATTCAAGTAGAATCATTATATCACCGTATATTGTTATGATTATACGTCATGACTTAATCAAATCGTAAACTAAGTTTCACTACTCAAAACTTACCTCGGATGTTGTCGAACGATTTCGATGGCTATTCGATCACTTTTTCCTTCCCTTTATCCGATTTAGTTCCCCTTTGCTCTTGAGCTTAATATTAACAAATAAATTGATTTAATCATTTTGAACATCAAAGAGGAATTTAAGGTACTTAGCCCTTATATATTAGGCATTAGAGTCATATATGTATGAAATCATGAATCAAATTCAACATATTAGCCAATATTCTCCTTAGCCGAATTTTCTAAGTCAAGATAAAGCCATCAATATGCTTACCTATGGCCGAACATACACATCAACCTATGTACTCATTCATGTCGCCGAATATGCAAGTCTATGTTGAGGCCGATTGTATACTTAATACATTCTACAAATATGGTCACTTGTATTGACTAAATACCATTTTGTTTCAAGTTCAAAACTCGGCTAATACACATATATACACTAGAAATCAAATACTAACATTTGCACTTCACCTTAATAGCTAGCTTAGCAAACCTTGATTTAACACATAATTGTTCATAACACAATTTAAGCATACTCTCCATTCCATCAATTCCAAAACACATACATTACTCAATAATGTTCAAACTTATATTCGGCCTTAGCACACAACTTGCTAGCTAATTCTTCTCCATCTAGCAACTAATGCACATATGTGCTCATTTGTTAGACTCTACTTCATCTAACAACAACCATATTTCTCTTCTACCTCCTACCATGGTCGAATGCTCAAGATACCTCAATACCGAAACTTTTAACTTGGGTTGCTTAAAGAACTTGGTGATGAGTTAAAATTTATCTAACACCTCAAGCATCATAACACATCCATATAGCCAACATGCTAATAGTATCAAGGCTTCAACTAAAACTTTTGAAGCCTTTTAGTCGAATACTAACTCTCTAATAAC
The DNA here is from genome assembly GCF_025698485.1 of Gossypium arboreum. NCBI lineage: Eukaryota > Viridiplantae > Streptophyta > Magnoliopsida > Malvales > Malvaceae > Gossypium > Gossypium arboreum. The sequence goes on from NC_069077.1 coordinate 63,959,542, forward strand.
CCCAAATCCCTCCATGAGATAGTTAGAATTTAGACTAATCATCCAAGGGATGTATGAACTTTCAAAGCAACATTAAACATACCTTAATCTAGTGAACCACCATAACCGATTTTCTCCAAGCTCTTTCCCTTCCTTTCTTTCTTCTATTCGGCCAACTTGAACAACATGAGAGCTTTTTCTCCTTTTTTTTTCTTCAAGTCACGGCAATGGGGGGGTAAGGGGGAGACAACTTTGGTTTCATCACCTCTTCCTTTTCATTACTTAATTACTAACCCCTTTATTTTATTCTTTCTAACATAACACACTAACACAACATGTTCACAACATGTTTCACCCCATAGCATGGCCGACCACTAGCTCAAAATTTGGGTAATTTGACATGCAAACCCATCATTTTCATAACATGCATTAATAGGCCATTTTACATTTGCCTAGCACATTTCTAAATTTTCTCAAATAGGTCCTATTTAATAAAATTCACTTACAATTAACAAAATTCAAACATGAAATTTTCACACATGCATATATGCATATAATAAGCATTAACTATGACGGTGAATTATTTTTTTATGACTCGGTTTAGTGGTCTCGAAACCACTTTCCGACTAGGGTCAATTTAGGGCTGTCACAATATTCAATCAAATTCATCCAAAAACACATAAATGGGAAAATTATCATTTTACCCCTGACATTTTACACTTTTTACAATTTAGTCCAAATTGCACAAAACACAAACATACAAAATTTGCACACACCATGCTGAAGTCGAATATTCCTAGTGTTCATACAAGTCCATAAATTTCATTTATTTCACATTTTAGTCCCTCAATTTATTATTTTTTGAATTTAGTCCTAATTATTCAAAATCATCAGAAACTCCAATACAAAACATGTTAATCTATCACATATCTTTTACTTTCTACCATCAAACAACAAAAACCACGAGCTTTCAACAATGGCATAACTCAAAATATTCACCAAAATAAAAAATTCATGCATGGGTCTTGTAGATAACTTAGCAACGATCTCAAAAACGTAAAAATTATCAAAAACTAAGTTAGTTACATACCTTGATTGAGCTTAACAATGGCGAACATGAAAAACGTTATTCTTTTCTTTTTCTTTTAAGTTTCGGCAAAGGTAATAAAGTATGAACACTTATGTGTTTTATTATATGTTTTATATTATTATTATATTTTAATTAATTTACAATTGTAACCTTTATAATTAAATAACTAAAACATATATACTAAGGGTACAACCGGCCATCACTAACTCCAATGGTCTATTTGCAGCTTAAATGCTTCAATTTAAAAAGCCAATTGCAATTCGACCCTTATACATTAAACTACCAAGTTTTCAATTTACGCAATTAAGTCCTTTTATTTAATCGAGCACTCAAATGACAAAATTAAATCACGATAATTTCACACATACAAATTCACACATAATAAACACAGAAAATAATTTTTAAATATTTTTTGACTCGAATTTGTGGTCCCGAAACCACCGTTCTGAATAGGTTCTAAATCGGGCTGTTACAGATCTGCCATCCATGCTTGAGTTCAATATTATTAGCTTCAACCATGTTGTCACAATCATCTACAAATTCATCGGTAGATGTCACCACAAACTCCTTAGAAAGTATTGTATGTTGGTCCTTGAATTCTGCCTCAATTATATCATCTAGCACATCGATAGTATGGCATTCTTCTTTGTCCTCGTATTGAATTGATTTGAAAACACTGAAGGTAACGTGCTCATCATTAAATTGCATGGTTAGTTCACCTTTGTAATCATCAATCAAAGTTCGTCCGGTGACTAAAAATGGTCGTCCTAAGATAATGGGAGCCTCCTTGTCTATGTCATAGTCAAGTATGATAAAATTAGCCAGAAAAATGAATTTTTCACACAAACTAAGATATATTTAATTTTCCCTTCAGGTTGAGCCAAAGATTGATCAGCTTATTTGCCCTTCAGGTCATCGATGTTCTTGACGATGTTGACTCAGTATTGAAGAAAGTTGTGGTTGCGTCTAATTCTGGTATGGGTGCTTCTGGATTTGTTATGGATGCAACTGAGTGTGCTAATTGTAGTTCTACTGTTGTTGATTGTAATTCCCTTGTCTTGAATTATAATTTCCTTGAGTAGATATATTCCCATATCAGAATGTCGTAGCATTTTTTCCACCATTCTGAGTTCCCTAAGACTGTTGATTGCCTACAGAATTTTTATAAGAGGTGGCATAAGAATTGTTGTGGATGTTACTGACATAAAAGACATTCTCTGCATGTTGTGGAGAATCTTCATAGCTATGATTGTCACTGGAAATCTCACAACAAAAAGTAGGAAGATCAACTTGATGAGTGGCTTGTATAGGTGTAACGTCACTAGTTCCTTGCATATTTTTTATCATATTAGAAAGAGAAGAAACTTGAGCACTAAGTGCAGATATTGCATCCAATTCAATAACTCCTGAAGTAGCCTTTTCTTGTGTAGCTCTAGAGATGAGATATTGATAATCATTTTGAGAAATTCTCTCCAAAATTCCAATAGCATCTTTATAAGTACAATCCATCAATGGTCCATTGGTTGATGCGTTGACAAGATTCCTCATGTATGAATTCAGCCCATTATAAAAAATCTCAATTTGTGTTTCCTGTTGAATGTCGTGCACGGGACAATATTGAAGCAAAATATTGAAGCAAATATTTTCATTTTCGAGACGAGCATTCATTTTCAGTGGGTTAAATTGCAAAACAAATTGTACTGCTAGTGTATTCCAAGAAGTAATTGATCTGGCAGGTATCCCAAAGGAAACAAGTACGAGCTTTTCCTTACAAGGAATAAGGAAATAATTGCATGTTCAAAGTGTCATCAGGAAGGCCTTGTTGACTAAAGGAAGCGCAAATCAATAAAAATAATTAAGATGTTATTGTGCATCTTCATGTGGCAGTCCATCATATTGCCCATTAGAATTCAGCATTTGAAACATTATTGGCTTGAGTGCAAAATTTCCAGCTACTGGCCTACAACTCTCGGTTGTAAGTCATCCAAGATAGGTACTACAAAATGACGTATAGTCCTATTTTGTATTTGATCGTCTGGTTGCAATGGTGGATCATTAGCATTTTGGTTTTTCATCAAGGATATAATTGCATTGTTTCTTGGCAAAGCCATATTCAGTTGTTCTAAAAGTCTCCTCCAAACCGTTCTTTCAATTTTTGGATCAAAATTGACAATAAACTCTAAATTGCTTCGGGTCATACAATAACTAAAAAATATGACAAAATAATGAAAAAAGAAAACAAGTTAGTAGAAACTAAATATTATGAAATAAAAACAAACAAAAATAAACAACAAACAAACGCCATTATAACAGCCCGGCTTAGACCCTAGTCAGAATAATGGTTTCGGGACCACAAATCCAAATCAAAAAAATATTTTAATATTATTTTTTGTGCTTATTATATGTGAATTAGTATGTGTGAAAATTCTATATGAAAATTTGATCGTTTGTATGCTTAATTTGATAAAAGGACCTAATCGCGTAATATGTAAAGTGGCATTCTATATTGTAAAGGTGTCTACTTGCCATGGCTTTCTAAAGCAAAGGTTCTTATATTGTTATTAACCCATTGAAAAGGTCAATGGACATAAATGACCTAATACTAATGTTTTGGTAATGTTTTCATTAAGGGTAAAATTGGTATTGAGTTAATAATTATTAATTGAAGTAAAACAAAAGCATGAAAATTAAGCCATTAGTGTTCATATTGGGGAAAATCAAAAAGAATAAAAGAAAGAAAACTTAAGCTAGGGTCTGGCTATTGATATTGGTGATTAAGGTATAGTTTTTTATCCATTTTCGATAATTTCTACGTTTTTGTGATCGTTGCTTTGTGTTTTAGTAAGCCCATGCCTCATATTCTGAATTTGATTATGATTTTGAGATATTCCATTAATGAAACTATGAGTTTTATGAAGTTTAATGATAGTATATGGAAGCTTGATGTTGGGTTAACATGTTTTGTCTTTGAATTTTTGATGAATTTCAGTAATTCGGGCTAAATTATGAAAATGAGAAATTAGGGGACTGAAATGTGAAATAAATGAAATATGTGGGCTTATATGAACACTATGAATATTCGGTCAAGTATGTGAAAAAGGAAATTTTGTGTATTTTGTGATTTTGTGAATTAGGGACTAAAGTGTTAAAATGTGAAAATATGAGGGCTAATTTGTAAAATGCCCTAAATATGTGTTTATGGATTGATTTGAATGAATGTGAGATTGAATAAGTCAAATTCGAATTTATATAGAACAAAAACCAAAGAAAACAGAATTAGATTGAGGAAAGTCGAAAGTTGTCGAATAGTCAATTCTGTTCGTTCGATTCCGTACGAGGTAAGTTGATATACAAATAAATGTGTTTGAATCAATTTATTTCTGATTATATGCTATTGAAAGGTAATGAATGACTTTGGAAGATGAATATGTGAAATTGTGAAAGCATCAACAGTGTTTTGACATCCGCAAAGCCCCGTACAAACCATAGGAATAGTTAGGATACATATGTCATGAGATAGGATCCGATATGTGATTTCATGTAAGACCATGTCTGGGACGTTGGCATCGACTTGTGATTTACATGTAAGACCATGTCTGGGACATGGACATTATATTTGATTTCAAGTAAGGCCCTGTCTAGGACAGTGGTATCGATATTTGATTACATTTAAGATCACATCTGGGACATTGGCATTGTATGAGCTTTCTGAGCTATCCAAGTATTTGTATTGATTTCGAACGATTCAACAGGCATTTTAAGAAAATGGATGAATATGTGAATTTGTATCCGATTCATGTACGTTTAAATTGTATACCATGTTTGAGAATGAAAGGTAAGTGCATGTACTTTTGTGAACATATGATATAAGTATGAGTTGCTATAAGAATGAGATATGATATATATATATATGTGAATCATGATCATATGGACTATAAGAGACATATGGTATGTGAATGTATTTTGTCTTGAGTTATATGAATGAATTGATCTAGATTGATGTTATGTGTTAAGTTTATTTATATATGGCTTACTAAGCTTTTGAAAGCTTACTTTGTGTGTGTTTTCAACTGTTTTATAGATATCGAAGCTACCGGAAGTTTGAGGATCGTCAAGGATCATCACCATACTATCGAACTCTATTTTGGTACCTTTTGAAAATATGAATATTGAAGTATGGAATGTATAAGCTAGAAGTATTTGAATATGTTTCGTAATGTGTATGTCTAGCCATGTGATATGGCTTGGCTATGGATGAGATTATTAATGAATTTTGGTATATGTTTTGTGTTAAAAAAATGGTACCAAATGAAATGGTCAATTCTACTAATTTGTGGTGTGTGCATATTTTTGAATTCGTAATATTTTGACAGGAGAATGAATGAAGTAGATTGAGATTATGAATCATATATTTTGGTATGATTTTTGGCTTAGGATTTGGCATGATTTGGTATGGATTACAAGTATGAAATTTGTTGATAATGATATGTCATGAATGGTGTATGTTTTGGTTGTGAATTGGTTGAAACTTTGGTATAAAATGTTTCGGTTTTGATGCTTGTAAGGATGGCCCAAAATGGGTGGCAATTTGGCTTTGCAAGTAGCCTATTTTTGTCCACACGGGTAGAGGCACGGGCGTGTGTGGCACACGGGCGTGTCTTATGGCCACATGGACTAGCCAGTATGTATGCCCTATTTTATCACGGCCTAGACACACGGGCATGTCTAATGCCGTGTGAGGCACATGGCCTGCTCACACGGGCTTGTGACCTTTAAAACTTTGAAAAATGTTTAAGTTTTGAAAAATTTTGTATGTGCCTAGTTTAGTCCTGACCCTTTTCTAAAGCATGTTTAAGGTCTCGTTGACCTATATAAGGGACTCTGTAATGATGGTAGACTATGATACTATAATGATTATGGAATGTATGTGAAATATTCTGATATGTCTGGTAATGCCTCTTAGCCCTAGTCCAGTGATGGATACAGGTTAGAAGTGTTACATTTGGTTGGTATGATAGCTATAGTTTAGTCCATTCTAGGACTAACGTAGCATATGTGAGTCTAGCTGTACATGCCATATTTATGAACTGTGATAGCGTAATGAATCCTGAGAATGAAAATGTGCTTTTATATAGTAAATGTGTCCCAAACGAGCCATAGTTGACAATGTCGAGTGTAATGCGCCTGCTCCCACTCTAGGGATAGCACCATCTGATTTTAAAACTGCTACGAGTAGTCATGAGGGAGAGGCTAAGCAAGCCTTTTACCAAATGATGAACGATTGGTTCATGCAATATATGAGAAGTAATCCGGCTGTGTCACAACCTTCACCCCCTCTCAATCCTCCACAAGTCCCTTTCATGCCACAAGTTAATCCGATTTAGTTAAGAAAGCCTCCGGTCGATAAAATTAGAAAATATGGGGCCGAAGAGTTCCATGCTACTTCTAGTGATGGTACTGAGAGAGGTGAATTCTGGCTTGAAAATACGATAAAAGTGTTCGATGAATTGTCATTGACCTGGATGAATGCCTTAACTGTGCCGCTTTGATTTTGAGAGATACGGCGTATCATTGGTGGAAGACACTAATATCTGTGGTTCCAAGAGAATGAGTCACCTGAGATTTCTTTCAAGCTGAATTCCAGAAGAAATACATCAGTCAGAGATTTATTGATCAGAAATACAAAGAACTTCTTGAATTGAAATAGGGTCGTATGTCTATTACAAAATACGAGTGAGAATTTGTGAGACTAAGCCAGTATGCACGAGAATGTGTCTCAACTGAAGCAATTATGTGCAAGAGATTCGAGGATGGCTTGAACGAGGACATCAATTTGTTAGTTTGGATTTTGGAAATAAAAGAGTTTGTTGTGCATGTTGAATGAGCATATAAAGCTGAAGAGCTCGGGAAAGAGAAAAGAAAAGTTGATTTAGAAGCTAGAGATGTGAGAAAGAGATCCGCAAGTAAATCATTCTGCGTCAAAGAATTTCCAAAATGATTTTAGCTTTTCAAAGACTAATGTGGGTCATTCGAGTTGAGATCGTGCAAGATCATATTCGAGCTTTAAAGCTCCAGCTACTTCTGTTGCAAGTGTTGGAATTGTTCGATCTGATCAACACGAGTGTAAACACTATGGTAAAAGACATCCCAGCAATTGTAGATTGTATGATCGAACTTGTTTCAATTGTGCATCTTTAGATCATTTTATCCGTGATTGTCCTGAGTCTATTGGGCAATAGATTATGCAAAATCTGAGACAGAGTAACACCTCAGCTCAAGGTAGACCGCCCAGAAATACGGGAAATGTGAGTGGTAGTCAAAGAGAAGCTAAAGATACCGTAGTACGATCAGAGGCTAGAGCACCTGCTAGAGCCTATGCCATTCGAGCTCGTGAGGAAGCTTCATCTCCCGATGTTATAATTGGTACTTTTACTCTTTATGATACTTTTGTGATTGCATTGATAGATCCAAGATCAATGCATTCGTATATATGCATGAATTTAGTATCCAGTAATACTTTGCCTGTAGAGTCTACTGAATTCGTGATTAAAGTGTCAAACCCCTTAGGTAATAGTGTCTTAGTTGACAAACTATGCAAGAATTGTTCGTTAATGTTTCGAGACATTTACTTTCCGACTGATCTGATGTTATTACCCTTCGATGAGTTTAATATAATTTTGGGTATGGATTGGTTAACTTTGCATGTTGCTATTGTGAATTGAAAACAAAAAACTATTGATTTGAGATGCAAGAATGATGAAATAGTCCGAATTGAATCTAGTGATTTAAATAGGTTGCCAACTGTGATATCTTCGATGAAAGCTCTGAGTTTATGAGAAAGGGTTGTGAAGCTTATTTTGCCTATGTGATTGATTCAAAAGTAACATAAAAGAAAGTTGAATCAGTACCTATTGTCTGTGAATTCCCTGATGTATTTCCTGAGGAACTTCCAAGATTACCTTCAATCCGAGAAGTTAAATTTGGCATAGAGTTAGTACTAGGAACTACTCTGATTTCGATAGCTTCGTATAGAATGGCTTTGACCGAGTTAAAAGAATTAAAGTCTCATTTGCAAGAGTTAACTGATAGAGGATTCACAAGACTGAGTTTCTCACCTTGGGGTATTCTTGTTCTATTTGTGAAAAAGAAAGATGGCATGATGAGAATGTGCATTGATTATAATCAGTTGAACAAAGTGACTATCAAGAATAAATATCCTCTACCTCGAATTAATGATTTTTTTGAGCAGTTGAACGAAGTTACTGTGTTTTCAAAGATAGATTTGAGATCGGACTATTATCAGTTGAGAGTAAAAGATTCAGATATTTCAAAAATTGCTTCCCGAACGAGGTACAACCACTATGAGCTTTTAGTTATGCCTTTCGGATTAACGAATGCACCTGCTATTTTTATGGATTTGATGAATAGAATTTTTAGATCGATTTGGTGTCGTATTCATTGATGACATTTTGATTTATTCGTGTGATGAAAATGAGTATGCCAAACATTTGAGAGTAGTGCTATAGACTTTGCGAGATAAGCAGTTGTATGCGAAGTTTAGCAAATGTGAGTTCTAGTTACGCGAAGTTGGATTTCTGGGACATATTGTGTCAGCATTAGGTATCTGAGTTGATTTGAACAAGATTTCAACTATTTTGGATTGGAAGCCTATGAGAAATGTTTATGAAGTCCACAGTTGTAACACCCCTAACTCGTATCCGTTGCTGAACTAGGGTTAAAGGCATTACCGGACAAAATAAGAACATTAACAATCATGAAATAAGCATGGAAGCATTAAAGATCAATCATCAATATAGAGTCCCTTATATAGGTCATTGAGACCTTAAACATGTATTAGAAAGGGGTCGGGACTAAACTGAAAACATACAAAATTTCTCTAAAATTTAAACATTTTTCAAACAAGTACTGGTCACATGCCCCCTGTGAATAGGCTGTGTGCCTTACACGACATTAGACACGCTCATGTGCCTAGGCCGTGACAAAATAGGGCATACATACTGACTTGCTCATAGGCCACAGGACACACCCATGTGCTTTGGCCGTGGTCGACTCTGACTTAGGCCACACGGCTAGCCGCACACCCGTGTGCCTTGGCCATGCTCAAGCTTGGATTACAATTGTAGGGTACCCCAGGGGACACAGACCGTGCAACAAAGCCGTGGGTCACACACGGCTGAGACACACGCTCGTGTCCCTGCCCGTATAGACAAAAATAGGCCATTTGAATAGCCAACTTTCCACCCCAATTGGGTAAGACCTACAAGCACCAAACCAAGCATATTTGCACAATGATTTATGACCAAATCACAACCAAAACATAAGCCATAAATGACATATCATTGCCAACCAAATTTCCATCTCAATACATCAACCAAATCGTAACAAATCTAAAATAAAATCATACCAAATATAAGTTTCAACTTCATGACCAAACCTAATCAATTACCATAGCTAACACATGCCAAAAGCTTACATATCTTACCATTTCTTATATTCATACACAAACACACTAAATATATCATATTGCCTAATAATTCATATACCAAAACCATATCATAATCACATCCATACCAAGCCATATCACATGGCTAAATATATAAAATAACAAAACGTAATCTAAACACTTCTAGCCTATACATGCTATATTTTAATATATACATTTCCAAAGTACCAAAATGAGGTTCAATAGTGTGGTGATGATCCTTGACGATCCCTGAACTCATAGTAGCTTTGATATCTATAAAACAATGCAAACACACACACAAAGTAAGCTTTCAAAAGCCTAGTAAGTTCGTACCAAAATCAACAATAGTATATAAAATATGAAACAACAACACATAAGTACTTATAAGTTCTCTACTCATCTATCAATTTCATGCCAACAGCATCCATATATTTATACCATTTCAATAAACTTTATATGCATAATACCATCTACCACATAGGTATTAAACTTACCTGAACGTTCCCGTATTCATTCATTTTCATTCTCAACTCTTGTTCGAATATTTTAAGACTTTTCGAAGATTACCAATGCTTTAAACATCTGCACACTTAGTGCTTTAAAGATTAGCCGAAGCTATAATAATTTCGCACGCTTAGTGCTTTCTCAATTAACCGAAGCTATCTCGGTATCGCACACTTAGTGCCTCATATAGCCTAAGCTAGTTTAAATCCCACACTTAGTGCTAAATAGCATTGATTTATCATCGTCTTCATCCAAACTAAATGTATATACAATCTATTTAGAAACAAAGCATCAAAACAAACTTATAACATCATGTTTTATGTACGAACTTACCTCGTACTCGGAGTTGTCGACTCGGATTGTTTACTAAATAACCTTCGACTTCCCAAGGTCTAAATCAGAATTCCACTTTTCTTGATCTATATGTATTCAAAATTGACCCTTTTATTTACTAAATCATTCAAACCAATCCATATACACACAATTAAGGCGTATTGCAAACTAGCCCTCACATTGTCACATTTCGACACTTTAGTCCCTACTTCACAAAATCATAAAATACACAAAGTTCGATTGTACACAAGCTTAGCTGAATTTTCATAGCTCTCATACAAGTACACACATTTCATTTATTTTACATTTTAATCCCTCATTTTATAGAATTCACAATTTAGCCCATTTTACTCAAAATCATCAAAAATCCAAAGACAACACATATAAACCCAACATCAAACTTTCATATTTCATCATATAACAACAGAAAACTCATGAATTTATCCATGGCACATTTCAAATTCATCATCAAAATCAGAAATTGAGGCATGGGCTTAGTAAAACACAAAGTAACAATCACAAAAACGTAGAAATTATTGAAAACAAATAAAAGACGAACCTTGAATTAAGCCTTGTGTGTGTCGAAACCCTAACTCTCTTTTTCTTTTCTTTTACTATGATTTTCGATTGATTATGAACACAAAATGACCATATTTTCATGCCTTTGTTTTATTTTAATTCATTTAATAAGCCATTTACTGATATACCCTTTTAATAACCATTATAAAATCACCTAATGGATGGTTATTAATGTCTATTCAAACTTCTAATGGTCAAATAACCACATAAGGACCTCACAATTAATAAGCCAAATCAAACAGACACTTTTAACATATAGTAAGCAACTTTTACATTTTACGTGATTAAATCCTTTTATCAAACTAAGCATACAAATGATTAAATTTTCATACGAAACTTTCACACATACTAAGTCACACATCATAAGCACGGAAAATAATATTTAACTATTTTTCTGACTCGGATATGTGGTCCCAAAACCAATATTCCGACTAGGGTCTAAATAGGACTATTACAATTCTCCCCTCTTAGGTATTTTCGTCCCCGAAAATCTTACCCTTAAACAGATTCGAATATTGTCGTCTCATAGTATCTTCAGGCTCCCACGTGGCCTCTTCAATACCATGTCGATGCCACATCACTTTGACTAACAGAATTTTCTTATTTCACAGTTCTTTAACCTCACGAGCTAAGATACGGATCGAATTTTCTTCGTAAGTCATATCAGACTGAATATCGATCTTAGACGGGGAAATCACATGTGACGGATCAGATCTGTATCGTTGAAGCATCGATACATAAAACACATCATGAATCTTTTCTAACTCTGGTGGTAACTACAATTTATATGCTACCGATCCAATACTCTCAGTAATCTCATACGGTCCAATGAACCTCAAACTAAATTTTCCTTTTCTACTGAACCGAAGCACTTTCTTCCACAGAGATACCTTTAAAAACACTTTGTCGCTGATCTTAAATTCAATGTCTTTTCTTTTCAAATCTGCATATGATTTCTGATGATTAGAAGCTGTTTTCAGTCTATCTCGGATCACTTTCACTTTTTGTTCAGTTTCTTTTATCAAATCAATCCCATGAATCTTATTTTCGCTAAGCTCCATCCAATACAAAGGTGTACAGCATTTGCAACCATATAAAGCTTCGTACGGTGAAATTTTAATACTCGACTGAAAACTATTATTATAAGCAAATTCAATCAAAGGAAAATACTGTTCCCATGTACATTCAAACTCAAGAATACAACATCTCAACATATCCTCGAGTATCTAGATAATCTGCTCGGATTGACCATCCGTTTGCGGGTGAAAAGTAGTACTGAAATGCAATTTAGTACCCAGAGCGTCTTGCAACTTCTTCTAGAATCGTGATGTGAATCTCAGGTCTCTGTCTGATACAATAGATAATGGCACACCATGCAATCTCACAATATTGGAAATGTATAACTCAGCCAACTTATCTAGTGAGTAATCAGATCGTACCGGAATAAAATGGGCTGATTTCATCAATCGATCAACTACAACCTAGATAGCATCTTTCTTTCTCGGAGACAAGGGTAAACTCAAAACAAAATCCATTGTTACTCGATCCCATTTCCACTCCGGAAGCATGATCAGTTGTAACAAACCAGATGACACCAGATGTTCAGCTTTAACTTGCTGACAAATTAAACATTTTGAAGCAAAGTTAGAAATATCTCTTTTCATTCCGAACCACCAATAATACTGTTTCAGATCATTATACATTTTTGTACTACCCGGATGCATAGATAACCGACTATTGTGAGCTTCACTCAAAATCATCTGAATTAACTCTGAATTTGTCGAAACACAAATTCAATCTCGGAATCTTAGACAATCATCTTTATCAACTCTAAATCCTGAATCAGACTCTAAATCACACTGAGCTCTTTTAGCTAAAATCTCATTACCAATCTTCTGAGCTTCAATAATCTGCTATAAGAACAAAGGTCTTGCTTTCAATTCAGCTAAAACTGAACCATCATCGAATGGAACCAAATGAGCATTCATCGTACGTAAAGCAAACAATGACTTTCGACTCAAGGCATCAGCAACAACATTTGCTTTTCCCGAATGATAATCCATCACAAGTTGGTAGTCTTTTAGCAGTTCTAACATCTTCCTTGTCGCATATTCAGATCTTTTTGAGTCGTTAGATATTTCAAACTCTTATGATCAGAATATACATGACATTTCTCACCGAACAAGTAGTGACGCCAAATCTTTAGAGCAAACACAATCGCGGCTAACTCAAGATCGTGTGCCAGATAGTTCTTTTCGTGTGGCTTTAACTATCTCGATGCATAAGCAATAACTTTGCCTTCTTGCGTTAAAACACATCCCAGACCGATCAACAAAGCATCACTATATATCACAAATTCTTTACCCGATTTGGGTTGTATCAATACCAGAGCTTCAATCAACAAAGTTTTCAACTGATCGAAGCTGTTCTGACACTTTTCAGACCACTCAAATTTAGCATCTTTTTGAAGCAGCTTTCTCAACAGAGTCACAATCATAGAAAAGTATTTTATGAACCTTTTATAATAACCGGTGAGTCTCAAAAAACTACAAAATTCAGAGACATTCCTCAGAGGTTTCCAATCCAGAATAGCCGAAATCTTGCTTGGATCAACTCAAATACTAGATGCTGATACAATATGACCCAAAAAACCAACTTCTCGCAACCAAAATTCACATTTACTAAACTTCACATATAACCGTTTATCTCATAGAATCTGTAGCACTAATCTCAGATGCTCGGTATGTTCGAATTCATCACGTAAAAAAATCAATATGTCATAAATGAATACTACAACAAATTGATCTAGATACGGTCTGAAAATTCTATTCATCAAATCCATAAAGATAGCAGGTGCATTAGTTAATCCAAAAGGCATAACTAAGAATTCATAATAGTCATACCTTGTTTTGAAAGCAGTTTTTTAAACATCTGAGTCTTTTACTCGCAATTGATAATAGCCTTATCTCAAATCTATTTTCAAAAACATAGTAGCTCCTTTCAACTGATCAAACAAATCATCAATTCGGGGCAGAGGATACCTATTCTTGATAGTCACTTTATTCAACTGACGATAATCTATACACATTCTCATTGTACCATCTTTCTTTTTCACAAATAGAGCCAGAGCACCCCAAGGTGAGAAACTCGATCTAGAAAATCCTCTTTGTGTCAATTCTTGCAACTGAGATTTTAATTCTTTTAATTCGGTCAGAGCCATTCTATACGGAGCTATCGAAATCAGATTAGTACCAGTGCCAATTCCAGAAGTTCTTCAGGAAACACATTAGGGAACTCGCAGACAACAGGCACAGATTCAACTTTTTTTTTGACATTCTCGAATCAATCACATATGCAAAATAAGCTTCATAACCCTTTCTCACCATACTCAAAGCTTTCATCGAAGATATTACAACAGGCAATCGATTCAAATCACTAGATTCAATTCTAACTATTTCATCATTCCTGAATTTTAAATCAATAGTTTTTCATTTGCAATTCCCAACAGCATTATGCAAAGTTAACTAATCCATACCCAAAATTATATCAAATTTATCAAAAGGTAAATCATTAGATTAGCCGGAAAACAAGTGTCTCGAAACATTAACAAACAATTCTTGTAGACTTTATCAACCGAAACACATCTGCCTAGGGGGTTCGAAACTCTAATTACAAATTCAGTAGACTCTATAGGCAAAGTCTTGCTATTCACTAAGTTCATGCATATATATGAATATGTTGATCCAAGATCTATCAAAGCAATCACAGAAGTATCATAAAGAGTAAATGTACCCGTAATCACATCTGGCGACAAAGCTTCCTCACGAGCTCAGATAGCATAGGCTCTAGCAGGTGCATGAGCCTCTGATCTAACAACTGTATCTTTTGTCCCTCTCTGACTGCCACTTATATTTCCTGTATTTCTAGGAGATCTACCACGAGAAGCGTTGCCACTCTGCCTCGGATTCTAAACATTATCTTTTTCAGCTAAATCTAGGCAATTTTTTATAAAATGATTTCATGAACCACAACTATAACAAGCTCAATTATTACTCCTTCCCCAGCACTCTCCAAAATGTCGGCTTCTACATTGATCACATTCAGGTTTTTCTTTCTTTGCATTACTAACACTGGCAACATATGTAGCTGGAGCTTTAAAGCTCGATTGCGATCTAGCACGATCTCTATTCGAATGTTCCACAGTAGCCTTTGGACGGCTATTATCATCTCTGAATTTCTTTGTTGTAGACTGAAATGACTTGCTCGATGATTTTTTTCGTACCTCTTTAGCTTCAAAATCAGCTTTTCTTTTCTCTTTCCCAAGATCTTCATCTTTACATGCTCGTTCAACCAACATAACAAATTCTTTGATTTCCAGAATTCTGACTAACAGACGAATATCTTCGTTTAAGCCATCCACGAATCTTTTGCACATTATTGCTTCCGTAGATACACATTCAAGAGCATACTAACTTAATCTTAGGAATTCCCATTCGTATTCTGTGATAGACATATGTCCTTTTTTAAATTCATGAAACCCTTTACGTTTCTGATCAATGAATCTCTGACTGATATATTTCTTCCGGAATGCAGCTTGAAAGAAATCCCAAGTAACCCGTTCACTCGGAACCACAGATGTCAAAGTCTTCCACCAATGATACACCGTATCTCTCAGAAGGAAAACAACATATTTTATGTATTCTTCAGGATTTAATGATAATTCGTCAAACACTTTTATTGTGTTCTCTAGCCAAAACTCGGCTTTTTGAGCATCATCGCTTGTTATAGCTCGAAACACTTCAGTCCTATATTTTCTAATCTTATCGAATAGTGGTCTACTTAACTGAACCGGATTCACTGGTGGCGTAACAATAGTTTGAGAAGAATTAACCAATGGTGGAGGTTGTTGTACAGCCGAATTGGTTTTAATTTATTGGGTGAACCAATCATTCATCATTTGATAGAAGGCTTTTCTAGCCTCACCATCATGACTACTCGTAGCCGGTTAAGAATTAGATGGCATCGTCCCTTGCACAAGAGTAGGCACATTGCTTTCAACATCATCCGCTACGACTCTTTTGGGATCCATTTGCTATATAAAAGCACATTTCAATGTCAGGATTCATCACACTATCGCAGTTCAAAAATATGACATGTATAGCTAGACTCACATACACTATGGCAACCTAGAATCGACTAAACCATAGCTTTGATAGTAATAAAATGTAACACCCCTAACCCGTACCCGTTGCCGAACTAGGGTTGAAGGCATTAGCAGAGAAAATTGAAACATTAACATTCATTAAATAAGCATCGAAGCATTACAGATCAATCATCAGTATAGAGTCCCTTATATAGGCCATCGAGACCTTAAAATTGTATTAAAAAGGGGTCGGGACTAAACTGAACACATACAAAATTTCTCCAAAATTTAAACATTTTTCAAACCAGTGCTGGTCACACGCCCGTGTGAACAGTTTGTGTGCCTTACATGACATTAGACACGCCCGTGTGTTTAGGCCATGACAAAATAGGGCATACATACTGACTTGCTCACACGAACACAAGACACGCCCGTATGCCTTGGCCGTGCTCGAGCCTGACTTACAATTGTAAGGTACCCCAAGGGACACACAACCGTGCAACAAAGCTGTGTGTCACACACGCTTGTGTCCCCGCCTGTGTGGACAAAAATAGGCCATTTGAATAGCCAGCTTGCCATCCCAATTGGGTCAGACCTACAAGCACCAAACCAAGCATATTTGCACAACAATTTATGACCAACTCACAAGCAAAACATAAGCCATTCATGACATATCATTGCCAACCAAATTTCCATCTCAATACATCAACCAAATCGTAACAAATCTAAAATAAAATCATACTAAACATAAGTTTCAACTTCATGACCAAACCTTATCAATTACCATAGCTAACACATGCCAAAAGCTTACATATCTTACCATTTCTTATATTCATACACAAACACACTAAATATATCATATTGCCTCATAATTCATATACCAAAACCATATCATAATCACATCCATACTAATCCATATCACATGGCTAAATATATACAATCACAAAACAAAATCTAAACACTTCTAGCCTATACATGCTATACTTTAATATATACATTTTCAAAGTACCAAAATGAGGTTCGATAGTGTGGTGATAATCCTTGATGATCCCTGAACTCATAGTAGCTTCGATATCTAAAACAATGCAAACACACACACAAAGTAAGCTTTCAAAAGCTTAGTAAGTTCGTACCAAAATGAACAACAACTTATAAAATATGAAACAACAACACATAACTACTTATAAATTCTCTACTAATCTATCAATTTCATGCCAACATCATCCATATATTTACACCAATTCAAGAAACTTTATATGGATAATACCATCTACCACATAGGTAGTAAACTTACCTCTTGTTTAGATTTTTTAAGACTTTTCGAATATTACCAATGCTTTAAACATCTGCACACATAGTGCTTTAAAGATTAACCGAAGCTATAATAATTCCGCACACTTAGTGCTTTCTCAATTAACCGAAGCTATCTCAGTATCATACACTTAGTGCCTCATATAGCTGAAGCTGGTTTAAATCACACACTTAGTGCCAAATACCATTGATTTATCATCTTATTCATCCAAACTAAATGTATATACATTCTATGAATAAGCAAAGCACCAAAACATACTTATAACATCATGTTTTACGTACGAACTTACCTTGTACTTGAAGTTGTTGACTCGGATTGTTTATTCAATAACCTTCGACTTCCCTCGGTCTAAATCTAAATTCCTCTTTTCGTGAGCTATATGTATGCAAAATTAACCCTTTTATTCATAAATCATTCAACCAATCCATATACACACAATTAAGGCATATTGTAAACTACCCCTTACATTTTCACATTTCGACACTTTAGTCCCTAATTCACAAAATCACAAAATACAAAAAGTTTGCTTGTACACAAGCTTAGCCGAATTTTCATAGCTCTCATACAAGTCCACACATTTCATTTATTTCACATTTTAGTCCTTCAATTTATAGATTTCACAATTTAGCCCATTTTACTCAAAATCATCAAAAATCCAAAGACAACACATATAAACCCCACATCAAACTTTCATATTTCATTATATAACAACATAAAACTCATGAATTTATCCATGGAACATTTCAATTTCATCATAAAAATGAAAAATTGAGGCATGGGCCTAGTAAAACACAAAGCAATGATCACAAAAACATATAAATTATTGAAAATAAATAAAAAAAAACCTTGAATTAAGCCTTGTGTGTGCCAAAACCCTAACTCTCTTTTTCTTTTCTTTTACTATGATTTTTGGTTGATTATGAACACAAAATGGCCATATTGTCATGCTTTTGTTTTATTTTAATTCATTTAGTAAACTATTTACTATTTTACCCTTTTAATAACCATTATAAAATCACCTAATGGATGGTTATTAATGTCTATTCAAACATCTAATGGTCAAATAACCACATAAGGACCTCAAAATTTATAAGCCAAATCAAAATGACACTTTTAACATATAGCAAGCAACTTTTACATTTTACGCGATTAGGTCCTTTTATTAAATTAAGCACACAAACAATTAAATTTTCATACGAAACTTTCACACATACTAATTCACACATCATAAGCATGAAAAATAATATTTAACTATTTTTTTGACTCGGATATGTTGTCCCAAAACCACTATTCTGACTAGGGTCTAAACTGGACTATTACAGCAGTTTTTTGGGACTTGCTGATTATTACCAAAGATCTGTAAAAGGCTTTTTCTATGATTGCAACTCCGTTGAAGAAACTACTTCAGAGAGATGTGAATTTGAATGGTCTGATAAATGTCAGAAAAGCTTTGATCAGTTGAAAGCCCTATTGACTAAAGCTCCGGTGTTAGTACAACCAGAATTGGGTAAAGAATTTGTGATCTACAGTGATGCTTCATTGAACGGTCTGGGATGCGTTTTGATGCAGGAAGGCAAAGTCATAGCCTATGCTTCAAGACAGTTAAAGCAGCATGAAAAGAACTATGCGACACACGATCTTGAATTAGCAGTTATTGTATTCACTTTGATAATCTGGCGACATTATCTGTTTGGTGAGAAATGTCAAGTATATTCTGATAATAAAAGCTTTAAATATATGATGACTCACAAAGATTTGAATCTGTGACAGAGAAGATGGTTAGAGTTACTGAAAGACTAAGAGCTTATTATTGACTATCATCCGGGAAATGCCAATGTTGTTGCTGATGCTTTTAGTCAAAAATTGTTATTTGCATTGTGTGCGATGAATACTCATTTGGTTCTGTCTGATGATGGTTCAGTTTTAGCCGAATTAAAAGTGAGACTATTGTTTTTACAATAGATTATTGATACTTAGAAAGTTGATAATGAGATAATAGCGAAACGAGCTCAGTGTGAAATGAATTCTGATTCAGAATTTAAAATTGATACTGGTGATTGTTTGAGATTCAAAGGCTGAATTTGTGTTTCGAGAAATTTAGAGTTAATTCAGATGATTTTGAATGAAGCACATTGTAGTCGGTTATCTTTACATCCAAGTAGTACAAAAGTGTATAATGATTTGAAACAGCATTACTGGTGGCCTAGAATGAAAAAAGATATCTTTGATTTTGTTTCGAAATGTTTGATTTTTTAGCAAGTTAAAGCTGAACATCAAGTGCCATCTAGTTTGTTACAATCGATTATGATTCCCGAATGGAAGTGGGATAGAGTGACGATAGATTTTGTTTTGAGTTTGCATTTATCTTTAAGAAAGAAAGATGTGATTTGGGTTGTGGTTAACAGATTGATGAAATCTACTCATTCTATTCTAGTACGATCCAATTACTCGCTTGATAAGTTAGCTGAGTTATATATATCCAATATTGTGAAATTGCACGGGGTGCCATTGTCTATTGTGTCAGATAGAGATCCGAGATTTACTTTGAAGTTTTGGAAGAAATTACAAGAGGCTTTAGGTACGAAATTGCACTTCAGTACTACTTTTCACCCGCAGATGGATGGCCAATCCAAAAAAATTATTCAAATTCTTGAGGATATGTTGAGATGTTGCATTCTTGAGTTTGAAGGTACATGGGAACAATATTTTCCATTGATTGAATTTGCTTATAATAATAGTTTTCAATCGAGCATTAAAATGGCACCGTACAAAGCCTAATATGGTCGTAAATGCAGTAAGCCTTTGTATTGCACTAAACTCAGTGATAATAAGATTCACGGGGTCAATTTGATAAAAGAAACAGAACAGAAGGTAAAAGTGATTCGTGAAAGCTTGAAAGTGGCATCCGATTAATAGAAATCGTACGTAGATTTGAAAAGAAAAGACATTGAATTCGAGATCGATGATAAAGTATTTTTGAAAGTGTCTTCTTGGAAGAAAGTATCTGATTTGGCAGAAAAAGCAAATTGAGTCCGAGGTTCATCGGGTCGTATGAGATTATCGAACATATCGGGCCAGTTGCATAGAGATTGTTGTTGCCACCTGAGTTAGAAAAGATTTGTAATTTGTTTCACGTATCAATGATTTGAAGATACAGAACTGATCCCTCGCATGTGATTTCTTCGTTTGAGATAGAAATTCAGTTTGATATGACATATGAAGAAAAACCGAACCGTATCTTAGCACGGGAGGTTAAAGAATTGCAAAATAGGAAAATCCTGTTAGTTAAATTGATGTGGCATCGACACAGTGTTGAAGAGGCTACATGGGAGCCCCGAAGATGCTATGAGACAGCAATATCTGAATTTGATCGATAATAAGATTTTCGACGACGAAAATCCCTAAGGGGGAGAGCTGTAACAGCCCGATTTAGACCCTAGTTGGAATAGTGGTTTCGGGACCACAGATCTGAATCAAAAAAATATTTTAATATTATTTTTCGTGCTTATTATATGTGAATTAGTATGTGTGAAAATTCCATATGAAAATTTGATTGTTTGTGTGCTTAATTTGATAAAAGGACCTAATTGCGTAATATGTAAAAGTGGCTTTCCATATTGTGAAAGTGTCTACTTGCCATGGGTTTCTAAAGCAAAGGTTCTTATGTTATTATTAACCCATTGAAAATGTTAATGGACATAAATGGCCTAATGTTAATGTTTTGATAATGTTTTCATTAAGGGTAAAATTGGTATTTAGTTAATAATTATTAATTAAAGTAAAACAAAAGCATGAAAATTAAGCCATTAGTGTTCATATTGCCGAAAATCAAAAAGAATAAAAGAAAGAAAACTTAAGCTAGGGTTCGGCTATTGATATTGGTAATTAAGGTATAGTTTTTGATCCGTTTTTAATAATTTCTACGTTTTTGTAATTGTTGCTTTGTGTTTTACTAAGCCCATGCCTCAATTTCTGAAATTGATTATGATTTTAAGATATACCATTAATGAAACTATGATTTTTATGAAGTTTGATGATTGTATATGGAAGCTTGATGTTAGGTTAACATGTTTTGTCTTAGAATTTTTGATGAATTTGAGTAATTTGGGCTAAATTGTGAAAATGAGAAATTGAGGGGCTAAAATTTGAAATAAATGAAATATGTGGGCTTATATGAACACTATGAATATTCAGCCAAGTATGTGAAAAAAGAAATTTTGTGTATTTTGTGATTTTTTGAATTAAGGACTAAAGTGTTAAAATGTGAAAATGTGAGGGCTAATTTGTAAAATGCCCTAAATGTGTGTTTACGTATTGATTTGAATGAATGTCAGATTGAATAAGTCAAATTTGAATTTATATAGATCAAGAACCAAAGAAAACGAAATTAGATCGAGGAAAGTCGAAAGTCGTCGAATAGTCGATTCCATTCATTCGATTCCGTACGAGATAAGTCAATATACAAACAAATGTGTTTGAATCCATTTAGTTATGATTGTATGCTATTGAAAGGTAATGAATGACTTTGGAAGATGAATATGTGGAATTGTGAAAGCATCAACAGTGTTTTGACATCTGGAAAGCCGCGTACAAACCATAGGAATAGTTAGGATACATATGTCATGACATAAGATCTGATATGTGATTTCATGTAAGACCACGTCTGGGACATTGGCATTGACTTATGATTTCGTGTAAGACCATGTTGGGACATCAGCATCGTATTTGATTTCATGTAAGACCTTGTCTGGGACAGTGGAATCGATATTTGATTACATGTAAGACCACGTTTTGGACGTTGGCATTGTATGAGGTTTCTGAGCTATCTGAGTATCCTTACTGATTTCGAACGGTTCAACAGCCATTCTAAGAAAATGGATGAATATGTGAATGTGTATTCGATTCAGGTACGTTTGAATTGTATACCATGTTTGAAAATAAAAGGTAAGTACATGTACTTTTGTGAACATATGATATAAGTATGAGTTGCTATAAGAATGAGATATGATATATATATGTGAATCATGATCATATGAAAGATAAGAGACATATGGCTATGTGAATGTATTTTGTCTTGAGTTATATGAATGAATTGATCTAGATTGATGTTATGTGTTAAATATATTTGTATATGGCTTACTAAGCTTTTGAAAGCTTACTTTGTATGTGTTTTCAATTAATTTATAGATATCGAAGCTACAGGAAGCTCGGGGACCGTCGAGGATCATCACCACAATATCAAACTCTATTTTGGTACCTTTTGAAAATGTGAATATTGAAGTATGGCATGTATAAGCTAGAAGTATTTGATTATGTTTTGTAATGTGTATGTCTAGCCATGTGATATGGCTTGGGTATGGATGAGATTATGAATAAATTTTAGTATATGTTTTGTGTTAAAAAATGGTATGTTTTGATGCACTCTTAAATGACCAAATGAAATGGTCAATTTTGGTAAGTTGTGGTATGTGCATATTTTGGAATTGGTAATATTTTGACATGAGAATGAGTGAAGTAGATTGAGATTATGAATCATATATTTTGGTATGATTTTTGGCTTAGGATTTGGCATGATTTGGTATGTATTACAAGTATGAAATTTGTTGATAATGATATGTCATGAATGGTGTATGTTTTGGTTGTGAATTGGTTGAAAATTTGGTATAAATTTTTTTGGTTTTGATGCTTGTAGGGATGGCCCAAAATGGGTGGCAAATTGGCTTTGCAAGTAGCCTACTTTTGTCGTCACAGGCAGAGACACGAGTGTGTGTCTTAGCTGACTGCGACACACAGTTATGTTACATGGCCGTGTGTCCCTTGCGGTACCCTAGGATTTAAAGTCAGTATACCCTACAGTTTTGACATGGCCTAGACACACTGGCGTGTCTATCGGTCATGTGTGGCATACGGGCTAGCACATGGGCGTGTGGTTGGCCGTGTAACCCATGTTAGTAACCTCTTTAATTTTCACACGGTCTGGCACACGGGTGTGTCTTGTGGCTATGTGGACAAGTCAATATGTATGCCCCGTTTTGCCACGTCCTAGACACACAGGCGTGTCTAATGCCGTGTGAGGCACACGGCCTGCTCACATGGCCATGTGACCTTTACAACTTTGAAAAATGTTTAAGTTTTGAAAAATTTTGTATGTGCCTGGTTTAGTCCCGACCCTTTTCTAATGCATGTATAAGGTCTCGTTGACCTATATAAGGGACTCTGTAATGATGTGTGACTATGATACTATAATCATTGTAGAATGTATGTGAAATGTTTTGATATGTCCAATAATGCCTCTTAACCCTAGTCCGACAATTGATACAGGTTAGGGATGTTACAGCCATCCACAGCAACGGAGCCAAAACTTGATCGGTTATTTAATGTTGTAGCAATAATGTGCAAGTGTACACTGTCGATGCAAGTATAGTAGACAAATATGAGTCTGTTGGATATAGATGCCACGAGGATGGTTGTCTTTTGTTTTTCAATGTCAATACAATAAATGGATGGAAATGAGATAAATTGTGAGAGTAGTTGTCAAAGCAATAACTTGAAAACAACAAGACAAAATATGATAATGATAAACTAGGATCCCTAACATGAAAATTCAACAGAATGCTAAGTGCTCACAAGGTAAAAGAGGATAAGTGATTGTCGATGCCTTAAATTGCAATGAATATCTTACCAAGCTTAATGATAAACCGTAAGTTATACATGTTTTTATCCCATGCTTAGCACATTTATGGATGGTTTCTCCTTATATTTGGTGAATTTGACACTCCTAATTCTTTAATTTCATGTTTTATACTTAGGTGAGCATAGGAGAGTAAAAAGAGCGAGAAATAGGCCGAAAACAGAGAAAATGGACCCACATGGGAAATTAACAAGGCCTGGGCTTCCTCACACGGGCGTGTCCCATAGCCGTGTCCCTTTGGTAGGATTGAAGCACGACTTACACGGGCAGACTACACGCCCGTGCCAATTAAACAGCCTTGACCACGGGCTGGAGTAATCGCACAGGGGCGTGTCACACGGGCGTGTCCTTGCCGAGCCCAAGTATAACCCTATTCGAAAAAGGCCAATTTTAAGGGCTCTTAGGCATTCTAAAGCCTATTTAAACACCTAATGAGGAAATTAGGAAGGGGACGCAGAGTAGGAGGCAAGGAATTACTCAAGGGAAGCCGATTGGTCCATTTTAGAAGCTGGATTCATCATTAAGACTTAAGATCTCCCTTCAATTTCCACTGAGGGGTTTTGGGTTTTCTTTATGTTTTGTATTCATTATTCTTATGAGATGTTTTCTTCTATAATTATGAGATAAACCCCCTAAATACCTAAGAGGAATGAAACCTAAGATGGATCTTGTTGTTATTATCTGAATTGTATGATAAATATTTGACTTGTTCTTAATTATGTGTTCTTAATTCTTGTTTTAATATTCCAGGATATTGATTCAAGTTAATGCTCTTATTCAGAGAAGGAATAGATCCTGTCTAAGAGTAAATTTGTCATAATTAAGCAGAGTTGATTGCACGCCTAGAGATAGGGTGATAAGATTTTACCAGATTAGGGTGAAACCTAATAAGGGGATCCATAGATCGAGTTAACGCAACACTAGGTGTTAATTAGAAAGAGATTTCAATTAATCAACCTAGGGTTAGACGTTATTAGTCTCGAGAGAGATAATAATATAACTTAGGGATTTCTACAGATCAAGTCAAATGAATAAATCGTCAGATTCAGAGTCAAATAATAAGTGAAGTCTAGGTGGATTTTTCCTTGGGTATTGTCTTAATCAATCGAATTTTCCCAAAAGCTTTTCCCCAATTTCTCTCTGTGCACTCTTAGTTTAGTTAGTTTAGATAACCAAATCCCTTAATTTTTAGGCTAGATAATAAAAAGAAGGTAATTACTAGTACTATTGGTTCCTTTGGGTTCGACAATTTGGTCTTGCTAAAGCTATACTACTGTTCGATAGGTACACTTGCCTTCATCATGATAATAGTTAGTTTCAAGAATGCTTAGTTATAAATTTTTAAAACCTGTCGCGAATATCACGTACCAAATTTTTGGCACCGTTTTCGGGGAACTAGGATATTAGGAACACTCAATTTTTATTACTTTAGCCATTCTACTTTATTTGTAATTTAAATTTTTATTTTCTTTTCTAATTTTTCTTTTCTTTATCCCTGGCAGGTTTTTATAGTGTATGACTAAAAGAAACCCATCAAGACCATTGCAGTTTGATAGTGAGATCGATCGCATAATTTGTAGAAACCAAAGAGAAATAAGACGAAGCTTAAGATACACAGAGGAAGAGCAAGAGGACGATATTTCAACCACAACCGAGGAGATGGCTGACAACCAAGAAAATCCACTACCTCCTGTGATTGCTGCTAATCAGAATCCTACTCTGCATACTATGTATGATTATGTTAAACCTTCTTTAAGAGGAACTGAATCGAGCATAGTTAGGCCTGTTGTTGCTGCTAATAATTTTGACCTAAAACCTAACACCATTCAAATGATCCAATAGTTTGTTCAGTTTGATAGTTTGCACGACGAGGATCCCACGCTAACGTGGAAAATTTCATAGAATTTTGCGACACTTTTAAAATCAATGGCATTTCTGATGACGCCATTCGCCTTCAATTGTTTCCCTTTTTGTTGAGGAATAAGACTAAACAATGGTTGAACTCATTACCATGAGGGTCAATCACTACTTGGGAACAAATGACCAAAAAGTTTGTACTAAAATATTTTCCGTCGGCTAAAATAGCCAAATTACGTAATGATATCTCTTCTTTTCTGCAGATGGATTTAGAAACACTCTACGATGCATGGAAGAGATACAAGAACCTTTTGAGAAGATGCCCTCACCATGCGTTACCAATCTGGCTACAGGTTCAAACATTTCATAATGGCCTGAATCCTTCGACTCGACAGATGATCGACGCAGCCGCTGGCGGAACTATCAATAATAAGACACCTGAACATGCTTATGAATTTATAGAAGAGATGTCACAGAATAATTATCAGTGGCAAATCATGAGGACAAAGCCAAAAAAAGTAGCCAACGTTTATAACGTCGATTCGGTCACGATGCTCTCTAATCAGGTAGAACTCTTGAATAAGAAAATTGACAATTTTCTTAGTTCTTCACAGGTTCACCCAATAATGCAGTTTGAAGCAAGTGGAGGTGGATTGAGCAATCCAGATTACCTACCCTATGGCCACAACATGGAGAACAAGCAGTTAAATTACATCGGTAATAATCCTCGATCTAAAAAGAATCCTTATAGTTTACAAATGCAGGTTGGAGGAACCACCCAAATTTCTCATGGGGAGGCCAAGGGCTCGAAGCTCATATAGGTCAGCTCGCTAAATTGATATCTGAATGACCACAAGGTAGCCTGCCGAGTAACATTGAATCTAATCCAAGGGCGCAAATCAATGCAATTACCATTCAAAATGAGGAAGGGTTAGTTGCACCTAAACCAGAACAGAGGCAAGAAACTATAGTAAGTAAAGGTAAGGGTGAGGTGGACCACAATGACCAGAAACCGATAAGTAAAGAGTACAAACCTCATGTGCCATACCCAAACGAGACAAGGAAAGACTGCACAGAAGAACAATTCAGTAAATTCCTTAAATTATTAAAGAAGTTACATATTAACTTACCGTTTATTGAACCTCTTTCGCAGATGCCAAACGTAGTCAAATTCTTAAAGGAGCTTTTAAAAAATAAGCAGAAGTTGGATAAGGTGTCGCATGTGGAACTAAATGCAGTTTGCTCAGCCATACTACAGAATAAGCTGGCCAACAAGTATAAAGATCCAGGGAGTTTTACGATTCCCTATTTAATTGGTAGCCTAGACATAATAATGCCTTGGCTGATTTAGGGGCTAGTATCAATGTCATGCCTTACAAAATGTTTAAACAACTAGGTCTTGGGAAACCCAAACAAACTAGGATGAGTATTCAATTAGCCGATAAAACAATCAGATTTCCTAAGGGGATTATTGAAGATGTACTTGTTAAAATTGACAAATTTATATTCCCAGTTGATTTCGTTTTTCTAGACATAGAAGAGGATAGTAATGTTCCTTTAATTTTAGGGAGGCCCTTTTTAGCAACTGCTAGAACAATAATTGATCTTGGCACAGGTGAACTCACACTTCATGTGGGAGAAGAAACAATCACCCTTCAAGCTCGTAATTCGAGTAACACATCGAAAATTGAAGGTGGTTGTATAAATCATTCTACTAAAACTGACCATGTGGTGCAACCTACTTTGCAGGAAATAAGTTTGAAGAACCTACACGAGCCATGTTCAAACAACAACAAAGGATCTATCTATGAAGAACGAAGGCTACAAATCGAGGAACTATGTAATGCCCCGTACCCGAGACCGTCGCCGGAGTCGAACACGAGGTGTTAACAGACTTAATTCATTACTTAAACAGCTCAAACAATTTATTTTTAAAATTTTTAGTCAAGCTAACAATCTGCGTCATAGTTGTTTAAAAATTCATATCTCGAGTTACGAAACTAGAAATCCAATTCTGTAAATTTTCCCTAAAACTAGACTCATATATCTATTTACTAATTTTTTCTAGAATTTTCTTTCGAGCCAATTAGTACAGTTTATTAGTTAAAGTCTCCCCTGTTTTAGGGTTCGACTACTCTGACCTCTGTGTATTACGAATCAGATATCTCCCTGTACAGATTTTCAATGACTATTCTGTTTGTTTCTAATAAAACTAGACTCAATAAGGAATCTGTACATATAAATCATGACTTCTAATTATCTTTGAACAATTTATGGTGAATTTCCAAAGTCAGAATAGGGGATCCAGAAATCGCTCTGGCCCTATTTCACAAAAATTTAAACATCTCATAAAATATAACTCATATACCTGTTTTGTTCCATCCATATGAAAATAGACTCATAATTATTCAATTCCATATTTTATTCATCATCTAATTGTATCTCTACTATTGTTAATGATTTTTCAAACTCACATCATCATTGTCATCAATCTATTTTATGGTAAATTTTACCTATTTCATGGTTTCCATGGATTAACTAGCAATTTAGCAAACATAACACCAAATATGATCATGATTAGCCATTCCAATGGCTAATCATTACCAAGCATTTCCATACCACTCAATAACCATATCATAAGACCATATATACAAAATGATTATAACGCTATACATGCCATACTCAAAATATGCAAGCCATTATGCCAAGATGGTATACGGATATAGTGTGAGCATGCCTCCGACCGTTCCCGATTTCTGAGCTGGCTTGTCAACACTACAAGGAATGAAAAGGAGGAAGTAAGCATAAATGCTTAGTAAGCTCACATGCAAATAGCAAGTAACACAACTATATAAGCAAACATAAAACATCATTTGCATAATCATCACCGAGACATTCATATCACATTTTCATTTATCATCTTACCATATTGTTGTTATATCTAGTTTTCAACCAGAGGGTTAAGTACATACTTGTTCAAAGTATTCATTTCACAACACTTACCAATATGTCCCTTTCATCTCGAGTATTCCTCCATTTGAGTAGAATTTTACCGTTGAACACATCGGAATATAATTCGGATACATGGAAAATTTGCACATAAGTGCCACATATGTAGCCAAGCTACAATGTAACCCGCCCATAAGTGAACTCGGACTCAACTCAACGAGCTCGGATGCCTAGTTACATCTCTCGAACTCAGACTCAACTCAACGGGTTCGAACATTCGCATCCATAAGTGAACTCAGACTCAACTCAACGAGTTCGGATGCCCAATTATCCTAGTGACATGTCACTTGTATCCTAATCCATTCCTAAGGTTCAACGGGACCTTTTTCCAATCATGTGTTTCAACCATCTTCTACGGAATGACGTTACCGATACTCGGTAGTATTTCACATTTTCCAAGTATATCACATAATTTGACATATTAACAAACAATTATCATAGTATAATATTTCATAATAATTATCATATCATTTAAATAACATTAAAACATTTAAAATAATAGCTATGTTACCAACATTTACATATGAACTTACCTCGTATGCTAAAATGGCTACTTTTTCCATTTCGTCCACAACTAGGTATTTTCCCCATTTTAGCCCGAATTTTAGTTTTCCTTGCTCTATCATTTAAAATATAGTCTAATTAGGACTCACACTATACAAATTGACCCAAAATCATATTTTGGCAAAATTACAGTTTTGCCCCTAAACTTTCACATATTTACACTTTTGCCCCAAAGCTCGTAAATTAAACTTCAGCCTAGTTTCTTATGTTTTATGACATGATGATCATTTTTCCCTCCTATGGTAACATCAAATTCTCACTCTAACATGTACTTATGACTATTAGGTATTTTTACCGATTAAGCCATTTTGCTAGTTTTCGCTTAAAACCGAGTAGCACAAGTTGTCTAACATAATTTAAAACCTCATATTCTATCATAAAACACCAAAATACACAAATTTCACCTATGGGTATTTTTCCAAATATAAGCCCTAGGTTAAATTATTGCTAGCATAAGCTAAATCGAGCTACCGGGACTCTAAAAACGTAAAAATCATTAAAAACGAGGCTAGAACGGACTTACAATCGAGCTTGGAAGCTTGAAAAACCCTAGCCATGGTTTCTCCTTGCTATATTCGGGCATGGGGTTGAAGATGAGCAAAATTGTCTTTTAATTTTGTATTTTAATTCATTTTACCCATAAATGACCAAAATGCCCTTACTACTAAACTTTCCAAAAATTCCATCCATGTCCAATTTTTGTCCATAGACTTAGAAATTGGTAAAATTTCTATTTAAGACCTCCTAATTAATATTTCAAAACAATTTCATACTAGAAACTTCTAGAATGCAAGTTTTACAAATTATTCGATATAGTCCCTAATTTCAATTTAAGCACTTTATGCATAAAATTTCTTCACGAAATTTTCACACAATCATGCAATCATATCATAGACCTCAAAATAATCATAAAATAATTATTTCTATCTCGGATTTTGTGGTCACAAAACCACTATTCCGACTAGGCCCAAAATCGGGATATTACAACTCTCCCCCCCTTTAGGGATTTTCGTCCCCGAAAATCTTACCAGAAAAGAGGTCTTCACTTAGATACCTCAATTTCATATTTGGTACTGAAGAACTTTCACTCAGGCGGTGCCTCCAATATATCTCATTAATTTCTCATATATTCTGAAAGTTTACGAACTTTCTCTTAATTGTTCTTAAATTTTCAACCCTTCTCAGTTTCCCATGATATCATGACATAAAACCCAGATCTCAACTTGATTTAATGGAGACCGGAATTCCAAGAAATCCAACAATCAAAGAGACCTGAAATTCCATGAATCTGATGAGTAGGAATTCATTCAATACATATATGATTTATAGATCTCGCCAAACATTTAACAATAGGATACATCACATTTTCCTCTTTCCGCCATGGAAATATTTCTGATATGGCCTCAAGAATAATCCTTCTCATTTCCATCCCAATATCAACACGGACAAGGATAATTTTGATAGATCCTAATGTTCAGCTTTAACCCCTTTAACAAATCCGATTTTATGTAACATCGAATGCTCTAAACTATCACATTACCTCACTGTCTTGAAACACATCACAATTCATACAACAGTACATTACTGAAAGTCAGGAAGTCTTTACTCAATGTAGACCAGTCTAGTTCAGACGCTTCGATTACCAATATTCTCATCTATCCAAACTTTGTCAACATGTAATAAACTTTTCAGCTTTCACAAGACGAAAACCTTATCATTCGTAGTGATTTTAACTAATATCCAACTCTTTCTAATAAATATACACTTCTCGTTCAGACTATTTACTTTTTTATCCGTACAAAAATGAAATTCTATTATCAGACTTGAGAAAAATAATCCTGACATAATTGTCATATGAAATCTTTCAAATAAATAATTCACCATACTGACTGAAACTCGAGCTTTTATCACCTATGCCTTTACTAATGTCAAATCCTTACACAGAAATTAGAAAAAATCCCAATACTAAAATCACCACATTACCAAGATCAAATTAGAAGTATAGTCATATTTGACATGATTATCACGAGCTGAAGAATGCACTTCAAACACGAGTCATAATTGAAAAATTATGGAACAAAGATAACAAGGAAACTGAATGAAGAAATCCAAGATAAAGAAATCCAGAATAAAGAAATCCAGAATAAAGAAACCCAAGATACGATACTATGCCGGAGAATCGAAAACCAAACTCATAGAGAAAATACAGAATACCCCGATAATTCTTCAAAGAAAGAAAGTCCAGAAGAAAACATTATTTAATCCCACTGAAATCAAATATAACAAGATCAATATATCTTCCCATACATATATATCAGATGAAGCATCAAGTAGAAGAAACAGAATCATAATATCATATGTATTCTCTCATCAATTCTTATCGATTTAAATGAAATAGAATACCGATGAAATAGAGCAATATAAATTATAAACCAGTCAGACTACCAATGCTTTCATCCAACACCAGGATTAAAAGACATTCCCATATAACAAGAATTTCTTCAGAAGATCAATAGCCATAGAAATATTTCTGAAAACGGGTAAACACATAGAACATCTCAAAAGAGACCGCTAAATCTATCCAGTCATAACTGTCACACTCAGATAGTTCACATTTCAATTATCATTTCCCCAACTAGTTCTTCCGTCACAAATTTCATATTAAACCATTCACTAAAGAAGGCCAGTTCTGAATAAATTTCAATTTACTCTTTTCTCGACCTTGCACCTGAGTAATTCGGTTTACCAAGGAGAATTCCTTTTCTAATCGGGACAAGGCATAACTCCAATAATCTTTACGTCAATCCGATACTTTCTTCGGCTCGACTTTACTTATCAGCTCATTTTCAATCTCTGATCATAATTATAATTATTCTATCACTGAACTCTTTGGTTTCTCAACCGGAAACTTATTCAATACAAATCTCATGAAATTCCATTATAAGTACCACTTCGGTAAGGGGGAGGGGTTGTAGGACCTCTGACTCGACTTTCTTATACATACACATATGACACAACTCCCATCATCATAGCAACATCATCAAAATCATGTCATTCATTCAGGCAATGCAACATTCATGTTGGCTTACACCAATTTTCCTATTGTCCCATTTAGACAATATACTTATGCATACATTCTATGTTTTCTAGATAGCTTTACTTATCCATTCATTTAATTAAATTAATTCATGCTCATGACATCATATAAGGCCAAACAAACATAGATATTTGCATCACAATCACAACTTTCATTTCGTGCATCATCATGTACATATCATTACAATCATATAATTCAGTCCAACAATTTAACATAGATAAGTTCATTTCATTATAATCCTTTAGCTTATAAATATTATATATCATTAGCATTCATCAACATTCGACGTCCAAATCAAGACAAGGACATTTTCATTCGTATCATAATATTATGACTTTTATTCATACCTCTACTACTTTCTATTTATTCCATTCATCTTATCAAGTAAGCCATATACATTACATCATATAAGCATTAAGCAAATATGGATATTTATCACATATGTATCATAAACTTTTATTCATACTTTTCTGAACCAAGACTTATCATAATCATAATTTTACTCAAATACCTTCACATAACATTGAACATGGTCGGCACAGCTCGGTTGGAGAGTACCCTGTCTAAATAAGACGGTACTCATACGCGTCGGAAGACATCACACTATCACAGATCAGTGGCATGTATAGCTAAACTTTTACACATGCTAGGTTAGTCTGAGAACTGACTAAACCTGCTCTGATACCACCAAATGTAGCGCTCCGTACCCGAGACCGTCGTCAGAGTCGAACACTAAGTGTTAATAGACTTAATTCATTACTTAAACAGCTCAAACAATTTATTTTTAAAATTTTCAGTCAAGCTAACAATCTGCGTCATAGTCGTTTAAAAATTCATATCTCGAATTACGAAACTAGAAATCCAATTCCGTAAATTTTCCCTGAAACTAGACTCATATATCTATTTAATAATATTTTTCTAGAATTTTTGGTCAAGCCAATTAGTACAGTTTATTAGTTAAATTCTACCCTGTTTTAGAGTTCGACTGCTCTGACCTCTGTGTATTACGAATCAGATATCTCCCTGTACAGAGTTTCAATGACTATTCTGTTTCTTTCTAATAAAACTAGACTAAATAAGGAATCTGTACATATAAATCATGACTTCTAATTATCTTTGAACAATTTATGGTGAATTTCCAAATTCAGAACTGGGGATCCAGAAATTACTCTAGCCCTATTTCACAAATATTTAAACATCTCATAAAATATTGCTCATATGCCTGTTTTGTTCCATCTATATGAAAATAGACGCATAATTCTTCAATTTCATAGTTTACTCATCATCTAATTGTATCTCTACTATTTTTAATGATTTTTCAAACTCACATCACTATTGCTGTCTGAATCTATTTTATGGTAAATTTTACCTATTTCATGGCTTCCATGGATTAACTAGCAATGTAGCATACATAACACCAAATATGATCATGATTAGCCATTCCAATGGCTAATTATTACCAAGCATTTCCATACCACTCAATAACCATATCATAAGACCATAGATACAAAATGATTATAATGCTATACATGCCATACTCAAAATATGCAAGCCATTATGCCAAGATGGTATACGGATATAGTGTGAGCATGCCTCTGACCCTTCCCGATTTCCGAGCTGGCTTGTCAACACTACAAGGAATGAAAAGGAGGAAGTAAGCATAAATGCTTAGTAAGCTCACATGCAAATAGCAAGTAACACAACTATATAAGCAAACATAAAACATCATTTGCATAATCATCACTGAGACATTCATATCACATTTTCATTTATCATCTTACCATATTGTTGTTATATCTAGTTTTCAACCTGAGGGTTAAGTACATACCTGTTCAAAGTATTCATTTCACAACACTTACCAATACGTCCCTTTCATCTCGAGTATTCCTCCATTTGAGTAGAATTTTACCCGTTGAACACATCGGAATATAATTTGGATACATGAAAAGTTTGCACATAAGTGCCACATATGTAGCCAAGCTACCATGTAACCAGCCCATAAGTGAACTCAGACTCAACTCAACGAGCTCGGGCGTTCGCATCCATAAGTGAACTCGGACTCAACTCAACGAGCTCGGATGCCTAGTTACATCTCTCGAACTCGGACTCAACTCAACGAGTTCGGACATTCGCATCCATAAGTGAACTCGGACTCAACTCAACGAGTTCGGATGCCCAATTATCCTAGTGACATGTCACTTGTATCCTAATCCATTCCTAAGGTTCAACGGGACCTTTTTCCCAATCATGTGTCTCAACCATCTTCTACGGAATGCCGTTACCGATACTCGGTAGTATTTCACATTTTCAAGTATATCACATAATTTGACATATTAACAAACAATTATCACAAGATAATATTTCATAATAATTATCATATCATTTAAATAACATTAAAACATTTAAAATAATAACTATGTTACCAACATTTACATATGAACTTACCTCGTATGCGAAAATGGCTACTTTTACCATTTCGTCCACAACTTGGTATTTTCCCCATTTTAGCCCGAATTTTAGATTTCCTTGCTCTATCATTTAAAATATAGTCTAATTAGGACTCACATTATACAAATTGACCCAAAATCATATTTTGGCAAAATTATAGTTTTGCCCCTAAACTTTCGCATATTTACACTTTTGCCCCAAAGCTCGTAAATTAAACTTCAGCATATTTTCTTATGTTTTATGACATGCTGATCATTTTTACCTCCTATGGGAACATCAAATTCTCACTCTAACATGTACTTATGACTATTAGGTATTTTTACCGATCAAGCCCTTTTGCTAGTTTTCGCTTAAAACCGAGTAGCACAAGTTGTCTAACATAATTTAAAACCTCATATTCCATAATAAAATACCAAAATATACAAATTTCACCTATGGGTATTTTTCCAAATATAAGCCCTAGGTTAAATTATTGCTAGCATAAGCTAAATCGAGCTACCGGGACTCCAAAAACGTAAAAATCATTAAAAACAAGGCTAGAACGGACTTACAATCGAGCTTGGAAGCTTGAAAAACCCTAGCCATGGTTTCTCCTTTCTATATTCGGGCATGGGGTTGAAGATGAGCAAAATTGGCTTTTAATTTTTTATTTTAATTCATTTTACCCCTAAATGACCAAAATGCCTTTACTACTAAACTTTCCAAAAATTCCATCCATGTCCAATTTTTGTCCATAGACTTAGAAATTGGTAAAATTTCTATTTAAGACCTCCTAATTAATATTTCAAAACAATTTCATACTAGAAACTTCTAGAACGCAAGTTTTAAAAATTATTCGATTTAGTCCCTAATTTCAATTTAAGCACTTTATGCATAAAATTTCTTCACGAAATTTTCACACAATCATGCAATCATATCATAGACCTAAAAATAATCATAAAATAATTATTTCTATCTCGGATTTTGTGGTCACGAAACCACTATTCTAACTAGGCCCAAAATCAGGATATTACAAACTAGATGAATGGCGGGCATAGAAACTGAGAACTCATGATAAACCGAAACCAAGCCAGGACGAGCTCAATACATCACCAAATCAACTTAAGGTTGGAGACAAAGTACTACTAGATGCAGCAGATCCTCCCATTGCCACTTCTGAACCTAATGAAAAAATTCCTCTCACGGTACTCAGTATTTTACCATATGGTCCAGTCGACGTAATTCACCCCAAATTTTTAAAACTTTAAGGTAAACAATACTTATCTTAAACCTTATATTGATAAATTTGGTAGCAGGGATGAGGAGTGTAAACTCCTCGAGCCACCATGATCACACACTAGAGAGGTAAGTCAAGCTTAAACTATAAATAAGTGCTTCTCAGGAGGCAACCCGAGCACTAACAGTAACGATTTATTTAAATTCTAGCTTTTCACATTTAACCTACTAACTGAGTCTTGAAACACAGGGTTTTCCCATCCACACAGCCAAGCACACAGGTGTACCTTAGGCCGTGCACACACCATAGGAGGAGACACAACCGTGTGATATGGCTGTGTGAAAACAGGGCAAAACTTTTTCCCCAAAACGGGATGCGATAAGTCGCCACGACCGTATGATAAAGTCGTGGGTGAAACTGCCAAACCAACACGGGCGTACGACACGACCGTGTTGTGAAACCGTGGGCGGACCTGTCAAATTAGCACGGGCATTCGACACGCTCGTGCCCAGCCCTCGTGGTTGACACTGTCAACCTAACAAGGGCGTGGGCTACCATACATGGGTGTGGGAGAAGTGAACGAAGCAAGACACAGCCATGCTACATGGCCGTGTGTGCCTACACGCCCAAGGAACACGGGCGTGGGGTGAATGTTAGACGCGCCTAAATTTAAAAAGCACGAAACACATGGGTAAAAATTAGGGCACACGAGCATGCCCCACGGCCGTGTGCCCCAAAATCTATATAAACCCCTCACTATTCATCATTCCCTCCCCAAAAATCCCTAACCCTAGTCGTTGCAACTCCACACGCCCTACCTGCCACACTCGTGCGTCGCCTACAACACTATTTTCGATGACCCAAGCTTCTCCTTTTTGCGTTTGTTTACTCTTTTCTCTCTATTTTCTTTAAATATTTTGCCTATTTCCTATTTTCTCTGATCCATTTGACTATTTTAAGTGAATATTCATAGTAGAATAATAGAAATACTCATGCTTCTTATTAAAGAATTTTGCCATCTTTCATATTACATTCATCCATCTTTCTCATTTCCATGGATTTTATGCTTACCCACATGCACTCATGCATTAGATATTCCCGTAGCATTATTCTCATAGTCCTATTTTAATAAGTTAATTATTTACTTTAGTTGTTTTAGTTTGGTTTACTTCATCTTGTACGTGAGCCTCATGAACTATTCCTGTGACAGCCTTAAAACGACCCTAGTCAGAATGTGGTTTCGGGACCACAAAACCGAGGCATAAAAATAATTTAATATTTATTTTATTTCCTATAATGTGTGTTAACTCATGTGTGACATTTTTGATGTTTTGATTTAGAGTTATAAATGTGAATTTCACTAGAAAGGACCTAGTAGTAAACTTTGAAAGTATGATGGGGAAATGTGTGATGACTAATTAAAGCATGCATGCAAAACAATGGACTTGCATGTCAAATTTCCCCAATAGCTAGTGGCCGCCATGACAAGGAATTATGGGCAAAATCATGTCATGAAACATGTTTGGTAAGTGGGTTATGTTGGAATGAATAAAATAAGGAGTATGGAATAAAAAAAATGTGTGTGTGAAGCCTTCTCTCCTCCCCATTGCCGTGTAGGTAGGAAAGAAAACAAAAAATTTTGTTCATCCATTTCACTCTCTTTTGGCCGAAAATACTAAGGATAAGGAAGGAGTTTTGCTTCATGCTTGGTTTGGAAGAGGATTAGGAAGGGTTTGGCTATACTTGCATCAAGATTAAGGTATGTTTGATGTTGTGCCATGAGATTCATGCATGTTTTTGGTTGCTAACTTGATGTTCTTATTAGCCCATGGTTCAAATCTTTGTTATATCATGGGGATGGTATTTGGCCAA
Source organism: Gossypium arboreum (assembly GCF_025698485.1). Classification (NCBI taxonomy): domain Eukaryota; kingdom Viridiplantae; phylum Streptophyta; class Magnoliopsida; order Malvales; family Malvaceae; genus Gossypium; species Gossypium arboreum. The sequence continues at coordinate 63,997,721 of NC_069077.1, forward strand.
GGTGGATTTTGAGTTAATGCCATTGCATGTTAAATATGAAGCTTGATGATGATACATGTGATGGTGGATTGAGGACTCTTAGATTTTCTTTAAGCATTTTGAATGAGATACTAAGTTCTTTGTGTAATCATGACCAAATTATGGTGTCGTGATGTATTCGCCATGGTACATCCATAAGTGTGATTTATGCTCATTGCATGGAAAGTAAGATTTGTGTTTCAAATCATGTTCATGTTTAGTTACAATCAACTTGAGATTCGGCTCTAGCATATATATATGTATATATGTTTGAGCATGATGTATTGGTATGACATATATATACTATCTCAAGGTATATACTTACTTATGATGATGTTTCGGTTATGAAGGAAATGATAGATGTGTATTGAGTTACAATATGGAATGCATTAGTTAGTAAAATGTATGCTGTTTTTGTGTGGTAATAAGTGTATAATTGGCCTCAACATGGACATTCATATTCAGCCACATGAGGGGAAATTGGTGTGCATGCATTCGGTTAGAGGCAAGCATATTGATGCCTATTCTTGGCTTAGAAAATTCGGCTAAGAGGAATATCAACTAATGTGTTAAGTTCGATTCATGATTCGTACATATGCAACTTTGATGCCTAATGAGTATATATATTGGCTAAGTACCTTGAATTCCTCTTTCGATGCTCAAATGATTAAATCAATTTATTTGTCAAATTAAGCTCAAGAGCAAAGGGGAGCTAAATCCGATAAAGGGAAGGAAAAAGTAGTCGAGTAGCCGTCGAAATCGCTCGACAACATCCAAGGTAAGTAGTTGAGTAATAGAGCTTAAATTCTGAATTGATTAGATCATGTTTAAAGCAAATTAAAATCATGCTCTTTGTGTGTGGCTATTGAGCCGAAATTTCAAGTGTGAATAGTGCCTTGTGTTTGAGTTTTGCTAATGAAAATGAAATCTGAATGTGTCATAATTTATTGATAATTGTGCTCGGTTATTCAATGATGTCCGGCTAAGTCCCGAAGGCTTTGTGCTAAGTGACTATATCCGGACTAGGATCCGAAGGCATTCGTGCGAGTTAATAAATCCGGGCTAAGCTCAAGGCATTTGTGCAAGTTACTAAACCGGGTTAAGTCTCAAGGCATTCGTGCGAGTCACTATAACCGGGCTTCGTCCCGAAGGCATTTGAGCGAGTCGTTATATCCAGTTAAATTCCGAAGGTAAGTGATTTGAGAATGAGCGATCTTGCTATAAAATTTTCAGTTAATACGCTTGAAAAATTCCAGCAATGAGGTATGTTCGTATGTGCTTGAATTAGTTGATTCCCTTCGAATAATATTCGCTCGATCGAGTAATGGGTTTCGGTATTTGGCTAAGATGATCCCTTATGTATGAACATAGGGGTTGGAATGTGAAATGAGTATGATATTGAGAATTTGTGCATATGAAATTATCCGTTAGCTTTATGAATGCTATGCTTTTGTTGTGCTGGAATCTCTCGCTCAAACTTACTAAGCATAAATTGCTTACTCCGTCTTCTCTGTTTCTCTGTTTTGTAGATTTTGCTCATTAGCTATCGGATTCGGGATCATCGAAGTCGAAGTCATCCACACTATCAAAGCCCCCATTTTGGTACAATTTTGGTTGAACTTTGAAATGGCATGTATAGGACTATCCTTTTGTTGAAGGTCATGTACCTTTCAGTTTTGTGTAAACTTGGATGGCCATGCGAAAATGGCTTATATACGTTTTTAGCCTAGTACCATAATCGTTTGTTTGTTGATCATTATGAGGTATGGAATTGTTTTGAAACGATTAGCCATTGGGATGGTTAATCATGATCACACTTTGTGCTATGTATGCAAAAAGGGGCCAATTGAATCATGGAAATCATGAAATAGGTAAAGCCTACCTTAAAGGCAGATGCTGACAGCAGCAGTGATGTGGATGTGAAAAATCACTAAAAATAGTAGGAATGGTATTAAATAGTGAATAAATTATGTAAATTAACTTTGATGAATCTACTTTCATGTGGAAGAAATGAAACGGTCATATGAGTTATATGTTAAGAGATATTAAAGTTCTCGTGAAACAGAGCTAGAACGGTTTCTGGATCCCCTGTTCCGACTTTGGAAATTCATTGTAAATTAACCAGAGATAATTAGGAGTCATGCCATATATGTATAGATTCCTCTCTGAGTCTAGTTTCTATAGAAATAAACGGAATCAGTATTAAATCCCTGTACAAGGAGATATTCAATTCGTAACGCACGAAGGTCAGTGTAGTCGAACCCTGGGATAGGGGAGACTTTAACTAATAAACTGTACTAATTGGCTCGATCAAAAATTCTAGAAAAAAATATGTAGATGGAAATATGAGTCTAGTTTCAGGGAAAAATTACGAAACAAATTTTCGAGCTTTAAAACTCAAGATATGATTTTTAAGGCGACAGTGATGCAGTGACCAGCTAGTCTGGAAATTTCTAAATGGACTGTGAAAATAGTTAAGTCTGTGTGCACCTTGTGTCCGATTCCGGTAACGGACTCGGGTACGGGGTGTTACAATTCCTATTCTGTTTTGTTTTTTCATGCTATTCTTGGGACATATTGGTTGAACTTCGACTTTTCAATGCAGATATACAATGTCATCCTCACATGGTAAGAAGACCGCTGTCCCCGCCTCGAATAAGAGGAAAGGAGCAGCGTCATCCTCAGGTCCTATCGCTGAGATCCATCACCCTTTTCTCGAGTTCCCCCTCCAGGAGGAGCTATTTCAAACATTATGGGCTCGACCCCTAGGTGTGGGCCGCTGCATTGACTGGGCCGCACTTGAACAGATTTAGTTGGCTGACACAGTCCGAGCCCTCCTAATGACTGACTCGTGGGGGCTCTTCTTAAAGATCGTCGAGCCAATGTATCTCGAGTTCACATTGGAACTCTGGCCGACATTCCATCTTCAGATCGTCATGACCAACTTCAATGATCATGGAACGGTCCAGTTCCTTCTTGGTGGTCTAGTGCGCCAGTTGAGCGTACCCGAGTTCGGGATTGCACTAGGGCCGTACACGGAGGAGTTCATGGACGACAATGAACTCGACACCTTCCACTGCCACATCCACTACTATCCCTGAAAGTGCTGGAGGGACCTCGTCCCTACCTCGGCCACCTACGATCCTAGCCACTCCAAGGCATTGGCTCTCCCTCCATCCTTGAGGTACCTATACACCCTCTTGGCTCACACTCTGACGGGATGACGAGAGAGCACCAACGTCGTTACCACCCACGACGCCTATTTCTTATGGAGCATGGCGAACGGGCACGTCCTCGACCTTGCCTACTTCATCGTCCTTGCCATTCGCCATCAAGCGGAGCGACATCGGAGGGGTGTCATCTCTATCGGGCCCTATGTGGCTCGATTGGCACGACACTTCGGGCTCCTCAACACAGTGACACAATCATCCTCCCTCACTCTGATTGTCTAGATGTCCCCACAGGGCATCTTGAGCATGCTAAACATGGGGATGATCAAGAAACGATGTGGCACCTACCCTCCTCAGTATCGCCTCGTCAAGTCCACTTATGAGGAGGGCCTAGAGGACATTACTGATGATGTCCCTCCACGTCATGAGGACTCGCCGTCTCAAGCACTACCCATCCATCGTCCAGTTCATGCGGCAGCTTCATACTCTGACATTTCTGAGTGCCTTACACGATTTGGGCAGCAATGTTTTCAGCACTTTGATCACATTGATGCGACCCTACATCAGATTTGTCAGCAGTTCCACATCTCATTGCCACTACCACGTCGCGAACCATCCGGCGATGACAATATTTAAAAACTTTTTATTTATTATTTTTATTTTCACTTTTATCTTTATTTATCTTATTTAAGTACTTTTTATTTCATTTTCCTTTATTATTATTTTAATTTTAGTTTTTATAATTTTTATTGAATAATTTATAGTTTCGTCTATTTCATTACGAGTAATTATGCTTCCTTATATTTCCTAAAAGTTTCCTAATTCTATCATAGTTATAAAGAGCTCCAATGCTCATCATCACATAAGAACTAAAAACTCCACTGGCAAAGGTTCTCCATGACTGTCATGTCTTGCTCGACAACGAGATAGCTACCACCAGATATAATATTCTTTTGGCGTGGGACTTATGGACTATTGAACCTCTACCACCACCGGAGTATCCATAACTCCAATTCAAGGAGTTCATTCATCATTCAGGAAGTTTCACTTCTCTCTCTATCTGATGATTATTTATCTATATTTTTCAATATATCTATCTTTATACATTGAGGGCAATATACATCTTAAGTGTGTGGGGGGTCTTTCATATCATCATTAGAAATCTCTGAATTTTGTCTTATTCTCACGTGAATCACTCATATCACTATTAGAATGAATTTTAATTAATTTATGATTTTTATTGATATGTCTTAAATTAAAACATAGGCATTTATGCATTGATTGTTTAAACTTTAAGACATTAGGGAATCAAGCGTGATAAGTTGAATTTTGAAGAATTATAAACTTTTAGGTTGTTTCCCTAAGTTTAGGTATTATCGTAAGTTGAAATTCATAAGTTTAAACATCAAAAAGCCATAATTTTTGTGAGATCTTGAGCCTTTAGAGCATATTTTATTTCTTTCATGCTTACTTTTATTATGAGTGCATCAGTATTGATTTGTTATTCTAGAACTTGCTTGATTCTGCATGTTAAGACCACACCATTTGATTTGATATGTCAAGATGATAAAGGCACTTAGGTTTAACCCACTCACTCCACAAAAGCCTACCTTCATAATTAACCCTTAGTGAACCCCTTTGAGCCCAACAAACCATTAATTGATTTACCCTCGATATTAACCCATAATGCATTATTGTTGAAATCCTCTAATTTGATCCCTATTTTTGTCGAGATTTGATTTGAACTAATTGCTTAGCTATGTTTTGTTCTTCTATGTATTTGACTTGTTCTTAAATAAAAAAAAATACTTCAACACATATTAATAGTAATTCATCATTTCTGAGCTGAAGTGTTAATTCCATATTCTAAGAAGAAGCTCACTTGTATTCAACTGATGACTAGTTGTTTTTCTAGATAGGTAATTTTTCAATTCAATCTCGATTCTAACCTTTTTCTTTAGCTTGTGACCACACCCCCTAACCAAAGCCACGTTACAACCCTCTAAAGACATTTTTAATTGATGTATCAGCTCAATAAATAGTGGTGGAGATTTGATTTTCATGCAAGCCTATGGTAATAACTTTTCATATTGACTAATGAGTGCTTTAATTGAGAGCCTTAAACACCTTGAGTGATTTGAGTGAATTTTTAGTGAGGATGTTAAACTCTGTGATATTTTGATCAAAGTTAATCACTTAGATAAGGGGAGACACCTATGTTTTCGTGATAAAAAACTCAACTTGGAATGTTTGAAACTTTGATGTACTTTTAGTTGAATTTTCAATGTATGAATACTTGTGGATTATTTTGAGATATTATTGATAGGGATTATAAATTGAGAAGAATTTATTTTGATTGTGAGTTAAGGATTTCGCTTAAGGACAAGAAAACACTTAAGTGTAAGGGTATTTGATAAACCGTAATTTATACATGTTTTTTTCCATGTTTAGCACATTTATGGTGGTTTCTCCTTAGATTTGGTGAATTCGGTGCTCCTAATTCTTTAATTTCATGTTTTATACTTAGGTGAGCAAATGAGAGAAAAAAGAGCAAGAAACGGGCTGAAAGCAAAGAAAATAGACCCACATGGGAAATCAACACGGCTTGGGCTTCCTCACAAGGGCGTGTCCCACGGCCGTGTCCCTTTGGCAGGATCGAATCATGACTTACACGGTAGACTACATGCCCGTGCCTATTCAATAGCCTTGGCCATAGGCTGGAGTACTCGCACGCTGGCGTGTCCCTACCGAGCCCAAGTATAATCCTATTCAGAAAAGGCCAATTTTGAGGGCTCTTAGGCACTCTAAAGCCTATTTAAACACCTGAGGAGGCACTTAGGAAGGGGACACAGAGTAGGAGGCAAGGAATTACTCAAGGGAAGCTGATTGGTCCATCTCAGATGCCAGATTCATCATCAAGACTGAAGATCTCCCTTCAATTTCCATTCAGGGGTTTTGGGTTTTCTTTATGTTTTGTATTCATTGTTCTTCTGAGATGTTTTCTTCTATAATTATGAACTAAACCCCCTAAATACATAAGGGGAATGAAACCTAAGATGGAGCTTGTTGTTATTATTTGAATTGTATGATAAATATTTGACTTGTTCTTAATTATTTGATCTTAATTCTTGTTTTAATATTCCAGGATATTGATTCAAGTTAATGCTCTTACTTAGAGGAGGAATAGATCATGTCTAAGAGTAAATTTGTCATAATTAAGTAGTGTTGATTGCACGCCTAGAGATAGGGTGATAAGATTTTACCGGATTAGGGTGAAACCTAATAAGGTGATCCATAGATCGAGTTAATGCAACACTAGGTGTTAATTAGAAAGAGATTTCAATTAATCAACCTAGGGTTAGATGTTATTAGTCTCGAGAGAGATAATAATATAACTTAGGGATTTCTACGGATCAAGTCAAATGAATAAATCATCAAATTCAGAGTCAAATAACAAGTGAAGTCTAGGTGGATTTTTCCTTGGGTATTGTCTTAATCAATCAATTTCCCAAGAGCTTTTCCCCAATTTCTCTCTGTACACTCTTAATTTAGTTAGTTTCGATAACCAAACCCCTTAATTTTTAGGCTAGATAATAAAAAGAGGTGATTACTAATACTCTTGGTTCTTTTGGGTTCGACAATCCGGTCTTGTTAAAGCTATATTACTGTTCGATAGGTACACTTGCCTTCATCATGATAATAGTTAGTTTCAAGAACACTTAGTTATAAATTTTTAAAACCTGTCGCGAATATCACGTACCACTTAACTTCTATATTAATCTAAGACTTAAACATGCACATTAACCCACCTTTCGATGTTGGCAATGGTACCCTATTAAGAATAAATGGATTAAATTCCTCTAATCCTTAAGCAACTTCCATTGTCATGCTTGTTCGCTTCAACTGTCATTGCACCTTCTAGTGTCAGTGACTGCAATAACACTTTCATGCTAAAAACATTCAAACCAAAAGATTAAATAATAGAAGAAAGATTGAATAAAATAACGTTTAACCCAGAAATCATGTGTACTTCCGTACTAACATGAAATAGAAAGTAATAACCAGCATTCAAAAAAGAAAAATAAAAGAAACAAGTAGAGAATACTATTCCTAGACAACTCGACTTGAATCTTTCTATTCCCGCTTGTTTCACACTCAAGGCTCCTCGTCAAGAGCTAGTTTGCATCTCTTTCATGTCAGTTCACCCTTAGGAGACTTAAGTCACAAAAGCTGAAAGCTTCAAAGGATAGGTTGAAGAATATGATAATCTAAAAGCTCTCCTTCTTTTTCTTTTTATGTGAATATTTATATTTTTTCCCAAATAGCCCAGGTGCCTTTTCATCAAAGTCGCTCTATACGTACAAGATAGTTGTACCAGACTAGACAGCTTACACATTTTTGTACCTATCCGGACAGCTGTCAGGTGCTGCGATAATTCTGGGCGCAATCTGAAAATACTCATGCAACGACATTAGTAAATAAACATGACAAAATTAAGGATAACCATGCTAAGATCCAATGAGTTATAAAATGTAAATTACTAAACTGAAAATGCTAAAATATGTGCTAAAGATAACTAAATGGACAAATTAACAATAAGTAGGGAGAAAACATATGTTCTTTCTAGTACTATCAATAGATTCGTCCAATAAAATATTAACTGAAGTACTTTGGCAATAGTTCTCATTCCTTTAAAGTGTCCTTCGTAAGGAGCTGAGTGACGATGGTATAGTATGCTATGTATTTTGTCATCAGGGACACACTTCCTAATTATCTAATCAGCACAATGCTTAAAAAGGAATGGTTCCTCCCAATAATAATGTTTGGCATCATGAAAGAATTTCTGCCTTCTTTAGTTGTTGAGATTAGGTGGTATCAAACAACTTACTAAAAAGTTCACTACATCGGCATACCAAGGTAATGCCATGGCAACTAACAGATGCTCATCTGGAAAGTCTTCTTTAATAAGTTTGTCATTGCAATCTTCATTTCTAGATTGTAACCATGACAAGTGATCAGCCACTTGATTTTTACTCCTCATTCAATCTCTAATTTCCAAGTCAAACTCCAGCAATAAGAGTATCCACCTAACCAATCTTGGCTTGGTAACTTTCTTGCTTACTAAATACTTAATAGCAGAGTGATCCATGTAGATTGTGACCTTGGTACCAACTAGATAAAAGCGTAATTTATCGAATGCAAACACCACAACCAATAACTCATTTCCAGTGGTGTTAGAGTTAAGTTGCGCATCTGTTAAGGTTCTACTTGCATAATATATTGCACGTAGTACTTTTTCTTTCCTTTGCCACAACACTGCTCCCATAGCATAATCACTGGCATCACACAAGAGTTCAAAAGGCAATTTCCATTCCAAAGCTATTACAGTTGGTGCTGCTACTAGTCGTTTCTTCAATTCCTCAAACACTACCAAGCAATGTTCATCAAAATTGAAATGTGTATTTTGCTCCAGCAAGGTGCACAAGGGTTTAGATATCTTCAAGAAATCCTTAATGAATCTTCTATAAAAACCCACATGGCCTAAAAAACTCTAAATATCTTTGAAAGTAGTAGAAGGTGACAAATTTTCAATTACCTTGACTTTTTCTTTATCAACTTCAATCCCTTATTGCGATACTTTATGCTTCAGGACAATGCCTTCACGGACCATGAGATGTCATTTTTCCCAATTCAAGACAAGATTTTTTCCTTTACAATGGCATAGAACCAATTCCAGATTTTTCAAACAGCCCTCAAAGTTATTATCAAAGATAGAGAAATCATCCATAAAGACTTTAAGGAAGATTTCCACCATGGCAGAGAATATTACCATCATACAAGGCTGAAATGTTGTCGGGACATTAGATAGCCAAATGGCATTCGTCTAAACGCAAAAGTACCATATGGACAAGTGAAAATTGTCTTCTCTTGGTCACTAGGAGCTATAGAAATCTAATTATACCCTAAATATCTGTCCAAGAAATAGTAGAATGCCTTCCTAGCTAACCTGTTCAATATTTGATCAATAAACGGTAAGGGAAAGTCGTCCTTCCTAGTTGCCTTGTTGAGCTTGCAATAATCCATGCACATTCTCCATCTCATGACAATGCGAGTTGGTATGAACTCATTGTTATCATTGCTGACCACTATAGCACCTCCTTTCTTCGATACACACTGTCATAGATAGGATAGATAATACCAGCATCAAGCCACTTGATAATCTCGTTCTTAACAACTTTCTTCATGATAGGGTTCAACCCCGTCAGTTGTTTAATAGAATTGCTATGGCAATCCTCCACTAAAACTTTATGCATGCATAGAGTAAGGTTGATTCCCTTAATGCCGGTAAGTGTCCATCCTAATTTCTTCTTAGATCACTGGAGAACTTCCAAAAACCTAGCCTCTTGATTGGATATAAACTCCGTAGAAATAACTACTGGCAAGGTGTTATTGTTCCCTCAGTAAGAATTTTTTAATGGCAATAGCAAAGATTTCAAATCTAGTGTAAGAGGTTCCTCTATTGATGGTTTTAGATGATTTAAAGTGTAAGCCGATAAATCCAATGACTCAAACTTTCTCCCTAGTCAGCCAATAATCTGTTGTGCCTCCATGAGTTCACTGAATTCTTTTAAAGTCTCTATTTCATTTAGCTCAAGTGAATCTGTATCACTATCAGAACTGTTGTGTGTAATGCATAGGTTTGTGCAAGTGTACACAGTCATTATTAAGTAATAAGCAAGTATCGAGTTATCGTCTCCACAAGGATTGTATTTGTGTTAAATCACTTAATTGTAAAATTATATTAACAACTTGGTAAATAAAAACACAATATGATTGAGAAGTGATGATTAAAATTAAATATATTAAACTAAATGCAAAGATCCCCAATGCAAATTATCCTAAATATGCAAACTATATGAATTAAGTAGATTTTAGCAAAATTAAACACAATTGCAACAATTATAACATAAATAAATTAGGACAATTACTTTAATTAAACTCAATTTTTTGTCAACATGCTTAATAACATTCAGAAAAACATTCCATGGCAACTCGATATTTCATGAGTGTGGAAACCACATTAGGTCCTTTCGGAATCCTTTACTTAGAAAATATGCAGTTTACTGATCCTTATATGCTAAGGGTTTCTTAGCATTCATGCGAGGTATCAGGGACGTGTTAGGTTTGAAACATTTTAATCACACAAATCCAACAACTATGCAGATAACAAAGCTTGGTTAGAGCTGTTATGCAACCTGCAATTTAATCAAGTTAGGATCTAAATTGAGCATGCACATTTCAATTATGTGTCCACTAGCCGTCATCTAGTTAGGATCGCTCAGCTAATTTAGGTGCATCCCAATCACGTATGAATGAAATACAGACCTAAATTTAATTGAAAACATGATCGATTGAGGCACAAACATTATAAGCATGAATCAAATAAATATTATTTAATCAAAGCAATCATCTTAGCTTAAATAAAATTAAGCTAACATTGTTGTAACAAGAACAAAAAACACATAGCAATCATTTTCAGATTAAATCAAAGAAAAGAAAGGTTAAACCCAAATCAAAGTGGCTGTCACCCAAGACTCTAACCGACGAGGCTCCTTCGCTCCTTCACTTGCTCCTTTGCTGATGGCTCTCCAAAGTGGCCAACCAAAGGCTCTTTAAGAAGCTTAATTGCTAAAATCTCTATGAAGAGATGATGCTAAGCGTGGGGAATGGAAAATGCTAAAGCGAATTGAGAGAAAAGAGAGAATGATAAGGGATGAGGGATGATTAGGAATGGTGAAATGAAGTCTTATTTATAGGTGAAGAGAGAAGAGTAGTTTGCTTAAAATAGACAAGTTTAGTCTCTTCAAGCTTCTTCAATGAGTGGTTGGCCATGATTAGTTGATTTTGAGTTGAATTTTTCTTGACGTTTAAGTAATTTAAATGCCATAACAACTTAGGACTGAGACTCGGTCAAATATAAATCTTCGGGAAAATCTCTAATTTCTTCAACATTGCAAGGACCATGTATAATTAAACCAAAATGTGGTTTATGTGGACAGCCATTTGTAGCCGAAATTGGGTTGACTTGGTCTTCAATTTGGATGGTTTTTTTAATCCAACAAAGCTATCAGACTTGTCCAAAATAAATTAATAAATTAAAGGACCAAAGAATAAAATAATTAATTAATTAAAACCCAAATTATTAATGAAATATTTTAAAATGAATTATTAAATATAATTTTATATTTTATTATTTAATTTAATCATGCATGACCCATTTTATGTCTTAAAAATATAATATGTTCAAATAAATATAAAATAAGCCATTTTATGCATGAAAACTATATAATAAAGCATAAAATCACATTTTACTAATTTCTATGTCCTAATTTCATATTTTCACATATTTCATTAATTTACTAAACAATTACTTAGTTTTAACAAAAAAAATTAAGTAAAAAGGTGATAAATTTCATAGAAAAATCCTATATATTTTTCAGTTTACACACCCCCAAACTTAAATCATTTCTCGTCCCAAGTAATGTTTATGCACAACAAAAGGTCTTGCTAAGACAAAATTGCTAACTGTGTAAGCAACATCAATCTTTGTCCCATAATCATGCATTAATAACTTCATGTTTATAGATCTCCTTTATTAACAAGTAATTCATATGCAAACATTTTTAGAATTTTATACTAAGTTTCAAAATATGCCAACATGAATCATAGTTTTTATGTATGTCACAGCCACAGATAACATTCTTCACTCAACATAATTTCTTATCAATCAAGCAAACAATCATAAGGCTTATTTATGATCTTCGTATGTTGGACTTAGTACTTCCTCTCCGCTAATGTAGGTGTCATAATCATCAAATCAATAGGTCTTTTATAATGTTGTAATAGGGTTCGGTTAAAGGTAGGAATTTAAAGAGATGAGACATTTCAGTTTCAAAATCTTAACCTTTAACTTTGTCTTGGATTTCTCAAAATACAGCCTTTTTCTTTAAGTGAACCTTTGGAACACCCACAAACTAATTTTGAACTCAAGCTCCTACATTTTTTCTTTTTGGAGACAGAGCAAACTTTTCTTTGCTCTTTCTTCATCTATTTTTTTTAGGCATGAGCACATACATCCTTTTGAAAATTTCCTTAAATGTTGATTACCAAGACAACTTTAGTTAAGATGGGTGCAAAAAATTAGGATAACATAAAAAGATGGTAATGTGGCTTATAATGTAGATTCATTGCAATAAACAGGCCTTTAAGCTCAAAATTACATTTTCAATGGTCTAATATCATAAGGTTTGCTCGAAAGGGCTCAAACAATCCAAAGAAATAGTGCCTATATCATTTTAGATTTTTATGACTCATAGGATTTTGCCTCAAGAAAGTTACTAAGTCAATTCTAAAGATATAAACCATCATGCATGTCAAACCTCAAGAGAAACTAAGTTTTCATTGCAAACATTACTAAGACTAAGATCATACAAGCATTCCATTCTTCATGATAACATACATTCACTCAAATAGAATCATCATTCATACTTGCATACAATCTCATTAACAAAAAAAATGTCTCTAAACATTCATTTATTATAACATACTTATGAAAGAAATGATTGAAACATACTTGAAAATTTTAAAAATTTGAGCAATTTATTTGCCTTACCTCTCTTTAGAAAGAAGCAATGTCCTCATTGCAAAAACAAAGTAATGAATGAAAACTAAACACTAGGTAGGGTTGTAAAGAAAGAGAGGTGAGTCATTATGACTGCTTAAATACCAAGTCTTTCTTAATAACCCAATCCTAGACATGTTCATTCCCATTACCACATTACTTAGTCTTTTTCTTTCTAAAGAAGTGTTAAGTTTATTCATGCTTGTTATGTTTTATTCTGTAGAAATTAAATCCTAATTACGAAGGAAATAAATTCTTAAAGACCTAAAAATAATTAAATAAATAACAAGACAAGAATCCCTCCTTTCATTCCCCTTGTCTTCTTCAGCTCCGTCTCTACTTGCATAGTCAGTATCTTCCATCCATGTCTCGAGGATAGCATCTGGGAATTCAAGAACAAAAGTATTAGAGATATTCTTAAAAGTATTTCGAATTGAATCATCTCTAATTTTTGCATATTTTTAGTAATTTTTTTGTTGATTGTGCATGAACTTGCACATATCCATCATAATTGAAATCTCTAATTTCTTTTAAGTACTTACAGAAGTCGGCATTTGGAGTCGTAGATTCAAGTTCAACACTTAGCTTGACTATTTCTTCTTCTGGCTCAACCTTTGGTTCAGGGTTTGCAGATCCTTCAAATGGTTTAGGACCGTTCAGTTCCTTATCAGATTCTTCTTCAGTGTCTGTAACTAAATTAGCTTCAGTTCCAGTTTCATTTGTTGACTCCTCGGTATCTGGTTCAGTTGGCTCTTCTTGCTCGCCTTGATTCAGGTCATGCACATTCTCTACTAACCTTTCAAGATCATGATTTGTAATACACCCTTGAACATATTGCCCATTCAGATTTTCTTATTTTTTAACATGGGCCCTTAAGCAAAGTGAAGTGATTAATGATGGGAAATAAATACTTCCTGTCTTGTTTTTAGCATAGTCAGGATTCTCTTTGAGAAAAATTTTCCCAACATTAATGGACTTTTCTGTCAAAATTACATATAACAAAAGCATCCTTTTATCGAGATGGTGGAACTATGTGAGATAGGCATAAAACTATAGCGAATGAAATAAAACCATATCTTTGCTATTGGTTTTAAGTATTCCCTTTAGCAAGAATGGCTCCCAAACTTTCTTATAATCCATTAGGATCCCAGATTTGTCACAACATCAATCACTTGTTGAAGAAAATCCCAATTGATATTGTTCATCATAGGTAGTACTCATCTTCTTCAACATCAGGTAAGTTAAACAAATCATTGATGGACTTAGAAGTAAGAGGTACCTTTTTCTTTCGAACGATGACCTTAGTAGCATCTTGCATAGTCAAACTAGCATAGAATTCTCGAACTAGTTCATCATCGGGAAGTGAATGAGCATCTTTAGATAATTGATTTTCTTTCTAATCGGTATAAGAACAACCATCAAATCATTAATCTTCAAGTTAAAACCTTTTTTTCGGCATCATAGGTTGATGCTTAAAGATTGAATCAAATCTCTCTTTCACTTCTTCATTGATCAAAATTGGGTTTTTAAGAGTAGTCCTTGAAGATCTAGTTCTTTTACGATACATGGTATCTTTTCATAAGAATTTGGTAAAGTTTCTGCACAAGGGGGAAAAGAGAAATCGTCAAGGTGGGTAAGGATTTGCTACGACGAAAATCTTGCGACGACAATGATGGGCGGTGGCAACAATAACGTGCGACAGCAATGTTGGTGCTTCGACTATCTTCTTGTGACAGAAATAGGTGATTTTAGTAAAAAGGGAAGAGAAACTAGGGTTTCATTTGGGATTTGAGGCTAGCGGCGCAAGAAGAAGATTTAGGGATTTTTAGGGTTAAGCAATTTGCTTTGAGGGATATGAAAAATAGTAGACTGAAGAGAAGTTTATATAGGGAAGAATTAAGGCAACATGTAGCGAAAATTTAGCTACATTAGGGTTACTTGGGCAGCAAGTAATGGGAGTGGCGGCAAAGTATGGATTTTTCCCTCTTTTTTGTTGTCTTGGGCCTCAAACTCCAACTGTATTTACAAATTTACTCAAGAAAAAAATGATTAGTACTTGGGCCAAATTTGACCCCCTTTATTAACATAAAAATTTAAAATTTAAACAAAAATTTTAAATCTTAATTAGAAAATTTCTTCTTAACAAATTACACTAAATTAATTCCCAAAAAAGGTTGGAGGGGTCACAACAGTCCCACTTAAGTTCCAATTTCCTTAGACAAAATTAATTAAATGTAATAAGTTAAGAAAATAAGTTCTAATTATTTATTTATTTACAAAACGAGTTCATGAAAAATCAAGGTTCTGTTAATTTGAACGAGGATTCAACTCACTCAACTTCACCATCCCAGTAGTGTTTGAGACGTTGCTCATTAACTTTAAACGTACCTCCATAATTGTCGTATAATTCAATAGCTACATAAGGATAAACTCGATAGATGGTATATGGTGCTTTTCATTGGGATTTAAGCTTCCCAAGAAATAAAGTCAACCTTGAATTAAACAACAAAATCTTCTGACGTTCTCTTAACTCGTGAGGTTGTATATGACTATCATGCCATCTCTTTGATCTTTCTCTAATCATTTTGGCATTCTCATAGAAAAAAACCTCAGCTCTTCCAACTCATCAAGTTGTAACATCCTTCTCTCACCGGCTTGCTTAAGATCAAAGTTGAACTGCTTCAAAGCCTACTGAACTCTATTCTCCAACTCTAATGGTAAATGATTTGCCTTTCCTGTAATAGCCCGTTTTTGGTTAAATTGGAATAGTGGTTTTGGAACCACAAATCTGAGATCAAAAATTTATTTGAATATTATTTTAAGTATTTAAAGCATGTTAGCATGTATGTTTGAAAGTTTCCTGAAGTAATTTTATCGTTTGAATGCTTAATTCGGTATAAAGGACTAAATCGCGTAAAGTGCAAAAGTATTATTGAGGTACGTTCATATAATTAGAATCAAATTTTTAAATACTTTTAAATTATTTGAAATGAAGGTATAATTGAGTAAATGGTATTATTGAGTTCGAATGCCTAATTGATGAGAATTATTGAATACCGAGTCTCGTTTGAATAGTAGAAAGTCATAGGATACGAGTGACATGTCAATAGTGTTATTGTTTTCGTCGAGATCCTGCATGTGTTGTGGACTCACCACAGCTCGTATGAGCTTACCGATATATCAACTTGTAAGAGCTTATAGTTTTCAGCTCGTTATAGCTTATCGTTTCAGCTCAATAGAACTTACTGTCGATCAGCTTAGAAGGAGCTTACTGATCATAACTCGAAAGAGCGAAAATGTTAATGGATGATTACATACACTTACGTGACTAACTTGTTGATGAATGCTTTTGTGTAGGCATTTGGTAATTTAATTGAGTATACCTTATTTATTGTCTTGATTATGTATAAATGGTAAGTTTAATTTTGAATTATATGGGCTTACTAAGCTATAAAGCTTACTCTGTTTCTTTTCCGTGTTTTATAGAGGTTCGATAGCTCGCTCGTTTCGGATAAATTCAGATATATGCATCACACTATCTAGTTGCCTCTTGGTACCTTTTAACTCATGGATATATGTAACTATGGCATGTATAGGCTAGTTATAAAAATGATAGTTATGGTTACTTGAGGTAGTGATTTTTGTACATGTTGTGGTATAAGATAAAGCCATGTGATTTGGCTTAACTTGGTATAATGCTTGGGCTGCGTATAAGTATCCAATATGGTATGGTTTGGCAAGTAATAATTGGAATGGGAATATGCAAATGTTGTCTTGATATGTGATAGGCATACGAATGGAAAATGCTTGATTATAGTTTAGGTATTTGAATATCGTGTTCGGTTGGTTATATTGTTTGAATATTGAATTTATAAATGATTGTTTGAATTGGTATAATATGTGTATGAAATGTTATGGATTAGCTACCTATTGAGTTATAAAATGTTTCAAATTATGCTTGTGCAAGTATGTAAAAATAGGGAGGCAAATTGGCTTAGTAAATAGATTATTTTTGTCTACACGGGTAGAGACACGGGCACGTGTCTCAGTCGTGTGTAACACACGGTTATGTTACACGGCCGTGTCCCCTGGTGTTGAAATTAAATCAAGTCAGTATGCTCCACATGGCCTCACACACGGGCGTATGACTTGGTTGCGTAGCATAAGTCAGTATACCTTACAGGTTTGATACGGCCTAGTACACGACCTGGCACACGGGCGTGTATGGCCATTTTTAGGGCACACAGGCTAGCCACATGGGTGTGTGTGTTAGTCATGTGACCCAAGTTAGAGAGTTACATAGGGTCGGACACGGGCTAGGACACGGCCATGTGCTTCCATTTCGAATGTCCACATAGCCTGTTACACGAGCGTGTCTGGTGGTCGTGTTAAACATACGAGCTATAACACCCAAAACCTGACCTAGATGTTATGGCCAAATTTGCGGTGTCACATTGGAATATGTTTTGAAAAAGTAGTTTTATTGGAAAAAGACTATTTTATAATCAACTCCGTTGTGGTGAAAATCTTTCTTATCTTATTCCTTGTTAATTTACAGGTTTGTTTAGCAAAACAAGTGTCATACTAAGTTGTTATTACATTTTAGAAACATTATTCATTGCGGAAGCTTTTAAAATTAGTTGCAGAATGTGGTAGTTGAAAATTATTTGTTTTTCTAAAAAACTGAGTCCTACTGTGAATAAATATAAACCAATTTAAATAAATCCCCAAATAAAAATAAAAACTTAAAGCGGCCTTATTACATAAAATTTACCCAATTAAAACTACTTTTATGAAAAAGTCAAATACGAAAACGTAAACCGTGGTGTGGCCATCTCCGAGTCCCTCACAGCACTGACCCACCTAAGGATTACTTGCACAGATAAGGAGAAAAGTGAGTTTATGAAAACTCAGTGTGTAATCCCTATTTATCACAGTAAATTATGCAGTGCAGAATAGCCTGGGACTAAGCCCTTATCAATGGCAATATCAGTGTACGCCTTAGCCCATATCAGTAGCGATACCAGTGTGGGCCTCAGCCCAATTCAGTACAGTACCAGAGATGCATACAGAGATCCTACCCAACCATCCTCTACACTCCACTCCGTCTAGCCCTACATTCTATGTGGAGATAAAATCGACCCACCAATCCCTACACTCTAGAATATAGCACCGGTCTCGATACTAACAGTATTTGCAGCAGAACTGCCAGTATAGGCTTATAGCCTTTCAATACACTTCCTCCTATATCATCTATCCCACCCCATGTAATGCAACATAATATAAATGTTCATACAATAAAGATGACATGCTCAACAATCATACAACATATAGGGGTATATCCGTCATTTACCTCATAGGGGTATAACAGTCATTTCATAGATTAGGGTCTAGGTATATTTACCGACCCAACAGTAGGTCCACAGTCGTCTTGGGCAACCCGTGCAACCTTAACAGTTAAACAGTGAAAATGGGCCTAAGCCCCCAATACGGCCTATGTGGGCCCACATGCTCGTGTGGCCTAATAAGCCCAATAATGGCCTTGGCCGTATAAACAACATAGCCAGCCTGATAATCTCCACACATCCGTGCGGTTTGCCCGTGTTGGGCCCACACGGCCCATTTCGACCCAACGTGGCCCAAAACAATCTCAGCCCACGAAATCGCTCTTGAGGGTCACTAAAATTAGATGCTCACATTTAGATGACCATACAAGCAAGTGCATACCCGTGTGGCATCGATGGTACCAATTTTTCGACTTTTACCGTTTCACAATAGAAGTAGTGTGATTACACACCTGCTTGTGATAAGTGAGCAAATCTCCACGTCGCCAACCTAGATACAATCATAACCCCACGTTAGTCCTTTAATCAATACAGTTAACATCCTCACATAGCACTTAATTCTCAAAATGGTAATGGTAATGGTTGCCTACCTTGAATAGCAAACGGTTTCTCTCTTAACCATTGATCGAAGCTGCTTTCCAAAACTTGACCAAAATCTGTATAGCATTACACCTTGTTAACTAAGACTGCGGATGAAAATGATTAGAACCAAAAGAACAACAACTTACCACCACTTAGAAGTATTTGGCCTTCAAAGAAACACTCTAAGATTGAATCCCATGGAGAATAGTCACACCCCTATCAGAAACAGTGGATAAAAGCTAATGTTAGAGAGAAAACTTATGTCGATAAAGAGAGGAAGAGGGAAAAGAATGGTCGTGGAATGTAACATAGCAGTAATAGTAAGTCTAACTCTAAGCCATGAATTAAATAACCTAAACGACAAAATCAGTTACCTTACCCAAGTGTAGAGAGGTTTGGCTCCAAAAGAAAAAGAGTAATCGACTGGCAATGAAAAACTGAATGAAAAGAGAGGGAGAGAAGGCAAGTGATATTCGGCCAACACAAAGAAAGAAATGCAGTTGAGAGAAGGAAGAAAAGAGAAGTAGGGACCAAAAAAGGTATTCGGTCAAGCAACACAAATGAGAGAAAAGAAGTGTACAGCTAAGGTTCAGAAAAGTAAAAGAAAATAAAATACCAAATGGTCACCTCAATTTTACCCAAAAATGCAAAAGCACACAAGAATGCAAGGCTATCAAAATGGAGAGCAACAAGTATACAATTTCAGAACTAGAGAAGAGAAAAGTTCTATGACCGGTTTTACCAAAAATGCTCTTTTTCCCACAAATGATAATCCCTAACTCCCTCCACATTTGGCTCCCCCACTAACTCAACCGAACACTATCCAAATCCCTTCAAAATCTCCTCACTCTTCTACCCCTAACACTCCTAAAATCACTCCACCATTATCTCCTCAACCACCCATTCAAACACTTTTCAAAGACCTCAATTTCGGTCAACTTGGACACTCTCATGACACATAGCAAAATAAAATGCTTTTATGCCCTGCTGAGCCTCAAACCTCAAACCCCAAGAATGCTCCACACGCCCCTTGCCACTAGACTAGCAAGTCCTTTATGTCGTACCATACTCTCATCATCTTAAGAGTCTACTAGCTGGTGACAATGGTTTACTCAATAAAAAGAAAAATAATCTACTAAAGCCAAGGCTTGAACCCACAACTTTTCAGCTACTCTTATAGCACTAAACCACTAAGGTAGACCCACATTCACACCACAAACATACAAAAAAATAATTTTAACAAGGTTTTCGAGATTTGGGGCATTACATGGCTTGGCCACACGGGCGTGTGTCCCCTATTTTGAGAAAAATTTTCAAAGTTTTGTGAAAGTTTCTTGAGTTACTAGTTTAGTCTCGAATCACTCCCAAAGCATGTTTAGGGCCTCGTAGGCTCATATAAGGGATGAATTGTTTAAGATTGAATGATGAATGCTTGTTTTAAGAAAATGTTTGATAAATCGATGTTTAATTGTTTTGTAAGTCTGGTAATGCTCCATAACCCTATTTCGACATTGAATATAGGTGAGGGTGTTACATTTATTGGTATCAAAGCTACGATTTAGTTAATTCTAGGACTAACGTAGCATGTGTGAGAGTCTAGCTATACATGCCATATATATAACCTGTGATAGTGTGATGAATCCTCACATTATAAACTATGTTTTCATATAGCAATGGATTTCGTACGAGCCGTAGCAAATGATGTTGAAAGTAATGGACCAGCTCCCGCTCAAGGGACAGTGCCTTCTAAACCTAGACTCAAGTCGAGTAGTCATGAAGGTGAGGCTAAAGAAGCCTTCTTTAAAATGATAAATGAGTGGTTCACTCAATATATTCGTACGAACCCGACTGCTCAACAACTTCCAACCCCACCTATTTCCCAACCAATCCTTATAGTTCCTTAAGGCCTGGATCTTTTTCGATTGAATAAACCACCTCTTGATAAGATACGGGAATACGGGGCTAAGGAATTTAGAGCCACTGTTAACGATGACCCCGAGAGAGCCGAGTTTTGGCTTGAGAATAGGATTTGAGTATTTGATGAACTTTCTTACACACCTGAAGAAGGTGCAAAATGTGTTGTATCACTGTTGAGAGACACTGCGTATCAGTGGTGGAATACCTTGATATCCGTAGTTCTGCAAGAAAAACTTACTTGGAAATTCTTTCAAGTTGAATTTAGAAAGAAATACATCAGCCAACGATTCATTTATCAGAAATGAAAGGAACTTCTTGAACTGAAACAGGGTCGTATGTTGGTAACAGAATACAAAAGAAAGTTTGTATGACTCAACAAATATGCTTGTGGATGTGTTTCTTTCAAGGTTATAATGTGTAAAAGGTTCGAAGATGGATTAAATGAAGAAATCAGACTGTTAGTTGGGATTCTTGGGCTGAAAGAGTTTCTCATTCTAGTTGACAGAACTTGCAAAGCCGAAGAGCTTAGCAAAGAGAAAAGAAAAGCTGATCCTGAGGCTAGAGACTTTAGAAAGAGATTTGCGGGCAAATCACATCAGTCAACATCAAAGAAATCTAGATAATATCATCCTCGTTCTACTACTTATGTACGGATTTCAATCTAAGATAGAGATGCGAGACATTTTAGCTCTAAACCTCAGATGACATATATTGCCTAGTCAGAATAGTGGTTTCAAGACCACAAATCTGAAGTCAGAGAAATTATTTTGAAATTATTTTATGTGTTGTGGCATGATTATACGAGTGCATAAAAATTTTGGTGGATTAATTTTAGCGATTGAATGTTTAATTGTGAAAAGGACTAAATTGCATAAAGTGCAAAATTCCTATTTTGATAGCTAAGGGTGTCAAATAGCTAGAGAACCAAAATTGAGGGTCTTTAAAGGGCAAGTAGACCCTTAAAATAGAGGTGGCCGGCCATAGGGACAAAAATGGATGAGAAAGTCAAAGTTAGCTAGCCTAAATTGAATAAAATATAACATAAGAAAAAGGCTATCATCTTTTTTTGTTTTGCTCCTTCTTCTCCATCAATTTTCCTCCAAGAAGATGGCCATATAAGTTTGAAAAATTTCAGCAACTTAAAGCCTTTGCAAGTAAGTGATTTTGAGGGCTTTTCTTAAATATTTTTGTACATTTGAAATCTTGTAGCATGAGCTTTCTAACAAAAGGACTATTTTGCAAAATGGTTGAAAGTCTAGGGTTTTGCTATGATAGTAGACATGTTGATTTCTAAATTTTTATGGAAGAATATAAGTTATGGTTGTGAAATAAACAACTTTTGTGAAGTAGTTTTCATGGAAACCCTAACTAAGGACCATTTTGCATAAGTTGTGAAATAGATGTTACATGTGTGTAATAATGAGAATTATGGGCTGCTGCTAGTATAAAAAGTATTTGGCTGGGCTTGGTTAGTGAGAAAATGTGATAAAAATCGATTTTCAGACCTACTGGTAAAATGGTCATTTTGTGAAAGTTTAGGGGTAAAATGGTCATTTTGCCCAATTATGAATTTTTGAGTGTCTAGATTAATATACTGATGAAATGAATGAATTTCTATTATTTTAGATCAAGAATTACAAAATTCGGGCCTAGACTGGGAAAAAACAAAGCAAGTGGACTAAGCCGAACTAGTCGCCTACATTTTGTATACCGAGGTAAGATGTATGTAAATAATACAACTACATTGTATTATATGTGTTTGAATTGATATAGCAAAAATTGCTTGTTTGTGGAAATGATTATGTATGATGAATATTGTGATAGTAGAACTCCCATCTAAACCTTAGGAAATAAATCGGATATTCATGCCATGACATTCGGGTTATTTGTGTGCTAGTGTAAGACATGTCTGGGACATGCATCGACCACATTATGAGAGCCAGTGTAAGACCATGTCTGGGACATTGCATCGGCATTAAGATGAGAGCTAGTGTAAGACATGTCTGGAACATGCATCGGTCTCGAGATGTAAGCCAGCATAAGACATGTCTGGGACATGCATCATCGGCTACGAGATGTGTCAATGTAATACCATGTCTGGGACATGGCACCTGCACGAATATTGATAATCCTTAATTTATACATATTTTTATCCCATGCTTAGCACATTTATGGATGGTTTCTCCATAAAATTGATGAATTCGATGCACCTAATCCTTTAATTTTATGTTTTACATTTAGATAAGCATAGGAGAGTAAAAAGAGCGAGAAACGGGCTGAAAACGAAGAAAATGAAACCACGTGGGAAATCAACATGGCCTAGACTTTCTCACACGGGCGTGTCTTGATTTTCCATATTATTCTTGGGGCATTTTTGTTAAACGTCGATTTTTGTTCAATACAGGTACAATGTCGTCCTCACTTGGTAAGAAGACCGATGTTCCCGCCTCGAAGAAGAGAAAAGGAGTGGCGTCATCCTCAGGTCCTACCGCGGAGATTCGCCACCCGTTCCTCCAGGTTCCCTGGGACCCCTAGAGGAATTATATCAGATATTACGGGCCCGACCCCTAGGTTTGGGCCGCTATATTGACTATTCCACAC
This sequence comes from Gossypium arboreum, assembly GCF_025698485.1. Taxonomy (NCBI): domain Eukaryota; kingdom Viridiplantae; phylum Streptophyta; class Magnoliopsida; order Malvales; family Malvaceae; genus Gossypium; species Gossypium arboreum. The sequence continues at coordinate 64,021,036 of NC_069077.1, forward strand.
TTGAACAGATTCATTTAGCTGATGTGGCCCGAGCCCTTCTGACGACTGACCCGTGGGGGCTCTTCTTCGAGATCATCGAGCCGACGTATATCGAGTTCACATTGGAATTCTGCTCAACGTTCTATCTTCATACTGTTATGACCAACTTCGACGATCTTGGAATAGTCCAGTTCCGCCTTGGTGGTCTAGTACGGCAGTTGATCGTACCCGAGTTTGGGATTGCACTAGGGCTATACACGGAGGAGTTCATGGACGATAATGAACTCAACACCCTCCACCACCACGTCCACTACTCCCCCACAAAATGCTGGAGGGACCTCATCCTACCTCGGCCATCTACGACCCTAGCGACTCCAAGGCATCGGCTTTCCCTCTGTCCTTGAGGTTTCTACACACTATCTTGGCTCACACTCTGGCAGGGAGACGAGAGAGCACCGGCATCGTCACCACCAATGACGCCTATTTCTTATGGAGTATGGCAAATGGGCACATCATCGACCTCTCCTACTTTATTGCCCTAGCCATTTGCCACTAGATGGAGCAGCACAGGAGAGAGGTCATCTCTATCGGGCCTTATGTGACTCAATTGGCTCGACAGTTTGGGCTCCTCAACACAGTAGCCCAATCATCCTCCCTCACTCGCATCGGCCATATGTCCCCACAAGGCATCTCGAGCATGCTCAGTATGAGGATGATAGAGAAACGATGTGGCACATACCCTCCTTAGTAGCGCCTCGCCAGTCCACCAAGGAGGAGGACCCAGAGGACATTACTGATAATGTCCCTCTGTAACACCTCATACCCATGTTCTAAGTCGAACAAGGTACGGAATATTACAGAGAAAACATGAATTCACACATTTACCTGACCTTACATAATTAATTCTTCTAGCTTGAACAAAAATAGATAACATTAACAAATATACATAAATACAAGTAAATTATCAAATTTTGAGAAGTAATATTTTAAACCAAATTAATTATAACATATAACAAAATGATTCAGCCCTCTATACATGCCATAATTCCAAAATAGTGTTTACAAAGTACCAAAAAGTATTGATAGTGTGGATGGGTCTCCGACAATCTCCAAATCCCGAGCTAGCTTAGTAACTCTATAAGATAAGAAAAAGAAAAGAAGATAAGCATATAGCTTAGTAAGTAAGTACGAAATTGATATATACAATTTATCAAAGTAAAACAATCATACTAGTATATAATCACATATTCAGGACAGGCTATTTTCTGGAGTCCCGGTTTTAAAAAAATCATATCTGAAGCTACAAGATTCAAAATTCAATTCTGTAAATTTTCACTAAAACTAGACTCAAATGTATACTTACTAAATGTTTTCTAGAATTTTTGGTTAGGTCAATTAGTACAGTTTATTAGTTAAAGTCTCCCCTGTTTCAGGGTATGACTACTCTGACCCCTGTGCACTACGAACCAAATTTATCCCTGTACAGAATTCCAACAACCATGTCATTTGTTTCTCTTAAAAACAGACTCAATAATGAATCCATGAATATAAAGTATGACCCTTAATAGTTTTTTTACAATTTATGGTGAATTTATAAATTCAGAACAGGGGATCTCAAATTCATTCAGACCCTATTTCACAAGAATTCAAATATCACATAATATAGAATTCTTTTGCTTCCCCTGCTTCTTTTATGTGAAAATAGACTCATTAAGCTTTATTTTCATATATCATTTTCATTTTTATTCAACTTCCACGATTTTTGGTAAATTTTAAATTCATGTAACTCTTCTTTGTCCAACACTTTGTTTTATTTCTAACATTCACTCTTGCATAATTCCACCTAGTCCTTTTTGTTATACTAGAATTTGCTCAATTATCGAGCACATAGCTCCTAACTTTTCATATATTACCACTTTATCGATTTTCCCCGTTGAACTCAATAGAAAAATAACAAATATACCATTGTTTACACATATTTCCCCTTCCACACTTATAGCAAAGCTATCGTCACGCATAGTAGCTTTGCACTTAGTACTACACATGCGACCAACAATCCGGTACACGTAGTAGCCTGCACTTAGTACTACACACGTGACCTTCCATCTGATACACGTAGGAGCCTGCACTTAATACTACACACGTGATCGAAGTCATTGAGTATGCATAGTAGCCTGCACTTTGTACTACACACGTGATCGAAGTCATTGAGTATGCATAGTAGCCTGCACTTAGTACTACACATGCGACTTAATAGTATGGTACACATAGTAGCCTGCACTTAGTACTACACACGTGTACTCACAATGGGTCATTCGTATTGTTCCTGTTCCGAAGGTTCAACCGGGAAATTCTTTTCTTTTTCACTGTTAACACTTATTCACAATCTAATTAAATTTACAAATTTCCATCATTTAATCGTTCTATGGACAGCCACCAATTCCTATGATAACAATAGAAAAAAATCGATAAATTATTCATGTACGAACTTACCTCGGTGAAAACTTTAGAAATGGTATAATTTAGTCCGAAAGCTTTTCTTTTCCCCGATCACGATCGATTCCACGTCTTTCTTGATTATGGAGCTTGAAAGCTTAAAACAAACCCTAGCTATGGAGAACCCTTGAAATTTCGGCCTAATGAAGATGATGGACAAAAATTGGCTTTTAATTTTGTTTTTAATTCATTTTAATAACTAAATGACCAAAATGCCCTTACTACTAAACTTTCCAAAAATTCCATCCATGTCCAATTTTTGTCCATAGACTTAGAAATTGGTCAAATTGTTATTTAAGACCTCCTCATTAATATTCCAAAGCAATTTCATACTAAAAACTTCTAGAATGTAAGTTTTACAAATTATTCGATTTGGTCCCTAATCTCAACTTAAGCACTTTATGCATAGAATTTCATCACGAAATTTTCACACAATCATGCAATCATATCATAAACCTCAAAATAATTATAAAATGATTATTTCTATCTCAGATTTGTGGTCACAAAACCACTATTCTGATTAGGCCTTAATTCGGGATATTACAACTCTCCCCCCTTTAAGGATTGTCGTCCTTGAAAATCTTACCGGTAAATAGATGTGGGTATTGGTTTCTCATAATTTCCTCAGGTTACCACGTAGCCTCTTCTATTCCATGTCTGTGCCACAATACTTTCACTAAGGCTATACTTTTATTTCTCAACTATTTAATTTCCCGAGCCAAAATCTTTATTGGTTCCTCCTCATAGGTCATATCCGGTCGAATTTCAATTTCTGTCAGAGGAATCACATGTGAAGGATCAGAACGGTAACGTCACAGCATCGACACATGAAACACATTATGAATCTTTTCCAACTGGGTTGGCAAGGCTAACTGATAAGCCACTGGTCCAACTCTTTTAATAACCTTATAAGGCCTAATGAAACGCAGACTCAACTTGCCTTTTCGGCCAAACCTTAAAATTTTCTTCCATGGAGATACCTTTAGAAAAACTTTATCACCCACTTGGAACTCGATCTCTTTTCTCTTCAAATCCGCATATGACTTTTGTCGATCTGAAGCAGCTTTCAGACAATCACGAATCACTTTACTTTTTCTTCAGTTTCTCTAATCAAGTCAACTCCATGAATCTGTTTCTCACTGAGTTCAGTCCAATACAAAGGAGTCCGACACTTGCGACCATACAATGCTTCGTACGGTGCCATCTGTATGCTCGATTGAAAACTGTTGTTGTTGGAAAATTCAACCAAGGGTAAATATTTCTCCCAACTGCCTTGAAATTCTAAAACACGACATCGGAGCATATCCTCGAGTACCTGAATTAATCTTTCGGATTGACCGTCAGTTTGTGGATAAAATGCGGTACTGAAATTCAATTTCGTACCCAAAGCTTCTTGCAACTTTTTCCAAAACCTCAAAGTAAATCTCGGATCTCTATCCGAAGTAAAAGACATAGGTACTCCGTGTAATTTCACAATTTCAGAAATATATAATTCAGCCAACTTATCAAGGGAGTCGTCAGTACGTACTGGTATAAAGTGAGCCGATTTTGTTAATCTATCAACCACAACCCAGACTGCATTTTTCTTTTTTGGAGTCAGAGGCAACCCTGTCACAAAATCCATCGTAATTCTGTCCCATTTCCACTCAGGAATCATCACTGGTTGAAGTAAACCTGAAGGTACCTGGTGTTCAGCTTTCACTTGCTGGCAAATCAAGCATTTTGCTACAAACTCAGAGATATCTCTCTTCATACTGTTCTACCAATATATTTTCTTCAGGTCGTTGTACATTTTCGTACTACCAGGATGAACTTACAAACAACCATTGTGTGCCTCATGTAAAATCTTTTGAATCAACTCAGCATCTTTTGGTACACATACTCGATCACGGAACATTAAGCAACCTTCTGGTCTGATTCGAAAGTCTGAGTTACAATCCAATTCACACTAAGCTCGCTTGGCTCGCAATTCCCTGCCATTCTTCTGAGCTTCACAAATTTGCTGAAGAAATAGCGGCCTAACTCTTAACTCGGCCAAAATCAAACCATTATCAAACATAGCCAAATCTGTACCCATAGCTCTCAAAGCAAACAAATATTTTCTACTTAAGGCATCTGTGACCACATTCGCTTTCCCGGGATGATAATCAATTATTAATTCATAATCCTTTAATAATTCAAGCCATCTCTGTTGTCGTAAATTCAAATCTTTTTGATTCATCAAATATTTCAAACTTTTGTGATCAGTAAAGATTCGGCATTTCTCACCGTATAAATAATGACGCCAAATCTTCAAAGCAAAGACAATGGCGGCCAACTCTAAATCATACGTCGGGTAATTTTTCTCATGCGGTTTCAACTGTCTTGAGGGATTAGCTACTACTTTACCTTCTTGCATTAAAACACAACCAAGACCAATTGATGACGCGTCATTATAGATCACAAATTCTTTCCTCGACTCGGGTTGCACTAACACTAATGCTTTGGTCAACCACTCTTTCAACTTCTCAAAACTTTGTTCACACTCTTTAGTCCAATCAAATTTAACATTCTTTTGCAACAGCTTAGTCATAGGAGAGGCAATCATTGAAAATCCCTTGACAAAGCGTCGATAATATCCAGCTAAGCCTAAAAAGCTTCTAACCTCAGATACATCTTTTGGCGGTTTCCAATTAACAATTGTTGAAACTTTGCTCTGATCGACCCGAATACCATCACCCAAAACTACATGTCCCAAAAATCCGACTTCATGAAGTCAAAATTCACTTTTACTGAATTTAGCAAACAATTTCTTTTCTTTTAGAATCTGTAATACCATTCTTAAATGTTCAGCATGCGCGGACTCGTTTCGAGAATAAATCAAGATATCACCTATGAACACAACCACAAACCTATCCAAGTATGGCCGAAAGATTCGATTCATCAAATTCATAAAGATAGCCAGAGCATTGGTTAAACCGAAGGGCATCAGAAGAAATTCGTAGTGTCCATACCTCGTTCTGAAAGCGGTTTTTGGCACATCCGACTCTTTAACTCTCAGCTGATAGTAACCGGATCTCAAATCAATCTTTGAAAACACTGTCGCCCCTTTTAACTGGTCAAATAAATCATCGATTCTCGGTAACGGATACCTGTTCTTTATCGTCACCTTGTTCAGCTGTCGATAGTCAATACAAAGTCTCTTAGATCCATCCTTTTTCTTTACAAACAACACGGGGGCACCCCAGGGAGAGAAACTCGGTCTCATAAACCCCTTATCTGTTAACTCTTGCAACTGAGCTTTTAATTCTTTCAATTCAGTCGGAGCCATTCTGTATGGAGAGATCGAAAATGGTGCAGTTCCAGGTAATAAATCAATAGCAAACTCTACCTCTCTGATCGGAGGCAACCCCGGCAATTCTTCTGGAACTACATTCGGGAATTCGCAGACTACCGGTACTGATTCAAGCTTCGACTCAGACATTTTAGTATTTAATACATAATCAAGATAAGCTTCACACCCTTTTCGCATATATCACTGAGCAGACATGTACGAAATCACAATAGGCAATTTATTTGATTCATTTGTTTCCACCCGAAGAATTTCACCATTTTCACATTTCAACTCAAAAGTTTTCTATTTGTAATTTATTTTGGCATCATATAATATCAACCAATCCATACCCAAAATGACATCAAACTCGTCAAATGGTAGCAACATTAGATTAGCCGAAAAATAATGACCTTGAATCATCAAAGGGCAATTTTTACAAACCTTATCTACTAACACATATTTGCCTAAAGGGTTTGACACTTTAATCACAAATTCAGTAGATTCCACAGTTTGACACTTTAATCACAAATTCAGTAGATTCTACAGGCAAGCTCTTACTAGATACCAAATTCACACAAACATAAGAATGAGTAGAACCAGGATCAATCAATGCAATAACAATAGTATCATAAAGAGAAAATATACCAGTAATCACATCAGGAGATGACGCCTCTTCCCGAGAACATATGGCATAAGCTCTAGTAGGTACTCTAGCTTCCGGTCTCCCAGTTGATTCCTTTGTCACACTTCGACTGCTACCTCCACTTCCAATATTTCTCGGAGGTCTACCTCTATTAGCAGCACTAGTCTGTCTGGCACTTTGAAATTTTTCTTCTTCAACCCTTTTTAGACAATCCTTAATATAATGTTCTCGGGAACCACATTTGAAACAAGCTCGGCTAATCGTCCAACACTCCCTGAAATGTTGTTTACCACAGTACTGACACTCGGGTCTATTAGATCTCATATTACCTACACTTGCCATTGAAGTAGGTTGAGCTTTAGAACCCAAATATGATCTCCCACGATCCCGATACGAATGTCCAGTTGAAACAGTCAACCGAGGATTCATTTCTTTAGACTTCTTTGACTGAGATTGAAATGACTTACTCATTGGCCTCTTTCTTGCGTTTTTGGCTTCATTCGCAGCTTTTCTCTTCTCGTTACTCAGTTCTTCAGCTTTACAAGCTCGATCGACCAATACCACAAACTCTTTCAACTCTAAAATCCCAACTAGTAGCTTGATGTCTTCATTTAGCCCATCCTTGAACCTCTTACACATAATAGCTTCGGTGGATACACACTCTTGGGCATACTTGCTGAGTCTGACAAATTCACGTTCATATTCTACCACAGACATTTTACCTTGTTTCAGCTTAAGGAACTCTTTCTGTTTTTGATCAATGAACCCTTGGCTTATATACTTCTTTCTAATCTTCTCTTGAAAGAAATCCCATGTCACCCTTTCTTTTGGGACCACAGATACCAGTGTCTTCCACCAATGATATGCCAAATCCCTTAGTAAAGATATAGCACATTTCAAATATTCTTTGGGAGTGCAAGAAAGCTCATCGAATACCCTGATAGAATTTTCAAGCCAGAACTCTGCTTTCTCGAGATCATCATCTATATTAGCCCTAAATTCTTCAGCCCCTTGCTTTCGAATTTTATGAACTGGGGGTTTGCTCAATCTTGTCATTTCGGCACCTTGAGGAACTACGGGAACTGGTTGAGGAATAGGAGGGGGTGGAGGAGGCTGAACATTCGGATTTGCCCGAACAAATTCTGTGTACTAATTACCCATCATACGGAGAAAGCCTTTTCGGGCCCCATCTCCCTGATCAGGTGTCTCATGCTTGCTCTCAACTGGCGTAGTCCCTTGTGCGGGAGCCGGCACATTACTTTCTACATCATCAGCTATAGCTTAGTCGGGATCCATTTACTATGTAAAAACACGATTTAAATTGGTAGGAGTCATCGCACTATCATAATATAATTATGGCATGTATAGATAGACTTCCACACACAGTACGTAAATCTGAGAATCGCCTAAACCTTGGCTCAGATACCAATAAATGTAACACCTCATACCCATGTTCTAAGCCAGAACAAGGTATGGAATATTACAGATCACGAAAACATGAATTCACACATGTACTTGACCTTACATAATTAATTCTTCTAGCTTGAACAAAAATAGATAACATTAACAGATATACATAAATACAAGTAAATTATCAAATTTTGAAAAGTAATATTTTAAACCAAATTAATTATAACATATAACAAAATGATTCAGCCCTCTATACATGCCATAATTCCAAAATAGTGTTTACAAAGTACCAAAAAGTATTGATAGTGTAGATGGGTCTCCGACGATCTCTAAATCCCGAGCTGGCTTAGTAACTCTATAAGATAAAAAAAAAAAGAAAAGAAGATAAGCATATAGCTTAGTAAGTAAGTACGAAATTGATATATACAATTTATCGAAGTAAAACAATCATACTAGTATATAATCACATATTCAGACAGGTTGTTCTCTGGAGTCCCGGTTTTAAAAAAATCATATCTTGAGCTACAAGACTCAAAATTCAATTCTGTAAATTTTCCCTGAAACTAGACTCATATGTATACTTACTAAATTTTTTTCTAGAATTTTGGTCAGGCCAATTAGTACAGTTTATTAGTTAAAGTCTCTCTGTTTGTGGTATGACTACTCGACCCACATGCACTACTGAACCAAATTTCTCCCTGTACAGAATTCCAATGACCATGCCGTTTATTTCTCTTAAAAATAGACTCAATAATGAATCCATGCATATAAAGTATGACTTTTAATAGTTTTTTTTACAATTTATGGTGAATTTATAAAGTCATTCATTTCGACCCTGTTTCACAAGAATTCAAATATCACACAATATAGAATTCTTTTGCTTCCCCTGTTTCTTTTATATCAAAATAGACTCATTAAGCTTTATTTTCATATATCATTTGCATTTTTATTCAACTTCCATGATTTTTGGTAAATTTTTAAAATCATGTAACTGCTTCTGTCCAACACTATTTTATTTCTAACTTTCACTCTTGCATAATTCCACCTAGTCCTTTTTGTTATACTAGAATTCACTCAATTATCGAGCACATAGCTCCTAACTTTTCATATATTACCACTTTATCGATTTTCCCCATTGAACTCAACGGAAAAATAACAAATATACCATTGTTTTCACATGTTTCCCCCTTCCACACTTATAGCCGAAGCTATCTGATACGCATAGTAGCCTGCACTTAGTACTACACATGCGACCAACAATCCAGTACACGTAGTAGCCTGTACTTAGTACTACACACGTGACCTCACATCTGATACACGTAGTAGCCTGCACTTAGTACTACACACGTGATCGAAGTCATTGAGTACGCATAGTAGCCTGCACTTAGTACTACACATGCGACTTAACAGTATGGTACACGTCGTAGCCTGCACGTAGTACTACACACGTGTTGTGACAGCCCAAAATTGACCCTAGTCGGAAGGTGGTCTCGGGACCACAAAACCGAGGCATAAAAATAATTAAAAATTTATTTTGATGCCTATAATATGTGTGTGCTCATGTATGACATTTTATGATGATTGATTTAGTGTTATAAGGGTGAATTCCACAAGAAAGGACTTAGTAATGAACTTTGAAAGTATGATAGGGAAATGTGTGATGACTAATTAAAGCAAGCATGCAAAATAATGGACTTGCATGTCAAATTCCCCTTTCTACAAGTAATGGCCGCCATGACAAAGAATATGGGTCAAACATGTCATGAAACATGTTTTGTTGGGCATTAGGGAGAAATAGTAAACAAATAAGCATGGGTAAGAAAAGAATGAAAAAAAATGTGTGTGAGAGTGGCATACCCCATTGCCGTGAGTTGTAGAGAAGGAAAGAAAAAAATTTTGTTCATCCTTTCTTTGAGCCAAAACTAAGGAAGAAGGAGGATTTTTGCTTCATGCTTGGTTTGGAAGAGATCTAGAAGGAGATTTGGCTAAGTTTGCATCAAGATTAAGCTCAAGAGCTAAGAGGGCCACAATTGGACAAGGGGAAGGAAAAGGTGATCGAATAGCCGAAAAAGCCGTTCGACAACATCCGAGGTAAGTCCTCAAGAAGTGATCTTACTTGAATTATGTAAGATGAAACATGGATGTGTATGATTATTGATCATGTGTGTATGAGTATTTGAATTCCACCCGGGCTAAGTCCCGAAGGCGAATATGCTAATGATTATAATTGTGTTTGAGCCTTAGTAACGAAAATGAAATATGTATGTCCAATGATTATTGATGTATGTGTGCATGAGAAATTGAATGATATCCGGCTAAGCCCGAAGACAATTATGCTGAAATTTATATCCGGTTAAGACCGAAGGCAATTGTGCTAGTAGCTATATCCGGCTAAGACCAAGGCATTCGTGCAAGTTGTTAAATCCGGGCTAAGACCAAGGCATTTGTGCAAATCGTGATATCCGGGTAAAGTCCGTTGGCCTTGGTGCGGGTTACCATAACGGGCTATGTCCCAAGGCGATTGAACGAGTACCGACATCCGGATAAACTCGAAGGTATGTGATTTGAAAATTATGAGCTTGCTGGAAAATTTCAGCTAATGCACTTGTGAAATTTCCCAATGATAAGGTAAGTGCGGTGTGTGCTTTGCGCGCTAGGAGTAAGAGCGTATGAATATCCGCTCCTATGATGGAGCTAGTTATCGGCCTTAATGAAGCCGTTATTTGTGTATGAACATAAGAGTTGGGATGGTAAAGTAAGTATGATTATGTGAATGCGCATTAATGAAATGATGCATTTAACTATGTGAATGTATTGCTGTAATTAGAGTTGATTATATTCCTTGAGACTTACTAAGCATAAAATGCTTACTCCGCCGCTTTGGCTCTCGCTTTTCTAGATTTCGCCGATAGCAATCGGATTCGGGATCGTTGAAGTCGAAGCCATCCACACTATCAAGCCCCCATTTTGGTATAAATTCTTGGTTGAACTTGAAATGGCATGTATAGGACTACCCTTGTTGGTTTAAATATGTTATGATGTATATGTGTACGGCCATGCGAAAATGGCTCGTAATAGTGAAGTATCAACTTAAACTATTTGCGGTTTGTATATATATATGGTGTCATGATGTGGCTATGGCTTGAAATGGGAATGTTGGTCATATGATCAGCCATTGGCATGGTTAAAATGATCATATATGAACCTATGTATGGCAAGACTAGTTGAATCATGGAGACTACCAAATAGGTAAGTCCTACCTTAAAAACAGATGCTGCCAGCTGCAGTGGCGTGAATGTGAAAAATCACCAAAATTCATAGGAATGGAATTAAATAGTGAATAAGCTATGTAAATGAACCTTGATGAGTCTATTTTCATATGGAAGAAACGAAATGGTCATAGGAGTTACAGGTTAAGAGATATTAAAGCTATTGTGAGACAGGGCCAGAATGGTTTCTGGGTTCCCTGTCGCAACTTTAAAAATTCACTATAAATTATCCAAAAAGAATTAGGAGACATACCTTATATGTACAGATTCAATTTTGAGTCTAGTTTCATTAGAAACAAACGACACCAGAATTAAAGCCCTGTACAGAGAGATATTTAAGTTATACCGCGCGAAGGTCAGAGCAGTCGATCCCTGTAACATGGGTGACTTTAACTAATAAACTGTACCAATTGGCCCGACCAAAAATTCTAGAAATAAATCCATGGATGGATATATGAGTCTAAATTCAGGGAAAATTTACGAAACCAGTTTCCGAGTTTTGAAACTCGAGATATGATTTTTAAGGCGACAGTGACGCAGTTTTTCCAGCCTGACTGAAATGTCCAATGGATGGGCAAAACAAGTGAACTTGGCTTGCTAACCCCTCGTGTCCGACACGGCGATGGTCTCGGGTTCGGGTGTTACAATTTTATTGGTATCGAGCCACGGTTTAGTCGATTCTAGGACTACCGTGAGGTGTTTGGGGTCTAGCTATACATGCCATTAAATGATGAATCGATAGTGTGGTGATTTACGACAATTTGACTTTGAGTTTGTTTATAGCAATGGGTCCCGATCCCAACCGAGCAATAGCTGATGATGTGGAGAGTGTGGCGCTGCTCCCGACAAGGGACAGCGCCGTGGACTCTCAACCTATGGCCAGCAATCCGAATGATGAGGCTAGGCAAGCCTTTTATAGTGTGATGAACGAATGGTTTAATCAATACATTCGAACTAACACGGCTGTCCCACGACCTCCATTCCCGACAAATGCAACCCCACACCTACAATACCTCCGAATCGACCAAATAAGGTCAAGTAAGCCCCAATCGATAGGATTCAAAACATGGGGCCACTGAATTTAAAGCTACAGATGATGATGATGCCGAACGAGCTGAATTTCGGTTGGACAACACTATCCGGTGCTCGATGAGCTATCTTGTACACCGATGAATGCTTAAAGTGTACCATCTCCTTGCTACGTGATTCCACCTACTATTGGTGGAGTACTCGACTTCGTGGTACCTAGAGAGCAAGTGACTTGGGAATTTCTTGATCTTAAGCAAGGTTCTATGTCGGTTACCGACTATGAACGAAAATTTGTGAGGCTTAGCCGATACACGCGAGAATGCATTTCGTCCAAGCTATTATGTGTAAATGCTTCGAGGATGGGCTGAATGATGATATAAGGATGTTCGTTGGCATTCTCGAAATACGAGAGATCGTAGTACTTGTTGAGCGAGCTTGTAAAGTCGAAGAGCTTAGAAAGGAGAAACAAAAAGTGATGTGGGAACCGGAGAATTCGAAGAGGTCCTCGGAAAGTCTCTTCAACAGCAATCAAGAGATTTCGAGATGATGTGAACCGGTGTAGAGGCGATTTGGGCTTTTTAGACGAGGACGCGATCGACCCCTGTGACCACACGAGTCACTTCGATCGCCATGGTGGAAATGATCGCCGAGAGGGCGGAGTGTCAACATTGTGGCAAATGGCATTCGGGAGTGTTGGTTTCGTGATCACTCCTGCTATAAGTGTGGATCGGCCGACCACTTTAAGAAGGATTGCCCGAGGAAGCTTGAATGAATGTGAGTCGAGTGGAAACTCGGGTGCTACCATCGCCGAGGTAGGCCACCTAGAAATATGGGCAATGTCATGGCGGTCGGGGAGGATCTAGAGATGCTACCATCGATCTCGAGGCTCGTGCTCTGCGAGGACTTATGCCATACGCCAAGCACGCGAGGATGCTGCCTCTCCGGATGTCATTACGGTGCTTTCACCCTTTTCAATACTAAAGTGATTGCGTTGATTGACCCTGGTTCTACTCAATCTTATATATGTGAAACCTTAGCATCCAGTAAGACTTTGCCTATTGAGTCTACTGAGTTTGTAATTCGGGTGTCAAACCCCTTGGGTCATTACGTGCTTGTCAACAAAGTGTGCAAGAAAAGTCTCCTAGTGTTCCGAGGTTCTTGTTTCCCGGCGGACTTGATGCTTTTGCCGTTCGATGAATTCAACGTTATTCTTGGTTTGGATGGGTTGACCATGCACGATGCGGTCGTAAATTGCAAAAGCAAGACTATCGATTTGAGGTGCGCGAATAACGAGATAATTCGGGTTAAGTCTACGGACTTAAAGGGTTGCCACCGTAATATCGCAATGTTGGCCCGAAAGTATGTAAGAAAAGAGTGCGAAGCGTACACAGCGACGTGCTCGATGACAAGGAATCGAAAAGAAACCCGAATCTGTGCTCGTGGTTTGTGAATACCGGATGTTTTCCACGAAGAATTGCCGGTTTACCACCTGTTCGGAAATAGAATTTGGCATCAATTGGTACCGGTACCACTCCAATTTCGATAGCTCCGTGTCGTATGGCACCAACGGAATTAAAGGAGTTGGAAGCTCCGTTGCAAGAATTGGTGGATAGAGGTTTTGCTCGCCGAGTTTTTCGCCTTAGGGTGCGCCGTGTTGTTCGTGAAAAGAAGGATGGAACCATGCGGTTGTAGCATCGACTATCGTCGACTTAATAAAGCGACGATAAAGAACAAATATCCGTTGCCACGTATTGACGACTTGTTCGATCAACTGAAGGAGCCTCGGTGTTCTCGAAAATAGATTTGAGATCGGGCTATTATCAATTGCGAATCCGAGATTCGGACGTACCCAAGACCGCCTTGAGCGAGATATGGTCACTATGAGTTCCTAGTGATGCCGTTTGGGCTCACTAATGCCCTCGCGGTATTTATGGATTTAATGAATCGAATCTTTAGACCATATTTGGATCGATTCGTAGTCGTGTTCATTGATGACATCTTGGTCTATTCAAGAAATGAGACCGAACATGCTGAACACTGCGGTTAGTGCCGCAAATTTTACGGGATAAGCAATTATATGCTAAGTTCAGAAGTGTGAGTTACGGTTAAGAGAGGTTAGCTTCTTGGGTCATGTCAGATTCTGCATCGGGTATTCGAGTCGAATTCAATAAAATTTCAGCCATACTTAATTGGAAGCCTCGAGAAATATTACCGAGGTTCGAGCTTTTTGGGGCTTGCTTGTTATTACCGACGATTTGTAAGAGGCTTCTCAACGATAGCCACGCCGATGACGGCTTACTCCAAAAGGATGTTAAGTTCGAATGGACGAGAAATGCCAAAAAGCTTCGATCAATCGAAAACTTATTTGATGAAGCCCCAATTCTAGTGCAACCCGAGTCCGCAAGGAGTTTGTCATCTATAGCGACGCCTCTCTACTTGGGTTAGGTTGCGTATTAATGCAAGAAGGTCGAGTTGTGGCCTGCGCGTCGAGGCAATTAAAGCCACATGAGAAAAATTATCCGACTCATGATCTCGAATTGGCGCCATCGTATTCGCCTTAAAGATTTGGCGACATTACTTATTCGGTGAAAGGTGCCATGTATACTCGGATCACAAAAGTCTCAAGTATTTGATGACCCAACGAGACTTAAATCTGCGACAAAGACGTTGGCTCGAGCTGTTAAAGGATTATGAGCTGATCATTGACTATCACCCGGAAAGGCGAATGTAGTTGCGGATGCCTTGAGTCGTAAATCGTTATTCACTTTACGACGATGAATGTGCACTTGTCTATCCGATCCGACGCAGTGTTAGTGGCTGAAATGAAAGCCAAACCATTATTGACACACCAAATTCGAGAAGCTCGAAAGTCGATGACGAGTTGGTTGCAAAAGCGGGCGCGTGTGTTCGAACAAGGACTCGGAGTTTCAAATCGACGATGACGATTGTTTGAGGTTCAAAAGTCGTCTGTGTGTCCCAAAGAATTGAACTCATTTCGATAATTCAATGAAGCCCATTGTAGCCGAATGGCAATCCACCCGGGAGTACGAAGATGTACAATGATTTGAAACGTCGATTTTGGTGGCATGGTATGAAGCGAGACATCTCCGACTTTGTTTCAAGATGTTTAATATGTCAACAAGTGAAAGCGGAACATCGGTGCCTTGAGATTACTTCACCAATCACGATACCCGAGTGGAAATGGGATCGAGTCACAATGGACTTTGTATCCGGACTGCCATTGTCAGCAAGTAAGAAGGATGCGGTTTGGGTCGTGGTAGATCGATTGACTAAGTCGGCCCACTTTGTCCCCGTACGTACGTATTTTTCAATTGACAAATTAGCTGAATTGTACGTTTCTCAGATTGTGAGATTACACGGGGTGCCTATTTCCATCGTGTCGGATAGAGATCCGAGATTTACCTCGCGATTTTGGAAAAAGTTGCAAGAAGCTTTGGGTACCAAGTTGCATTTCAAAGACCGCCTTTCACCCCAAACCGATGGTCAATCCGAGCGGATAATTCGAGATACTTGAGGATATGTTAAGATGTTGCGTCCTCGAGTTTAGTGGTTTATGGGAACGGTATTTGCCGTTGATTGAATTCGCTTACAACAACAGCTTTCAATCAAGTATTAAGATGGCACCCTACGAGGCCTTGTACGGTCGTAAATGCCGTACACCATTGTTTTGGACTGAGCTCGGTGAAAGCAAGATTTTCGGGGTGGATTTGATTAGGGATGCTGAATGAAAGTGAAAGTAATCCGTGAAAGTCTGAAGATAGCCTCCGATCGTCAGAAGTCGTACGCGGACTGAAGCGTAAGGATATCGAGTATCAGGTGGGTGATAAAGTGTTTCTCAAGGTATCGCCTTGGAAAAAGATACTCAGATTCGGCCGTAAGGGCAAGTTGAGCCCGAGGTTCGTTGGGCCATATGAGATATCCGAAGCGAGTCGATCCGGGCATATCGTTTGATTTTGCCCCCTGAACTCGAAAAGGTTCACGATGTCTTTCACGTTTCGATGCTTCGACGCTATAGATCCGATCCATCGCACGTGATTAGTCCATCAGAAATTGAAATTCAAGCTAATATGAGTTATGAGGAAGAACCGATTCGTATCCTATCACGAGAAGTGAAAGAGTTGTGAAACAAGTGGGTTCCGCTAGTAAAAGTGTTATGGCTCAAGCACGGGATAGAAGAAGCTACTTGGGAGACCGAGAACTCTATGAAAGAGCGATATCCAAACCTATTTACGGTAAGATTTTCGGGACGAAAATTTCTTAAGTGGGGGAGAGTTGTGACAGCCCAAAATTGACCCTAGTCGGAAGGTGGTCTCGGGACCACAAAACCGAGGCATAAAAATAATTAAAAATTTATTTTGATGCCTATAATATGTGTGTGCTCATGTATGACATTTTATGATGATTGATTTAGTGTTATAAGGGTGAATTCCACAAGAAAGGACTTAGTAATGAACTTTGAAAGTATGATAGGGAAATGTGTGATGACTAATTAAAGCAAGCATGCAAAATAATGGACTTGCATGTCAAATTCCCCCTTTCTACAAGTAATGGCCGGCCATGACAAAGAAATATGGGTCAAACATGTCATGAAACATGTTTTGTTGGGCATTAGGGAGAAATAGTAAACAAATAAGCATGGGTAAGAAAAGAATGAAAAAAAAATGTGTGTGAGAGAGTGGCATACCCCATTGCCGTGAGTTGTAGAGAAGGAAAGAAAAAAATTTTGTTCATCCTTTCTTTGAGCCAAAACTAAGGAAGAAGGAGGATTTTTGCTTCATGCTTGGTTTGGAAGAGATCTAGAAGGAGATTTGGCTAAGTTTGCATCAAGATTAAGCTCAAGAGCTAAGAGGGCCACAATTGGACAAGGGGAAGGAAAAGGTGATCGAATAGCCGAAAAAGCCGTTCGACAACATCCGAGGTAAGTCCTCAAGAAGTGATCTTACTTGAATTATGTAAGATGAAACATGGATGTGTATGATTATTGATCATGTGTGTATGAGTATTTGAATTCCACCGGGCTAAGTCCCAAGGCGAATATGCTAATGATTATAATTGTGTTTGAGCCTTAGTAACTGAAAATGAAATATGTATGTCCAATGATTATTGATGTATGTGTGCATGAGAAATTGAATGATATCCGGCTAAGCCCAAGACAATTATGCTGAAATTTATATCCGGTTAAGACCAAGGCAATTGTGCTAGTAGCTATATCCGGCTAAGACCAAGGCATTCGTGCAAGTTGTTAAATCCGGCTAAGACCAAGGCATTTGTGCAAATCGTGATATCCGGTAAAGTCCGCTGGCCTTGGTGCGGGTTACCATAACGGGCTATGTCCCAAGGCGATTGAACGAAACCGACATCCGGATAAACTCCGAAGGTATGTGATTTGAAAATTATGAGCTTGCTGGAAAATTTCAGCTAATGCACTTGTGAAATTTCCCAATGATAAGGTAAGTGCGGTGTGTGCTTTGCGCGCTAGGAGTAAGAGCGTATGAATATCCGCTCCTATGATGGAGCTAGTTATCGGCCTTAATGAAGCCGTTATTTGTGTATGAACATAAGAGTTGGGATGGTAAAGTAAGTATGATTATGTGAATGCGCATTAATGAAATGATGCATTTAACTATGTGAATGTATTGCTGTAATTAGAGTTGATTATATTCCTTGAGACTTACTAAGCATAAAATGCTTACTCCACGCTTTGGCTCTCGGTTTTCTAGATTTCGCCGATAGCAATCGGATTCGGGATCGTTGAAGTCGAAGCCATCCACACTATCAAGCCCCCATTTTGGTATAAATTCTTGGTTGAACTTGAAATGGCATGTATAGGACTACCCTTGTTGGTTTAAATATGTTATGATGTATATGTGTACGGCCATGCGAAAATGGCTCGTAATAGTGAAGTATCAACTTAAACTATTTGCGGTTTGTATATATATATGGTGTCATGATGTGGCTATGGCTTGAAATGGGAATGTTGGTCATATGATCAGCCATTGGCATGGTTAAAATGATCATATATGAACCTATGTATGGCAAGACTAGTTGAATCATGGAGACTACCAAATAGGTAAGTCCTACCTTAAAACAGATGCTGCCAGCTGCAGTGGCGTGAATGTGAAAAATCACCAAAATTCATAGGAATGGAATTAAATAGTGAATAAGCTATGTAAATGAACCTTGATGAGTCTATTTTCATATGGAAGAAACGAAATGGTCATAGGAGTTACAGGTTAAGAGATATTAAAGCTATTGTGAGACAGGGCCAGAATGGTTTCTGGGTTCCCTGTCGCAACTTTAAAATTCACTATAAATTATCCAAAAGAATTAGGAGACATACCTTATATGTACAGATTCAATTTTGAGTCTAGTTTCATTAGAAACAAACGACACCAGAATTAAAGCCCTGTACAGAGAGATATTTAAGTTATACCGCGCGAAGGTCAGAGCAGTCGATCCCTGTAACATGGGTGACTTTAACTAATAAACTGTACCAATTGGCCCGACCAAAATTCTAGAAATAAATCCATGGATGGATATATGAGTCTAAATTCAGGAAAATTTACGAAACCAGTTTCCGAGTTTTGAAACTCGAGATATGATTTTTAAGGCGACAGTGACGCAGTTTTTCCAGCCTGACTGGAAATGTCCAATGGATGGGCAAAACAAGTGAACTTGGCTTGCTAACCCCTCGTGTCCGACACCGGCGATGGTCTCGGGTTCGGGGTGTTACACGTGTACTCACAATGGGTCATTCGTATTGTTTCTGTTCTGAAGGTTCAACCGGGAAAATCTTTCCTTTTTCACTATTAACACTTATTCACAATCTAATTAAATTTGCAAATTTTCATCATTTAATCGTTCTATGGATAGCCACCAATTCATATGATAAGAACATAAAATAACATAAAAAAAATCGATAAATTATTCATGTACGAACTTACCTCGGTGTAAACTTTAGAAATGTTATAATTTAGTCCGAAAGCTTTTCTTTTCCCCGATCACGATCGATTCCACGTCTTTCTTGATTATGGAGCTTGAAACAAACCCTAGCTATGGAGAACCCTTGAAATTTCGGCCTAATGAAGATGATGGACAAAAATTGGCTTTTAATTTTGTTTTTAATTCATTTTAATAACTAAATGACCAAAATGCCCTTACTAATAAACTTTCCAAAAATTCCATCAATGTCCAATTTTTGTCCATAGACTTAGAAATTGGTCAAATTGCTATTTAAGACCTCCTCATTAATATTCCAAAGCAATTTCATACTAAAAACTTCTAGAATGCAAGTTTTGCAAATTATTCGATTTAGTCCTTAATCTCAACTTAAGCACTTTATGCATAGAATTTCATCACGAAATTTTCAGACAACCATGTAATCATATCATAAACCTTAAAATAGTTATAAAATGATTATTTCTATCTCAGATTTGTGGTCACGAAACCACTATTCCGATTAGGCCCTAATTCGGGATATTACACCCTCCACGTCACGAGGATCCACCAACTCAACCATCACCTCCTCATCATCCAGTTCATATGGCAGCTTCATATTCTGACATCTTTGAGTGCCATACACAATTTGAGCAGTAGTGTTTTTATAATTTTGATCACATTGATGCTACACTTCACCAAATTTGTCAGCACCTTCACATCTCATCGCCACCCCCACCTCGCGAACCATCTAGCGATGAAGATGTTTAAAAACTTTTATTTATTATTTTATGTTTTTAATTTTATTCTATTTAAGACTACTTTTTATTTTTCTTTAAGCTTATTTTTAGGTTTTATAATTATTATTTTACAATTTTTAATTCCGGCTATTGCATTACGAGTAATTATGCTTCTTTATATTCCCTAAAAAGTTCCTGATTCTATCACAGTTATAAAGAGCTCCGAAGCTCATCATCGCATAGGAACTAAAAACTCCACCGGGAAAGGTTCTCCACGACTGCCATGTCCTGCTCGACCACGACCATAGCTACCACTAGATATAATATTCTTTTGGCACAGGATTTATGGATTAATGAACCTCTACCACCGCTGGAGTATCCTCCTCCACCCTCATCATTGCTTTGGCTGATTATTCTCCATAACTCCAATTCAAGGAGTTCATTCATCATTCAGGAAGTTTCATTTCTTTCCCTATCTTATGATTATAAATCTACCTTTGTCAATATATATATCTTTGTACATTGAGGGCAATGTACATCTTAAGTGTGGGGGGTCTTTTATATCATCATTAGAAATCTTTGAATTTTGTCTTATTCTCACGTGAATCACTCATATCACTATTAGAATGAATTTTGATTAATTTATGATTTTTATTGATATGTCTTGAATTAAAACATAGGCATTTATACATTGATTGTTTAAAATTTAAGACATTAGGGAATCAAGCATGATAAGTTGATTTTTGAACAATTAAAAACTTTTAGTTTGTTTCCCTAAGTTTAAGTATTATCTTGAGTTGAAATTCACAGGTTTGAACATCAAAAAGCCATAATTTTTTTGAGATCTCGAGCCTTTAGAGCATATTTTACTCCTTTCATGCTCACTTTTATTATGAGTGTGTCAGTATTGATTTGTTTTTCTAGAACTTGCTTGATTATGCATGTCAAGACCACACCATTTGATTTGATATGTCAAGATGACAAAGGCACTTAAGTTTAACCCACTCACTCCACAAAAGCCTACCTTCATAATTAACCCTTAGTGAACCCCTTTAAAACAAACCATTAATTGATTTACCCTCAATATTAACCCATAACCCATTATTGTTGAAATCCCCTAATTTGATCCCTATTTTTGTCGAGATTTTATTTGACCTAATTACTTAGCTATGTTTTGTTCTTCTATGTATTTGATTTGTTCTTAATATATATATAATAATAATAATTCATTACATATTAGTAGTAATTTGTCATTTTTTAGCTTGAGTTTTAATTCCATATTCTGAGCAGAAGCTCACTTGTATTCAATTGATAACTAGTTATTTTTCTAGCTAGGTAATTTTGCAATTCAATCTCAATTCTAACCTTTTCTTTCAGCTTATGACCGCACCCCCTAACCAAAGCCACGTTACAACCCTCTAAAAAGACCTTTTTGATTGATGTATTAGCTTAATATATAGTGGTGAAGATTTTATTTTCAAGCAAGCCTATGGTAATAACTTTTCATATTAACTAATGAGTTCTTTTATTGATGTCCTTAAACACCTTGAGTGATTTGAGTGAATCTTTAGTGAGGATGTTAAACTCTGCGATATTTTGATCAAAGGTAATCACTTAGATAAGGGGAGACACCTATGTTTTCGTGATAAAATGCTCAACTTGGAATGTTTGAAACTTTGATGTACTTTTAGTTAAATTCTCAATGTATGAATACTTATGGATTATTTTGAGATATTATTGATAGGTATTATAGATTGAGAAGAATTTATTTTGATTATGAGATTTTGCTTGAGGACAAAGAAATGCTTAAGTGTGGGGGTATTTTTTGAACCGTAATTTATACATATTTTTATCTCATGCTTAGCACATTTATGGAATGTTTCTCCTTAGAATTGGTGAATTCGATGCTCCTAATCCTTTAATTTCATGTTTTATACTTAGGTAAGCATAGGAGAGTAAAAAGAGCAAGAAACAGGCAAAAAACAGAGAAAATGGAACCACGTGGGAAATCTACACGGCCTGGACTTTCTCACACGGGTGTGTCACACGGCCGTGTCCCTTTGGCAGGATTGAAGTAGGACTTACACGGGTATACTACACGCCCGTGCCTGTTCAACAGCCTTGACCACGGGCTAGAGTAATCGCACACGGGCGTGTCCCTACCGAGCCCAAGTATAACCCTATTCAGAAAATGCCAATTTTAAGGGCTCTTTGGCATTCTAAAGCCTATTTAAACACCTGAGGAGGTACTTAGAAGGGGGACAGAGAGTAGGTAGCAAGGAATTATTCAAGAAAAGCCGATTGAACCATTTCAGAAGTCGGATTCATCATCAAGACTGAAGATCTCCCTTCAAGTTCCTTTAGGAGTTTTGGGTTTTCTTATGTTTTGTTATCTTTATGCTTTTGAGATGTTTTCTTTCATAAGTATGAACTAAACCCCCTAAATACCTAAGGGGAATGAAACCTAAGACGGATCTTATTATTACTATTTGAATTGTATGATAAATATTTGACTTTTTCTTAATTAGGTGTTCTTAATTTTTGTTTTGATATTCCAGGATATTGACTCAAGTTAAACTCTTATTCAGAGGAGGAATAGACCCTGTCTAAGAGTAAATTTGTCATAATTAAGCAGAGTTGATTTCACACCTAGAGATAGGGTGATAAGATTTTGCCGGATTAGGGTGAAACCTAATAAGGGAATCCATAGATCGAGTTAATGCAATTCTAGGGTGTTAATTAGAAATAGATTTCAATTATTCAACCTAGGGTTAGACGTTATTAGTCTCGAGAGAGATAATAATATAACTTAGAGATAATAATATAACTTAGGGATAACCAAACCTCTTAATTTTTAGGCTATATAATAAAAAGGAAGTAAAAACTAGTACTCGTGGTTCCTTTGGGTTCGACAATCTGGTCTTGCTGAACTATACTACTGTTCGATAGGTACACTTGCCTTAATCATGATAATAAGTTAGTCTCAAGAATTATTCATTCATAAATCTTTAAAACCTGTCACGAATATCACATATTAAATATATGAGAGCTAGTGTAAGACCATGTCTGGGACATGGCATCGGTATCGGTTTTGATAGTCAGTGTAAGACCATGTCTAGGACATGGCATCGACTTGATGGATGAGCCAGTGTAATACCATGTCTAGGACACGGCATTGGCATTATACCCTATGTTTGAAGCTTAGTGAATATCTGATAGCATTTCAGATGGTTCAACAGTGAGAATTACAGTTTAAGTTAAACGAGAAAAGTATAACCATGTTCTAAGTGGTATAGGTACCTATTTGAAATGTATGAGATGAGAGCTCAATATATGTTATGTGAATTGTACTGGATAGTGATGAGTAAGTTGTGCTTATGCCTACTTTTGTATTATGAGAATGATGATGAATGGTAAAGTTGTTGTTCTATTTATTTGCATGCAACTTACTAAGCTTTATACTTACTCCCTCTCATTTCCATTTTCTTATGGTGCCATGGCTAATATTCATTGTTGATATATACAAATGATGATATTTTCATGAATGAGTTAATTCCTTGTGTGGCTGATTAGACTTTGTGCTGTTGTGTGGATTTGTCATGTTAGATGTTATGTAGGTTGATGCAAATAAGGGTGGCAAAAAGCCTGGGTACATAGCCTTATTTTTTCCGCACGGGTAGACACATGGCCAGCCCCATGGGCATGTTGTCTGGCTGTGTGTCCCCCGCACTTTAAATTTGCAAGTCAGTATGCATGGTAGTAAACATACGGGCAAAGACACGGCCGCGTGTCTCAGCCGTGTGAAGGGCATGGCCTAACATACGGGCGTGTGCCTTGGCCATGTGACCCTTAACGATTACTGACGTCAGAAATAAAATGTCAAGCTTTTCAAACAAGGGCTGAGACATGAGCATGTCGAGGCTGTGTGAGGGACACGGGCGCGTGCCAGGCCGTGTGAAAACCCCCGTAGGTTCAGATTGAAAAATAAATCTACACGGGTAAAGGACACGGGCGTGTCCCTAGGTGCTTAGGTTGTGTGTGCCACATGGCCATCGGCATGATCATGTTCAAAATCCACACGGGCGTGTTGCCCATCTATATGGGTGTGTGCCTTGTTTCAAAGGTCATTGTTCTAGTGTTGGTGAAAGGACCCGAGTTGGTCCCGAGTGGCTTCCAAGAGATGTTTTGGGCCTTGTAGGCCCATGATAAGAAGTTTTAGACAAAGTTTGAAAAAGTTTTAATTTTTAGCAGGCTAGTATGATCTGAATTGTACGTGTGTATGTAATTTGTGAATGGTAATGCCTTGTACCCAATGTCGACGTCGAACTCAGGTTAGGGGTGTTACAGCTAGTGTAGGTAGTGTTAGAAATGTTGGACCTGAATGTAAGCACTGCAATAAGCGACATTACAGTGAATGTAGAGTAATAAGCGGAGCATGTTTTAGATTTGGATCTCTTGATCATTATCTCTGGGACTATCGAGAAAAGTCTATAGCTGAAAGTGATCAATCGGTGAAAGCATGTAATATGACTACTAGAGGAAGAACACCCCGAAACACTGGAAATACGAGTGGTAACCGAGGTGCTACGAGAGATTCTACTGTGAGATCTAAGGCATGAGCACCTGCTCGAGCTTATGCTATCTGTGCAAGGGAGGAGGCATTATCGCCAAACGTTATTACTGGTACTTTTTCTCTTTTCGATACTAATAGTTGCATTGATAGATCCTAGATCAACCCATTCATATAGCTGTATGAATTTAGTATTCAAAAAGAGTTTACATGTCAAGTCTATATAGTTTGTAACTAAAGTATCGAACCCCTTAGGCAAGTCTGTTTTAGTTGATAAAATTTATAAGAATTATCCTTTGATGACTCGGGGTTACTATTTTTCGGTTGACTTGATGCTTCTACTATGCAATGAGTTTGATGTGATTCTAGATATGGACTGGCTGACTATGCATGATGCAGTTGTGAATTGTAGACGAAAGTGTAACAACCCGGTTTTAGCTAAATCGGAACAGTGGTTTTGGAACCACAAATCTGAGGTTGCTAAACTATTTTAATATTATTTTTGGTGTTTACAACATGTTATTTTATATGTGTGAAAATTTCATGATTTAATTTTATCGATTGGCTGTTTAATTTGATAAAAGGACTTAATCGCGTAAAATGTAAAAGTAGCATGCTATATGTTAAAGTGCTTAATTGCTTTGATTAATTAAAGATGAGGTCCTTATGTGGTTATTTGACCATTAAACAATGGGATGAATCGTTATGGGTATATATTATAAGGTTTTCATAGTATATTATAGAGGTTAATTTTGTAATTTAGTAATAATGATTAATAAAATAAAACATAAAGAAAAACACATGCATGCTCATCCATTTTTTCATTGTCAAATATTGAGTAGGAAGAAACCATCTTGAAGCTTTTGAGTTCGGCACTTAGGAGGCTTGATTTAGGTATGTTCTTTGTTCGATTTTTGATAATTTTTATGTTTTTTAGATTGTTGCTTCGTATACTAGCTAGCCCATGCTTAAATTTTTGAATTGGTTATGTATTTTGTGTTTTACCATTCATGATAGCTTGATGTTTTTGTTGTTTGATGATGAAAAATAAATATTTGTTGATAGATTATTATGTTTAATTAAGTGATTTTTGATAAAAAAATGCTTATTAAGGATTAAATTGTGAAATTTGTAAATTGAAGGGTTAAAATGTGAAATAAATGAAATTAATGGGCTACTAGGGACCTAGGGAAAATTCGACCAAGCATGAACATGTTGAAATTTTGTGTATTTTGTGTTGTTTTGAAATATGGACTAGATTGTGAAAATGTGAAAAGTGAGGGGCTAAAATGCAAAATGCCCATTTATGTGTTTTTGGATGAAATTGAATGAATATATATATAATTAAATAAGTTAAATTTGTATTGATTTGATCAAGAAAGGAAGAAATCAGATTTGGATCGGGTAAAGTCGAAAGTAGTTGAATAGTTGTTCTGGTTCGTTAATTTTCATACGAGGTAAGTTTATAAGTAAATAAATGTTATTAAATTCAAATGTATATATATTATATGTGCCAAATTGAATTGTAATTAAATATATATGTGTCGAATTGAATTGAGTATGGGAAGATTTGTTTCGAGCTTGAATTGATTGAATTACAACGTTTAAAAGCCCTGTACGAACCGTAGGAATAGTATAGGATACGTATGTCATGACATTAGGACTTTCAAGGTTTGATTTCTTGTAAGACCATGTCTTGGACATTGGCATCAATATGAAATTACGTGTAAGACCATGTTTGGGACATTGACATCATATATGATTCGTGTAAAACCCTGTCTGGGACAGAGGCATCAATATATGATAACATGTAAGACCATATCTAGGATATGGCATTGTATGTGATATATGTGTTTCCGAGTATCCTTAACAATTCCGAATGGTTCAACATGCAATGTTAAAATGAGTTCAAATGTGAATTTGAGCTAAATGATTCAGGTACGTATGGAGTTTATTTGTTCATTGAAAATAAGGTAAGTTTGGATACTTAATGTGATCATATAAACTACATGAGAAATGTGATCATATATGTATACAGAATTAATTAGATTCGGCTATTTCGAAATGAATTATGAATGTTCTTGTGTTGATTTATTTACTTATGGCTTACTAAGTTGTCCAAGCTTACTTTGTGTGTTTATTCGTTGTTTTATAGATATATAAAGCTAGCTCGAGCTCGGGGATCGTCAAGGATCATCATCACACTATCAATCTCTATTTTGGTACTTGAAGCTTATAAATATGTTATATGGCATGTATAGGCTAGTAATCAAATGGTATGTTTTGAATTGTGTTAATAGCCATGTGAATTGGCTTATGGATGATGTAGTTAATAGAAGTGTAATTAACTTATGATATGTGTTTATAATTGCCATGGTATGAGCAAGCTATGCCTTTGAATTTGGCTTGTGAGTTGGTTTAAAAATGGTGTTTAGGTTGTTGTGTATTTGGCCTTGTTACTTAACTTATATTGGGAAATATGTTACATGGTTTATGATATGGTTATAATGTTTTATGATTTGGAAATGTTTGAATGAATAATTTTAGCAAATGGTTGATTGTATATTTGGTAAATTGTTAGTAATAAAATTTCTTCAGTAATTTGTGAGATAAAATATGGTATAAGATGTGTACTTACATTTGGCTAATGCCAGGTAGAATGTATATATGTTTTGTGATGCCGTATGTATTTAGCCAAATTAATATGGTCGTCTTGTTGATTAGGTGATTGATTATGTGATGAATGAAAATTGGTATAATATTGGGTGATATTTTTGTAAAGTATGAAATGCGCATGAATTAGCATGTTTTTGGCTGGAATTTAAGTGTTAGTTGATGCCTTGTATATTTGTGCTGTCCGATTTTGATAAATTAGTTTTAGTCAAAAATGCATTAAGAAATGTTTGCATTATTATGGTCCGAATTGGGCATAGTTTGGATTTGTTTTAGCTGTTCACTTGAATGAGATAAATAGTAATGAAATGTGTTGTTAAACTAACATGTTTGATAATTAGCTAGTAAAATAAATAGTTATAAACAAATAATGTAATATCCCGAATTAGGGCCTAATCGGAATAGTGGTTTCGTGACCACAAATCCGAGATAGAAATAATTATTTTATGATTATTTTCAGGTCTATGATGTAACAGCCCTAAATTGACCCTAGTCGGAAAGTGGGTTCGGGACCACTAAACCGAGTCATAAAAATAATTAACTGTCATAGTTGATGCTCATTATATGTACATATGCATGTGTGAAAATTTCATGTTTGAATTTTGTTAATTATAAGTGAATTTTGTCAAATAGGACTTATGTGAGAAAATTTAAAAATGTGCTAGGCAAATGTAGGGTGGCCTATAAGTGCATGTTGTGAAAAAAGGTGGGTTTGCATGTCAATTTACCCAAATTTAAGCATGATGGCCGGCCATGCTATGGGTGGAAACATGTTGCAAACATGTTTAGTTAGTGGGTATGTAGAAAAAATAAAATAAGAAACATGGGTAATAAAGAAAAAAAAGAGAGAATGGTGTGGGTGTACCCCCATTGCCGTGAGTTGAGGGAGGAAGAAAGAAAAAATGTTCATCATTTTCTTTCACTTCTTGTGGCATGAAAATGAGAGAGTTTGAATGCTTAATAAGGAGGGAAGAAGGAGTGCTCATGTTTTCTTTCTTTCGCAATTGTCGTAACTAGAGGAAGAAGAGGAAGCAAGATTTGGCCAAGGTGGTCCTTTAGATCAAGCCCGAGAAGTTAAAGAAGGAGAAACAAGCAAGGGCAAAGCCAAGGACATCGAGTAGCTGGGTCGGAACCGTTATACTCAACGCAAGGTAAGTCCTTAAGCACTTGTTGTGAGAACTCCTTGGATAGATATTTTTCGGAGTGATTCTCCTACTTGTTAATATGACCATATGTACAATTTGAATTTAGCAAATTGCTTTACCATGATGAATTGACATAGGGCACAATGTGTGCAAAAGTTAAGTGGCACTATGTGTGCCGATTGGGGGGTTGAAGCATGAGGGAATCTCAAATGCACTATGTGTGCGATTTACTATGGCACTATGTGTGCGATTTACTATAGCACTATGTGTGCGATTTACTATGGCACTATGTGTCATAGTGCGAACATAATAAGCACTATGTGTGCAACGTTTGGTTGTTGGTATAAATTGTGATGAATGAGGTAAGTGATTGAGCTATTAACTAAATATCGAATTTGAGGTTGTCCGGTGTATGCATAGATTTATCTAGTGCATCGTTGTTCCAAACTTGAGTAAATGGGTCTACATTTATTGGGCTGACTTGGCATTGAATTAATTGAAGGACTTGGCATGAGATCGAACCAAGAATTTAAGAAACTGTAGCATAGTTGTTATGATTTGAAAGAAACAAAAAAAAATGATTATTAATGTTGGATGGTAGAGTAGTGCTTATGACTTACTGAGTTATGTACTCATTTGGTGTGCTTGTTTGTTGCTTACCTAGGTTCTTGATCCATTTTGGTGTGCTCGAGACTGTCGTCAAAGTCATCACACTGGCCAGCAACTTTTGGTACTTTCTTCTTAGTGGGTCTAGGAGAGCATTTTGGCATGTATAGGCTAATATGTTTTGTTGAAAATTTGGTATGTAAACATTTAGCCATGCGAAAATGGCTTGTATGCACCTTGGCATGGTATCATGATCATTTTGGATGTTGTTCATTAAGAGATGTGGTAATGTTTGGAATCGATTAGCCCTTGGAATGGTTAATCGTGATTATCTTTTGTGCCATGTATGTTAAAAGGGCTAGTTGAATCAAGGAAATTATGAAGTAGGTAAAATCTACCTTAATGACAGAGGTTGACAGCTGCAGTGAGGTGGATGTGAAAAATCACTAAAAATAGTAGGAATGAAATTAAATATTGAATAAATTATGTAAATGAACCTTAATGAATCTACTTTCATATGGAAGAAACGAAACGGTCATGTGAGTTGTATGTTACGAGATAATTAGGTTTTCGTGAAACAGGACCAGAATGGTTTCTGGATTCCCTGTTCTGACTTTAGAAATTCATTGTGAATTAACCAGAGATAATTAGGAGTCATGCTATATATGTATAGATTCCTCTTTGGGTCTAGTTTCTATAGAAACAAACGGCATCAGTATTGAATCCCTGTACAGTGAGATATCCAGGTCGTAATGCATGAAGGTCAGTGTAGTCGCACCCTGTAACAGTGGAGACTTTAACTAATAAACTGTACTAATTGGCCCGACCAAAAATTCTAGAAAAAAATTTGTAGATGAATATATGAGTCTAGTTTCAGGGAAAAATTACGAAACTGATTTTCGAGTTGTAGAACTCAAGGTATGATTTTTAAAGTGACAGTGACGCAGTTAGCCGACTGCCTGGAAAAATTTTAAAATGGACTGTAAAAGTGAATGGTTTAAGCCGTTAGCCCCTCGTGTCCGATTCCGGCAGAGGACTCGGGTACGGGGCGTTACAATTTTATTGGTATCAGAGCTATGGTTTAGCCGGTTCTAGGACTACCATAGCACGTATGAGTCTAGCTATACATGCCTTAATGTTAATGTTTAAATGTGTGATGACTTCTGACGGTTAAAAGTTTTTGTTTTGATTAGTAAATGGATCCCGATGTAGAGAGAACCTTGGCGGATGACGTTGAAAGTGTAGCGGCTGCTCTGCACAAGGGACGCCGCTGTTGAACCTCACCATCTGCGAATAATCAAGGTGAGGGGCTAAACAAGCCTTCTTTACCATGATGAATGAGTGGGTCGCGAATATGCCCAACCAATCCGGCTGTCCAACAATTCCCGAATTTGAATAATCCACCCCAAGAGCCCATAATGCCATCGATTCTCGACCACGTGAGGCTGAGTAAGCCACCAGAGACTTGATTAGGAAGCGCGGGCTGAGGAGTTCAAGGCCATAGTTACCGATGATGCCGAAAGGGTGAGTTACGCTTGATAACACCATCCGGTGTTTGATGAACTCATGCACACCGATGAATGTCTAAAGTGTGCTATATCCTTGTTATGCGAGACTCACTTACTATTGGTGGAGGACTTTGATTTCCATAGTCCCAAACGAACGAGTTACTTGGGATTTCTTCAAATAGAATTTCAAAGAAATATATCGGTCAATGTTCATCGATCAAAAGCGTAAGGAATTCTTGGAGCTCAAGCAAGGCCGTATGACAAGATGTCGAATACGAACATGAGTTCGTAAGACTCGATCGGTATGCCCGGAGTGTGTGGCTGATGAGGTTGCTATGTGCAAGAGGTTTGAAGAAGGATTGAATGAAGATTTAAAGCTACTAGTGGGTATTTTGGAGATAAAAGAATTCAGTAACACTAGTTGAATGAGCACGCAAGGCGGAGGAACTTGGAAAAGAGAAGAAGAAGGCGAATTTGAAGCTAGAGACTATCGCAAAGATCGACGGGTAAAGCTCCGTTCTCGGCTGTAAAGAAGTTCGTGGAGGACACCAATAAATCGAGGACGATCGCAGGAATTTCCATAAGAGCACGACCATTGACGGACTCCTCGAGCTACTTGGTAGCTAGTGTGGGCAATAACCGTCAAGAGAAACTGAATGCCCCCAATGTGGGAGAAGACACATAGGTGAATGTTGGGGTAAGTCTACCAATAGGGCTTGTTACGGATGCGGTTCAAGGACCACTTCATTAGAGATTGCACGAGCTTGATGAGAAGAATAGGATGCAAGGTGCAAGACCTAGTGGAATGACAGCTAGAGGTAGACCACCAAGAATTTCAGGAGGTAGGGGTGGTAGTTAGAGAGGGGCCACTGATATGGCTATTCGATCTGAGACCCGTACTCCTGCTAGGGCATATGCCATCCGTGCACGAGAGGAAGCATCCTCCCCTGATGTTATCACTGGCACTTTCACTCTCTTTGATACTAGTGTGATTGCGTTGATTGACCCTGGCTCTACTCATTCATATGTATGTGAAACCTTAGCATCCAGTAAGACTCTACCTGTTGAGTCTACTGAGTTCGTAATTCGAGTGTCAAACCCTTTGGGTCAATACGTGCTTGTCGACAAAGTGTGCAAGAAATGTCCCCTAGTAATCCGAGGGTCCTGCTTTCTGACGGACCTGATGCTTTTGCCGTTTGATGAATTTGATGTTATACTTGGTTTAGATTGGTTGACCGTGCATGATGCGGCTATGAATTGCAAAAGTAAGACTATGGATTTGAGGTGCGCAAATAACGAGATGATCTGAGTTGAGTCTACGGACTTAAAGGGGTTGCCAGCTGTAATATCATCAATGTTGGCCCAGAAATATGTAAGAAAAGGGTGCGAAGCATACCTTGCGTATGTAATTGATGATAAGGAGTTAGAAATAAAACTCGAATCTGTACCGGTGGTTTGTGAATACCCGGATGTTTTTCCCGAAGAATTACCGGGTTTGCCACCTGTTCGGGAGATAGAGTTTGGTATTGAGCTTGTACCTAGGACCACACCGATTTCGATAGCTCCGTATCGTATGGCACCAACGGAATTAAAGGAGTTGAAAGCTCAGTTGCAAGAGTTGGTGGATAGAGGTTTTGCTCGCCCGAGTTTTTCACCTTGGGTGCACCTGTGTTGTTTGTGAAAAAGAAGGACGGAACCATGAGGTTGTGCATCGACTATCGTCAGCTTAATAAAGTGACAATAAAGAACAAATATCCGTTATCGCGTATCGATGATTTGTTCGATCAACTGAAGGGAGCCTCAGTGTTCTCAAAAATAGATTTGAGATCGGGCTATTATCGATTCATGAATTCGAGATTCGGACATACCCAAAACCGCCTTCGAATGAGATATGGTCACTACGAGTTCTTAGTGATGCCGCTTTGGGCTCACTAATGCCCTCACGGTATTTATGGATTTGATGAATCGGATCTTCAGACCATATTTGGATCGGTTCATAGTTGTGTTCATTGACGACATCTTGGTCTATTCGAGAGATGAGACCGAACATGCGGAGCACCTGAGATTAGTGTTGCAAATTTTACGGGATAAGCAGTTGTATGCTAAGTTCAGCAAGTGTGAGTTCTGGTTAAGAGAGGTTAGCTTCTTGGGTCATGTGGTATCTGCATCGGGTATTCGAGTCGACCCGAGCAAAATTTCAGCCATACTTAACTGGAAGCCTCTAAGAAATCTTACTGAGGTTCGGAGCTTTTTGGGACTTGCCGGTTACTACCGACGGTTTGTAAAAGGATTCTCGATGATAGCCACACCCATGACGGCTACTTCAAAAGATGTTAAGTTCGAATGGACGGAAAAATGTCGAAAAGTTTTGATCAACGAAAACTTATTTGACTAAGCTCAATTTTAGTGCAACTGAATCGGGCAAAGAGTTTGTCATCTATAGTGACGCCTCCCTACTTGGGTTGGGTTGCGTATTGATGCAAGAAGGTCGAGTTGTGGCCTATGCGTCGAGACAATTAAAGCCACATGAGAAAAATTATCCGACCCATGATCTCGAACTAGCTGCCATCGTATTCGCTTTGAAAATATGGCGACACTACCTATTTGGGGAGAAGTGCCATGTGTATTCGGATCACAAAAGTCTTAAATATTTGATGACTCAAAGAGACTTAAATCTGCGACAAAGACGTTGGCTCGAGTTGCTGAAAGATTATGAGCTTGTCATTGACTATCACCCGGGAAAGGCTAATGTGGTTGCGGATGCCTGAAGTCGTAAATCACTGTTTGCCCTACGAGCGATGAATGTACACTTGTCTGTTCTATCCGACAATGTACTAATGGCGGAATTAAAGGCCAAACCCTTGTTGATTCGTCAAATTCGTGAAGCTCAGAAAGTCGATGATGAATTGGTTGCAAAACAGGCTGAATGTGTTCCGAATGTGGAATTAGAGTTTCAAGTTGATGATGACGATTGTTTGAGGTTCAGAAATCGTTTGTGTGTTCCAAGAAATTCAGAACTCATTTCGATGATTCTGAACGAAGCTCATTGTAGCCGAATGTCAATTCACCCGGGGAGTACGAAGATGTACAACGATTTGAAATGTCAGTTTTGGTGGCATGGTATGAAACGAGACATCTCCGACTTTGTTTCGAGATGTTTAATATGTCAACAAGTGAAAGCGGAACATCAAGTGCCTTCAGGGTTACTTCAACCGATCATGATACCCGAGTGGAAATGGGATCGAGTCACAATGGACTTTGTGTCCAGACTGTAACACCCCGAACCCGAGACCGTCGCCGGAGTCGAACGCGAGGTGTTAACAGACTTCAACCCACTTATTGACAATTTTCAGACAAGCTGCCAATCTGAGTACTAGTCGCTCCAAAATTCATAACTTGAGTTTTACAACTCGAAAATCAGTTCCGTAAATTTTTCCTGAAACTAGACTCATATGTCCATCTACATATTTTTTCTAGAATTTTGGTCGAGCCAATTAGTACAGTTTATTAGTTAAAGTCTCGCCTGTTGTAGGGATCGACTACACTGACCTTTGTGCGTTACGAATTGGATATCTCCTGTAAAGGGCTTCAATACTGATGCCGTTTGTTTCTATAGAAACTAGACTCAGAGAGAAATCTACACATATATGGAATGACTCCTAATTATCTCTGGTTAATTTACAATGATTTTCCAAAGTTGGAACAGGGGATCCAGAAACCGTTCTGGCCCTATTTCACAAGAACTTTAAAATCTGTTAACTTATAACTCATATGACCATTTCGTTTCTTCCATATGAAAGTAGATTCATCAAGGTACACTTACATAATTTATTTGCTATTTAATACCATTCCTACTATTTTTAGTGATTTTTCACATCCACGTCACTGCTGCTGTCAGCATCTGCCTTTAGTAGGCTTTACCTATTTCATACTTTCCATGATTCAATTGGCCCTTTTTACATACATAGCACAAAGCGTGATCATGATTAACCATTCCAATGGCTAATCGTTTCAAAATAATTCCATACCTCATAAGGTCAACATACAAACGATTATAGTTCTATGCTAAAACGATATAAGCCATTTTCGCATGGCTATCCAAGTTTACACAAACCGAAGGTACATGACCTTCAACAAAGGATGGTCCTATACATGCCATTTCAAAGTTCAACCAAAATTTGTACCAAAATGGGGCTTCGATAGTGTGGATGACTTCACTTCTTTGATCCCGAATCCGATAGCTAACGAGCGAAACCTATAAAACAGAGAGCCAAAGCAACGGGTAAGCATTTTAATGCTTAGTAAGTCTCAAGCAATGAAATCAGCTTTGACTAAGGTATTTTATTCACATGGCTAATTAAACCACTTTACTAATTCACATTCCCATACTCATACTTATTTCACATCACCGACCCTTATGTTCATACACAAAAGAACAACTTAGCCCAAGGCCGTAGCTCGTTTATCAACTTAGCGATACTTACTTGTAAGAATTCAATTAGTACAAGCACATACAAACATACCTCATTGCTGGAATTTTCACAAGTGTATAGGCTGAAATTTTCACAGCAAGATTGCTCACTTCCGAATCACATACTTTCGGATTTAACCGGATATAGCGATCAGACGATTGCCTTCGGTCATAACCCGGATTTGGTGACTTGCACAAAGGCCTTGGTCTTAGCCGGATATATCAACTCGCACGAATGCCTTGGTCTTAGCCGGATATATCAACTCGCACGAATGCCTTCGGTCTTAGCCCGATATATATCAACTCGCACGAATGCCTTCGGTCTTAGCCCGGATATATCAACTCGACGAATGCCTTGGTCTTAGCCCGGATATATCTCCAATGTTCACTTACATATATATCAATATTCAAGACACGCCCATAGTTCATTTTCGTTATTAAAGCTCTAACACAAAATATCTATCAACCTTTACTATTTCGCTCAATGGCCACACAAACAAGGAGCATAATTTTGATATAATTCAAGTAGGGTCATCACTCAAGACTTACCTTGGATGTTGTCGAGCGATTTCGACGGCTATTCAACTACTTTTTCCTTCCCTTTATCGGATTTAGCTCCCTTTGCTCTTGAGCTAATTTACACAAATTTAACTTATTAAAATCTCATCATGATAGCTTATGGCGAATATGACAAGGAGTGTAAATGGTCATATGGCCATCCTTTAGCTCAAATACACAATGGTCATGCACATTTTACATCACAACAAGCAATTCAATACATTCAAACATCAACGTGAAGTTCAAAGTACTTGGCCCTTATATACATTAGGCATCAAAGTTGTATATGTACGAAATCATAAATCGAACTCAACACATTAGTTAATATTCCTCTTAGCCAATTTTCTAAGCCAAGAATAGGCATCAATATGCTTGCCTCAAACCGAATGCATGCACACTAATTACCCCTCATGTGGCGAATATACACTTAATACCACACAAAAAAAACAGCATACATTTTACTACTAACACATTACATATCGTAATTCATTGCACATCTCTTATTTACTTCATAATCAACACATCATCACAAGCAAATATACACTTTGAATTAGTATATATGTCATACCAATCCATCATGTGCAAACATATATTCATGTAGGTGCAAGGGCGAATTCTCAAGTGGCTTATATCCCAAATATATACACATTTCCAAAGCTTAAATCTTACTTACCATGCAACATGCATGAATTATACTTATGGATATATCATGGCGAATACCACAACACCACACCATTTCAATTTGGTCATGGTGAAACAAAGAACTTAGTATCTCATTCAAAAAAAAATGCTAAAAGAAAATCTAAGAATCTTCAATCCTCCATCACATGTATCACTTTCAAGCTTGTTATTTAACATGCAATGGCATTAACACCACATTCACTTTGGCAATTTCATTCCCATGACATAACAAGGATTTGAACCATGGGCTAACAAGAACATTAAGCTAGCAACTAAAACATGCATGAACCTCAAACATACCTTAATCTTGATGCAAGTTTAGCCAACCTCTTCCTAATCCTCTTCCAAACCAAGTATGAAGCAAAACTCCTTCCTTAACCTTAGTATTTTCGCCAACAAGAGAGTGAAAAGAGATGAACAAAATTTTTCTTTCTTCCTTTAGGACATTCGCCAAGCTATGGAGGAAGATGGACATTTTTTTTTTTTGTTTCTCATCTACTAACATTAATTGTTTATTCCATACCCTTATTTTATTCTTTCCATCATAACCCATTTACCAAACATGTTTCATGACATGATTTTTGCCCATAAATCCTTGTCATGGCCGGCCACTAGCTATGGGGGAATTTGACATGCAAGTCCATTGTTTTGCATGCATCCTTTAATTAGTCATCACACATTTCCCTCATACTTTCAAAGTTTATTACTAGGTCCTTTCTAGTGAAATTCACATCTATAATTCTAAATCAAAGCATAAAAATATCACACATGAGTTAACACACATTATAGGCAATAAAATAAATATTAAATTATTTTTATGCCTTGGTTTTGTGGTCCCGAAACCACATTTCGACTAGGGTCGTTTTAAGGCATCACAACTCTCCCCACTTTAGAAATTTTCGTCCCGAAAATCTTACCGTAAATAGGTTTGGATATTGCTCTTTCATAGAGTTCTCGGTTCCCAAGTAGCTTCTTCTATCCCGTGTTTGAGCCATAACACTTTCACTAGCGGAACCCTTTTGTTTCGCAACTCTTTCATTTCACGAGATAGGATACGAATCGGTTCTTCTTCATATCTCATATCGGCTTGAATTTCAACCTCGATGGACTAATTACGTGCGACGGATCGATCTATAGCGTCAAGCATTGAAACATGGAAGACGTTGTGAATCTTTTCAAGTTCGGGGCAAGATCAAACGATACGCAATCGGGCCAACTCGTTCGAGATTTCAGACGCCCAATGAATCTGGCTCAACTTGCCCTTACGGTAGAATCTGAGTATCTTTTCCACGGCGAAACTTTAAGAAACACTTTATCTCCCACCGATACTCAATGTCCTTTCGCTTCAAATCCGCATACGATTTCTCGACGATCGGAGGCTATCTTCGATTTTCACGGATTACTTTTACTTTCTCAAAGATCTTTAATCAAATCCACTCCAAAATTTTGTTCTCACCGAGCTCGGTCCAAAACAATGGTGTACGGCATTTACGCCCGCACAAAGCCTCGTAAGGCGCCATCTTAATACTTGATTGAAAACTATTGTTGTGCGAATTCAATCAAAGGTAGGTACCATTCCCACGAACCAATCGAACTCGAGGATGCAACATCTCAACATATCCTCAAGTATCTGAATTATACGCCGGATTGACCATCGGTTTGGGGGTGAAAGGCGGTCTTGAAATGCAACTTGGTGCCCAATGCTTCTTGTAATTTCTTCCAAAATCGCGAGGTGAACCTCGGATCTCTATCCGACACAATGTAAATCGGTACCCGTGTAATCTCACAACTGAGAAACGCATAATTCAGCTAGTTTATCCAATGAAAATCCATACGCACAGGATAAAGTGAGCCGACTTAGTCGGTCTATCAATAATAACCCAAATTGCATCCTTCTTACTTGTCGACAACGGCAAATCCGGACACAAAGTCCATTGTGACTCGATCCCATTTCCACTCGGGTATCGTGATCGGTCAAGTAACCTCAAGGCACTTGATGCTCCGCTTTCACTTGTTGACATATTAAACATCTTGCAACAAAGTCGAGATGTCTCGCTTCATACCATGCCACCAAAACCGACGCTTCAACTCATTGTACATCTTCGTACTCCCGGGTGGATTGCCATTCGCTACAATGAGCTTCGTTCGAATTATCGAAATAAGTTCAATTCTTTGGAACACACAAACGACTTCGAACCTCAAACAATCGTCATCATCAATTTGAAACTCCGATTCCTTGTTCGAACACACTCACCGCTTTTGCACGCAACTCCTCATCAACTTTCTCGAGCTTCACGAATTTGATGAGTCAACAATGGTTTGGTACATTAATTGGCTACTAACACATTGTCGGGTAGGATAGACAAGTGTACATTCATCGTCAGAAGCAAACAAAGTGATTTCCGCTTAAGGCATCCGCAACCACATTAGCCTTTCCCGGTGATAGTCAATGACCAGCTCATAATCCTTTAACAACTCGAGCCAACGCCTTTGTCGCAGATTTAAGTCTCTTTGAGTCATCAAATATTTGAGACTTTTGTGATCCGAATACACATGGCACTTCTCACCAAATAAGTAATGTCGCCATATCTTTAAGGCGAATACGATGGCGCCCAATTCGAGATCATGGGTCGGATAATTTTTCTCATGTGGCTTTAATTGTCTCGACGATAGGCCACACTCGACCTTCTTGCATCAATACGCAACCTAACCCAAGTAGGGAGGCGTCACTATAGATGACAAACTCTTTGCCGATTCGGCAGTACTAGTACTGGAGCTTCCACAAATGAGTTTTCAATTGGTCAAAACTTTTCGACACTTTTCCGTCCATTCAAACTTGACATCTTTCTCAGCGGTTTACATGGGTGTGGCTATCATCGAGAATCCTTTTACAAACCGTCGGTAGTAACCGCAAGTCCCAAAAAGCTCCGAACCTCAAGAATATTTCTTGGAGGTTTCCGGCTAAGTATGGCTGAAATTTTGCTTGGGTCGACTCGAATACCCGATCTGAGATACCACGTGACCCAAGAAGCTAACCTCTCTAACCGAACTCACACTTGCTAAACTTAGCATATAACCGCTTATCCCGTAAAATTTGCAACACTAATCTCGGGTGCTCGCATGTTCGGTCTCATCTCTTGAATAGACCAAGATGTCGCCGATGAACACAACTACTTAACCGATCCAAATATGATCTCAAGATCCGATTCATCAAATCCATAAATACCGCAGGGCATTAGTGAGCCCAAACGGCATCACTAAGAACTCGTAGTGACCATATCTCGCTCAAGGCGGTTTTGGGTATGTCCGATCTCGGATTCATGAATCGATAATAGCCCGATCTCAAATCTATTTTTGAGAACACCGAGGTTCCTTCAGCTTGATCGAACAAATCATCGATACGTGGTAACGGATACTTGTTCTTTATTGTCACTTTATTAAGTCGACGATAGTCGATGCACAACCTCATGGTTCCGTCCTTCTTTTCACAAACAACACCGGTGCACCCTAAGGTGAAAAACTCAAGCGAGCAAAACCTCTATCCATCAACTCTTGCAACCGAGCTTTCAACTCCTTTAATTCCGTGGTGCCATACGATATGGAGCTATCGAAATCGGTGTGGTCCTGTACAAGCTCAATGCCAAACTCTATCTCCGAACAGTGGCAAACCCGCAATTCTTCGAAAAACGTCCGGTATTCATAAACCACCGCACGATTTGGGTTCTATTCCTAACTCCTTATCATCAAGTACATACGCAAGGTATGCTTCACACCCTTTTCTTACATATTTCGGGCCAACATTGATGATATTACAACCGGCAACCCCTTCAAGTTCAGAGACTCAACTCGGATCATCTCGTTGTTTATGATCTCAAATCAATAGTCTTGCTTTTGCAATTCACAACCGCATCATGCACGGTCAACCAATCCAACCCAAGAATAACATCAAATTCATCGAACGGCAAAAGCATCAAGTCCGCCGGAAAACAGTACCTCGAATTACTAGGGGCATTTCTTACACACTTTGTCGACCAAACATAACGACCCAAAGGATTTGACACCGAATTACGAACTCAAGAGACTCAATAGGCAAAGTCTTCTTGGATGCTAAGGTTTCGCATATATAGGAATGAGTAGAACCAGGTCAATCAAAGCAATCACATTAGTATCAAAGAGAGTGAAAGTACCAGTAATAACATCCGGCGAGGAGGCATCCTCGCGTCGCCAGATAGCATAAGTCCTAGCTGGAGCGCGAGCCTCGGATCTGGTCGCAAAGATCTCTAGATCCTCTCGACCACCACTAGCCTTGCCCGTATTTCCGGATGGTCTACCTCGAGCAAAGGTAGTACCGGTTTCCCACTCCGATCTACATTCTGCTCGCACAACCTCGGCAATCTTTAATGAAGTGGTCAACTGATCCACACTTGTAACAGAGCGGTCACGAATCTACACTTCCAAAATGCCATTTGCCACAATATCGCACTCCGTCCTCTCTCGTCGATCATTCCCACTCATCGGCGATCGAAGTGATTCGTGGTCACAGGGGTCGATCGCGATCTCGCTCTAGAAAAGCCCGGTGTCTCTAGATCGGCCTAAGCCATCTCTAAGTTTCTTTGATGACTGTTGGAAGGGCTTCCCAATACCTCTTACTTAAACTCCCTTGCTCCCGCTTCACTTTCCTTTTCTCCATACTAAACTCCTCGGCTTTGCATCGCCGCCGACGAGAGTCACAAACTCTGATTTCCAAAATGCCAACATACGCCTTTATCTCATCATTCATCCATCTTCGAGCGCTTACACATCACACCTTCAAGAAATGCATTCTCGCAGCGCATCGCTAAGCCTCACGAATTTTCGCTCATAGTCGGAACCGACATGGAACCTTGTTTAAGTTCGAGAAATTCCTTTCGCTTTTGGTCCATAAATCTCGATCGATATACTTTTCCAAACTCGGTTTGGAAGAACTCCCAAGTTACTTGTTCATGGGCACAACAAGTCGAGTACTCCACCAATAGTAGGCGTAATCACGTAGCAAGGAGATGGTACACTTTAGGCATTCATCGGTGTACAAGATAGCTCATCGAGTGCGGATCGTGTTGTCCAACCAAAATTCGCTTGCTCGGCATCATCACTATCCGTAGCTTTAAATTCAGTAGCCCCATGTTTTCGGATTCTATCAACTGGGGCTTATTCGACCTTATTTGGTCAATTACCGGAGGCATTGTAGGTGCGGGGTGTGTGTTTGTTGGGAATGGAGGTTGTGGAACAACCAGTATTAGTTCGAATGTATTGGTTGAACCAATCATTCATCACGCTATAAAAGGCTTGTCTAGCCTCGTCATTCGGATTGCTAGCAACAGGTTGAGAGTCCGCCGGCGCTGTCCCTTGTCTTGGGAGCAGCGCCACACTCTCCACATCATCACTATCGCCGGTTGGGATCGGGATCCATTACTATAAATAAACACAAGTTCAAACGTCGAAATCACCACACTATCATATAATCACATAAAATGGCATGTATAGCTAGACCCCAAACGCATTACGGTAGTCCTAGAATCGACTAAACCGTAGCTCTGATACCAATAAAATTGTAACACCCGAACCCGAGACCGTCACGAGTCGAACGCGAGGTGTTAACACTTCAACCCACTTATTGACAATTTTCAGACAAGCTGCCAATCTGAGTACTAGTCGCTCCAAAATTCATAACTTGAGTTTTACAACTCGAAAATCAGTTCCGTAAATTTTTCCTGAAACTAGACTCATATGTCCATCTACATATTTTTTCTAGAATTTTGGTCGAGCCAATTAGTACAGTTTATTAGTTAAAGTCTCGCCTGTTGTAGGGATCGACTACACTGACCTTTGTGCGTTACGAATTGGATATCTCCTGTAAAGGGCTTCAATACTGATGCCGTTTGTTTCTATAGAAACTAGACTCAGAGAGAAATCTACACATATATGGAATGACTCCTAATTATCTCTGGTTAATTTACAATGATTTTCCAAAGTTGGAACAGGGGATCCAGAAACCGTTCTGGCCCTATTTCACAAGAACTTTAAAATCTGTTAACTTATAACTCATATGACCATTTCGTTTCTTCCATATGAAAGTAGATTCATCAAGGTACACTTACATAATTTATTTGCTATTTAATACCATTCCTACTATTTTTAGTGATTTTTCACATCCACGTCACTGCTGCTGTCAGCATCTGCCTTTAGTAGGCTTTACCTATTTCATACTTTCCATGATTCAATTGGCCCTTTTACATACATAGCACAAAGCGTGATCATGATTAACCATTCCAATGGCTAATCGTTTCAAAATAATTCCATACCTCATAAGGTCAACATACAAACGATTATAGTTCTATGCTAAAACGATATAAGCCATTTTCGCATGGCTATCCAAGTTTACACAAACCGAAAGGTACATGACCTTCAACAAAGGATGGTCCTATACATGCCATTTCAAAGTTCAACCAAAATTTGTACCAAAATGGGGCTTCGATAGTGTGGATGACTTCGACTTCTTTGATCCCGAATCCGATAGCTAACGAGCGAAACCTATAAAACAGAGAGCCAAAGCAACGGGTAAGCATTTTAATGCTTAGTAAGTCTCAAGCAATGAAATCAGCTTTGACTAAGGTATTTTATTCACATGGCTAATTAAACCACTTTACTAATTCACATTCCCATACTCATACTTATTTCACATCACCGACCCTTATGTTCATACACAAAAGAACAACTTAGCCCAAGGCCGGTAGCTCGTTTATCAACTTAGCGCATACTTACTTGTAAGAATTCAATTAGTACAAGCACATACAAACATACCTCATTGCTGGAATTTTCACAAGTGTATAGGCTGAAATTTTCACAGCAAGATTGCTCACTTCCGAATCACATACTTTCGGGATTTAACCGGATATAGCGACTCAAGACGATTGCCTTCGGTCATAACCCGGATTTGGTGACTTGCACAAAGGCCTTCGGGTCTTAGCCCGGATATATCAACTCGCACGAATGCCTTCGGGTCTTAGCCCGGATATATCAACTCGCACGAATGCCTTCGGGTCTTAGCCCGGATATATATCAACTCGCACGAATGCCTTCGGGTCTTAGCCCGGATATATCAACTCGCACGAATGCCTTCGGGTCTTAGCCCGGATATATCTCCAATGTTCACTTACATATATATCAATATTCAAGACACGTCCATAGTTCATTTTCACATTAAAGCTCTAACACAAAATATCTATCAACCTTTACTATTTCGCTCAATGGCCACACAAACAAGGAGCATAATTTTGATATAATTCAAGTAGGGTCATCACTCGAAGACTTACCTTGGATGTTGTCGAGCGATTTCGACGGCTATTCAACTACTTTTTCCTTCCCTTTATCGGATTTAGCTCCCCTTTGCTCTTGAGCTAATTTACACAAATTTAACTTATTAAAATCTCATCATGATAGCTTATGGCGAATATGACAAGGAGTGTAAATGGTCATATGGCCATCCTTTAGCTCAAATACACAATGGTCATGCACATTTTACATCACAACAAGCAATTCAATACATTCAAACATCAACGTGAAGTTCAAAGTACTTGGCCCTTATATACATTAGGCATCAAAGTTGTATATGTACGAAATCATAAATCGAACTCAACACATTAGTTAATATTCCTCTTAGCCAATTTTCTAAGCCAAGAATAGGCATCAATATGCTTGCCTCAAACCGAATGCATGCACACTAATTACCCCTCATGTGGCGAATATACACTTAATACCACACAAAAAAAACAGCATACATTTTACTACTAACACATTACATATCGTAATTCATTGCACATCTCTTATTTACTTCATAATCAACACATCATCACAAGCAAATATACACTTTGAATTAGTATATATGTCATACCAATCCATCATGT
The DNA here is from genome assembly GCF_025698485.1 of Gossypium arboreum. Classification (NCBI taxonomy): domain Eukaryota; kingdom Viridiplantae; phylum Streptophyta; class Magnoliopsida; order Malvales; family Malvaceae; genus Gossypium; species Gossypium arboreum. The sequence continues at coordinate 64,065,027 of NC_069077.1, forward strand.
GCAAACATATATTCATGTAGGTGCAAGGGCCAATTCTCAAGTGGCTTATATCCCAAATATATACACATTTCCAAAGCTTAAATCTTACTTACCATGCAACATGCATGAATTATACTTATGGATATATCATGGCGAATACCACAACACCACACCATTTCAATTTGGTCATGGTGAAACAAAGAACTTAGTATCTCATTCAAAAAAAAATGCTAAAAGAAAATCTAAGAATCTTCAATCCTCCATCACATGTATCACTTTCAAGCTTGTTATTTAACATGCAATGGCATTAACACCACATTCACTTTGGCGAATTTCATTCCCATGACATAACAAGGATTTGAACCATGGGCTAACAAGAACATTAAGCTAGCAACTAAAACATGCATGAACCTCAAACATACCTTAATCTTGATGCAAGTTTAGCCAACCTCTTCCTAATCCTCTTCCAAACCAAGTATGAAGCAAAACTCCTTCCTTAACCTTAGTATTTTCGGCCAACAAGAGAGTGAAAAGAGATGAACAAAATTTTTCTTTCTTCCTTTAGGACATTCGCCAAGCTATGGAGGAAGATGGACATTTTTTTTTTTTTGTTTCTCATCTACTAACATTAATTGTTTATTCCATACCCTTATTTTATTCTTTCCATCATAACCCATTTACCAAACATGTTTCATGACATGATTTTTGCCCATAAATCCTTGTCATGGCCGGCCACTAGCTATGGGGGAATTTGACATGCAAGTCCATTGTTTTGCATGCATCCTTTAATTAGTCATCACACATTTCCCTCATACTTTCAAAGTTTATTACTAGGTCCTTTCTAGTGAAATTCACATCTATAATTCTAAATCAAAGCATAAAAATATCACACATGAGTTAACACACATTATAGGCAATAAAATAAATATTAAATTATTTTTATGCCTTGGTTTTGTGGTCCCGAAACCACATTTCGACTAGGGTCGCTTTTAAGGTCATCACACGATCGCCATTGTCACGAAAGCAAGAAGGATACGATTTGGGTTGTTGTTGATAGACCGACTAAGTCACTCACTTTATCCCCGTATGCATGATTTTTCATTGGATAAACTAGCTGAATTGTACGCTTCTCGATTGTGAGATTACACGGGTACCGATTTACATTGTGTCGGATAGAGATCCGAGATTCACCTCGCGATTTTGGAAGAAATTGAAAGAAGCTTTGGGTACCAAGCTGCATTTTAGCACCACTTTTCATCCACAAACCGATGGTCAATCCGAGCGGATAATTCAGATACTTGAGGATATGTTGAGATGTTGCGTCCTCGAGTTCAGTGGTTCATGGGAACGGTATTTACCTTTGATTGAATTCGCTTACAACAATAGTTTTCAATCAAGTATTAAGATGGCGCCTTACGAGGCCTTGTACGGGCGTAAATGCCGTACACCATTGTTTTGGACCGAGCTCGGCGAAAGCAAAATTTTCGGAGTGGATTTGATTAAAGATGCTGAACAGAAAGTAAAGGTAATCCGTGAAAGTCTGAAGGCGGCCACAGATCGTCAGAAATCGTACGCGGATTTGAAGCGAAAAGACATTGAGTATCAGGTGGGAGATAAAGTGTTTCTTAAAGTTTCGCCTTGGAAAAAGATACTCAGATTTGGCCGTAAAGGCAAATTGAGTCCGAGGTTCATCGGGCCATATGAGATATCCGAACGAGTCGGTCCAGTTGTGTATCGTTTGATTTTGCCCCCTGAACTTGAAAGGATTCACAACGTCTTCCATGTTTCGATGCTTCGACGTTATAGATCTGATCCGTCACACGTAATTAGTCCATCAGAGGTCGAAATTCAAACCAATATGAGTTATGAAGAAGAACCGATTCGTATCCTAGCTCGTGAAGTGAAGGAGTTGCGAAACAAAAGGGTTCTGTTAGTAAAAGTGTTATGGCTCAAACACGGGATGGAAGAAGCTACTTAGGAACCCGAGAACTCTATGAAAGAGCGTTACCCAAACCTATTTACCGATAAGATTTTCGGGGACGAAAATTCCTTATGTGGGGGAGAGTTGTAACAGCCCTAAATTGACCCTAGTCGGAAAGTGGGTTCGGGACCACTAAACCGAGTCATAAAAATAATTAACATCATAGTTGATGCTCATTATATGTACATATGCATGTGTGAAAATTTCATGTTTGAATTTTGTTAATTATAAGTGAATTTTGTCAAATAGGACTTATGTGAGAAAATTTAGAAATGTGCTAGGCAAATGTAGGGTGGCCTATAAGTGCATGTTGTGAAAAAAGGTGGGTTTGCATGTCAATTTACCCAAATTTAAGCATGATGGCTGGCCATGCTATGGGTGGAAACATGTTGCAAACATGTTTAGTTAGTGGGTATGTAGAAAAAAATAAAATAAGAAACATGGGTAATAAAGAAAAAAAAAAGAAGAGAATGGTGTGGGTGTACCCCCCATTGCCGTGAGTTGAGGGAGGGAAGAAAGAAAAATGTAACACCCCAAACCCGTGACCGTCACCGGATTTGACCACGAGGTGTTACCGGGCTTACTTTACTTATTCCTCTCTTGGAAATTTTTTTTTTTGTTTTCCTTTTTCTGTTCCAGGCAGGCTAGTTAACTGCGTCACTGTCACCTTAAAAATCATATCTCGAGTTCCAGAACTCGAAAATGAGTTCCGTCAGTTTTCCCTGAACCTAGACTCATATATCCATCCATGGATTTATTTCTAGAATTTTTGGTCGGGCCAATTGGTACAGTTTATTAGTTAAAGTCACCCCTGTTTCAGGGTTCGACTACACTGACCTTTACGCATTACGACCTGGATATCATCTCGTACAGAGCTCTAATGCTCATGCAGTTTGTTTCTAATGAAACTAGACTCAAAGGGGAATCTATTCATATAAGGCATGACTTCTAATTGTTACTGGATAATTTATGGTAAATTTTCCAAGTCGGAGCAGGGGATCCAGAAACCGTTCTGGCCCTGTTTCGCGAAAACCTGAATATCTCTTAAAATACAGCTCTTACGGTCATTTTGTTTCGTCCATATGAAAATAGATTCATCAAGGTTCAATTTCATAATTTATTAACTATTTAATTCTACTTCTACTATTTTTAGTGATTTTTCCATCTCACCTCACTGCTGCTGGCAGCATCTGGTACTAAAGCAAACAATGACTATTTCATAATTCTTCCATGGCCAACTATTTCATCATACATAATACAAACTATGGCCACCTTATCAAAATTAAGGTTTCTAAGGCTCGTGCCTATAGGTTTTAGATTCACACTCAACCGACCACATAGGCCATCTTCGCATGGCTTAAAGTTTACAACCTGAGATTCAACAAAACAAAATAGCCTATACATGCCAAATGTTCTCCTAGTTCAACTACGAAGACAATACCAAAAGATTTCCAGCCAAGTGTGATGACTTCAACGACGGTTCCGAAACGCATAAAACGATCACGAGTCCAAGAGACCTAAAATGGGTGACAAGAAAACACCGAGTGAGTTTATAACTCAGTAAGTCATAAGCATTTCACAACCATCCGTTACTAAAATTATCATAAAATGAAATAATGAAACAAGGCCCATTGTTCCAACCATACCGAACTATACCATAGTTCCTTAGACCTTCGGATCAATCTCATACCAAGTCATACATTTACATTTCATATACTATTCAATAGGATATTTGAAGCAATTTCCATACATCATTTCATTTCCGTAATAATCATGCAATTGAAATCATCACATAGATTTAAAACTTACCGACTCAACTCCGAGCATGAACATAGTATCTATTAGCCACGAACTCAAGGTACTTACTCTTTCCGCTGTCCATACTCAACTCGATGAAGACACACCCTCCATATAATTGTTCGATCGGAGATATATATATATAGAGTACGCACACACACGGCTTAATACTCGATTTCGCACACTTAGTGCCATGTGATTTAAGCCCGCACACATAGTGCCATACCCTTCGAGCTCGCACACCCAAAGGTCAGATATTTCCAGCATGCACACTTAGTGCCATATATTTCCAGCATGCACACTTAGTGCCATATATTTCCAGCATGCACACTTAGTGCCAATCTCGTCACCGTACACACGTATTGCCAAGACACTTAGTGCCGAAAGCAAACTTTCTACACATTTCACTATTTCTTTTACATTCAACAATGTCATCATTCCATACACATACATTTTCATTTACATATCATCTCATTAAACACAATTGCATAGATATTATGATCATTTAAAACAATGCCAAATATATGCTTAATGACTTACCTTGTGTTGGGTAAAATGGTTCCAACTCGGCTATTCGATGTTCTTTCCTTTGCTTTTGCTTGATTCTCCCCCTCTAGCTTCTTGAGCTAATCAATAAATTAACTAGTTTAACCGTCTTGCCAAATATTTATACATATATACATGACATCAACAATACTATCATCATTAATTCATCAATTCACAAAGTTTTATTTCACGAACATTTGACCCATTTTACCCCATATGGCCGAATGCTACATTCATTACCCAACTAGCCATTCAACAATTTTCAGCCTCATTACCACCCTTTTTATGTCTAATCGCCTAAATGAGATCATAAACATGCCTAACTATAGCCGAATGTGCAACATTAATCTAGCATTTCCATTGCATTTAACACTTAACATTTACCCCATCTAGGCCAAATTTTGCTAGCACACAAGCCTTTGGCCGAATGTCCTTGACCCCTAGTCACCCAAAATTTCTTTGTTCTTTAAAATTCATCCAAGACTACATTCGGCACTTCCAACTAATAATTTAGGTGCTCTCAAGCTCATTCACAAGTACTATTATATATCACATTAAGCATTAAATCATTTTGCAACATAAATTTTATAGCATGGCCGAATACTCATGCACATACACACATAACAACAAGAACTCAATGGCACAAAAATCTCCTTTTGTTAAACATTCAACTCACTCATCTCCATGCTTTCATCACAACAACATCAAAACACTAATTAGGAAATACAACATTCTTGGCCGAAATTTAACTCACCTAACAACTTAGTTTCGATCCAAGATTCAAGGAAAAATTTGAACCAATCCTCCAAACTATGCATGCATTTTCAAGAGTGGCATAAAACATACCTTCTTGTATCAAAACACCTTAGTCTAGTAAGCTCCCATGGCTGATTTTCTCAAGCTTCCCCCCCTTTCTTCTTAGTACATTCGGCCATGCAAAGAAAAATGAGAGAATGGACACTTTTTTTTTTCTTCTCAAGTCATGGCAATTGTAACAAAATGAGAAAGGATGAACAACAAAATTTTTCTCCTTTCTTTTCCTCAACTCACGGCAACAAGGGGGCATCCACACTCTTTTTTTTTCATCATTTTCCTTTTTTTCATTTCTTTATTTTCCTTCCATAATGCACTAGGCCAACATGTCTAGGACATGTTTTCTTTGCCCATCATCATGTCATGGCCAGCCACTAACCTTAGGAAATGGGTTATTTGACATGCAACTCCACCCTTGTTTTAACATGCACTAATAAGCCATTTAAAATTAGCCTATCATATTTCACCATGTTTCACATTGATCCCTATTTAATAATTTCTCATAAAATTGGTAAAATTAGAGAATGAAACTTCCACATATGCATGCACACACATAGTAAGCATAGAATATAACAATTAATTATTTTTATGACTCGGTTTAGTGGTCCCAAACCACTTTCGGACTAGGGTCAATTTAGGGTGTCACAACTCTCCCCACTTAAGAAATTTTCGTCCGAAAATCTTACCCAGAATAGGCTCGGGTATCGCTCTCTCATAGAGTCCTCAAGTTCCCAAGTGGCTTCTTCAATTCCGTGTTTATGCCACAACACCTTCACTAATGGGATTTTCTTATTGCGCAACTCTTTTACTTGGCGATCGAATCGCGAACCGCTCTTCTTCATAACTCAAATTAGGTGAACCTCGACCTCGGATGGAGTAATTACGTGTGTCGGGTTAGACCTATATCGTCAAGCATCGAGACATGGAAAACGCTAGAATCCTTTCAAGCTCGGGGGTAACATTAATCGATGCGCCATCGGTCCAACTCGTTCGGATACTTCATACGGACCGATGAACCTCGGACTCAATTTTCCCTTACGGCCAAATCTAAGCACCTTCTTCCGGGTGAGACTTTGAGAAATACCTTGTCTCCAACCCGATATTCAATGTCTTTCCTTTTCAAATCCGATACGACTTTTGGCGATCCGGCGACCTTCAAACTTTCACGAATTACTCGAACTTTCGCTTCGGCATCCTTAATCAAATCAACCCAAGATTTTACCTTCATAAGTTCACCGAATAATGGGGTACGGCATTTACGATCGTATAAAGCCTCGTAAGGTGCCATCTTAATACTTGATTGAAAGCTATTGTTGTGGCGAATTCAATCAAAGGCAAATATCTTTCCCATGAACCACTAAACTCAAGGATGCAACATCTCAACATATCCTCAAGGATTTGAATTATCCGTTCGGATTGGCCATCGGTTTGGGGATGAAAAGCAAGATTAAAATGCGACTTGGTACCCAAAGCCTCCTGCAATTTCTTCCAAAATCGCAATGTAAATCTTGGGTCTCTATCCGACACGATAGAAACAGTACCCCATGCAATCGAACAATTTGGGAGACGATAATTACGCCAATTTATCGAGCGAAAAATCCGTGCGACAGGATAAAATGAGCAGACTTGGTCATCTATCAACAATGACCCAAATCGCATCTTTCTTACTTGCCGACATCGGTAATCCGGATATAAAATCCATTGTCACTCGATCCCATTTCCATTCGGTATCATGATTGGTCAAGTAATCCCGATGGCACTTGATGTTCCGCTTTCACTTGTTGACATATTAGACACCTTGAAACAAATTCGAAATGTCTCGTTTCATACCGGCCACCAAAATTGGCGTTTGGTCATTGTACATTTTAGTACTACCCGGTGGATTGACATTCAACTCTGTGAGCCTCGCTCAAAATCATCGAAACAAGTTCAATTCCTTGGAATACATAATCGACCCTTGAACGTCAAGCGGTCATTGTCGTCAATCGAAATTTCGATTCTTCATCCGAACACATTCGCTCGCTTAGCGACCAATTCAAAGATCGACCTTCCGAGATTCAAGTATTTGATGAATCAATAACGGTTTGGCCTCTAATTCGACTACTAGCACCTCCTCGGGTGAAACGGATAAATGAGCATCCATCGCTCTCAAAGCGCATAAAGTGCCTTGCGACTTAAAGCATCGGCCACCACGTTGGCCTTTCCCGTGATAATCAATGATGAGTTCATAGTCTTTCAACAACTCAAGCCAACGCCTTTGTCGCAGGTTTAAATCTCTCGAGTCATCAAATATTTTAGACTCTTGTGGTCCGAATAAATATGACACCTTTCTCCAAACAAGTAATGCCGCCATATCTTCAAGGCGAACACTATGGTCGCTAGTTCAAGGTCATGGGTCGGATAGTTTCTCTCATGCGGCTTTAGTTGTCTCGACGCGTAAGCCACAACTCAACCTTCTTGCATCAACACACAACCTAACCCAAGCAAGGATGTCGCCATCATATGACAAACTCTTTACCGGACTCACTGTACTAGCACTGGGGCCTCGGTTAAACAAGTTTTTAGTTGATCGAAACTTTCTTGACAAATGTTCACCACTCGAACTTAACATCTTTTGGAGTAGTTTCGTCATCGGTGACAGCTATCATCGAAAAACCTTTCACAAATCGTCGATAGTATCCGCAAGCCCCAAAAAGCTCCTAACTTCGATAACATTCCTTGAGGTTTCCAATCGACTATGGTCGAAATTTTGTTCGGTCCACCGACACCGATCGCACACCACGCGCCCCAAAAAGCTAACCTCTCTCAACCAAAATTCACATTTATTGAACTTTGCGATAACTCGCTTATCTCGTAAAATTTGCAACACTAGCCTCGGTGTTCAAAGATGTTCGGCCATCTCTCGAATAGACCAAAATGTCATCGATAAATACAACTACGAACCGATCCAAGTATGGCCTGAAAATTCTATTCATTAAATCCATAAATACCGTAGGGCATTAGTGAGCCCAAACGGCATCACCAAGAATTCAGTAGTGACCGTACCTCGCTCTAAAAGCGATTTTGGGTATGTCCGATTCTCGGACCCTCAACCGATAGTACCGACCTCAAATCTATCTTTGAAAACACCGAGGCTCCCTTTAATTGATCAAACAAATCGTCAATTCATGGCAACGGATATTTATTCTTTATCGTCACTTTATTCAACGACGATAGTCGATGCACAATCTCATAGTTCCATCCTTCTTCTTCACAAACAATACCGGTGCGCCCATGGAGAAAAACTCGGTCGAGCGAAACCTCTATCCGTCAATTCTTGCAATTGAACCTTCAATTCCTTTAATTACGCAATGCCATCGCCATCGATCCCGTGAGGTCGAGTAAACCACCGTGGACTTGATTAGGAAGCGTGGGGCGAGGAGTTTAAGGCCATAGTTACTGATGATGCCGAAAGGGCCGAGTTCGCTTGATAACACCATTAGAGTGTTTGATGAACTGTCATGCACACCGATGAATGTCTTAAGTGTGCTATATCTTTGTTGAGACTCACCTACTATTGGTGGAGGACCTTGATTTCCATAGTCCCAAAGGAACAAGTTACTTGGGATTTCTTTCAAACGAATTTCGAAGAAATATATTAGTCAACGGTTCATCGATCGAAGCGTAAGGAATTTTTGAAGCTCAAGCAAGGCCGTATGACAAGATCTCAATACTGAACATGAGTTCGTAAGACTTAGTCGGTATGCTCGGAGTGTGTGGTGATGAGGTTGCTATGTGCAAAAGATTTGAAGAAGGATTGAATGAAGATTTAAAGCTGCTAGTGGGTATTTTGGAGAAGTTGTGACACCCCAATGTGACCCAAGTCGGAGAGTGGTTTCGGGACCACAAAACCGAGTCACAAGAATAATTAGGTGTTATATTTTGTGCTTATTGTATGTGGAATTTGTATGCGTAAATATTTCGTGCCTTGATTTTATTAATTAGGTGCTAATTCATAAGAAAGGACCCATGTGTTAGGACTTGAAAATGTGATAGGTGAATTTTTAAGTGGCCAAATAATGCATGAAGTAAAGACATGAGGGATTTGCATGTCAATTTAGCCAACTATAGGAAGTGGCCGGCCATGGTAATGAAGATGGGCAAAAGAAAACATGTCTTGAACATGTTTTGCTAATGGTGGATGTTAGAAATAATAAAATAAAGAGCACGGGCAAAGGGAACATGTTTCAAACATGTCTAGTTAATGGATCATGTTAGAAAGAATAAAGAAATGGAGAAAACCGTGACCGTCACCGGATTTGACCACGAGGTGTTACCGGGCTTACTTTACTTATTCCTCTCTTGGAAATTTTTTTTTTGTTTTCCTTTTTCTGTTCTAGGCAGGCTAGTTAACTGCATCACTGTCACCTTAAAAATCATATCTCGAGTTCCAGAACTCGAAAATGAGTTCCGTCAATTTTCCCTGAAACTAGACTCATATATCCATCCATGAATTTATTTCTAGAATTTTTGGTCGGGCCAATTAGTACAGTTTATTAGTTAAAGTCACCCCTGTTTCAGGGTTCGACTACACTGACCTTTACACATATATCATCTCGTACAGAGCTCTAATGCTCGTGCCGTTTGTTTCTAATGAAACTAGACTCAAAGGGGAATCTATGCATATAAGGCATGACTTCTAATTGTTTCTGGATAATTTATGGTAAATTTTCCAAGTCGGAGCAGGGGATCCAGAAACCGTTCTGGCACTGTTTCGCGAAAACCTGAATATCTCTTAAAATACAGCTCATACGGTCGTTTCGTTTCATCAATATGAAAATAGATTCATGAAGGTTAAATTTCATAATTTATTCACTATTTAATTCTACTTCTACTATTTTTAGTGATTTTTCCATCTCACCTCACTGCTGCTGGCAGCATCTGGTACTAAAGCAAACAATGACTATTTCATAATTCTTCCATGGCCAACTATTTCATCATACATAATACAAACTATGGCCACCTTATCAAAATTAAGGTTTCTAAGGCTCGTGCCTATAGGTTTTAGATTCACACTCAACCGACCACATAGGCCATCTTCGCATGGCTTAAAGTTTACAACCCGAGATTCAACAAAACAAAATAGCCTATACATGCCAAATGTTCTCCTAGTTCAACTACGAAGACAATACCAAAAGATTTCCAGCCGGTGTGATGACTTCAACGACGATTCCGAGCACGCAAAAGCGATACGAGTCCAAGAGACCTAAAATGGGTGACAAGAAAACACCGAGTGAGTTTATAACTCAAGAAGTCATAAGCATTTCACAACCATCCGTTACTAAAATTATCATAAAATGAAATAATGAAACAAGGCCCAGTGTTCCAAACCATACCGAACTATACCATAGTTCCTTAGACCTTCGGATCAATCTCATACCAAGTCATACATTTACATTTCATATACTATTCAATAGGATATTTGAAGCAATTTCCATACATCATTTCATTTCCGCAACAATCATGCAATTGAAATCATCACATAGATTTAAAACTTACCGACTCAACTCCGAGCATGAACATAGTATCTATTAGCCACGAACTCAAGGTACTAACTCTTTCCGCTGTCCGTACTCAACTCGATGAAGACACACCCTCCATATAATTGTTCGATTGGAGATATATATATATAGAGTACGCACACACAGTGCTTAATACTCGATTTCGCACACTTAGTGCCATGTGATTTAAGCCCGCACACATAGTGCCATACCCTTCGAGCTCACACACCCAGTGCCGTATATTTCCAGCATGCACACTTAGTGCCATATATTTCCAGCATGCACACTTAGTGCCATATATTTCCAGCATGCACACTTAGTGCCATATATTTCCAGCATGCACACTTAGTGCCAATCTCGTCACCGTACACACGTATTGCCCGCACACTTAGTGCCGAAAGCAAACTTTCTACACACTTAGTGCCCGCACACTCTTTTTTTTTTCATCATTTTCCTTTTTTTTTCATTTCTTTATTTTCCTTCCATAATGCACTAGGCCAACATGTCTAGGACATGTTTTCTTTGCCCATCATCATGTCATGGCCAGCCACTAACCTTAGGAAATGGGTTATTTGACATGCAACTCCACCCTTGTGTTAACATGCACTAGTAAGCCATTTAAAATTAGCCTATCATATTTCACCATGTTTCACATTGATCCCTATTTAATAATTTCTCATAAAATTGGTAAAATTAGAGAATGAAACTTCCACATATGCATGCACACACATAGTAAGCATAGAATATAACAATTAATTATTTTTATGACTCGGTTTAGTGGTCCCGAAACCACTTTCCGACTAGGGTCAATTTAGGGCTGTCACAAAAAAAATGTTCATCATTTTCTTTCATTTCTTGTGGCATGAAAATGAGAGAGTTTGAATGCTTAATAAGGAGGGAAGAAGGAGTGCTCATGTTTTCTTTCTTTTGCAATTGTCGTAACTAGAGGAAGAAGAGGAAGCAAGATTCAGCCAAGGTGGTCCTTTAGATCAAGCCCGAGAAGTTAAAGAAGGAGAAACAAGCAAGGGCAAAGCCAAGGACATCGAGTAGCCGGGTCGGAACCGTTATACTCAACGCAAGGTAAGTCCTTAAGCACTTTGTGAGAACTCCTTGGATAGATATTTTTCGGAGTGATTCTCCTACTTGTTAATATGACCATATGTACAATTTGAATTTAGCAATTTGCTTTACCATGATGAATTGACATAGGGCACAATGTGTGCAAAAGTTAAGTGGCACTATGTGTGCCGATTGGGGGGTTGAAGCATGAGGGAATCTCAAATGCACTATGTGTGCGATTTACTATGGCACTATGTGTGCGATTTACTATAGCACTATGTGTGCGATTTACTATGGCACTATGTGTCATAGTGCGAACATAATAAGCACTATGTGTGCAACGTTTGGTTGTTGGTATAAATTGTGATGAATGAGGTAAGTGATTGAGCTATTAACTAAATATCGAATTTGAGGTTGTGCGGTGTATGCATAGATTTATCTAGTGCATCGTTGTTCCAAACTTGAGGAAATGGGTCTACATTGATTGGGCTGACTTGGCATTGAATTAATTGAAGGACTTGGCATGAGATCGAACCAAGAATTTAAGAAACTGTAGCATAGTTGTTATGATTTGAAAGAAACAAAAAAATGATTATTAATGTTGGATGGTAGAGTAGTGCTTATGACTTACTGAGTTATGTACTCATTTGGTGTGCTTGTTTGTTGCTTACCTAGGTTCTTGATCCATTTTGGTGTGCTCGAGACCGTCGTCAAAGTCATCACACCGGCTAGCAACTTTTGGTACTTTCTTCTTAGTGGGTCTAGGAGAGCATTTTGGCATGTATAGGCTAATATGTTTTGTTGAAAATTTGGTATGTAAACTTTTAGCCATGCGAAAATGGCTTGTATGCACCTTGGCATGGTATCATGATCATTTTGTATGTTGTTCATTAAGAGATGTGGTAATGTTTGGAATCGATTAGCCCTTGGAATGGTTAATCGTGATTATCTTTTGTGCCATGTATGTTAAAAGGGCTAGTTGAATCAAGGAAATTATGAAGTAGGTAAAATCTACCTTAATGACAGAGGCTGACAGCTGCAGTGAGGTGGATGTGAAAAATCACTAAAAATAGTAGGAATGGAATTAAATAGTAAATAAATTATGTAAATGAACCTTAATGAATCTAATTTCATATGGAAGAAACGAAACGGTCATGTGATTGTATGTTACGAGATAATTAGGTTTTCGTGAAACAGGGCCAGAACGGTTTCTGGATTCCCTGTTCTGACTTTGGAAATTCATTGTGAATTAACAAGAGATAATTAGAAGTCATGCTATATATTTATAGATTCCTATTTGGGTCTAGTTTCTATAGAAACAAATGGAATCAGTATTGAATCCCTGTACAGGGAGATATCCAGGTCGTAATGCATGAAGGTCAGTGTAGTCACACCCTGTAACAGTGGAGACTTTAACTAATAAACTGTACTAATTGACCTGACCAAAAATTCTAGAAAAAATTTTGTAGATGCATATATGAGTCTAGTTTCAGGAAAAAATTACGAAACTGATTTTTGAGTTGTAGAACTCAAGTTATGATTTTTAAAGTGACAGTGACGCAGTTAGCCGACTGCCTGAAAAAATTTTAAAATGGACTGTAAAAGTGAATGGTTTAAGCCGTTAGCCCCTCGTGTCCGATTCCGGCAGCGGACTCGGGTACGGGGCGTTACATATGATATGATTGCATGATTGTGTGAAAATTTCGTGAATAAATTCTATGCATAAAGTGCTTAATTTGAAGTTAGGGACTAAATTGAATATGTTGCAAAACTTGCATTCTAGAAGTTTCTAGTATGAAATTGCTTTGAAATATTAATTAGGAGGTCTTAAATAGCAATTTGACCAATTTCAAAGTTTATGGACAAATATTGGACATGAATGGAATTTTTGGAAAGTTTAGTAGTAAGGGCATTTTGGTCATTTAGGGGTAAAATGAATTAAAATACAAAATTAAAAGCCAATTTTGCTCATCTTCTTCACCATGGACGTGTATACTAAGGGAGACTCCATGGCTAGGGTTTCCAAGCTTCAGAGCTCGATTGTAAGTCCGTTCTAGCCTCGTTTTTAATGATTTTTACATTTTTGGTAACTTGATTTAGCTTATGCTAGCAATAATTCAACCTAGGGTTCATTGTAACACCCCAAACCCGGCCTAGAAGTTTGGCTCGAATCTGGCATGTCACATTAAAGTGTTTTTCGAAAACCATGTTTCCATTAAAAACCCTTCTTAATAATTAAAAACTTATACCCTTTTTAAACCTTGTTAGAAACCTCAGCTGAATAACATTCGTAACAACTTTGTAAAAAACTTGGCAGTTGCGGAAGCTTGATTTAAAAACAATTGTGGATACGTGATGTTTTGAATAACAGTAGTTGCTTTGGAAAACCGTGTTCTAATACTAGCAATTATAAGAACAATAAGTAAAATTTAAAATTTGAAATCCAGAAAATTACAACGGCTTTACTACAACCCACACAAAACATTTAAAAGTAATAATCAAAACTATAAAATAAATAGTGTGTGTGACTTCCTCCGAGCCCCTCGCAGCTCCGATCTGTCTAAGGCTGGAAATTACCTAAAAGGTTAATAAGCGGGTGAGTTTACTGGCCCCGAGTGTGAAATCCCTACTATATAAAAGGAACAATCAGGTCATATAAAAGAATTAAAAGTTTGGCCTCACCCTACTTACGATTTGAGATCAATTGGGCCTTAGCCCACTATAACAGAACAATACCGGATGGGCTTTAACCCATTACGTATAAGTAACATTATCGAACTAGAATCGTAATCGAATCGAGAATCGGTGATGAATCAGGATCGAATCAGATTAGGTAATGTAATCAAAATCGAATGTGAATGCAATCCCAACCCAATCCACCTATAACCAACTGCTACACTCCACCCATACCACCCTACACTCTATATGGGGAATAGCTCAACACCCAAACCTACACTCCACAGCGGCAAGATTGTCGCTCGGTTATCGATATTGTGACAGAGTCACCAGATCTGAATATTGTGGCGAGCCACCGTATCAGATATTTGTGGCATAGCCACCAGAAACAGATAATGTGGCAAAGCCACTTAACAGAATACGTAGCACAAAGCCATCGATAATTACATTATGTTAGGCACATAGCCATCAACTAGAGTATCATAATCGGCATACAGCCCTAGGTAAATGTGATCGACACAGAGTCGTCAATAACCATATATTGGCACATAGCCTTAGGCAAATACGTTTGGCACACAGCCATAATCAGGTTGGTACAGAGCCATATGTAGGTTGACACAAAGCCATAATCAGAAGGCTTTAAGCCATCGGTAGCTGTATCATGTTAGGCACATAGCCATCAGCGACGGTAATATAGTTGGCACACAGCCTCGGGTAAATATGATCGACACTCAGCCATTGATCGGTCCACAGTCGTCTTGGGCGACCCGTGCGACCTTATCAAATCGATCGAATATCTGACTCTTAAGCCTTCGGTGGATCCATAGTCGTCAAGCAACCATGTGATCCTAACAGATCAGATCTTCCTCCGTACAAAATCCCAACCCATGCAACATGTCATGTATGCAGAATGTCATGCCCATATTTGAATCAAACAATCACAGTCAAGTCATTCATATACCAACATATATTCACAATCAAATTCGTCAACCACACAGTCCAAGTTAGTCACTTGGCCACAAGGGCAAAACAGTCATTTAACCCCTTTAGGGCAAAATGGTAATTTTACCCCACAAGGTATCTCAGTAATTCTACCTTACAGGGGTATTTCGATAATTCTACCCTACAGGGGTATTTCGGTAATTCTACCCTACAGGGGTATTGCAATAATTCTACCCTAAAGGGGTATTTCGGTAATTCTACCCTACAGGGGTATTTCAGTAATTCTACCCTACAAGGGTATTTCAGTAATTCTACCCTACAAGGGTATTTTGATAATTTTGTAAATCGAGGGTCAAACAATAATTCTGTAAATCAATGGTACTTTGGTAATTTTACAAGTCGAGGGTATTTCAATAATTTTACATGTCGAGGGTATTTCAATAATTTTCACAAATCAGGGGTTTTTGGTAATTTTACAAACTAGGGATATTTTGGTAATTTTATAAACCAAGGGTATTTTAGTAATTTTACAAACCAGGAGTATTTTGGTAATTTTGTAAACCAAGGGTAAAACGATAATTCTGTAAATCGAGGATAAAACGATAATTTTATAAATCGAGGGTAAAATGGTAATTTTATAAATCGAGGGTAAAAAGGTAATTTTGTAAATCGAAGGTAAAACGGTAATTCTATAAATTGACGGTAAAATGGTAATTCTATAAATCGAGGGTAAAATGGTAATTCAGTAAATCGAGGGTACTTTTATAATTTTACAACTGGGGGTATTTCAGTAATTTGGTAAACTAAAGTATTCTAAACAGGGATAACAATACAAATGGGCCTAAAGCCCTTCTCGACCCAAATGGGCCCACACGCTCATGTGGCCCTTTTAGCCCAAATCTAGCCACAAATATAAGATTCACCTAGCCTAGTCCAATATTTACTACACAATCAAACAACTTATCCAATTGGGCCCGTAGGCCCATTGGGCCCAGTGGCCCATTTTGGCCCATCGCGGCCCAAAGTAGCCATCCTACAGCTAGAGTAGTGAGAGATACACACCTGATTGAAGACTGGAGTTAATCCACGCTCCGAGCACCCTTAGTCGACGCCCAACCCAAACGAGCACGCCATAAAGCGAAAGGGATCAGCTAAGAAAGGTACCTCTACTCTCCTCATGATTCTCTCTATTTAAAGCCAGCTTCGCATCCCCTCTTATGTTAGCTTCCCGATGTGGGATCCTTCCAACATCAGAGTTTAAATTCAACACCAACTCTTGCCTCCCCCTGTTAGCAAAATAAATGCTCCTTGCTTGCTATGGGATTCGAACCCATGCCTCCCCTCAGATGCTCCACATGCTACTTGCCATTAAGCCACAAGGCTTTTTGTGTCATATTTTATCCCCAATTAATTATAAAATCTAAAGGTCAAAGTCCAGGTTCCCTTAAAAAAACCAAAATAAATTGCAAGAGCCAAGACTTGAACCCAGGCTCCTATACAACCTTAATGACGCCACAACCACTAGACTACATGCTTCCTTGTGTCATTTATTTACCACAATAATTTAAAAGGCCCTCATCCAAGCATCCAAGTTTTTTTTTTCACTTAATACCAAAATTTTTGCTAAAGCCCAAGTTTAAACCCAAGATTTCTCCAACACTTCTCAAAGTCATTAACCACTAAAGCAAACATTTAATCGTTTCATTTCATTGCACAATTAAATACCTATATACAACCTCCTTACGGACCCCCACTCAAGGCCCAATACTTCTAGGCCCAAATTCGGGGTGTTAAATTCATATTTGGAAAAATACCCATAGGTGAAATTTGTGTATTTTGATGTTTCATGATAAAATATGAGGTTTTAAATTATGTTAGACAACTTGTGCTACTCAGTTTTAAGTGAAAACGAACAAAACGGCTTAATCGGTAAAAATACCTAATAGTCATAAGTACACGTTAGAGTGAGAATTTGATGTTTCCATAGAAGGGAAAAATGATCAGCATGTCATAAAACATAAGAAAATAGGATGAAGTTTAATTTTCGAACCTTGGGGCAAAAGTACAAATATGCAAAAGTTTAGTGGTCAAAATGAAAATTTTTAAAAATATGATTTTTGGACCCGTATGAATAGTGTGACTAATTATTAGGCTAAATGTGATATTATAGATGAAGTAAATTGAGATTCAGGCTTAAATCGGGAAAATACAAGGTTATGGACTAAAATGGTAAATTGCTATTTCTGGATCGAGGTAAGTTCGTATGATAATAATAATGCAATGTTATGTTTGAATTATATTTCTTACTATTATTGCATATATTTTATGATTTAATATATTGGAAAAGTTGATGGAATGCTGTTTATGATGTGGAAATATGACATGAAAGAATGTTACATGAAATGCAAGAAAATGAAGAAACATGACAAGTGATATATGAAATATGTGATATATGTTATGTAAATTCTTAAAAGCTGATTTGATATTTGAGTTGTGTCTTAGTATACTATGAATGGACAATTGGTACTATGGATAGTGAGGTCGACACTTCAAATAAATTCGTATATAAATAATCTATAGATTCTTTTTATGTTATTATATTTTGATATCATATGAAATGTGGCTCCCTATCAAATGGTTATTTGATGTAAATTATGAATTTAAATTGATTACGGAAAATTTAGTAAAATGTTGAAAAGTGAGGAATTTCCCGATTGAACCTTCGGAATAAAAACAATACGAATGATCTATTGTGAGGTCGCATGTGTAGTACTAAGTGCAGGCAACTATGCGTACATGAAAATTATGATCACGTGTGTAGTACTAAGTGCAGGCTACTACATGTATTAGATGGTGAGGTCACGTGTGTAGTACTAAGTGCAGGCTACTACGTGTACCAGACTGTTGGTCGCATGTGTAGTACTAAGTGCAGGCTACTATGCATACCAGATAGCTTTGGCTACAAGTGTGGAAATGGGAAAATGTGCAGGCAATTGTGTATCTGTTATTATTCCGATGAGTTCAACGGGATATCGATTAAGTGAAAATACATGTGAAAGTGATTATGTGATGAACAAGTGCAAGTATATGTTTATTTGAATTTATGAGTAATATGCTCAATATTTGAGCGAACCTTGGTAAAATGGAATGGATTAAGTGAAATTGTGTAAAAGTGAACTTTAGTAGTAAAACAGTATTAGACAGCAGCAGTGCATGACTTTGAAAATTTACCAAAAAATGTGTAAGTTGAATTAAATTTAAAAAAAATTATGGAAATAAAGGTTAATGAGTCTATTTTCACATGAAAGAAACAAAGGAAGCAAAAGAATTCTATATTGTGTGATATTTGAATTCTTGTAAAATAGGGTCTGAATGAATTCGAGATCCCCTGTTCTGACTTTAGAAATTCACCATAAATTGTAAAAAAATTATTGAGAGTCATACCTTACATGCATGGATTCCTTATTGAATATAATTTTAAGGGAAACAAATAGCATGGTCGTTGGAATTCTTTACAGGGAGAAATTTGGTTTGTAGTTCACAGGGGTCAGAGTAGTCATACCCTGAAACAGGGGAGACTTTAACTAATAAACTGTACTAAATGGTATGACTAGTTTATTAGTTAAAGTCTCCCCTGTTTCAGGGTATGACTACTCTGACCCCTGTTTCAGGGTATGAATACTCTGACCCCTGTTTATTAGTTAAAGTCTATGGCATTTTAAGGTCTATGGCATGATTTCATGACTGTGTGAAAATTTTGTTTAGAAATTTTATCGATAGAGGGTCCAATTTGATATTTAGGACTAAATTGCAAAAGTTGTAAAATGTCTGTTCTAGTTTACAAAGGTACTAAGTACTTGTGAGTAATGGGTTTTTAAAGTGGAGATCCTTGTATAGTAATTAGACCATTATACAGTTTGGACAAAAATACCTAAAGGAAGATAAAACATCATAGTTTTTAATGAAGGGTAATTTAGTCATTTGGTAAATAAAATAATAAAATGGGAAAACAAAGCCAAAATTTGGTATCATCTTCATCAAGTTGGCCAAAACTCTCACAGACACCATAGCTAGGGTTTTTCCAAGCTTTCAAGCTCAATAGTAAGTGCATTCAAGCCCCGTTTTTAATGTTCTTTACATTTTTGAAATCCTCGTAGCTGGGTTTACCTATTTCTACCATTATTTCGAGTTAGGGTTTATGTTTAAAAATTTACCCATGAATGATATGCATGTATTTTGATGTTTGATGGTAGAATATGAATGTTTGAGGTTAGGAGAACGATCTTTTCTAAGCGATTTTTTGCTAAAACGAGCAAAACGGTATAATCGGTAAAAATACCTAATGCTCATAAGTACATGTTAGAGTGAGAATTTGATGTTGTTATAGAAGAGAAAAATGTTCAGCACGTCATAAAACATAAGAATAAGGGCTGAAATTAAATTTCTGAGCCTAGGGGAAAAATCGTAATTTTGTAAAAGTTAGGGGGCAAAAATGTAATTTTTGTATAATGTGATTTTTGGATTGAAATAAATAGTGTGAGTGTTAAATGAGCTAAATGTGTTGTTATAGATCAAGAAAGGCATGGAATCGACCTCGAACAGGGGAAGGAAATGGTTTTGGACTAAATTGCAAAATTTCCATATTTTGCACCGAGGGAAGTTTGTATGCAAATAATACATTAACTTCATTTACATTTTTGTATGTCAGCGTATTTTATATATTTTAGTTGATTTTGAATCATAAATCGACTATTGGAAGAATGGAAATAAGTAATAGTGAGAGAAATCCCGGTTGAACTTTCGGAAAGATTGAATAATATAGATGAAATGTAGATAGGTCACATGTATGGTGCTGAGTGCACATCATGTGTACAAGAGAGCTACGAGATGCTATGTAGTAGCTAGGTCACATGTGTGATACGGGATGTGTCCCATGTAAACAAGAGAGCTACGGGAGAGGATAAATGTAGCTAGGTCGCATGTGTGATTCCAAGTGAAGGACACCATGTAGACAAGAGAGCTACGAGATAAATTGGCTAGGTCACATGGGTGGTACGAAGTGTTCACCATGTGTACAAGAGAGCCGAATTATATGAAATATGATGGTAGAGCTGTGTGCTGAAACCACCAAGTATCGAGGATTGATCCGAATTGTTCAACGGGATAATTTTATAGTGACATTGTAATCATGAACCTACACTTGTGATGTATGAAATGTGGTGAAAGTGAATTGTGATATGTAGGCTAAATGAGGTAGATACAAAGAAAGGGTGAAAGAGTGAATTAGCAATAATACTGTTTTGGACAGTTGCAGTGACGTGAATGTGAAAAATCACCAAAAATAGTAGGAATTTAATTAGAGGCTGGATGAGATATGAATTTAAATCTTAATGAGTCTATTTTCATGTAAAAGAAACATATCAAGTAAAGGAACTCTATATTTTGATATATTTATATTTGTGTGTGACTTGCTCAGAATGACTATGTGATTCCCTATTCTAACTTTGAAAAGTCATTAAAAATTGTACAAAACTAATTAAGAAATATAGTTTATATTTCTAGATTCATTATTGAGTGTAGGTTTAAATGAAACAAATTTCATGGCTATTTGAATTGCGTACTAGGAGAAATTAAATTTGTAGTGAACAGAGGTCAGATCAGTCGAGCTGTATAACAGGGGAATTTTAACTAATAAATTGTACTAATTGGCTGGACCAAAAATTCTAGAAAAAAATTAGTAAGAAATAATATGAGTCTAGTTTCATGAAAATTTTATGGATTTGAATTTTGAGTTTTGTAACTCGAGTTATGATTTATTTAGTGAGTATGACGCAGTAGAGACAGCTTGACCAAAGTGGAGTAAATGGTGAAATTAAAAGTAGGTACACATGAGTTATTGTGTAAACATATTAGATTCTTTGTTCATAATTTACATACTTGCTTACTAAGCTATAAGCTTACCTTCTTTTCTCTCTTTTGTCTTATAGTGTCGTCCAGCTTGCACAGGAGTCAAGGATTGTTGAAGATCTACCTGCACTATCAATATTTTTGGGTATTTGAACTAAACATTTTGAATTATGGCATGTATAGTAGACTTAGTTATTTTGTTACGTGTCATAATTGTCTAGGTTTTAAAATACTAAGTATAGTATTTGACCGATTATTTTGTACGAAGCCTTTGAAATTGGCTAATATTATTAAAGGCATATGTTATAATGATTAATGATCTAATTGTATGCCATATTTTTATCTTGGTTTTATTTAATGGTATGTACTATGATTCGGTAATACCTCGTACCCTGTTCCAGCGACGGATACGGGTAAGGGGTGTTACATTTAGTGGTATCAGAGCTATGGTTTAGTCGGTTCTCGGACTAATAAAGTGTGTGTAAAAGTCCAGCTATACATGCCATAAATATACTGTGATAGTGTGGTAACTCCTGATTATTCTAAACTGTGTTTTGTTTTAATATAGTAATGGATCTGACGAATCTGCGGTGATGATATCTTTAGTAATGCTGCGGCTCTGCACAAGGGACCGCGCCTTTAGAAAGTAGACCTGAGACATTGAGACAGGGAGATGAGGCTCAGGATGCCTTTCTCCAAATGATGAACAATTGGTATACTGAGTTTATTCGAGCAAACCCAAATGCTCAACCTCCTCCACCCCTCCCATACCTCAAACGGTTCTCAGAGTTGCTCAAGGCATAGATTTGGTAAGAATGAACAAGCCTTCGGTTGACAAGATTCGAAAACAAGGGGCCGAAGAGTTTAGAGCAAAGATCGATGATGATCCCAAAAAGGCGGAGTTCTGGCTTGAAAATTCTATCCGTGTATTTGATGACCTTTCATGTACACCCGAGCAGTGCTTAAAGTGTGTTGTATCACTTTTGAGAGATTCGGCCTACCATTGGTGGAAGACTTTGGTAGCAGTGGTGCCAAAAGAAAAGGTTACTTGGGATTTCTTCCAGGAAGAATTCAGAAAGAAATACATAAGTAAACGATTTATTGATCAAAAAAGGAAGGAGTTCCTTGAATTGAAGTAGGGCAAGATGTCTGTGGTAGAGTATGAACACGAATTTGTATGACTCAGGAAGTATGCTCAGGAATGTGTGTCCACCGAAGCTATTATGTGCAAGAGATTCAAGGATGGGCTAAATGAGGACATTAAAGTGCTATGGGAATTTTGGAGCTGAAAGAATTTGTAGTATTGGTTGATCGAGCTCTTAAAGCCGAAGAATTGTACAAAGAAAGAAGAAAAGCTGCTATTGAGGCTCGAGATGCCAGAAAGAGGCCGATAAGCAAGTCATTTCAATCTCAATCAAAGAGGTCTAAAGAGACAAACCCTCGAATGACAGTCTCAGTTGGGGACTCACACAGAGATCGTGGTAAGGCATATTGGGGGTCTAAAGCTCAAGCTACTTCAGTGGCAAGTGTGGTTAATATGCGGCCTAGAAAGGCTGAATGTCAGCAATGTGGCAGGCAACATTTTGGTGAGTGTTGGGGAAACAAGCGAGCTTGTTTCAGGTGTGGTTCTCGCGAACATTTTATCAGAGACTGTCCAGAGAAAGTTAAAGAACAAAAATTTCAGAGTGCTAGACAGAGTACTACAGCAAGTAGAGGTAGACCACCGAGAAATACTGGAAGTGGGGCTGGCAGTAAAACTTTGATGAAAGATACAACGATGAGATCAGAAGCTAGAGTGCCTGCTAGAGCTTATGCCATATGTGCCCGAGAGGATGCATCATCTCTCGATGTCATTACTGGTACATTGTCTCTCTATGATACTATTGTTATTGCATTGATTGATCCTGGGTCTACTCATTCCTATATTTGTGTGAATTTAAGATCTAATAAGAAGTTTCCTGTTGAATATACTGAGTTTACGATTAAAGTATCGAACCCTTTAGGCCAATATGTGCTAGTTGATAAGGTTTGCAAGAATTGCCCATTAATGATTCAAGGTCACTGTTTTCCTGCTAATCTGATGCTGTTACCATTTGATGAGTTTGACGTTATCTTGGGAATGAACTGGTTGACATTGTATGATGCCAAGGTAAATTGTAAACAGAAAACACTAGAGTTGAAATGGGAAAATGGTGAAATTTTGTGGGTTGAAACAGATGAATCAAATAAATTGCCTATGGTGATTTCGTGCATGTCTGCTCAGAAATACATGAGGAAAGGGTGTGAAGCTTACCTTGCCTATGTAATGAATCTTGAGATGTCTCGAATTGAAGCTTGAATCGGTCGATAGTCTATGAATTTCGGATGTATTCCGGAGGAATTGCGGGTTACCTCAGACGCAGAGATAGAGTTTGCCATTGATTTGTTGCCGGGACTGCATCGATCTCGATTACTCCATATAGAATGGCTCCGGCTGAATTAAAAGAATTGAAGGCTCAGTTGCAAGAGTTAACAGACAAAGGATTCGTGAGACCGAGTTTTTCTCCCTGGGGTGCTCCTATATTGTTTGTAAAGAAGAAGGATGGCTCAATAAGACTTTGCATTGATTATCGTCAGCTCAATAAGGTGACTATAAAGAACAAGTACCCGTTACCGAGGATTGATGATTTATTCGATCAGTTAAAGGGGGCAACAGTGTTTTCAAAGATCTATTTGAGGTCCGGTTACTACCAGTTGAGAGTTAAGGAGTCGGATGTGCCTAAAACTACCTTTAGGACAAGGTATGGACATTATGTGACAGTCCTAATTAGACCCTAGCCAGAAAGTGGTTTCGGGACCACAAAAACCTAGTTTTATAAATAATTAAAAGTTATATTCTATGTTCATGATGTGAGTAAATGCATGTGTGAAAGTTTCAAGCATTAATTTGGTCATTTTTAAGTGAATTTATTAAAATGGACTTGTATGAAACACTTTAGAAATATGATAGGTTAATTTTTATAATGGTCTATTAGTGCATGTATTAAAAAGAGTGGTTTTGCATGTCAATTTACCCATAATATATATAGTGGCCGGCCAAGAAATGATGATGCTCCACAAATTCTAATTTAATATAATTTTTAAGTTAACAAATGATTTAAATAATTCTAATAAAATGAATTAAAAAAAAAAGAAATGATAGGGATGAATAATAGAAGAAAGAGAAGAGAGAGAGGGTGTTCATCTTCTTCTTCTTCTCTCAAAGTCGAAACAAAGATGAAGGAATAAGGGGAAATTTACCCCAAAGCAATTCGGCATTTTTCTTTAGCTAGTAAGAGGTAAGTTTTGAATTGTTGATTTGGTTTTATGATATGTTAAGTTAATAATTGGATGCACTCTTGGTAATGTCAAGGAAGTTGAAACTTTTATGGTGGTTTAGGCATCATGCCGTGAATCTAAGTGTTAGAACTAGAGGTTATTTTCATGTTGTATGGAATAAAAGGGGGATGATAGTATGGAATGAAGATTTTTTGAATAAGTAGTTTAGTAGCACCTTGTACATTCAGTTATATTGAGTCTAATTGGAATGTTAATCTCTTTCTCTACGATTATTTTCCTTGTATGTTAAATGGTTCTTTGATAGGGCCGAATGAATTATGAAGGTCATAATTAGAATGTATGAAGTTTAAGGTGTGAATTTTAGTCTTGGTGATATGGATAATTCGGTTGAAATATCAAGTATGCGAGTTGCCATTTTAGGTTAAGATCAAAAAAAAAAGATTAATAGGCATTAAAAGGTTAAATGTATGAAATTTGAAGTATAAGAACTTATAGGTAATTACATAGGTAATGTTAAATTTAATTTGGTATATTTGGCCATATAGGTGTATATGTTTGTGATATTATTTTTAACTCTCTATAATCGATTAAAGGAGTAATATTGGCTTATAAGGTTGAGTTGATTCATGATTTTGTATATTAGAATTAAATTACCTGAGATTAAGTTATCTTAGTAATGGTAGTACATTCGGCCTTGAAGCACTAATCAAACATTAGTTAAGGTTTTAATGTTTTGAACAAGGATAGTTGTGAAATGAAGTGAAAATCATTAAATTATACATATAAGTATCCAGCAAGGTAATGAAACTACTAAATGTATTTATTCTAGATCAAGAAATCAAAGGGGGAGAATCAAACAAGGGCAAAGCAAAGACAATTGAGTAGTCGATTGGGAATCATTTTCATCCAATATAAGGTAAGTCCTTAAGCATTTTTGTAAGGTTGATTAGTTTGTATATAAATAATACTAGTGAATCATAAAAGAATTCCTTTTTATAAGTATTCTTTTGGAGTGATTTTCAATTTATTAATGTGACCATATGCTATTTGAATTAAGTAAATTGCCTTATCATAATGAGTTAACATATGGCACTATGTGTGCGGAATTAAGTGGCACTATGTGTGCCGATTTGGATGTTGAAGCATGAGAGAAAATCCAATGCACTGAGTGTACAGTTTACTATGGCACTATGTGTGCGAGTGTGACGAGCACTATGTGTGCAAATTCGGTTGATAATATAAAATGTGCATGAAAGAACGAAGTGGTAGAACTAGTAACTAAAATATCGAACTTGAGACATGTGCTGAGTAGGTATAAATTTATCTAGTGCATCATGGTTCCATGCTTTGAGGAATCGGGTCTAAATCAATTGGGTTGTTTTGGTATTTGATTTGATTGTAGGACTTGGCATGAGATTGAACCGAAATTCAAAGAAATTATACAATAGTTCGGTATGGTTGGAGTAATTGATCTTGCATTATTTGTTTTCTCTTATGATCTTTTATTAATGGACGGTAGTGTAATGCTTATAACTTACTGAGTTATATACTCATTTGGTGTGTTTACTTGTTACTTATTTAGGTTTCTTTGACCCATTTTGTGTGCTCGGGACCATCGTCGAAGTCATCACACCAGCTTGCAACTTTTTGGTACCTTCTTCTTTGTTGGTCTAAGAGAACATTTCGGCATGTATAGGCTATTATGTTTTGTTTGAACTTTGATATGTATACTTTTAGCCATGCGAATATGGCTTAAATGTTAAGTTTGGATTTGGTGTTATGTATGTCAAATTACAAGTTAATCCATGGAAACCATGAAATAGGTAAAATTTACCATAAAATAGATTCAGACAGCAGTAGTGATGTGAATTTTAAAAATCACTAAAAATAGTAAAAATGGAATTAAATAATGAATAAACTATGTAATCGAAGCTTGATGAGTCTATTTTCATATGGAAGAAGCGAAACAACTATATGAGCTATATTTTATGAGATGTTTAAATTTTTTTGAAATAGGGCCAGAGCGATTTCTGGATCCCCTGTTCTGACTTTGGAAATTCACCATAAACTTTACAAAGATAATTAGAAGTCATGCTTTATATTTACAGATTTATTATTGAGTCTAGTTTTATTAGAGACAAACGGAATAGGAATTGAAGCCCTGTACAGGGAGATATCTGATTCGTAATGCACAGAGATCAGAGTAGTCGAACCCTGAAACAGGGGAGAATTTAACTAATAAACTGTACTAATTGGCCTGACCAAAATTTCATACAAAAATTTTACTAAATATATATATGAGTCTAGTTTCAGGAAAAATTTATGGAATTTGATTTCAAGTTTCGGAACTCAAGATATGATTTTTAAAGAGACTGCGATGCAGTTAGCCAGCTTGTCTAGAAAATTTTAAAATGAATTGTATGAGCTGTTTAAGTAATGAATTAAGCTCGTTAACACCTCGTGTTCGACTCCGGCAATGGTCTCGGGTACGGGGTGTTACACATTATGAGTTTCTTGTGATGCCTTTTGGCTTAACAAATGCTCCAGCTATATTTATGGACTTGATGAATCGAATCTTTCGGCCATATTTGGATAAGTTTGTAGTAGTGTTCATAGATGACATTCTAAATTATTCTCGGGACGAGTCTGAGCATGCTGAACACTTGAGAACCATATTGCAGATCTTGAGAGAAAAGAAACTATTTGCTAAGTTTAGTAAAAGTGAGTTCTGGCTTCATGAAGTCGGATTGTTGGGGCATATAGTCTCAGGTGATGGTATTCGGGTGGATCCGAGAAAGATTTCCGAGATCGTTGATTGGAAACTGCCAAAGAATGTATCTGAGGTTAGAATCTTTTTAGGCTTAGCCGGGTATTATAGACGTTTTGTCAAGGGATTTTCGATGATTGCCTCTCCTATGACTAAGTTGCTGCAAAAGAATGTTAAGTTTGAATGGACTGATAAATGTCAGCACAGTTTTGAAAAGCTGAAAGCACGATTGACTGAAGCACCAATTTTAGTATAGCCCGAGCCAAGGAAGGAGTTCGTAATTTATAGTGATGCATCATTGACAGGCCTTGGATGTGTACTGATGCAAGAGGGTAAAGTGGTAGCTTATGCCTCGAGACAGTTAAAGCCGCATGAGAAGAACTATCCTACACATGATTTGGAATTGGCCACTATTGTCTTTGCCTTGAAGATCTGGCGACATTATTTGTATGGTGAAAAATGCCGAATTTTTACTGATCACAAAAGTTTGAAGTATTTGATAAATCAAAAGGATTTGTATCCGCGACAGCAGAGGTGGCTTGAATTATTGAAGGATTATGAGCTAGTGATTGATTATCATCCGGGAAAAGCAAATGTAGTTACTGATGCCTTGAGCAAGAAATCTCTTTTTACTTTGAGAGCCATGAATACGGAGTTAGCATTATCTGATGATGGGTCAATCTTAGCAGAGATGAAGACTAAACCTTTATTTCTCTAGCTGATTTGTGATGCTCAAAAGAACGATAATGAGTTGCGAACCAAGAGAACTCAGTGCGAATCAGGTTACGACTCAGATTTTTGAGTTGGACCAGATGATTTTTTGATGTTTCGAGACAGGATATGTGTACCGAAAAATGATGAATTGATTCAGAAAATATTACATGAGGCACATAGTGGCTGTTTGTCAGTTCACCCTGGTAGCACAAAAATGTATAATGATTTAAAGAAATTATATCGGTGGCCAGGCATGAAAAGGGACATTTCTGAATTTGTAACTAAGTGTTTGATCTATCAACAAGTAAAAGCTGAGCATCAAATGCCTTCAGGATTACTCCAACGTTAATGGTGCCTGAGTGAAAATGGGATAGGATTACCATGGATTTTGTAACTGGTTTGCCTCTGACTCCTAGAAAGAAGGATGCTGTCTGGGTAGTGGTTGATAGGTTAACAAAGTCGGCTCACTTTATACCGGTACGTACCGATTACTCACTTGATAAATTAGATGAATTATATATTGTTGAAATTGTGAGGTTGCACGGGGTACCTATGTCTATAATATCAGATAGAGATCCGAGGTTTACCTCGAGATTCTGGAAAAAGCTACAATTTGGGCACAAAATTGAACTTTAGTACCGCGTTTCATCCACAAACAGATGGTCAGTCAGAAAGAGTAATCCAAGTACTCGAAGATATGCTTAGATGCTGTGTTTTGGAATTTGAAGGCAGTTGGAAGGAATATCTACCTTCGGTTGAATTTGCCTACAATAACAGTTTTCAGTTGAGTATATAGACGGCACCATACGAAGCCTTATATGGTCGCAAGTGTCGGACTCCTTTATATTGGACTGAACTTAGTGAGAAATAGATTCACGGAGTTGATCTAGTTAAAGAAACCGAAGAGAAAGTAAAAGTAATTCGGGATTGCTTGAAAGCTACTTCAGATCGACAAAAGTCATATGCAGATTTAAAAAGAAAAGAGACTGAATTTTAGGTGGGTGATAAAGTGTTCTTGAAGGTGTCACCATGGAAAAAGATTCTGAGATTTGGCCGAAAAGGCAAGTTGAGTCCGCGTTTTATTAGGCCGTACAAGATTATTGAAAGGATTGGACTAGTGGCATATCGGTTGGCTTTACCGGCAGAGTTACAAAGAATTCATAATGTGTTTCATGTATCAATGTTGCGACTTTATCATTCTGATCCTTCACATATAATTTCTCCAACAGAAATTGAGATTCGATCTAACTTGACCTATAATGAAGAACCGATTAAGATTTTGGCTCGAGAAGTGAAACAGTTGAGAAAGAAAAGCATAGCTTTAGTGAAAGTGTTATGGCAAAGACATGGAGTAGAAGAAGCTACATGGGAACCGGAGGAAGCCATGAGAAAATAGTACCCAAACCTCTTTACCGGTAAGATTTTCAGGGACGAAAATCCCTAAAGGGGGGGAGTGTTATAATAGCCCGATTTAGGGCCAAAATGGAATAGTGGTTCTGAAACCACAAATTCGAGATAGAAATAATAGTTTTATTATCATTTTAAGGTGTATGGCATGATTTCATGACTGTGTGAAATTTTTGTTTAGAAATTTTATCGATAGAGGGTCCAATTTGATATTTAGGACTAAATTGCAAAAGTTGTAAAATGTCTGTTCTAGTTCACAAAGGTACTAAGTACTTGTGAGTAATGGGTTTTTAAAGTGGAGGTCCTTGTATAGTAATTAGACCATTATACTAGTTTGGACAAAAATACCTAAAGGAAGATAAAACATCATAGTTTTTAATGAAGGGTAATTTAGTCATTTGGTAAATAAAATAATAAAATGGGAAAGCAAAGCCAAAATTTGGTATCATCTTTATCAAGTTGGCCAAAACTCTCATAGACACCATAGCTAGGGTTTTTCCAAGCTTTCAAGCTTAATAGTAAGTGCATTCAAGCCCCGTTTTTAATGTTCTTTACATTTTTGAAATCCTCGTAGCTGGGTTTACCTATTTCTACCATTATTTCGAGTTAGGGTTTATGTTTAAAAATTTACCCATGAATGATATGCATGTATTTTGATGTTTGATGGTAGAATATGAATGTTTGAGGTTAGGAGAACGATCTTTTCTAAGCGATTTTTAGCGAAAACGAGCCAAACGGTATAATCGGTAAAAATACCTAATGCTCATAAGTACATGTTAGAGTGAGAATTTGATGTTGTTATAGAAGAGAAAAATGTCCAGCATGTCATAAAACATAAGAATAAGGGCTGAAATTAAATTTCTGAGCCTAGGGGAAAAATCGTAATTTTGTAAAAGTTAGGGGGCAAAAATGTAATTTTTGCATAATGTGATTTTTGGATTGAAATAAATAGTGTGAGTGTTAAATGAGCTAAATGTGTTGTTATAGATCAAGAAAGGCGTAGAATCAACCTCGAACGGGGGAAGGAAAAGGTTTTGGACTAAATTGCAAAATTTCCATATTTTGCACCGAGGGAAGTTTGTATGTAAATAATACATTAACTTCATTTACATTTTTGTATTTCAACCTATTTTATATATTTTAGTTGATTTTGAATCATAAATTGACTATTGGAAGAATGGAAATAAGTAATAGTGAGAGAAATCCCGGTTGAACTTTCGAAAAGATTGAATAATATAGATGAAATGTAGCTAGGTCACATGTATGGTGCTGAGTGCACATCATGTGTACAAGAGAGCTACGAGATACTATGTAGTAGCTAGGTCACATGTGTGATACAGGATGTATCCCATGTAAACAAGAGAGCTACAGGAGAGGATAAATGTAGCTAGGTCGCATGTTTGATTCCAAGTGAAGGACACCATGTAGACAAGAGAGCTACGAGATAAATTGGCTAGGTCACATGGGTGGTACTAAGTGTTCACCATGTGTACAAGAGAGCCGAATTATATGAAATATGATGGTGGAGCTGTGTGCTGAAACCACCAAGTATTGAGGATTGATCCGAATTGTTCAACGGGATGATTTTATAGTGACATTGTAATCATGAACCTACACTTGTGATGTATGAAATGTGGTGAAAGTGAATTGTGATATGTAGGCTAAATGAGGTAGATACAAAGAAAGTGTGAAAGAGTGAATTAGCATTAATACTGTTTTGGATAGTTGCAGTGACGTGAATTTGAAAAATCACCAAAAACAGTAGGAACTTAATTAGAGGTTGAATGAGATATTAATTTAAATCTTAATGAGTCTATTTTCATGTAAAAGAAACATAGGAAGTAAAGGAACTCTATATTTTGAGATATTTATATTTGTGTGTGACTTGCTCAGAATGACTATGTGATTCCCTATTCTAACTTTGAAAAATCATTAAAAATTCTACAAAACCAATTAAGAAATATAGTTTATATGTCTAGATTTATTATTGAGTCTAGTTTTAAATGAAATAAATTTCATGGCTATTTCAATTGTGTACTGGGAGAAATTCAATTCGTAGTAAATGAGGTCGATCAATCGAAATGTATATATGGGAAATTTAACTAATAAACTGTACTAATTGGCTAGACCAAAAATTCTAGAAAATAATTAGTAAGAAATAATATGAGTCTAGGTTCAGGAAAATTTTATGGATTTGAATTTTGAGTTTTGTAACTCGAGTTATGATTTATTTAGTGAATATGACGCAGTAGAGACAGCTTGACCAAAGTGGAGTAAATGGTGAAATTAAAAGTAGATACACTTGAGTTATTGTGTAAACATATTAGATTCTTTATTCATTATTTACATACTTTCTTACTAAGCTATAAGCTTACCTTCTTTTCTCTCTTTTGTCTTATAGTGTCGTCCAGCTTGCACAGGAGTCAAGGATCGTTGAAGATCTACCTGCACTATCAATATTTTTGGGTATTTGAACTAAAGATTTTGAATTATGGCATGTATGGTAGACTTAGTTATTTTGTTACGTGTCATAATTGTCTAGGTTTTAAAATATTAAGTATAGTATTTGACGGATTATTTTGTACAAAGCCTTTGAAATTGGCTAATATTATTAAAGGCATATGTTATAATGATTCATGATCTAATTGTATGCCATATTTTTGTCTTGGTTTCACTTAATGGTATGTACTATGATTCGGTAATACCTCGTACCCTGTTTCGACGACAGATACGGGTAAGGGGTGTTACAAGTAACATGTACAAAATTTGGTTGATCATGGGTTTGTACTAAATTGCATGAATTTGCAAGTTTATATGATAATGACTAAATTGTGAAAATGTGAAACATTAAAGGTAAACATGTAAATTTTCCAAATTGTAAATTATAGGCTAAATTGAATAGAGCTTACTGTCCATCAGCTCAGGAGGAGCTTACTAATCATAGTTCAAAAGAGCGAAAATGATAATGGATGATTACATACACTTACGTGACTAACTTGTTGATGAATGCTTTTGTGTAGGCAAAGGTAATTGAATTGAGTATACCTTATTTATTGTCTTGATTATGTATAAATGGTAAGTTTATTGTCTTGATTGTGTAGGGATTCAGGACGGCCATGTGCTCCCATTTCGAATGTCCACACGGCCGGTGACACGGGCGTGTCTGGTGGCCGTGTGAGACATACAATCTGGGCACACTGGCGTGTGTCCCCTGTTTTGAGAAAAAATTTCAAAGTTTTGTGAAAGTTTTTTGAGTTACTGGATTAGTCCCGAATCACTCCCAAAGCATGTTTAGGTCATTATAGGCTCATATATAAGGGACAAATTGATTGAGATTGAATGATGAATGCTTGTATTGAGAAAATGTTTGCTAAATGGATGTTTAATTGTTTTGTAAGTTCGGTAATGCTCCGTAACCCTATTTCGGCATTGAATATAGGTGAGGAGTGTTTCATTTCTAAAGACTAACCAATAAGGAGTCATTCCTAATGGTGTCTTAAATGTTGTTCGATAGGCCCATAATGCATCATCAAGCCTTCGAGACCAATTTTTTGCTAGGGCGTACAACCCTTTCAAGGATACCTTTGATTTCGCAGTTCACTCTTTCAACTTGCCTATTAGACTGGGGGTGATAGGCAGTAGCAATCTTGTGCTTCACATCATATTTTTCAAGCAACCACTTAAGCCATTTGTTCACAAAGTGAGAACCTTCATCACTAATAGTAGTTCTTGGTGTCCCAAACCGTGTAAACACATGCTTATGTAGGAATCGCATGACTACCTTAGCATCATTTGTAGGGTATGCTTCAGCTTCAACCCGCTTGGATACATAGTCCACAGCAACTAAGATGTATTTGTTCCTATACGAAGAAGGAAACAGGCCTAAGAAGTCAATGCCCCATACGTCAAATAATTCAATCTGCAAAATGTTTTTCAAAGGCATCTGATTCGTCATTGATATATTTCCGATCCTTTGGCATTTATCACAGTTCTTCACATAAGCATAAGCATCTTTAAATAATGTAGGCCAAAAGAAACCTGCTTGCAAATTCTTTGCTACAGTATGTGAACCACCAAAGTGTCCTCCACTTGGAGATGAATGACAATGATACAAGATCTCAGCAATCTCACATTTAGCTACACACTTCCAGATTATATTATCTGCATACTGTTTAAACAAAAACAAATCCTCGTAAAAATAATACCGACTATCATGAAGGAATTTTTTCCTTTGTTGGTATTTCAGTTCTTAAGGAATTATTCCTCATGAAGATAATTGGTAAAATCAGCAAACCAAGGTGTTTCATGAATTCGACTTACCTCAAATAAGTGTTCATCTAGGAAATTCTCATTGATAAGCACACATGATCGGGTTGCCTCATCTTGTTCCGACCTCTGCAGATGATCAGCTATTTGATTTTCGACACCTTTTCTATCTTGGATCTCAAGGTCAAATTCTTGGAGTAAAAGTATCCAATGAATTAGCCTCGGTTTCGCATCTTTCGTCGTGAGTAAGTATTTATGGCCACATGGTTAGTAAATACTGTAACTTTGGTACCTATAAGAGATGACTGAAATTTGTCAAAAGTAAAAACTATAGCAAAGAGTTCCTCTTCAATTACCGTATAATTGAGTTGGGATCCCATCAAAGTTCTACTTGCATAGGAAATAGGGTGAAACACTTTGTTTCTTTTTTAACCCATCACAGCTCCAATGGCATAATCACTTGCGTCGCACATCAACTCAAAAGGTGAGCTCTAATCAGGTGTAACAATTATTGGGGCTGAGATTAACCATTTTTTTACATCTTCAAAAGCTTCCAAACATGCTTAGTTGAAATCAAACATTGAATCTTTCTCTAACAACAAACACAAGGGTTTAGAAACTGTTGAGAAATCTTTGATAAACCTTCGGTAAAAACTGACATGGCCTAATAAGCTTCTAACTCCTTTCACATTAATTGGGGCCGGTACTCTTTTAATTACGTCCACCTTTGCTTTATTAACTTCAATTCGTCTCTTTGAAATTTTATGCCCTAAGACAATCCCTTCTTTAACCATAAAATGGCATTTTTCCCAGTTAAGGACAGGGTTCATCTTCACATCTCTTCAATACCTTAGCCAAATTACTCAAAAAAATATCATAAGTGTTACCAAAAACTGAAAAATCATCCATGAAAACCTCAACAAAATTTTCAACCATATTAGTGAATATTGCCATCATGCATCTTTGAAATGTTGCAGGTGCATTACATAAACCAAAATGCATTCGCCTAAAAGCAAACGTACCGTATGGACAAGTAAAGGTTTTTTTATGCTAGTCCTCTAGAGCTAAAACTATTCGGTTATATCCCGAATAGCCATCCAAAAAACAATAGAATTTATTACCTACTAGTCGATCTAACATCTGATCCATAAAAGGCAATAGAAAATGGTCCTTCCGAGTGGCTTTATTCAACTTTCTATAATAAATACAAATTCTCCAACCAATAATGGTTCTCATTGGAATCAACTCATTACGCTCATTTTCAACAATCGTGATTCCACCTTTATTTGGCACACACTACGCCAGACTTCCCAAGAACTATCTGAAATAGGATAGATGATTCCTGTATCTAACCATTTGATCACTTCCTTTCTCACAAATTTTTTCATAATAGGATTGAGCCTTCTTTACCCATCAATTTGAGCTCTTTCACCTTCTTCTAAAATAATTTTATACATGCAAAAAGAAGGGCTTATATCTCAAATATCAGCTATGGTTCAACCATTTGCTTTCTTAAATTTCTTTAGAACAGCAATTAGTTGCTCCTCTTGATCTTTCGTTAGTTCTGCTGAAATAATCACAGGCAAAGTGGAACAATCACCTAAATAAACATATTTCATATGGGAAGGAAGTACCTTTAGTTCGAGTTTAGGCAGTTTTTCAATTGACAACTCGGGTTGCACAAATTCTCTGACTTCTAACTCCAACGGTTCAAACCGTGTGGATTGAATAAAATTTCTCCGATTGGCTTCCATCAAAGCCATGTTTTCTTTACCTTCTTCATCCTTCAAAGGGTCAAGATCTAAGGCTTTCTCCAATAGATCTTCTTCAAAATTGCTTTCCATAGAAACCAAGGTTTCTATCTCTTTCATAACTGAACACTCTTCTGTCGAATCGAGAAATTTCATCGCTTTAAGAATGTTAAAGGTTACCTGATCGTCTTGAACTTGCATGGTGAATTCACTTTTTTACATATCAATTAACTTTCTTCCCATGGCTAAGAAAGGTCTCCCAAGGATGATCGGCACTTCATTATCTACTTCAAAACCTAAGACAATGAAATCAGTAGGAAAAATAAATTTATCGACTCTTACCAAAACATCCTCGATCTTTCCCTTAGGATATGTTAAAGATCGATCTGCTAGCTAAAGCATCACAGTTGTAGGTCAAATTTCACCTATCCCTAGCATTTTGAAAATAGACTTAGGCATCAAGTTGATACTCGCTTTTAAATCATACAAAGCTTTACCATAGTAAGATTCACCAATGTTACAACGTATAGTAAAGCTTCCTGGGTCTTTCAATTTCAGTGGAAGTTTTTTCTACAAGAATGCACTACACTCCTTTGTCAAGGCAGGAGTCTCATACTCACTCATTCGTTTCTTCTTAGACAGTATATCCTTCATAAACTTCACATAATTTGGCATTTGTTCTAAAGCCTCCACCAATAGAATATTGATTTGTAATTACTTTAAAACATCCAAAAACTTCTTGAATTGCACCTCTTGTTTCTGCTTGTGTTGCTGTAATCTTTACTGATATGGAGGTGATGAAACTTTCAGTTGAATCAAATAACTCTTCTGAGTAGGTAAATTTGCATCCAAAGTATCTAAATTCACTAAGTTAGGATTTTCCTTGTTAGTCTTTGTAGATTCTGACTCTTTTGGTGTAGGAATTTTTACAGCTGGTTGATTCTTGTCAACGGGCTTATCTTTGACATCAATCAAACGGGGTTCTAAAATTTTACCACTTTTCAATTCCACTACCTTGATATGTTCTCTACCCAAATTTCTTGGATTCTCAGTGTTGCTCAGCAAGGTTCCTTGCAGTTTATTACAAAGCTTCATAGCTACCTGACCCATTTGGTTTTCCAAATTTTTCAATGTTGCTGCTTGGCTTTAGATCAGAGCGTCATTCTTTGCCATGTATGCTTTCAACAAGTTCTCCAAACTATTTGATGCCTTACCTTGAGGTGGTTTTGGAGCTTGTTGATTAAACCCTTGAGAATGGTTGCGTCTATGCTGTAATAAGTTATTGTTCAATCCATTTCCTTGTTTGCTCCCAGAAAAATTAGGATGATTATGCCATGATGGATTGTAGAAGTTGGACTGGGGTCCTTGTCCACTGCTATTTTGATGTTGGTTCCCCACATAGTACACTAACTCAGGATTCGATGGATAATTCTCAAAAGAATGACCTTCCCCACAGTACACACAAAAAACTACTTCAAACGGACTTCGTGGTTAAGCTGTAAAATTATTAGCACTATTAGTGGTAAACTGTTTTAACATAAAAGAAATAGACGATACTTGAGCCGATAACGAAGTGAGGGCATCAAACAACTTCATGAACTTCGGCTACATGTCTTCCTAAAGTTGTTCGATTTGTTGGCCATTGAAAGTTATTACAAGCGACCCTTTCGATGATCTCATAAGCCTCAATATAAGACTTAGACAAAATTGCACCATTCGCAGAAGCATCTACCATCAATCATGTATGTCAATTGAGACCATTATAGAATGTCTCCAACTAGATATAATGAGGAATCCCATGATGAGGACACATATAAAGTAACTCCTTGAATCGCTCCCAAGCCTCATATAAAGATTTGTTGTAACACCCCATCCCCGATACCGTCGCCGGAGTCGGACACGAGGGGTTCTAAGACCAACTCTCATGTGTCACACAGACTATTTTTCACATTTCCAGCCTAGCTGGCAAACTGCGTCCCTGTCACCTTAAAAATCATATCTCGAGTTCCAGAACTCGAAAACCAGTTCCGTAAATTTTCCCTGAAACTAGACTCATAATTCCATCTACACATTTTTTTCTAGAATTTTTGGTGAGCCAATTAGTACAGTTTATTAGTTAAAGTCACCCATGTTACAGGGGTCGACTACACTGACCTTCGCGCATTACGACCTGGATATCTTCTCGTACAGAGCTTCAATGCTCATGCCGTTTATTTCTAATGAAACTAGACTCAAAAGGGAATCTTCACATATAAGGCACGACTTCTAATTCCTTTTGGATAATTTATGGTAAATTTTCAAAGTCGAGACAGGGGATCCAGAAACCATTGTGGCCCTGTCTCACGAGAACTTTAATATCTCTCAGTATACTGCTCATATGGTCGTTTCGTTTCATCCATATGAAAATAGATTCATCAAGGTTCAATTTCATAGTTTATTCACTATTTAATTCTACTTCTACTATTTTTACTGATTTTTCCATCTCACCTCACTGCTGCTGGCAGCATCCGTTACTAAAGCAAACAATGACTATTTCATAATTCTTCCATGGCCAACTATTACATCATACATAATACAAACTATGGCCACCTTATCAAAATTAAGGTTTCTAAGGCTCGTGACTATAGGTTTTAGAATCACACTCAACCGACCACATAGGCCATTTTCGCATGGATTAAAGTTTACAACCCACAATTCAACAAAACAAAATAGCCTATACATGCCAAATGTTCTCCTAGTTCAACTACGAAGACAATACCAAAAGATTTCCAGCCGGTGTGATGACTTCAACGACGGTTCCGAGCACGCAAAACAATACGAGTCCAAGAGACCTAAAATGGGTGACAAGAAAACACCGAGTGAGTTTATAACTCGATAAGTCATAAGCATTCGACAACCACCCATTAATAAAGTTATCACAACATGAAACAATAAACGAAGCTAGGTACTCCATCCATATTGAAACTATACCATAATTCCTCGGACCTTTCGGTTCAATCTCATACCAAGTCATACATCCACATTTCATATTCTACACAATAAGATATTTGAGGCATTTTCACACACTAACTCATTTTCACCACAATCATACAATTGCAATCATCACATAGATTTAAAGCTTACCAAGCTCAACCCCGAGCATGAACATATTGCCTATTCGTCATGAGCTCAAGGTACTTACCCGATCCGCTGTCCGGGATTAACTCGATAATGTCGCACACTCAGTGCCAATTGTAATGCAAGAGCATATAGTGAATCCGCACACTTAGTGCTATATACATGCAGCTCACACACTTAGTGCTATATAATCAAACTCGCACACTTAGTGCTGTACAATTTTAAACCCGCACACTTAGTGCCAATCTTGTCACCGTGTCCATTTATACCCGCACACTTAGTGCCGAGACCAATACCTTATTCATTTTGCTGCCTTTATACATTCAACAATGGCATCATTCCATACACATACATTTCCATTTACACATCAACTCATTTAAACACATTTGCATATATATTATGATCATTTAAATCAACACCAAATATATGCTTAATGACTTACCTTGTGTTGGGTAAAATAAATTCCAAGTCGGCTACTCGATGACTTTCGTTTTCCCCTTGTTGGACGCCTCTCCTTTAGGATCTTAAGCTTAAACAATTAAATTAACCCATTCAACCACTTTGTAAAATATTTGTATTAAACATTAAAACTTCATTTCATAGGATACACATGACAAATTCTTATCCTTCTACCCCATGCTTTTGAACTATTCGGTTCACAACCTTAGGCTATCACCCTATTGCCAACTATCCTAATCAAGGATAGTATCACAAGTGTGTACACCCATATGGCTGAATGTGCAAGATCAAATTCGACACCACCTATGTGCTTAATTAGGTGGCCAAATATACATGTCTATGTTGGGGCCGATTGTGCACTTAATACATTCTACAATATGGTTACTTGTATTGAGTAAACGCCATATTGTTTCTAGTCCAAAACTCGGCTAATGCACATATATACACTAGTACTCAATTACTAACAATTGCACTTCACCTTAATAGCTAGCTTAGCAACCTTGATTTAACATCTAATTGTTCATAACACAATTTAAGCATACTCTTAATTCATCAATTCCAAACACATACATTACTCAATGATTTTTCAAAATTATATTCGCCTTAGCACACAACTTGCTAGCCGATTCTTCTCCATCTAGCAACTAATGCACATATGAGCTCACTTGTTAGACTCTACTTCATTTAACAACAACCATATTATACTAAACTTTCTTCTAAGGCCAATTCATGTACCATCTTTAATACTCATACCAAGAATTTTATACTAAAATTCACACACCATTTACATGAACATTTGACCCATTTTACCCCATATCAATTTACCGAACTCTTCATCTATTCATGCTCTCATCACCACAACATCAAAACACCAACCAAAAAAAAGACAACACCCATAGCGAATATCATCTCCATCAATAGTAAAATTCAAACCATGGCTAGGTAGAACTTAAACTAACAACTAAAACATGCATGCATCTCATGGAATATCATCAAACATACCTTAGTCTAGCAACCACCATAGCCGATTTTTCTCAAGCTCTTCCCCCTTCTTCCCTTTCTTCTATTCGGCTAAGAAAACCAAAGGATGAATAACAACTTTTTTCTTTCTTTCTTTCTTTGTTTTGTTTCTCTCATACACGACAAGGGGGGGGGGGGGAGCATCCACACTCATTTTTTTTTCATTTCTTTAACCATGCTTTCTAACATCCACCACTAGCAAAACATGTTTAAGACATGTTTTCTTTTGCCCATCTTCATTACCATGGCCGGCCACTTCCTTTTTTTTTGGGTAAATTGACATGTAAAACCATTCTTTTGCATGCATGTACTATTAGACCATTGTAAGATTAGCCTATCACCTTTCAACAATGTTTCATATAAGTCCATTTTAATAAATTCACATAGAAATGATCAAATTAATGCATGCAACTTTCACACATTCATTTACTAACATCATAAACATAGAATATAACTTTTAATTACTTATAAGACTCGGTTTAGTGGTCCCGAAACCACTTTCCGACTAGGGTCAAATTAGTGATGTCACAACTCTCCCCCACTTAAGAAATTTTCGTCCCCGAAAATCTTACCGGTAAATAGGCTCGGTATCGCTCTTTCATAGAGTCCTCAAGTTCCCAAGTGGCTTCTTCAATTCGTGTTTATGCCACAACACCTTCACTAACGGGATTTTCTTATTACGCAACTCTTTTACTTCACGCATCATAATGCAAACCGGTTCCTCTTCATAGCTCAAATTAGGCTGAATCTCAATCTCGGACGGAGCGATTACGTGCGATGGATCAGACCTATATCGTCAAGCATCGAGACATGGAAAACGTTGTGGATCCTTTCAAGCTCAGGGGGTAAAATTAATCGGTACGCTACTGGTCCAACTCGTTCGGATACTTCATACGAACCGATGAACCTCGGACTCAATTTGCCCTTACAGCCAAATCTAAGCACCTTCTTCCAGGGTGAGACTTTGAGAAATACCTTGTCTCCAACCTGATATTCAATGTCTTTCCTTTTCAAATCGCATACGACTTTTGGCGATCCGGCGACCTTCAAACTTTCACGAATTACTCGAACTTTTGCTCGGCATCCTTAACCAAATCAACCTCAAGAATTTACCTTCACTAAGTTCACCCGAATAATGGGGTGCGGCATTTACGACCGTATAAAGCCTCGTAAGGCGCCATCTTAATACTTGATTGAAAGCTATTGTTGTGGCGAATTCAATCAAAGGCAAATCTGTTCCATGAACCACTAAACTCAAGGATCGACATCTCAACATATCCTCGAGTATTTGAATTATCCATTCGGATTGACCATCGGTTTGGGGTGAAAGGCGGTCTTTGAAATGCAACTTGGTACCCAAAGCTTCTTGTAACTTCTTCCAAAATCGCGAGGTAAATCTCGGATCTCTATCCGACACGATGGAAATAGGCACCCCGTGTAGTCTCACAATCTGAGAAACGTACAATTTGGCTAGTTTGTCT
This sequence comes from Gossypium arboreum, assembly GCF_025698485.1. Classification (NCBI taxonomy): domain Eukaryota; kingdom Viridiplantae; phylum Streptophyta; class Magnoliopsida; order Malvales; family Malvaceae; genus Gossypium; species Gossypium arboreum. The sequence continues at coordinate 64,106,567 of NC_069077.1, forward strand.
ATTGAAAAATCCGTACGTACGGGGACAAAGTGAGCCGACTTAGTCAATCTATCTACAATAACCCAAATCGCATCCTTCTTACTTGCTGACAATGGCAGTCCGGATACAAAGTCCATTGTGACTCGATCCCATTTCCATTCGGGTATCGTGATCGGCTGAAGTAATCCTGAAGGCACTTGATGTTCCGCTTTCACTTGTTGACATATTAAACATCTCAAACAAAGTCGAGATGTCTCGTTTCATACCATGCCACCAAAACCGACGTTTCAAATCGTTGTACATCTTCGTTACTCCGGGTGGATTGCCATTTGGCTACAATGGGCTTCGTTCGAATTATCGAAATAAGTTCAATTCTTTGGAACACACAGACGACTTCTGAACCTCAAACAATCGTCATCATCGATTTGAAATTCGAGTCCTTGTTCGAAACACTCACACCCGTTTGCAACCAACTCATCGTCGACTTTCCGAGCTTCACGAATTTGACGTTTCAATAATCGTTTGGCTTTCAATTCACTACTAACACATTGTCGGGTAGAAACGGACAAGTGTACATTCATCGCTCATAAAGCAAATAGTGATTTACGACTTAAGGCGTCCGCAACCATATTAGCCTTTCCGGGTGATAGTCAATGACCACTCATAATCCTTTAACACTCGAGCCAACGTCTTTGTCGCGGATTTAAGTCTCTTTGAGTCATCAAGTATTTGAGACTTTTGTGATCCGAATACACATGGCACTTCTCACCAAATAAGTAATGTCGCCATATCTTTAAAGCGAATACAATGGCGACCAATTCGAGATCATGGGTTGGATAATTTTTCTCATGTGGCTTTAATTGTCTCGACGCATAGGCCACAACTCGCCCTTCTTGCATCAATCGCAACCCAACCTAAGTAGGGATGCGTCACTATAAATGACAAACTCTTTGCCCGATTCGGGTTGCACTAGAATTGGGGCTTCATCAAATAAGTTTTCATTGATTGAAACTTTTCGACATTTCTCCGTCCATTCGAACTTAACATCTTTTTGGAGTAGTTTCGTCATCGGTGCGACTATCATCGAAAAACCTTTTACAAATCGTCGGTAATAACCGCAAGCCCCAAAAGCTCCTAACTTCGGTAACATTCATGGAGGTTTCCAATCGACTATGGCGAAATTTGTTCGGTCCACCACGACACCGTCACGGACACCACGTGCCCCAAAAGCTAACCTCTTTCAACCAAAATTCACATTCTTGAACTTTGCGTATAACGCTTATCTCGTAAAATTTGCAACACTAGCCTCAGGTGCTCAGCATGTTCGGTTTCATCTCTCGAATAGACCAAAATGTCATCGATAAATACAACTACGAACCAATCCAAGTATGGCCTGAAAATTCTATTCATTAAATCCATAAATATCGCAGGGGCATTAGTAAGCCCAAACGGCATCACCAAGAATTCATAGTGACCGTACCTCGTTCTAAAAGCGGTTTTGGGTATGTCCGATTCTCGGACCCTCAACTGATAGTACCCCGACCTCAAATCTATCTTTGAAAACACTGAGGCTCCCTTTAATTGATCAAACAAATCGTCAATTCGTGGCAATGGATATTTATTCTTTATCGTCACTTTATTGAGTTGACGATAGTCGATGCACAACCTCATGGTTCCGTCCTTCTTTTCACAAACAATACAAAAGCGCCCCATGGAGAAAAACTTCGGTCGGCGAAACCTCTATCCGTCAATTCTTGCAATTGAACCTTCAATTCCTTTAATTCCGTTAATGCCATACGATACGGGGCTATTGAAATTGGCGTAGTACCCAATACAACTTCGATGCCGAATTCCACTTCTCGAACCGGTGGCAATCCCAGTAACTCCTTAGGAAAAACATCTGAATACTCACAAACCACTGGTACCGATTCGAGTTTCCTTTCCGTCTCTTTACTTTCAAACACATACGCAAGGTATGTTTCACACCCTTTTTCACATACCTCCGAAGCGGTCATAAAGATATTATCATTGGCGCTCCTTTTAAATCATGAGACTCGACTCGGACTACCTCATTATTTGCACTCCTCAAATCAATAGTTTTCCTTTTGCGATCCACCATTTGCATCATGTACGATCACCAATCCATACCAAGAATAACATCAAATTCATCAAATGGTAGAAGCATCACATCGGCGGAAAACAGATTCTCGAATTATTAGGGGCATCTCTTGCACACTTTATCAACAGTGCGTATTGACCCAAAGGGTTTGACACTCGAATTACGAACTCGATGAGACTCAACGGTAGAGTCTTCTTGGATGCTAAGGTTTCACATACATACAGTGAGTAGAGCGGGGTCAATCAATGCAATCACACTAGTATCAAAGAGAGTAAAAGTACCGGTGATAACGTCGGGGAGGATGCCTCCTCTCGTCGCGCGGATGGCATATGCTCTAGCAGAGCACGGGTCTTAGATCGGACAGCCGTATTAGAGGCTCCTCTCGATTACCACCCCTACCTCCAGAGATTCTCGGGGCCTACCTCCACCGTCGTTCCACTAGGTCTTGCACCTTGCGTCTTATTCCTCTCATCTAGCTCGTGCAATCTCTAATGAAGTGGTCCTTGAACCGCATCCATAACAGCCCTATTAATGACTTACCCCAACATTCACCTAGGTGCCGTCTTCCACATTGGGTGCATTCAGGTCTCTCTTGACGATTATTGCCCACACTAGCTACCGAAGTAGCTCGGAGTCCGTCAATGGTCGGGCTCTAATGGAAATTCCCGATCGTCCTCGACTTCTTGGTGTCCTCCCGAACCTCTTTACACCGAGAAGCGGAGCTTTACTCGTCGATCTTTTACGGTAATCTCTTGCTTCAAATTTAGCCTTCTTCTTCTCCTTCCCAAGTTCTTCCGCCTTGCGAGCTCGTTCGACTAGTGTCACGAACTCCTTTATCTCCAAAATTCCCACTAGTAACTTTAACTCTTCATTCAATCCTTCTTCAAGTCTTTTGCACATCGCAACCTCATCACCACACACTCCAGAGCATACCGACTAAGTCTTACGAACTCATGTTCAGATTCGAGATCTGATCATCCGGCTTTGCTTGAGTTCCAAGAATTCCTTACGCTTCGATCGATGAACCGTTGACTAATGTATTTCTTTCGAAATTGGATTGAAAGAAATCCCAAGTAACTCGTTCGTTTGGGACTATGGAAATTAAAGTCCTCCACCAATAGTAAGTGAGTCTCATAACAATGATATAGCACACTTAAGACATTCATCGGTGTGCATGGCAGTTCATCTAACACTCTAATGGTGTTATCGAGCGAACTTCGGCCTTTTCGGCATCATCGATAACTATGGCCTTGAACTCCTCATTACGCTTCCTAATCAAGTCCACAGGTGGTTTACTCACCTCACGGATTAGTAACTGGAGGCATTGCGGCTCTTGGGGTGGGGTATTTGAATTCGGAATGGTTGGACAGTAGGATTGGTTCGGGCATATTATGCGACCCACTCATTCATCATGGTGAAGAAGGCTTGTTTCGCCTTCATTTTGATTATTCGCGGATGACTAAGGCTCAACAGGCGGTGTCCCTTGCGTGGGAACAGCCGCTACACTTTCAACGTCATCCGCCAAGGGTCTCTCTACCGGGTTCCATTTGCTACCCAAGACAAAAATTTCAACCGTCGAAGTCATCACATTATTAAGCACTAACAATTTGGCATGTATAGCTAGACTCACACGCTATGGTAGTCCTAGAACCGACTAAACCATAGCTCGATACCAATTAAATGTAACACCCCATCCCGATACCGTTGTTTGAGTCGGACACGAGGGTTCTAAGACCAACTCTCATGTGTCACATGACTATTTTTCACATTTCCAGCCTAGCTAGCAAACTGCGTCCCTGTCACCTTAAAAATCATATCTCGAGTTCTAGAACTCGAAAACAATTTCCGTAAATTTTCCCTGAAACTAGACTCATAATTCCATCTACACATTTTTTCTAGAATTTTTGGTCGAGCCAATTAGTACAGTTTATTAGTTAAAGTCACCCATGTTACAGGGGTCGACTACACTGACCTTCGCGCATTACGACCTGGATATCTTCTCGTACATAGCTTCAATGCTCATGCCGTTTGTTTCTAATGAAACTAGACTGAAAAGGGAATCTGAAAATATAAGGCACGACTTCTAATTCCTTTTGGATAATTTATGGTAAATTTTCAAAGTTGAGACAGGGGATCCAGAAACCATTCTGGCCCTGTCTCACGAGAACTTTAATATCTCTCAGTATACTGCTCATATGCTCGTTTCGTTTCGTCCATATGAAAATAGATTCATCAAGGTTCAATTTCATAGTTTATTCACTATTTAATTCTACTTCTACTATTTTTACTGATTTTTCCATCTCACCTCACTGCTGCTGGCAGCATCCGTTACTAAAGCAAACAATGACTATTTCATAATTCTTCCATGGCCAACTATTACATCATACATAATACAAACTATGGCCACCTTATCAAAATTAAGGTTTCTAAGGCTCGTGACTATAGGTTTTAGAATCACACTCAACCGACCACATAGGCCATTTTCGCATGGCTTAAAGTTTACAACCCACAATTCAACAAAACAAAATAGCCTATACATGCCAAATGTTCTCCTAGTTCAACTACGAAGACAATACCAAAAGATTTCCAGCTGGTGTGATGACTTCAACGACGGTTCCGACACGCAAACAATACGAGTCCAAAAGACCTAAAATGGGTGACAAGAAAACACCGAGTGAGTTTATAACTCAGTAAGTCATAAGCATTCGACAACCACCCATTAATAAAGTTATCACAACATGAAACAATAAACGAAGCTAGGTACTCCATCCATATCAAAACTATACCATAATTCCTCGGACCTTTCGGTTCAATCTCATACCAAGTCATACATCCACATTTCATATTCTACACAATAAGATATTTGAGGCATTTTCACACACTAACTCATTTTCACCACAATCATACAATTGCAATCATCACATAGATTTAAAGCTTACCAAGCTCAACCCCGAGCATGAACATATTGCCTATTCGTCATGAGCTCAAGGTACTTACGATCCATTGTCCGGATTAACTCGATAATGTCGCACACTCGGTGCCAATTGTAATGCAAGAGCATATAGTGAATCCGCACACTTAGTGCTATATACATTCAGCTCGCACACTTAGTGCTATATAATCAAACTCGCACACTTAGTCTTGTACAATTTTAAACCCGCACACTTAGTGCCAATCTTGTCACCGTGTCCATTTATACCCGCACACTTAGTGCCGAGACCAATACCTTATGCATTTTGCTGCCTTTATACATTCAACAATGGCATCATTCCATACACATACATTTCCATTTACACATCAACTCATTTAAACACATTTGCATATATATTATGATCATTTAAATTAACACCAAATATATGCTTAATGACTTACCTTGTGTTGGGTAAAATAAATTCCAAGTCGGCTACTCGATGACCTTCGTTTTCCCCTTGTTGGACGCCTCTCCTTTAGGATCTTGAGCTTAAACAATTAAATTAACCCATTCAACCACTTTGTAAAATATTTGTATTAAACATTAAAACTTCATTTCATAGGATACACATGACAAATTCTTATCCTTCTACCCCATGCTTTTGAACTATTCGGTTCACAACCTTAGGCTATCACCCTATTGCCAACTATCCTAATCAAGGATAGTATCACAAGTGTGTACACCCATATGGCTGAATGTGCAAGATCAAATTCGACACCACCTATGTGCTTAATTAGGTGGCCAAATATACATGTCTATGTTGGGGCCGATTGTGCACTTAATACATTCTACAATATGGTTACTTGTATTGAGTAAACGCCATATTGTTTCTAGTCCAAAACTCGGCTAATGCACATATATACACTAGTACTCAATTACTAACAATTGCACTTCACCTTAATAGCTAGCTTAGCAACCTTGATTTAACATCTAATTGTTCATAACACAATTTAAGCATACTCTTAATTCATCAATTCCAAACACATACATTACTCAATGATTTTTCAAAATTATATTCGGCCTTAGCACACAACTTGCTAGCCGATTCTTCTCCATCTAGCAACTAATGCACATATGAGCTCACTTGTTAGACTCTACTTCATTTAACAACAACCATATTATACTAAACTTTCTTCTAAGGCCGAATTCATGTACCATCTTTAATACTCATACCAAGAATTTTATACTAAAAATTCACACACCATTTACATGAACATTTGACCCATTTTTACCCCATATCAATTTACCGAACTCTTCATCTATTCATGCTCTCATCACCACAACATCAAAACACCAACCAAAAAAAAAGACAACACCCATAGCCGAATATCATCTCCATCAATAGTAAAAATTCAAACCATGGCTAGGTAGAACTTAAACTAACAACTAAAACATGCATGCATCTCATGGAATATCATCAAACATACCTTAGTCTAGCAACCACCATAGCCGATTTTTCTCAAGCTCTTCCCCCTTCTTCCCTTTCTTCTATTCGGCTAAGAAAACCAAAGGATGACTAACAACTTTTTTTTTTCTTTCTTTCTTTGTTTTGTTTCTCTCATACACTGCAAGGGGGAGCATCCACACTCATTTTTTTTCATTTCTTTACCCATGCTCTTATTTTATTATTTCTAACATCCACCACTAGCAAAACATGTTTAAGACATGTTTTCTTTTGCCCATCTTCATTACCATGGCGGCCACTTCCTTTTTTTGGGTAAATTGACATGCAAAACCATTCTTTTGCATGCATGTACTATTAGACCATTGTAAGATTAGCCTATCACCTTTCAACAATGTTTCATATAAGTCCATTTTAATAAATTCACATAGAAATGGTCAAATTAATGCATGCAACTTTCACACATGCATTTACTAACATCATAAACATAGAATATAACTTTTAATTACTTATAGACTCGGTTTAGTGGTCCCGAAACCACTTTCCGACTTGGGTCAAATTAGGGATGTCACATTCGTTATCCAATTGTTGGAAGCTGTAATCTCGTTCCTCAACTTAGCATTTTTCCTAGGCAGGAAATACTTAACCAAAATTCTCTCTGCTAATTCTTTCCATATAGATATGAAACTTGGTGGCAATGAATTGAGCCATGCTTATGCTCGATCTCGCAATGAGTACAGAAACAACTTCAACCTTAATGCATCTTCAGTCACACCGGCTATCTTGAATGAATGACTCACCTCCATAAATAATAAAAGGTGTAGATGTGGATCTTCTGTGGGCATACCACTGAACTGGCCCACCGTTGTAGCATTTGAAGCATCACTGGTTTCAATTCAAATTGGGTTGCCTCAATATCTAGCCTTCTAATTGCTGGATTTAACTCACTGAAAATTGGCACAACATATTGTCTAATGCATCTATCCCTATCATCGGCAATGGGGATGGGATTTCCTGCATGATCAGCTTCATTACCTTGGTCTTGATTCTGATTTCCAAGGTCCCTCTTTGAGTTGTTCATTCACATCTTCTTTGTCTAAAAGTTCACTCAATTTCAAGGTCTCTAAAGAGTAAATCAATAATCCGATCTATGTTCATAAACACCTGAAAATAAATTCACAAAATTAAAAAGAATAAGTTAGTAATGTTAGAAATAAACCAAATTGGAAGTAAATAATTTCACAGAAAAAGACTTTGGCAACAGTTAACAATCCCCGGCAACAACGCCAAAAACTTGTAACGTGTAGGTTTGTGCAAGTGCACACAGTCGTTATCAAGTAATAAGTAAGCATCGAGTTATTGCCTCCACAACAATTGTATTTGTGTTAAATCACTTAATTGTAAAATTATATTAACAACTTGGTAAATAAAAACACAATATGATTGAGATGTGATGATTAAAATTAAATATATTAAACTAAATACAATGATCCCCAATGCAAATTATCCTAAATATGCAAACTATATGAATGAAATAGATTTTAGCAAAATTAAACACAATTTGAAACAATTATAACATAAATAAACTAGGACAATTACTTTAATTAAACTCAATTTTTTACCAACATGCTTAATAACATTCAAAAAAACATTTCATGGCAACTCGATCTTTCATGAGTTTAGAAACCACATTAGGTCCTTTCGGAATCCTTTACTTAGTAAATATGCATTTTACTGATCCTTATTTACTAAGGGTTTCTTAGAATTCGTGCGAGGTAATAGGGACGTGTTAGGTTTGAAATAGTTTAATCACACAAATCTAACAACTATGCAGATAACAGACCCTGGTTAGAGTTGTTATGCAACATGCAATTTAATCGGGTTAGGATCTAAATTGAGCATGGACATTTCAATTATGTGTCCACTACTTGTCGTCTGGTTAGGATCGCTCAGCTAATTCAGGTGCATTTCAATCACATATGAATGAAATACAGACTTGATTTTAATTGAAAACATGATCAATATAGGCTCAAACATTATCAGCATGAATCAAATAAATATTATTTAATCGAAGTAATCATCCTAGTGTAATACCCCAAACCTGGCCTAGACGTCATGACCAGATCTGGTGATGTCACATTGAAGTGTTTTTTCGAAATCTAAGACTCATCGTTTAAAAACCCCTTCTTTAACTAGCCTCCTTGTATAGATTGAAAAGTCATTTTAAAGTCTTACTGGTTATTCTTAATGTGGGACTTGTACTTTTAAAGGTTGGTTTTAATAAAACATTATTAATTTTGTAAACGGTTTGTTATTCGCAGAAGCTTTGAAAATGAGTTACGTATTTGTGGTGGTTTTGAAAACATTTGACTTTTTGAAAACTCGCATTTTTCCTACTGCTAGTAGTTGTAAATCACAAATAAATTTGAGTAAAATACCAAAATAAAAAATAAACCAAAGAGGCCTTATTACATAATGAAAAACCCAAAATAAACCTTAATTATAATATTAAAAGTTAACTATGTTGAGTGGCCACCACTGATCCTCCGTCGCATCGATCCGTCTAAGTCTGGGGATTTCTTGCACAGTTAACAGATGGGTGAGTTTACGAAAACTCAGCGTGTGAAATCCCATAATAGCAATCAATCAGAGTAAACACAACTTGGGCCTAAGCCCTTTCAGTCTCAGTTAGGGCTTTAGCCCATTTCAATAACATTAGCAGTTTGGGCCTGAGCCCATTTCAGTAATAGTTGTAGTCAAGGCCTAAGCACATTTCAGTAACAGTATCAGTGGGGCCTAAGCCCATTATAGTACCAGTACAGTATGCAATCAGAAAATCCTACCTAATCCAGCCTCCACACACCATCTCCGTACCAACCCTACACACAATGTGAGGATAAAATCGACCCACTCATCCCTACACTCTAAGTAGCACCGATTGCGGCACTAAAACAGTATTTGCAATAGAGCTGCCAGTAATAGGCTCATAGCCTTTCAGTACACTTCCTCCAAATTCATATATCCCACCCCATACAATGCAACATAATATAAATGTATATACAGTACAGCTGACATGCTCAAACAATCATACATCACATAGGGGTATATCAGTCATTCGCAAAAGTAAGGGTCCTGGTACACTTACCGGCCCAACTACAATCGTCCTGGGTGACCCGTGCAACCTTAACAGTCAATCGATGATAATGGGCCCATGGCTCATATCACGGGCCCATGTGACCCACACGCTCATATGACCTACAAAGCTTAAAAATGGCATCGGCCGTGTGGTTTACACAGCCTGGCCCAATATTTAGCACCCTTTTTGTGTGATTTACCCATGTGGGGCCCACAGGCCCATTGAGCCCATACTGTTTGGCCCAAAATGGCCTAATATCGTTTCGGCCCATGAAAACGCTCATCGTTATCACATCAACCCCACGGCCATGTTTTGTTCCATGGCCTGCCATACGCCCGTGTGGTGTCGACAACCCAGTTTTCAGCTTTTCGACTTTTCAGCTTTTTCCATTCCATATCTAATGGTAGTGTTACACACCTGTTGTGATGTCGTAGTCGAACCACTTTTGAGATCGAGAACCTATGGTCAACCACAACCCCTCATTAGACGAAATCCATCGTTAATCCAAACCACAATATCTGTAACACCCCTAACCTGTAACCGTCGCCGAAATAGGTTAAGAGACATTACCGGACTTATAACTCAAATCAGAACCACCATACATCAAATATCATCTCATTACTAATAAAATTCATTCATTCACATTCAATATTCACATAAAATCGAGTATACAATGCTTAAACAAGCATTCAGGACCAAAGTGATAACATACAAAAAGTTTAGAACTTATAAAAATTTTCAACTTTTAAAAGGTCAGATGCCCGTGTGAACAGGCCGTGTGCCTCACATAACTTAGACACACCCGTGTGTCTAGACCATGCCATAACAGAGCATACATGCTGACTTGCCCACACGGCCACAAGACACACCCGTGTGTCTTGGCTGTGGTCGAATCTGACTTGGGCCACACGGCTAGCCACATGCCTGTGTGCGTTGGCCATGTTTAAGTCTAACTTACAATTGTAGCGTACCCCAGGGGACACACGATCGTGCAACATACTCATGTGTCGCACACGGTTGAGACACACGCCCGTGTGTACAAAAATAGGCCATTTGAATAGCCAATTTTCCACCCCAAACTTGGATCAACCTACAAGCAAAGAAATAAGCATTTTTGCATAACCAATTCATCCAAATTCCACACCAAATCTTAAGCTATTCAAATTAGAAAATAGTCACCCAATTCTATATTCATAAACCTTATCAATTCATTCCAAACATGGGTAAATTCATATCAAAACATTTACTTCCATACATCATTCAAACCCTTACTAAACCTACCAAAACTTACCAACATTTACCATTTCTTTTGTCCATCTAAAACATACCACAATTGCATAATAACATCACATACCATAAACCTTTATCAACTATGAGTTCAAGCAAAAATTAGCCAAATCACATGGCTAAGTATATACATCACAAAACCAACTACTAGCCTATACATGCCATACTTCAAAATATACATTTTCAAAAGTACTGAAATGAGGTTTGATAGTGTGGTGATGATCCCTGATGATCCCCGAGCTTGTAGTGTAACACCCCCAACCCGTATCCGTGGCAGGAACAGGGTCGTAAGGCATTACTGAATTAAAACACAATCTCAAATGAACACATGCATATATATTCATAATTAATCACAAACATAAGTCTCAAAGGTTAATTAAAACTTATTTCATAAATTAATACTACTTTTAAATTAGAACATTTCACCTCATATATATGTGAATAATCATATTACCCACATGAAACAACAATATTAAATATAATCTATATATTGTATTATACCCATTCACTACTTGCACTTATTTACCAAGTTCCTATAATCATATGTATACAGGTAATAAGCACTCATAATCATAAAAAAAAATTTACATACATACACAGTACGCGAAAACCAAAAATAACATAACAAGTCTAATTATCATGTACGCATGTCTCAACCTAATTCATAAATAAACTTCAAAATTTGTAATAATTCAATGTCTTTAATAATGGAATATATGACCGAATGTGTATACTATTAAAGCAAGTCAAATGTATATTATGATTACTCCCTTGATGTAGACTTAATATAAAACAAAACATTTATATTTAACTTATTCATCATAAATGCATGCAAGATGCGCATTTACCAAAAAGCCAAGGCTGTACCAAACATTTAAACATCAATTTTGTATAACAATTAATCAACTAGGTTAATCATGAATTACATACATTATTTAACGCCTATTAATCAAACTAACCAAGCTAGAACATAACCACCAATCATTGAAACAATATCGTATTTAATGTTCACCATCACACATTAATAAACATACTAGATGCACGTTGAGCTAATGCACTTCCATGGCCGAATCCTGCTATTTAAATAGTCACTTACACATCCAAATTTCCAACATCAATTACTAATGGACAAGATCATTAAGCATTTGACTAAGAATTTACACAACCTAGTTTAAAATAATACACAAGCCATTATCAAAACATATGGTGCTCATCACATATATTATGCATTTAAGGCACACAACTAAGTAATCGAGATTAATATAAGTTTTAACTATCATAACCGAACACTAATATATTAATTTAGCCATTTTCGCATGGCTTATATACACAACCAAAATAAATCCAACCTTTCAAAAACATAAACCAACTTATACATGCCATAATTCAAGTTTGACTTATAAAGGTACCAAAATAGCTGATAGTGTGATGAACTTGGCTGACGGCCCCTAAGCTTGTAGCTTGACTCCAAATCTATATAATAAAGAGAAATATACACACAGTAAGCTACTAAAGCTTAGTAAGTCATAAGCAATTAAACTAGCCGATAATATAATTAATTTAATTTAACCAAATTTCAATATCATTAACAAGCTTGCTTTCAACTTATATCTTCAATAATAATATACCAACCACATATATTTATTACCTTAGCCGGATATTCACAAATTAAGAAATAAAACCACTACTGAATTTTAAAAGCCAAAATGTCATAATTAATCAACCACTACACAATTATATAAGTCCAAAAACCTTAATTCAATATTATGTACATATAACTCTTATAAGACCAATTATTTATGATCACTTATATGTGCATAACCAAAAATTAATTCCATAATATACTTACCATTTGTACAAAGCCGAATACACTTATTTAATTCATGTATATATTTAACCTTACATGACATATAATTTATCAACTATCAAGTCACATACATACCTTATCATTGATAGCTAACAAGCTAAATCATACCTTGCCTTTTAGCCCATTTTACACATTCGATCATGATTTACCGTTGCCTGATGAACCATTCGGAATTGGATAGGACACTTGGATAATCACATAAATCATACAATGCCAACGTCCCAGACGTGGTCTTACATATAGCCACAAATCGATGCCACTATCCCAGACAGGGTCTTACTCGTAAACACATATCGGAACCACATATCAATGCCATGGTCTTACACGCACACATATATCGAAATCCTATGTCATGACATATGTATCCTAACTATTCCTATGGTTCATACAAGGCTTTCGGACGTCGTAACTCGGTCGAAGCGAACTCGAAAGTGTAGTAGCCAAATTTAATCATGTTCGGTCGTAACATATTTAAATTCTAATATTTCATAACATCATATAAATATAACATTAAATTTCCAAATAAACACGTCTATTTTCTTATAAACTTACCTCAGACGGTACAAAACGGAATCGGGCGGCTAGTCGACAACTTTCGTTTTTCCTCGATCCAAATCTGATTTCTTTAGTTCTTGATCTAAAAATATTCAAATTAAGCTTATTCAAACATATTTTCATTCAATTTAGTCCAAAAACACATAAATAGGCAAATTACCATTTTACCCCTAACATTTATAATTTTTACAATCTAGTCCCTATTGCACAAAACACAAAATACACAAAATTTCCAATTACCCATGTTTAGCCGAATCTTACGCATTACCATACAAGTCCATATATTTCATTAATTTCATATTTTAGTCCCTCAAATTATTATTTTTGCAATTAAGTCCTAATTACTCAAAATTATCAAAAATTCCAATACAAAATATGTTAAGCTAAAACATATCTTTCATTTTTCATCATCAAACCACAAAAATCACAAGCTATCAACAATGGCACAACTCAAAATATTCATCAAAATAAAAAAAATTTAAGCATGGGTTTTGTAGTACTCGAAGCAACGATCTCAAAAACGTAAAAATTATCAAAAACCGACAAAGAATGAACCTTGATTTTTGCTTAGAAGATGGCCGAACCTAGTCTTCTATTCTTTCTTTTTCTTTTTTTTTAAATTCAGTGCAAGAAAGAATGAAAAACATGGATATGGCTTTTTTTTTATTTTATAATATAATAACCAACATTAACTTATTATTATTTTACCTTTTTTTTTAACCTTAGTTAATATATTATAAAATCATCCACTACCGTCCAATATTAAATATATAATGGGCTAATTTCACCATAAATACCCCCACTTAGAAAGCCATTAACAAATAGGCCCTTTACAAAATAAACTACCACTTTTCAATTTACGCAATTAAGTCCTTTTATTTAATCGGACACCTAAACAACAAAATTAAATCACGAAAATTTCACAGATATAAATTCACACAAAATAAACACAAAAAATAATTTTTAAATATTTTTTTGACTCGAATTCGTGGTCCTGAAACCACCATTCCGATTAGGGTTTAAATCGGGCTGTTACAACTCTCCCTCCCTTAGGGATTTTCGTCCCTGAAAATCTTACCAGTGAATAGGTTTGGATAACGTTCTTTCATTGTATCTTCTGGCTCCCATGTTGCTTCCTCAACTCCATGCTTATTCCATAATACTTTAACTAACGAGATTTTTTTATTCCGTAACTCTTTAGTCTCACGAGTCAAAATACAAATCGGTTCTTCTTCGTAGGTCATATCAGGCTGAATTTCAATCTCAAACGGACTGGTCATATGAGAAGGATCAGATCGATACCTCCGAAGCATCAAAACATGGAATACATTATGGATCTTTTCTAACTCAAGTGGCAACGATAATCTATAAGCAATTGGTCCAATACGCTCTATTACCTCATACGGCCCAATAAAATCTCGGACTCAATTTGCCTTTACGACCGAATCTGAGTATTTTCTTCCACGGTGAGACTTTCAAGAAAACTTTATCTCCAATTCAAAACTCTAGATCTTTACGTTTCAAGTCCGCGTAAGATTTCTGACGATCTGACGCTGCTTTCAAAGTTTCACGGATCACTTTCACTAATCAAGTCAACCCCGTGTATCTTATTTTCACCGAGCTCAGTCCAGTACAATGGCGTACGACATTTACGACCGTACAAAGCCTCGTAAGGTTCCATTTTGATGCTCGATTGGTAGCTATTATTATATACAAATTCAATCAGAGGTAAGTATCGTTCCCACGTACCTTTAAACTCGAGAATGCAACATCTTAACATATCCTCAAGTATCTGAATAATTCGCTCAGACTGGCCATCTGTTTGTGGATGGAAAGCAGTGCTGAAATGTAATTTCATACCTAGTGCATCTTGTAATTTCTTCTAAAACCGCGATGTAAATCTCGGATCTCTATCCGAAACAATAGATATAGGCACACCATGTAGTTTCACAATCTGAGAAACATACAATTCAGCCAGTTTATCAAGTGAGTAGTCTGTACGTATTGGGACAAAATGAGCCAATTTGGTCAATCTATCAACAACAACCCAGATTACATCTTTCTTGCTTGGTGTCAACGGTAAACCAGATACAAAATCCATCGTAACTCTATCCCATTTTCACTTAGGTATCATGATCGGCTAAAGTAACCCTGAAGGTACTTGATGCTCGACTTTTACTTGTTGACAGACTAAACATCTTGTAACAAAGTCAGAGATGTCTTGTTTCATGCCAGGCCACCAATAGAGCTATTTCAGATCATTATACATCTTTGTACTACCTGGGTGAACAGATAACCGACTGCTGTGAGCTTCATTCAAAATCACCTGAATCAATTCTGAATTCCTAGGGGGACATATTTGGTCTCTAAACCTCAAACAGTCATCAGCATCAACTCTGAACTCTGAATCAACATCCATCACACACTGAGCTTGTTTCGCAACCAATTCATTATCAACTTTCTAGGCATCACATATTTGTTGAACAAACAACGGTCTAGCTTTCAATTCAGCCACTATCAAACCATCATCAGACATAGCCAAATGCGTATTCATTACACGCAAAGAAAACAGTGATTTTCGGCTTAAAGCATCAGTAACAACGTTAGCCTTTCCGGGGTGATAGTCAATCACAAGCTCGTAGTCTTTTAGCAGTTCTAACCATCGGCGTTGTCTCAAATTCAGATCTTTCTGAGTCATCAAGTATTTCAGGCTTTTATGATCAGAATAAACATGGTATTTCTCACCAAACAGGTAATGACGCCAAATTTTTAATGCAAACACAATAGCTGCCAATTCCAGGTCATGTGTCAAATAGTTTCTTTCATGTGCCTTCAACTGTCTCGAGGCATAAGCTATCACTCTGCCTTCCTATATCAAAACACAGCCCAAACCATTTAATGGTGCATCACTATAAATGACAAATTCTTTACCCGATTCTAGCTGAACTAGCACTGGAGCTTCTGTTAAAAGGGCTTTCAATTGATCGAATCTTTTCTGGCACTTCTCTGACCACTTGAACTTAACATCTTTTTGTAATAGATTTGTCATCGGGCCTGCAATCATAGAGAAACGTTTCATGAACCGTCTATAATAACCGGTAAGTCCCAGAAAGCTTCGGACTTCAGAAACATTCTTCGAAGGTTTCCAATCTAGTATAGCTGAAATTTTGCTCGGATCAACTCGAATACTCGATGATGATACTACATGGCCCAGAAAACTAACTTCACTTAACCAGAACTCACATTTACTGAATTTTGCATACAACTGCTTATCTCGCAACGTCTGCAATACAAGTCTCAAATGTTCGGCATTTTCACCTTAACTACGAAAGTAGATCAGAATGTCATCTATAAACACAACCACAAACTGATCCAGATACGGTCTAAAGATTTGATTCATCAAATCCATGAAAACAGCTGGTGCATTAGTGAGTCCAAAAGGCATAACCAAAAACTCATAATGTCCGTACCTCGTTCTGAGAGCAGCCTTTGGCACATCTGAATCTTTAACTCGTAACTGATAGTAACCTGATCTCAAATCTATCTTCGAAAATACTGTAGCCCCTTTCAGTTGATCAAATAGGTCATTAATCCGTGGCAACGGGTACTTATTCTTTACGGTCACCTTATTAAGCTGTCTGTAATCAATGCACATTCTCATAGTTCTATATTTCTTTTTCACAAACAACACAAGTGCACCCCACGGAGAGAAACTCGGTCGTGCGAAACCTCTATCTGTCAATTCTTGCAACTAAGTTTTCAATTCTTTTAATTCTATAGGTGCCATTCTATACGGAGCTATGGATATTGGAGTTGTCCCTAGCACTAACTCAATACCAAACTCTACTTCTCAAATAGGTGGCAAACCTGATAATTCTTCTGGAAACACATCCGGATACTCATATACAACAGGTACTGATTCAATGTTTCTTTCAGCCGCTTTACTGTCGAGCACATAGGCAAAGTAAGCTTCACACCTTTTTCTCACATATTTCTGAGCTAGCATCGAAGAAATCACTGCATGTAAACCATACAAATCACTAGATTAGATCTGAATAACTTCATCTTTCTGGCTCCGTAGATCAATGGTCTTTCTTTTACAATTCATAACAGCATCATGTAAAGTCAGCCAATCTATACCAAGAATTATATCGAACTCATCAAATGGAAGCAACATTAAATCAGCCAGAAAGCACAGATCTCGAACCATCAAGGGACAATTCTTACACACTTTATCAACCATAACACACCAGCCCAAGGGGTTTGACACTCTGATCACAAACTCAGTAGACTCAACAGGTAGAGTCTTGTTGAATACTAATGTCTCACACACATAAGAATGCTTAGAACCAGGATCAATCAATGCAATTACATTAGTATCATAAGAAGTGAATATACCAGTAATAACATCAGGGGATGAACCCTCCTCTCGCGCGCGAATAGCATAAGCTCTGGTAGGTGCACGATCCTCAGATCTGACTGTCATATCTTTAGTCCCTCTCTGACTGCCACTCATATTACCAATATTTTTGGGTGGTCTACCTCGAGCTACAGTATTACCCGATCTCGCATTCTGCACTAGATTTTCTTCAGCTAACATTGGGCAATCTCGAATATAATGATCTGTAGATCCACATTTAAAACAGGCCAGATCATGCAATCTACAACTGCCGGGATGTTGTTTACCATAGTGTTTACACTCAGGTTGATTTGATCTGACATTACCCACACTCGCTACCGAAGTAGCTCTCGAGCTCACTGGTGGTCTATTCTCATCCCGTCTGGGATAACCTGAAGTGGCTTTAGAATGGCTGAAATCATCTCAGAACTTCTTTGATGCCATCTGGAATGACTTACTGAGTGTTCTTATGCGTGCATCTCTAGCTTCAAAGTTAGCTTTTCTTTTCTCTTTCCCGAGTTCTTTAGCTTTGCAGGCTTTCTCAACCAGTACCACGAACTCTTTTATCTCAAGTATGCCAACTAACAATTTAATATCTTCATTCAGCCCAACTTTAAATCTTTTACACATTATGGCTTCAGTGGAAACACACTCTCTGGCATACCAACTGAGTTTCACGAATTTCCACTCGTACTCCGTCATGGTCATCCGAACCTGTTTCAGCTCCAAAAATTCCTTACGCTTCTGATCAATAAATCTCTGGCTGATATTTTTCTTACGAAACTGAGTCTGAAAGAATTCCTAGGTCACCTACTCTCTCGGAACCACTGATACTAGGGTATTCCACTAATGGTATGCTGTGTCTCGAAGTAAAGATATGGCACATTTCAAGCACTCATCTGGTGTACAGGACAGCTCGTCAAACACACGGATGGTATTATCAAGCCAGAACTCAGCTCGCTCAGCATCATCCTCATCAGTAGCTTTAAATTCTTCAGCCCCATGTTTCCTGATTTTATCAATAGGTAGCTTATATAATCTCAACAGATCACTTACTTGAGGTATTACAGGCATCGAAGATGGATTAGTAGGGGTAGAGGTTGTTGTGTAGCCGGGTTAGTCTAGATATATTGAGTAAACCAATCATTCATCATCTGATAGAAGGCTTGTTTAGCCTCACTTTCTTGATAACTCGAAGTCGGTTGAGAATCAGCCGACGCTGTCCCTTGTACAGGAGCAGGCACTACACTCACGACATCATCAGCTACAGCTCTATCGGGATCCATTTACTATATGAAAACATATTTCAAATGTCAGAAGTCATCACACTATCAAAGTATATAATTATAGCATGTATAGTTAAACTCAAACGCGCTACGTTAGTCATAGAACTGACTAAATCGTAGCTCTGATACCAATAAAATGTAACACCCCTAACTCGTATCCTTCGCCGGAACAGGGTCATAAGGCATTGCTGAATTAAAACACAATCTCAAATGAACACATGCATATATATGCATAATTAATCACAAACATAAGTCTCAAAGGTTAATTAAAACTTATTTCATAAATTAATACTACTTTTAAATTAGAACATTTCACCTCATGTATATGTGAATTATCATATTACCCACATGAAACAACAATATTAAATATAATCTATATATTGCATTATACCCATTCACTATTTACACTTATTTACCAAGTTCCTATAATCATATGTATACAGTAATAAGCACTCATAATCATAAAAAAAAAATTACATACATACACAGTATGCGAAAACCAAAAATAACATAACAAGTCTAATTATCATGTACGCATGTCTCAACCTAATTCATAAATCAACTTCAAAATTTGTAATAATCCAATGTATTTAATAATGGAATATATGAACGAATGTGTATACTATTAAAGCAAGTCAAATGTATATTATGATTACTCCCTTAATGTAGACTTAATATAAAACAAAACATATATATTTAACTTATTCATCATAAATGCATGCAAGATGCGCATTTACCCAAAAGCCAAGGTTGTACCAAACATTTAAACATCAATTTTGTATAACAATTAATCAACTAGGTTAATCATGAATTACATACATTATTTGCCGCCTATTAATCAAACTAACCAAGCTAGAACATAACCACCCATCATTGAAACAATATCGTATTTAATGTTCACCATCACACATTAATAAACATACTAGACGCACGTTGAGCTAATGCACTTCCATGGCCGAATCCTACTGTTTAAATAGTCACTTACACATCCAAATTTCCAACATCAATTACTA
Organism: Gossypium arboreum; assembly: GCF_025698485.1. Taxonomy (NCBI): domain Eukaryota; kingdom Viridiplantae; phylum Streptophyta; class Magnoliopsida; order Malvales; family Malvaceae; genus Gossypium; species Gossypium arboreum. The sequence continues at coordinate 64,126,581 of NC_069077.1, forward strand.
ATAGACAAGATCATTAAGCATTTGACTAAGAATTTACACAACCTAGTTTAAAATAATACGCAAGCCATTATCAAAACATATGGTGCTCATCACATATATTATGCATTTAAGGCACACAACTAAGTAATCGAGATTAATATAAGTTTTAACTATCATAACCGAACACTTATATATTAATCTAGCCATTTTCGCATGGCTTATATACACAACCAAAATAAATCCAACCTTTCAAAAACATAAACCAACTTATACATTCCATAATTCAAGTTTGACTTATAAAGGTACCAAAATAGCTAATAGTGTGATGAACTTGGCTGACGGCCCCTGAGCTTGTAGCTTGACTCCAAATCTATATAATACAGACAAATATACACACAGTAAGCTACTAAAGCTTAGTAAGTCATAAGCAATTAAACCAGCCGATAATATAATTAATTTAATTTAACCAAATTTCAATATCATTAACAAGCTTACTTTCAACTTATATCTTCAATAATAATATACCAACCATATATATTTATTACCTGTAGAAACCTTCCTTTTAAAAAGAGATTATTTTTTTTAAAAAAAAGGGGAGTCGCCACCAACCTTTTTAGGTGTGATTGGATCACCTTATAAAATATTTTGGTCTACGAAATTATGAGAAAATGGGCTCGGAAGTCGATTACGTGCGAGGAAAGGTTAGCACCCTCGCAACGCCCAAAATTGGTACCAAATTGAATAGTTTTGTCTTAATGTCAAAAACTTTAAAGAATTTAGAAATAAGATCTCTTTTAAAGCCGAAATAATTTGAGTTGAAAATCGAAATTCTTTTGTTCCAAAAGAATGCAAACATCACATCCAGCATGATTGGATACGATATTCTCAAACTTTCGTAACTAAAAATCATCTCATAATTTTTCAAAATCTATTAAAAAGGATACTTTAGATATTTAGACAAATAGGAAATCGCAACCTAGCATGTTAGGTCACTATTTCTCGAATTCCTAAATACAAAAGGCATCGCCTCATTTCTTAAAAAAAATGATTAAATAAAATAATTTTTTTTTAAAAAAACATTGATGTATTTAACATACTATGATATCAATACTAAACAATATAAACTACATACTTTAAGACTTCATACAAATATAATATGGCAAATGATGAATGACGACACTATAATATACATTATCATTTCATGTAGTTATAATCATAGAAAACAATGAAAATAACAATATAGATTACATAATACATATATAATAATGTTTCATGCAAAATATAACATAGGAAGCAAAGGATCTAGCAATATATAAATTACATAATATATAACAACATTCTATGAAAAGATAACTTAAAATAACCTAAATACTCAATTTTATGCAAATATGGTAAATAATAAATATAAAAAAACAAATAGGTAGTGAGATATTGTAACGCCCCAATTTTCGCGAATTCTGTGAATGTTGGCATAGGTTTAATTATATTAGTGGGCCTCTAGAAGGCCCAAGCTTAAGATAGAACCCGGTAATTTTAGTTAATTTTTGTTCCATAAGAAAAAGGGAGTGAAATTATGAAATAGGACCTATGTGAAAATGTTTGAAAATGCTATAGGCTAATTTGTAGTGGCCAAATAAATAGTAGTGCAAAATCGGAGGATTTGCATGTCAAATTCCCCACTTTTAATATAGTGGCTGGCCAAGGTGATGGATAGCTGATAATGTATGCATTTTAGCATTTTAATAGTTAATGGATAATGGGCATTAGCATTTTAATAGTTAATGGATGATGGGCATTAGTATTTTAATAGTTAATGGATGATGGGCATGGTAGCATTATGGGCATATTTTTATTGGAATTATGGCATGAGTATGGCACAAATATTAGTATATCATTTATGTGTCATAAAATGTTGAGTGATAAGAATAACAAAAGGAAGTAAAAGAAGGTTTTTGTTCATTCTTTGTTCTTCATAGCCGAATTTGAGAGAGAGCAAATAGGGGAGGAAACCCTTGAATATTCGATCACTAGGAGGGGGAAAAATTGAAGGTAAGTTATTGGTACTTTGCTTCTATCTTGATGTTCATGAGTTCTTCTTGATTCTACCCTAACTCATGAAGCATATTTTGGTTTTTGGTTGTTGTTTCATGTTCTTTTGATGAAAAATGGAAGATAGGTGAAGTTGAGCCAAACAAATGAGCATGCATGTGCCTTACATGCTAAGAGGAAAAATCGGCTAACATGTTGTGCTTTAAAATGATGAAATGGAGATTATACTTAAGTAAAATCATATATATGTGATGATTTATTGGTGATATACATGTTTAAATAACAAGCATGCAAGTTAGGTGTGAAAGAGTGATTTGGTAATAAATCTGCTTGGGACAGCAGCAGTAACGTGACTTTGGAAAATCAGCATAAATTGTGGGAGATGAGTTAGAAGCTGCATAAATTATGTAATTAAATCTTAATGAGTCTAGTTTCAAATGGAATAAACGAGAACATATTTTGAATTCTGTACAATAAGAAATTTGATTCGTAATGAAGAGTGGTCAGATTAGTCAAACAGTGAAACATGGGAAACTTTAAGAAACATCTGGTATTGATTGGCCATACCAAAAATTCTGAAAATTTTATGGATAGAAGATATATGAGTCTATTTTCAGGGAAAATTAACAGAACTTGATTTGGAGTTTTGTAGCTCCAGTTATAAATGATTTAGTGACTGTTGCTCAGGAAGACAGCTTGCAATGAAATTATGATTATGTGGTAAACATTGACAAAAATTTGTTAATGAGTTGCTTATTGATTTCTTATAAGCTTACTATGATCTGTAGGTGTGGTTGGCCGAATATTGTAAGGGGTTAATACGCACTTTTTATTTGAATAGTTAGATTAACGTGTTAGTAATCCAATTATAGGCGGTTCGTGTGTGGATCTCGTCAGCATATCGCCGCAAACAGGTATGTAACTAACACCCTCTTTCTTAGTCTAGATCGGCAAAAGTCGAAAAGCCGAAATGTCGAAAATCGGTACTTTGTAGATTTACGAGTGTGTGAATGCTCGTGAGGTAAATCGATTAATGTTTTTGGTAAGCTGCAATGTTTGGACTGCAAAGTGCATGATTTCTGTGCCCTCGATATTTTTGGGCTTCATGGGCCAAAATTGGAATGATGGGCCAACAGGCCCAATTCGATAAGAACCCTCGGTAGTGATTCTGTTAGTACATGAAAGGTAGGAATATGCATGAAAAACCCTAAAATAGATAAATTACTGAAATACCTTTAAAAGTGAAAAATTTACAATTTTACCCCTAAAAGTTAAATTACCGAAATACCTCTAGGGTTAAATTGACCTAAATGCATGTTTGATCGTTGTTATTTATCTTGCATGCCATGTTGTTATTATCGATGCATGGGACCGGGATATTGACAGAGGAAGTCTGAAAGTGGCTTGTCCACGTCTTGGAGGCTTTGCCTCAATTCTTTGATAATCGAGCAAAGAAGGTTTGCAATCGTGGAGTGTTAATGGGTGGGTTGAGCTATTCCCCACATGAAGTGTATGGCTGGTACGGGTGGAGTGTAGTGGTTGGTGGGTTGAGTAGTCTCCCCAAATGGGCTTGCATATGTTTATTGATGTTGCATGTATTTTGAAATGGGCCTATGGGCCACACTGTTATATGAATAAGGGGCTAAGGCCCAGTTTATTGTAATCTAAAAAGGGCTCTAGCCCAGTACCACTGTTAACTGAATGGGCTTAGGCCCAATGGGCTTGAGCTGACTTGGGCTTTGAATGGGTTTTCCGTACACACTGAGTTTCCCCAAACTCACCCCTTCTTTAACCTTACAGGTGAGCCTTGATGTGGGTGACCTGGAGCCAGAGGGGATTCAGAGTGGCCATGGTGAACACTTTTGGGTTCGAAAAAGAGACTGGTTTTCTTATGTTATTTTTAATTACTATTTAATTTTTGGGTTGTAATAAGGCCATTTTAACTTTATTTTCTTCTTTGATTTTTCTGGGATTATATTATTAAAAACAACTTTAAATTGATGGATGCTAATTCAAATGGGCTAGACTTAGGGCGTGATTTCAAAACGATACTTATTTTTTTAAAAATAACACGACGTCACAAATATTCGATTTACCAAAGATAATCACTCAAAGAAATTTCAACTTGTTATAACCAAGTGTGGCAATGGATGTGGGCATGTCTAGGATTGTATCCAATCAGAGAGCTTGGTACTTAAGTAGCCTTCATGGCTCACCTCCTCTGTTATGGATACTTACCTGGTGCCCAGCTTCCATTCACTTGGTTAGTTTGACAAATGTCAGCTTTTTAAACCACTAAAAAGGGAACACGGGTTTTTGACTTCAAAGTGGCACGTCAAATTCGGCCTTAACGTCTGGGCCGGGTTTGGGGTGCTACATTTAGTGGTATCAGAACCCAGTTGCAACAACTCGGCTGTGGATCGGGTCCAAAAAGGGTTTTCAAAACTTTATGCCAAAAAAAGGGTATTTTTGGAAAAACCTGACTTTTGAAAATTTCCTGTTTAAAGGAGACAATCTCCGAACTTGTTTTTTTTTAAAACACAAATGTTTGGAAAATGGATTTCAAAAAGTCTAAATCTTTTGAGTTTATCTGAAAACTGATGAGGTGGCACACTGAATCCTCGGCACCAAGGCTGTAAGTACTATTCATTTTATATCTTGAATCTGTCTCAGTAGTTAGTACTAAACCTTAGAGATAGTACTATAGATAATATAACGTAAAGGCTACGAAATTGAGACTGTAGGGTAAACTAAGCCCTAGGAAACTGAGACAGTAGCTAAACTGTGATTACGCGAGAACAACTCAAACCTTATCTGCTCATAAGATATTCGTAATAAATAAAGGGAAACAGTAAACTAACTGCATAAAATTCGTAATCAGATAAATCGATATGAGTACGAGAGCTACTCGAGGAAGAGGCCGTGGTCGAGGCCGTGGTCGAGGCCGAGGTAGTACTCAAGCTGGATCTTCGTCTTCTGAACACATACCCGCTGGAGTAGCACGACCACCACTGGTGGATGAGAATGGGCCGTATGATCGAGAATGGGCCGTATGATCGAGCCATGTTAAGAGTTCTGGAAAGGGTGGCCAGAGCAAATTTTGGGCCCATGAATAAGGGGTCCATTTCTGAGTGACTCCGGGCCAACGGAGCGAAAGTTTTTAGGGGTGTATCTAGAGTAGCCCCAAATGTGGTAATCTTGGTGGAAGCCACGGAGCGGATTATGGATGACTTGACCGCCAAGAGAGCAAAAGTTAAAAGGAGCGAACGAGGCGTATCAGTGGTGGATCACTGTGAGAGAGGGTACCCCAGCTGAGAGGGTAACTTGGGAGTTGTTTAAGCAGTCCTTCAAGGCAAAGTATGTCAGAGCTAGCTATGTGGATGCGCGAAGGAAGAAATTCTGAACGACCTGTGGTGGTAAGATCTATTCTTGAATATGAGACAGAGTTTCTGCGATTGAGCCGGTATGCTAATGGTATTGTCTCTACCGAATATGAGCGCGGTGTTCGCTTTGAGGATGGCATCAGGGATGAGCTAAGGGTGCTCATAGCTCCGCAAAGAGAGCGCGATTTTGCTACACTGGTAGAAAAGGCTAAGATAGCCGAAGAGGTGAAGCAAGCTGAATGAAGGAACCACGACAGGGATCGAAATCGGTTCAGGAGAGTTGCTGGACCAACTGGTGCTGCAAACCGAAATGTTAAGAGAGCTAGGATGGAGGAACCAGTTCGAGCGGTTCTGGTGAATACTGTTAGACCACAAGCTTGTGAAGATTGTGGTAGAATGCATCTGGGGGAATGTTGGAAACGTTCTGGGGCTTGTCTTCGTTGTGGATCAAAGGAACATAAGATCAGGGATTGTCTTAAGAGGCCAGCTCAGGCTCAAGTGGTTGAACAAAGGGCTGTGCAACCCGTGCAAATAGTGTGAGGTGGATCGTCGCCGTCGAGAGGTCATGGCCGAGGTCGCGGTGGCAATGGCCATGGACATGGGGCACCTGGCAAGGGTACTGTTAACACTGAGGCTCGTCAGCCAGCTTTGGTATATGTTGCTCGTCGCCGTGAGGAGGGTGACGCACCTGACGTCATAACTGGTACGTTTTTAATTTTTAACATGCCGTATACTGCCTTGGTGGATGTTGGATCTACTCATTTCTATGTTGCATGTGCCATATCTGGGTCGTCGGGTGTGCACTCTGAGGAGATTGTGAGTGGGGTATCTATACTAAGTCTTTTACGTCACTCGGTTAGGGTAGACAAACTGTATAGGGATGTACCCTTAGAAACTCAAGGTAAGATTTTCCCTGGAGATCTGATGGAGTTACTGTTTGGAGAGTTTGATCTCATTTTGGGAATGGACTGGCTTGTTAAGCATAAAGCGACTCTGGATTGTGCTGCTAAACGAATGGTGTTAAGGACCACAAAGGATGAGGAGGTTATGGTGATAGGTGAGCGAAGGGATTATTTGTCCAATGTGGTGTTTGCATTAAGAGCCGAAAAGTGGATTCGGAAAAGTTGTGAGGTCTATTTGGCATTTGTAAGTCAGTCAGAAGAGGAGGGACTGACAGTGGATAAGGTTAGGACCGTAAAGGAGTTCTAAGATGTTTTTTCGGAGGAGCTTCCAAGATTGCCTCCAAACCAAGAAGTTGAGTTTGGAATAGATTTGTTGCCTGGAACGACGCTTGTGTCCATCGCACCGTATAGGCTGGCACCGAAGGAGTTAGTAGAGTTAAAGGCTCAAATTCAAGAGTTGTTGGATAAGGGCTTCATTAGGCCAAGCGTGTCTCCATGGGGAGCACCAGTGTTATTTGTGAAGAAAAAAGACAGGACAATGCGCATGTGCATCGATTACCGCCAGTTGAACAAACTGACGATAAAGAACAAATACCCTCTGCCAAGGATTGATGATTTATTTGACCAACTTAGAGGAGCTTCGGTATTTTCCAAGATTGACCTTCGATCTGGATACCATCAGTTAAGGGTAAAGGAAGTGGATATTCATAAGACAGTCTTCAGGACTCGATATGGTCATTACGAGTTCCTGGTTATGCCGTTTGGGTTGACGAACACACCTGCCGCTTTCATGGATTTGATGAATCAAGTGTTCCAACCTTACTTGGACCGATTCGTGGTAGTTTTCATCGATGATATTCTGGTATACTCGGAAACCGAGGAGAAACATGAGGAGCATCTACGTATTGTGCTGCAAGTGCTAAGAGAGAAGGAACTGTATGCAAAGTTTAGTAAGTGTGAATTTTGGTTGCGAGAAGTGACTTTTCTAGGTTATGTGGTTTCTGCTGAAGGAATTAGAGTGGATCCTCGAAAAGTTGAGGCAGTTCTGGGATGGAAGCCACCAAAATCAGTATTGAAAATTCAGAGTTTTCTAGGTTTGGCAGGCTATTACCGAAGGTTCAAAGGATTTTCTCTGATTGCTGCACCATTGACGAAACTGTTAAGGAAAGGGGTAGCATTTGTCTGGACTGAGAGTCAGCAAAAAGCTTTTGACCATTTGACAAAGGTATTGACTGAAGCACCAGTGTTGATTCAACCGGAGTCTGGGAAAGACTTCACTGTGTACAGCGATGCATCACATGTGGGGTTAGGATGTGTACTGATGCAAGAGGGTAAGGTGGTCACTTATGCTTCGCGGCAGCTTAAGTCTCATGAAGCGAACTACCCTACGCACGACTTAGAACTAGCAGCAATGATTTTCGCGTTGAAAATCTGAAGACATTACTTATATGGAGAAAAGTGTATCATATACACGGACCATAAGAGCCTAAATTATCTATTAACTTAGAAGGAGTTAAACCTTAGGTAACGAAGATGGGTAGAGTTGCTTAAGGATTACGACTGTTCGATTGAGTACCACCAAGGTAAGGCTAACGTGGTGGCTGATGCGTTGAGTCGAAGGGTTGTTTCTGATTTGAGAGCCTTGTTTACATGTTTGAGTCTGTTTGATGATGGAAGTCTGTTAGCAGAATTGCAAGTGAGGCCTATTTGGACTGAGCAGATTAAAGAAAAATAGTTAAAGGATAACTCATTGGTCCTTCGGTTTCAGCAAGTTGAGAAGAGTAAGAATGAGGATTTTAGACTGAATACTGAAGGAGTTTTATGCTTCCGAGGAAGAATTTGTGTTCCGAAGGATTCTGACTTGAGACAATCAATATTGAAGGAAGCTCATGGAGGACTTTGTGCCATGCATCTTGGAGGGAATAAGTTGTATCACGACTTGCGAGAACTGTACTGGTGGCCTGGGCTTAAACGAGAAGTAACGGAGTTCGTGGGGAAATGTCTGACATGCCAGCAAGTGAAAGCTGAATATCAATTTCCTTCTGGATTACTGCAACCGGTGAAAATTCCATTGTGGAAGTGGGAGAAAGTCACTATGGACTTTGTGAGTGGGCTACCTTTGACACCTACCAAGAAAGATTCTGTGTGGGTAGTGGTGGATAGGTTAACAAAATCTGCCCATTTCATACCGGTTAGATCTGATTACTCCTGCAAAAGTTGGCTAGGTTGTATGTGGCAGAGATAGTGCGACTACATGGAGTGCCAGTGTCAATTATTTCTGACGGAGACCCTAGGTTTACATCTCGGTTCTGGAAGAAGTTGTAGGAGGCATTGGGTACACGTTTGGATTTCAGTACTGCCTTTCACCCACAGACAGATAGACAGTCGGAGAGGGTTATTCAGATTTTGGAGGATATGTTAAGGGGTTGTATCATCAATTTTTGTGGGAGTTGGAAGGACTACTTGCCATTGGCGGAGTTTGCATACAATAACAGCTACCAAGCAAGTATTCAGATGGCTCCATATGAGGCACTTTATGGGCGGAGATGTCGATGCGCCTCGTGTTGGACAGAGTTGGGTGAACGACAAGTGCTTGGACCGAGTTGGTGGCGAATCTTGAAAGTAAGGTTAAGTTGATAAGAGATCGATTAAAGGAGGCATCGATGAGATGAAGTCGTATGCGGATCTAAAGCGCAAAGAGATAGAGTTCGCAGTTGGGGATATGGTTTTCTTAAAGGTTTCACCTTGGAAGAAGATCTTGAGATTCGGCAAGAAAGGCAAATTGAGTCCGGGTTTATAGGGCCTTATCGAGTTCTTAAGCGGGTAGGGCCAGTAGCGTATCAGTTAGAATTACCACCAGAGTTAGACAGAATCCATGACGTTTTTCATGTGTCTATGTTAAGATGATATCGATCGGATCCCTCACATGTTGTGCCAGTAGAGGAGATTGAAGTAAGGACTGATTTGACCTTTGAGGAAGAACCCATACAAATTTTAGATCGAGAGGTTAAAGTTCTAAGAAGGAAGTCGGTTCCGTTGGTAAAAGTACTGTGGTGTAATCATGGAAGGGAAGAAGCTACTTGGGAATCAGAAGAGACTATGTGTCAACAATACCCTCAACTATTTGGATTAGGTAAATTTCGAGGCCGAAATTTCTTTAAGGAGGGTAGAGTTGTAACGCCCCAATTTTTGCGAATTCTGTGAATGTTGGCATAGGTTTAATTATGTTAGTGGGCCTCTAGAAGGCCCAAGCTTAAGATAGAACCCGGTAATTTTAGTTAATTTTTGTTCCATAAGAAAAAGGGAGTGAAATTATGAAATAGGACCTATTTGAAAATGTTTGAAAATGCTATAGGCTAATTTGTAGTGGCCAAATAAATAGTAGTGCAAAATAGGAGGATTTGCATGTCAAATTCCCTACTTTTAATGTAGTGGCCGGCCAAGGTGATGGATAGTTGATAATGTATGCATTTTAGCATTTTAGTAGTTAATGGATGATGGGGATTAGCATTTTAATAGTTAATGGATGATGGGCATTAGCATTTTAATAGTTAATGGATGACGGGCATGGCAAGCATTATGGGCATATTTTTATTGGAATTATGGCATGAGTATGGCACAAATATTAGTATATCATTTATGTGTCATAAAATGTTGAGTGATAAGAATAACAAAAGGAAGTAAAGGAAGGTTTTTGTTCATTCTTTGTTCTTCATAGCCGAATTTGAGAGAGAGCAAATAAGGGAGGAAACCCTTGAATATTCAGTCACTAGGAGGGGGAAAAATTGAAGGTAAGTTATTGGTACTTTGCTTCTATCTTGGTGTTCATGAGTTCTTCTTGATTCTACCCTAACTCATGAAGCATATTTTGGTTTTTGGTTGTTGTTTCATGTTCTTTTGATGAAAAATGGAAGATAGGTGAAGTTGAGCCAAACAAATGAGCATGCATGTGCCTTAGATGCTAAGGGGAAAAATCGGCTAACATGTTGTGCATTAAAATGATGAAATTGAGATTATACTTAAGTAAAATCATAGATATGTGATGATTGATTGGTGATATACATGTTTAAATAACAAGCATGCAAGTTAGGTGTGAAAGAGTGATTTGGTAATGAATCTGCTTGGGACAGCAGCAGTAACGTGACTTTGGAAAATCACCATAAATTTTGGGAGATGAGTTAGAAGCTGCATAAATTATGTAATTAAATCTTAATGTGTCTAGTTTCAAATGGAATAAACGAGAACATATTTTGAATTCTGTACAATGAGAAATTTGATTCGAAATGAAGAGTGGGCAGATTAGTCAAACAGTGAAACATGGGAAACTTTAAGAAAAATCTGGTATTGATTGGCCATACCAAAAATTCTGAAAATTTTATGGATAGAAGATATATGAGTTTATTTTCAGGGAAAATTAATGGCACTTGATTTGGAGTTTCGTATCTCCAGTTATAAATGATTTAGTGACTGTTGCTCAGGAAGACAGCTTGCAGTGAAATTATGATTATGTGGTAAACACTGACAAAAATTTGTTAATGAGTTGCTTATTGATTTCTTATAAGCTTACTATGATCTGTAGGTGTGGTTGGCCGAATATTGTAAGGGGTTAATATGTGACAGCCCAAAATTGACCCTAGACGGGATGTGGTTTCGGGACCACAAAACCAAGGCATAAAAATAATTTAAAATTTATTGTGATGCCTATGATATGTGTTAAATTGTGTGTGACATTTTTGATGATTTGATTTAGTGTTATAAAGGTGAATTTCACTAGAAAGGACTTGTGTGAGAAAACTTAGAAATGAGATAGGCAAATGTTGAAGTGGCCTATTGATGCATACTAGGAAATGTTGTCCTTGCATGTCAAATTTCCCAAATTTGACTATAGTGGCCGACCAAGGTGGGTATGATGGGCAAGGAAAACATGTTTCCAACATGTTTGGTTAGTGAGTTATGTATGAAGGAATATAATAAAATTAGCATTAAAAAATGAACAAAAAAAAAGAAAGATGAGCATGGATGCCCCTTGTTGCCGTGAGTAGAGGAAAAGAAAGGAGAAATTTTTGTTCATCCATTTTCACTTCTTGGCGAATATACTAATGAAAAAGGGGAGGATTTTTGCTTCATGCTTGGTTTAGAAGAGAACTAGAAGGAGATTTGGCTATACTTGCATCAATATTAAGGTATGTTTGAGGTGGTGTCATGAGATTCATGCTTGTTTTGGTTGCTTACTTGATGTGCATGTTAGCCATGGTTCAAATCCTTGTTATGCCATGAAAATGGTATTTAGCCAAGGTTGATATTGTGTTGAAACTATTGCATGCTAAATGTGAAGCTTGCTATTGATACATGTAATGATGGATTAACTACTCTTGAAATTTCTTTTTAGTATTCTTGAGTAGGGCATTGAGTCCTTTGTTTAACCATGACAAAAAAATTTAAAAGGGGCATGGTGTGTGAGGTATTCGGCCATGGTATGCTCATGAGCATGGTTTATGCTTCTTGCATGATATTAAAAATTTGTGTTTTGAATGGTTATGGACACCTTAAAATTCGGCCTTGCACCTATGTGTGGATATATGTTTGCACATGATGTTTTGGTTATGAAGTAAATGATAAATGTGTTTGCTTAAAAAAATAAATTGTTGGAGAATGTTTGTAAAATTTCAAGTATATTCGGCCATTGGGTGAGTATGTAAGTGATGTTGAATCAAGTTTTTGGTGCATATTTGGTGATGTGTATAATCGACCAAATGGGTGATTAGTAAAAAAATGGTTGCGAATATACAAGCATACATATGCATGTGTAGTTGAATTATGAATGTTTAGCAAGATGGTTAAACTAGTTGATTTATTGATTAAGCTCAAGGAGTTAAAGAAGGAGAATCAAGCAAGGGAAAGACGAAGGTCATCGAGTAGCCGACTTGGACTGTTTTACCCAACACAAGGTAAGTCATTAAGCATATATTTGGTGTTGATGTAAATGACCATAATATATACTCAATTGTGTTTAAATGAGTTGATGTGTAAATGGAAATGTATGTGTATGGAATGATGCCATTGTTGAATGTATAAAGGCAGCAAAATGCATAAGGTATTGGTCTCGGCACTAAGTGTGCGGGTATAAATGGACACGGTGACAAGATTGGCACTAAGTGTGCGGGTTTTAAAATTGTACAGCACTAAGTGTGCGAGCTGAAAATTATATAGCACTAAGTGTGCGAGATGAAAATATATAGCACTAAGCGTGCGGATTCACTATATGCTCTTGTATTACAATTGGCACTGAGTGTGCGACATTATCGAGTTAATCCCGGACAGCGGATCGGGTAAGTACCTTGAGCTCATGACGAATAGGCAATACGTTCATGCTCGGGGTTGAGCTTGGTAAGCTTGAAATCTATGTGATGATTGCAATTGTATGATTGTGGTGCGAATGAGTTGGTGTGTAAAAATGCCTCAAATATCTTATTGTATAAAATATGAAATGTGGATGTATGACTTGGTATGAGATTGAACCGAAAGGTCCGAGGAATTATGGTATAGTTTCGATATGGATGAAGTACCTAGCCTCATTTATTGTTTGATGTTGCGAAAATTTTATTAATGGATGGTTGATGAATGCTTATGACTTCTGAGTTATAAACTCACTCGGTGTTTTCTTGTCACCCATTTTAGGTCTCTTGGACTCGTATTGTTGCGTGCTCGGAACCGTCGTTGAAGTCATCACACCGGCTGGAAACCTTTTGGTATTGTCTTCGTAGTTGAACTAGGAGAACATTTGGCATGTATAGGCTATTATGTTTTGTTGAATTGTGGGTTGTAAACTTTAAGCCATGTGAAAATGGCCTATGTGGTCGTCGAGTGGGATGCTAGAACCTATAGCCACGAGTCTTAGAAACTTTAATTTTGATAAGGTGGCCATAAATTGTGTCATGTATGATGGATGATTAGTAAGGCCAAGGAAAGATTCATGAAATTGGCATAGTCTACTGCAGTAACTGTTGCGGACAGCAGCAGTGAGATGAGATTGAAAAATCACTAAAAATAGTAGAAGTAGAATTAAATAGTGAATAAATTATGAAATTGAACCTTGATGAATATATTTTTATATGGACGAAACGAAACGACCATATGAGCAGTATACTGAGAGATATTAGAGTTCTCGTGAGACAGGGCCAGAACGGTTTCTGGGTCCCCTGTCGTGACTTTGAAAATTTACTATAAATTATCCAGAAAGAATTAGAAGTCATGCCTTATATGTGCAGATTCCATTTTGAGTATAGTTTCTTTAGAAACAAACGGTGACCAGTATTAAAGCCCTGTACAGAGAGATATTCAAGTTGTAACGCGCGAAGGTCAGTGTAGTCGACCCCTGTAACATGGGTGACTTTAACTAATAAACTGTACCAATTGGCCCCACCAAAAATTCTAGAAATAAATCCAGGGATGGATATATGAGTCTAGTTTCAGGGAAAATTTACGGAACTGATTTTCGAGTTCTGGAACTCGAGATATGATTTTTAAGGTGACAGTGATGCAGTTAGCTAGCCTGCCTGGAACTGAAATCAATTATTGTCAAGAGAGAAATAAGGGAAGTAAGCCCGGTAACACCACGTGATCAAATCCGGTGACGGTCACGGGTTTGGGGTGTTACACTTTATTGGTATCAGAGCTATGGTTTAGTCGGTTCTAGGACTACCATAGAGCGTGTGAGTCTAGCTATACATGCCAAATTGTTAGTGCTTAATAATGTGATGACTTCTGACGGTTGAAATTTTTGTTTTGATTAGCAATGGAACCCGGGATAGAGAGACCCTTAGCGGATGACATTGAAAGTGTAGTGGCTACTCCCGTGCAAGGGACACCGCCTGTTGAGCCTCAGTCATCCGCGAATAATCAAAATGAAGGGGCGAAACAAGCCTTCTTCACCATGATGAATGAGTGAGTCGCGCAATATGCCCGAACCAACCCGGCTGTCCAACCATTCCCGAATTTAAATACTCCACCCCAAGAGCCCGTAATGCCTTCAGTTACTGATCCTGTGAGGCTGAGTAAACCACCTGTGGACCTGATTAGGAAGCGCGGGGCTGAGGAGTTCAAGGCCATAGTTACTTGATGATGCCGAAAAGGCCGAGTTCGCTCGATAACACCATTCGAGTGTTAGATGAACTGCCATGCACACCGATGAATGTCTTAAGTGTGCTATATCCTTGTTAAGAGACTCACTTACTATTGGTGGAGGACTTTAATTTCCATAGTCCCAAATGAACGAGTTACTTGGGATTTCTTTCAATCCGAATTTTGAAAGAAATACATTAGTCAACGGTTCATCGATCAGAAGCGTAAGGAGTTCTTGGAACTCAAGCAAGGCGGGATGACCGTATCTGAATACGAACATGAGTTCGTAAGACTTAGTCGGTATGCCCGGGAGTGTGTGGCTGATGAGGTTGCTATGTGCAAAAGATTTGAAGAAGGATTGAATGAAGAGTTAAAGTTACTAGTGGGAATTTTGGAGATAAAGGAGTTCGTGACACTAGTCGAACGAGCCTGCAAGACGGAAGAACTTGGAAAGGAAAAGAAGAAGGCTGAATTTGAAGCAAGAGATTATCGTAAAAGATCGGCGAGTAAAGCTCCGTTCTCGGTGGTAAAGAAGTTCAGGGAGGACACTAATAAGACAAGGGCGACTGCGGGAATTTCCATCAGAGCCCGACCATTGGCGGACTCCCGAACTACTTCGGTAGCTAGTGTGGGCAATAATCGTCAAGAGAGACTTGAATGCCCCCAATGTGGGAGACGACACCTAGGTGAATGTTGGGGTAAGTCTGTTAGTAGGGCCTGTTATGGATGCGGTTCGAAGGACCACTTTATTAGAGATTGCACGGAGCTAGACGAGAAGAATAAGATGCAAGGTGCAAGACCTAGTGGAACAATGGCTAGAGGTAGGCCCCCGAGAATTTCTGGAGGTAGGGGTTGCAATCAGAGAGGAGCCTCTGATACGGCTGTTCGATCCGAGGCCAGCGCTCTGCTAGAGCATATGCCATCCGCGCGAGAGGAGGCATCCTCCCCGACGTCATCATCGGTACTTTTGCTCTCTTTGATACTAGTGTGATTGCATTGATTGACCCGGCTCTACTCATTCATATGTATGTGAAACCTTAGCATCCAAGAAGACTCTACTGTTGAGTCTCTTGAATTAAATTCAGTGTCAAACCCTTTGGGTCAATACGTACTAGTTGATAAAGTGTGCAAGAGATGCCCCTAATAATTCGAGAATCCTGTTTTCCGGCCGATCTGATGCTTCTACCATTTGATGAATTCGATGTTATTCTTGGTATGGATTGGCTGACCGTACATGATGCAGTGGTGGACTGCAAAAGGAAAACCATTGATTTGAGGAGTGCAAATAACGAGGTAGTCCGAGTCGAGTCTACTGATTTAAAAGGAGTGCCAGCGATAATATCTTCTATGACTGCTCGGAGATATGTGAAAAAGGGGTGTGAAACATACCTTGCGTATGTGTTTGAAAGTAAAGAGATGGAAAAGAAACTCGAATCGGTACCAGTGGTTTGTGAGTATTCAGATGTTTTTCCTGAGGAGTTACCGATTGCCACCGGTTCGAGAAGTGGAATTCGACATCGGTTGTACCGTACTACGCCGATCTCAATAGCCCCGTATCGTATGGCATTAACGGAGTTAAAGGAATTGAAGGTTCAATTGCAAGAATTGACGGATAGAGGTTTCGCTCGACCGAGTTTTTCTCCATGGGGCGCACCAGTATTGTTTGTGAAAAAGAAGGACGGAACCATGAGGTTGTGCATCGACTATCGTCAACTCAATAAAGTGACGATAAAGAATAAATATCCGTTACCACGAATTGACGATTTGTTTGATCAATTAAAGGGAGCCTCAGTGTTTTCAAAGATAGATTTGAGATCGGGGTACTATCAGTTGAGGGTCCGAGAATCGGACATACCCAAAACCGATTTTAGAAAGAGGTACGGTCACTACAAATTCTTGGTGATGCCGTTTGGGCTCACTAATGCCCCTGCGGTGTTTATGGATTTAATGAATAGAATTTTCAGGCCATACTTGGATCGGTTCGTAGTTGTATTTATCGATGACATTTTGGTCTATTCGAGATGAAACCGAACATCTTTGAACACCGAGGCTAGTGTTGCAAATCTTACGAGATAAGCGATTATACATAAAGTTCAAGAAATGTGAATTTTGGTTGAAAGAGGTTAGCTTTTTGGGGCACGTGGTGTCCGCATCGGGTGTCAGGGTGGACCCGAACAAAATTTTGGCCATAGTCGATTGGAAACCACCAAGGAATGTTACCGAAGTTAGGAGCTTTTTGGGGCTTGCCGGATACTATCGACGATTTGTGAAAGGTTTTTCGGTGATAGCTGCACCGATGACAAAACTACTTCAAAAAGATGTTAAGTTCGAGTGGTCGGAACGCTGTCAAGAAAGTTTCGATCGACTAAAGACCCGTTTAACCGAGTCCCCGGTACTAGTACAGCCGGAGTCCGGTAAAGAGTTTGTCATATACAGTGACGCATCCTTGCTTGGGTTAGGTTGTGTGTTGATGCAAGAAGGTCGAGTTGTGGCTTACGCGTCGAGACAACTAAAGCCGCATGAGAGAAACTATCCGACCCATGACCTTGAACTAGCAGCCATAGTGTTCGCCTTGAAGATATGGCGGCATTACTTGTTTGGGGAAAGGTGTCACATTTATTCGGACCACAAGAGTCTAAAATATTTGATGACTCAAAGAGATTTAAACCGCGACAAAGACGTTGGCTTGAGTTGTTGAAAGACTATGAACTCATCATTGATTATCACCCGGGAAAGGCCAACGTGGTGGCCGATGCCTTAAGTAGCAAGGCACTGTTTGCTTTGAGAGCGATGGATGCTCATCTATCCGTTTCACCCGATGAGGTGCTAGTAGTCGAATTAGAGACCAAACCGTTATTGATTCATCAAGTACTCGAATCTCAGAAGGTCGACGCCAAATTGGTCGCTAAGCGAGCCGAATGTGTTTCGAATGATGAATCGGAATTTCAGATTGACGACCATGATTGCTTGACGTTCAAGGGTCGATTATGTATTCCAAGGAATTCGGAACTTGTTTCGATGATTTTGAACGAGGCTCACAGTAGTCGAATATCAATCCACCCGGGTAGTACTAAAATGTACAATGACCTAAAACGTCGGTTTTGGTGGCATGGTATGAAACGAGACATCTCTGACTTTGTTTCGAGATGTTTAATATGTCAACAAGTGAAAGTGGAGCATCAAGTGCCATCGGGATTACTTCAGCCGATCACGATACCCGAGTGGAAATGGGATCGAGTCACCATGGACTTTGTATCCGGACTGCCTTTGTCAGCAAGTAAGAAGGATGCGATCTGGGTCATTGTTGATAAACCGACCAAGTCTGCTCATTTTATTCTGTTACGCGCGGATTTTTCGCTGATAAATTGGCGTAATTATCGTCTCCCAAATTATTCGATTGCATGGGGTGCCTATTTCTATCGTGTCGGATAGAGACCCAAGATTTGCATCGCGATTTTGAAAGAAATTGCAAGAGGCCTTGGGTACCAAGCTGCATTTTAGCACTACTTTTCACCCCCAAACCGATGGTCAATCCGAACGGATAATTCAAATACTCGAGGATATGTTGAGGTGTTGCATCCTTTAGTTTAGTGGTGCATGGGAATGGTATTTACCTTTGGTTGAATTCGCTTACAACAATAGCTTTCAATCAAGTATCAAGATGGTGCCTTACGAGGCTTTATACGGTCGTAAATGCCGTACCCCATTATTCTGGACTGAACTTAGTGAAGGAAAAATCTTGAGGTTGATTTGGTTAAGGATGCCGAGCAAAAGTTCGAGTAATTCGTGAAAGTTTGAAAGTCGCCGGATCGCCAAAAGTCGTATGCGGATTTGAAAAGAAAAGATATTGAATATCAGGTTGGAGACAAGGTATTTCTCAAAGTCTCACCCTGGAAGAAAGTCCTTAGATTTGGCCGTAAGGGCAAATTGAGTCCGAGGTTCATCGGTCCGTATGAAGTATCTGAACGAGTTGGGCCAGTAGCGTACCGATTAATTTTACCCCCTGAGCTCGAAAAGATTCACAACATTTTCCATGTTTCGATGCTTCGACGATATAGGTCTGATCCATCACACGTAATCGCCTGTCCCGAGATTGAGATTCACCTAATTTGAGCTATGAAGAGGAACCGTTCGCATTATGATGCGTGAAGTAAAAGAGTTGCAATAAGAAAATCCCGTTAGTGAAGGTGTTGTGGCATAAACACGAATTGAAGAAGCCACTTGGGAACTTGAGGACTCTATGAAAGAGCGATACCGAGCCTATTTACGGTAAGATTTTCGGGACGAAAATTTCTTAAGTGGGGGAGAGTTGTGACAGCCCAAAATTGACCCTAGACGGGATGTGGTTTCGGGACCACAAAACCAAGGCATAAAAATAATTTAAAATTTATTGTGATGCCTATGATATGTGTTAAATTGTGTGTGACATTTTTGATGATTTGATTTAGTGTTATAAAGGTGAATTTCACTAGAAAGGACTTGTGTGAGAAAACTTAGAAATGAGATAGGCAAATGTTGAAGTGGCCTATTGATGCATACTAGGAAATGTTGTCCTTGCATGTCAAATTTCCCAAATTTGACTATAGTGGCCGGCCAAGGTGGGTATGATGGGCAAGGGAAAACATGTTTCCAACATGTTTGGTTAGTGAGTTATGTATGAAGGAATATAATAAAAATTAGCATTAAAAAATGAACAAAAAAAAGAAAGATGAGCATGGATGCCCCCTTGTTGCCGTGAGTAGAGGAAAAAGAAAGGAGAAATTTTTGTTCATCCATTTTCACTTCTTGGCCGAATATACTAAGGAAAAAGGGGGAGGATTTTTGCTTCATGCTTGGTTTAGAAGAGAACTATAAGGAGATTTGGCTATACTTGCATCAATATTAAGGTATGTTTGAGGTGGTGTCATGAGATTCATGCTTGTTTTGGTTGCTTACTTGATGTGCATGTTAGCCATGGTTCAAATCCTTGTTATGCCATGAAAATGGTATTTAGCCAAGGTTGATATTGTGTTGAAACTATTGCATGCTAAATGTGAAGCTTGCTATTGATGCATGTAATGATGGATTAACTACTCTTGAAATTTCTTTTAGTATTCTTGAGTAGGGCATTGAGTCCTTTGTTTAACCATGACAAAAAATTTAAAAGGGCATGGTGTGTGAGGTATTCGCCATGGTATGCTCATGAGCATGGTTTATGCTTCTTGCATGATATTAAAATTTGTGTTTTGAATGGTTATGGACACCTTAAAATTGACCTTGCACCTATGTGTGGATATATGTTTGCACATGATGTTTTGGTTATGAAGTAAATGATAAATGTGTTTGCTTAAAAAAATAAATTGTTGGAGAATGTTTGTAAAATTTCAAGTATATTCGGCCATTGGGTGAGTATGTAAGTGATGTTGAATCAAGTTTTTGGTGCATATTTGGTGATGTGTATAATCGACCAAATGGGTGATTAGTAAAAAAATGGTTGCGAATATACAAGCATACATATGCATGTGTAGTTGAATTATGAATGTTTAGCAAGATGGTTAAACTAGTTGATTTATTGATTAAGCTCAAGGAGTTAAAGAAGGAGAATCAAGCAAGGGAAAGACGAAGGTCATCGAGTAGCCGACTTGGACTGTTTTACCCAACACAAGGTAAGTCATTAAGCATATATTTGGTGTTGATGTAAATGACCATAATATATACTCAATTGTGTTTAAATGAGTTGATGTGTAAATGGAAATGTATGTGTATGGAATGATGCCATTGTTGAATGTATAAAGGCAGCAAAATGCATAAGGTATTGGTCTCGGCACTAAGTGTGCGGGTATAAATGGACACGATGACAAGATTGGCACTAAGTGTGCGGGTTTTAAAATTGTACAGCACTAAGTGTGCGAGTTTGATTGTATAGCACTAAGTGTGCGAGCTGAAAATATATAGCACTAAGTGTGCGAGCTGAAAATTATATAGCACTAAGTGTGCGAGCTGAAAATATATAGCACTAAGTGTGCGGATTCACTATATGCTCTTGTATTACAATTGGCACTTGAGTGTGCGACATTATCGAGTTAATCCGGACAGCGGATCGGGTAAGTACCTTGAGCTCATGACGAATAGGCAATACGTTCATGCTCGGGGTTGAGCTTGGTAAGCTTGAAATCTATGTGATGATTGCAATTGTATGATTGTGGTGCGAATGAGTTGGTGTGTAAAATGCCTCAAATATCTTATTGTATAAAATATGAAATGTGGATGTATGACTTGGTATGAGATTGAACTGAAAGGTCCGAGGAATTATGGTATAGTTTGGATATGGATGAAGTACCTAGCCTCGTTTATTGTTTGATGTTGCGAAAATTTTATTAATGGATGGTTGATGAATGCTTATGACTTACTGAGTTATAAACTCACTCGGTGTTTTCTTGTCACCCATTTTAGGTCTCTTGGACTCGTATTGTTGCGTGCTCGGAACGTCGTTGAAGTCATCACACCGCTGGAAACCTTTTGGTATTGTCTTCGTAGTTGAACTAGGAGAACATTTGGCATGTATAGGCTATTATGTTTTGTTGAATTGTGGGTTGTAAACTTTAAGCCATGTGAAAATGGCCTATGTGGTCATCGAGTGGGATGCTAGAACCTATAGCCACGAGTCATAGAAACTTTAATTTTGATAAGGTGGCCATAAATTGTGTCATGTATGATGGATGATTAGTAAGGCCAAGGAAAGATTCATGAAATTGGCATAGTCTACTGCAGTAACTGTTGCGGACAGCAGTAGTGAGATGAGATTAAAAAATCACTAAAAATAGTAGAAGTAGAATTAAATAGTGAATAAATTATGAAATTGAACCTTGATGAATATATTTTTATATGGACGAAACGAAACGACCATATGAGCAGTATACTGAGAGATATTAGAGTTCTCGTGAGACAGGGCCAGAACGGTTTCTGGGTCCCCTGTCGCGACTTTGAAAATTTGCTATAAATTATCCAGAAAGAATTAGAAGTCACGCCTTATATGTGAAGATTCCACTTTTAGTCTAGTTTCTTTAGAAACAAACGGTACCAGTATTAAAGCCCTGTACAGAGAGATATTTAAGTTGTAACGCGCGAAGGTCAGTGTAGTCAACCCCTGTAACATGGGTGACTTTAACTAATAAACTGTATCAATTGGCCCAACCAAAAATTCTAGTAATAAATCCCAAGATGGATATATGAGTCTAGTTTCAGGGAAAATTTACGGAACTGATTTTCGAGTTCTGGAACTCGAGATATGATTTTTAAGGTGACAGTGACGCAGTTAGCTAGCCTGCCTGGAACTGAAATCAATTATTGTCAAGAGAGAAATAAGGGAAGTAAGCCCGGTAACACCACGTGATCAAATCCGGTGACGGTCACGGGTTTGGGGTGTTACATAATACGTAGTTTGTATTTGAAAAGTTAGATTAACGTGTTAGTAATCCAATTGTAGGCGGTTCGTGTGTGGATCTCGTCAGCATATTGTCGTAAACAGGTGTGTAACTAACACCCTCTTTCTTAGTCTAGATCGGCAAAAATCGAAAAGCCGAAATGTCGAAAATTGATATTTTGTAGATTTGCGAGTTTGCGAATGCTCATGAGGTAAATCGATTAATGTTTTTGGTAAGCTGCAATGTTTGGACTGCAAAGTGCATGATTTCTGTGCCCTCGATATTTTTGGGCTTAATGGGCCAAAATTGGAATGATGGGCCAACGGGCCCAATTTAGTAAGAACCCTCGGTAGTGATTCTGTTAGTATGTGAAAGGTAATAATATGCATGAAAAACCCTAAAATAGATAAATTACTGAAATACCTTTAAAAGTGGAAAATTTACAGTTTTACCCCTAGGAGATAAATTACCAAAATACCCCTAGGGTTAAATTGACCTAAATGCATGTTTGACTGTTGTTATTTACTACATGTCATGTTGTTATTATCTGATGCATGGGACTGGGATATTGACAGAGGAAGTACTGAAAGTGGCTTGTCCACGTACTGGAGGCTTTGCCTCAATTTACTGTTAGCTGAGCAGCAAGGCTGCAACTGTGGAGTGTTGGGCTAGGTGGGTTGAGATATTCCCCACATGGAGTGTATGGTTGGAACGAGTGGAGTGTAGTGGTTGGTGGGTTGAGTAGTCTCCCCAAATGGGATTGCATATATTTATTGATGTTGCATGTATTTTGAAATGGGCCTATGGGCCATCTTTTATCTGAATAAGGGCTAAGGCCCGTTTATTATAATCTGAAAAGGGCTCTAGCCAGTACCACTGATAATCGAATGGGCTTAGGCCCAATGGGCTTGAGCTGACTTGGGCTTTGAATGGGTTTTCCTTACACACTGAGTTTCCCAAACTCACCCTTCTTTAACCTTACAGTGAGCCTTGATGTGGGTGACTTGGAGCCGGAGGGACTCAAAGTGGCCATGGTGAATACTTTTGGGTTTGAAAAAGACTGGTTTTCTTAAGTTATTTTTAATTACTATTTAATTTTTGGGTTGTAATAAGGCCATTTTAACTTTATTTTCTTTTTTGATTTTTCTGGGATTATATTATTAAAAACAACTTTAAATTGATGGATACTAATTCAAATGGGCTGGACTTAGGGCGTGATTTCAAAACGATAATTGTTTTTTTTAAAATAACACGACGTCACGAATATTCAATTTACCAAAGATAATCACTCAAAGAAATTTCAACTTGTTATAACCAAGTGTGGCAATGGATGTGGGCATGTCTAGGATTGGATCCAATCGGAGAGCTTGGTACTTAGCGACCTTCATGGCTCACCTCCTCAGTTATGGATACCTACACGTGCCCACTTCCATTCACTTGGTTAGTTTGACAAAAGTCACTTTTAAAACACTAAAAGGGAACACGGGTTTTGACTTCAAAGTGGCACGTCGATTCGGCCTTATTATGCAGGCGGGGTTTGGGGTGCTCAGATATTATTACCATTTTAAAATAATATTAAGTAAATACAATAAGATACAAAAAAATAAATAAACAAAATTATGAACATACAAAAAATAGAGATAAGAAAAAAATTACAAAAATAGATGAAGTATTCAATAAAATATTTAAAACAAAGTATAAATGATGAAGGTGAGTTTCTAGAGATAATTAATATATATATAAAACACATTACATGATATAATAACTTAATATACTTATAAAAATAATATTATGTTAAATCGGAGTAAAACTTTGTAGTAAATTTTAAAATATAAATAAGGATAATATATACTATCATTTAATAATAATAAAAATTTAAAATTTACACAATTAATGAATAAAAAAATACATAATTTATAAAAAATAAAAAATTTAAAAATTGCAAGGAATAATATATATAGTAAAAAATATAATGTATAATAAAATTTATAAATAAAATGTATAATAATAAAAATAATATAATGGATAATATGTAAATAAAAAACTATTTTATATAACTAATATTTAAAAGTAAATAATATATAAGGTATTTAATAAATAAATTATGCAAAAATATTTAAAATGATTAAAATTAAATAGAACTAAAGTTCTGGGCCTATTTTAAAATAACCAAAAAAAAATTTAGGCTTAATCAGAACGCATTCAAAACTACAAGGGACTCCCTGGGCAATTTGCCCTAATCCCAAAAAGACGTAGTTATTCAGAATGGATTTTAATGGCTATTAGGATTAAATTGAAACAAATATAAAAGATTAGGGCCAAATTAAAATAAAAATAAAATGAAATTATAAAGATTAAAAATACAGAATGACCAATTGGGTAATTAGCCCATCTTCCAAAAACGCGCGGATCCTACCCGAATCTCTGGTCAACGAGCGGATCCCAGCCTTGGGACGACGCTGTTTTTAAACTTATTGTTTTCAGCAAAACGACGCCGTTTATATGAGGTTATAAAAGCCACGTTTCAGCCAAAAAAAATCATTTTAAAACGGATTTTTTAAAAAAATGGAAGGATTCTTTGAACGGGGCCGAGAGCAAACCCTCGGAGCTCTATCGAGCCTCCGTCATCGGGCTCCCACGTGCTCACGCGCCACCGCTGACCTCGCTGAGTACGGCGGTCAGAATACAAATCGTTTTGCCTTTTTTACAGCAAAAAAAGGGTAATCTCTTTTATTTATTTTTATAGTATTTTTCATGTATGAAACGTTGATATCTAAGAAAAGAAAAAGGATCACCTTTTTTCTGACAAAGTGAAGAAATTGTAATATTCTCTTGTGCTTTTTATTTCTTTTTCGTGTCCTTAACAGGTTACAAAGAAGGGCTTTTATAGCCCCTTGTAAATCATTACAATCTGGGAAAGAAATCTTTGATTTCTTTCCATATTTTGCTTCTCTTTTCTGCTGCGGTTCTTTCCATTTTACAGATATCAGCGAGGGTCTGGTAATAAACGGGCACTAATGACGGCACACCGGTGTTGATTCAGGCGTCAATCTTGGCGTGATATGGAGCCTGGAATCATGGTGGGTCACTGCGAGACGAACGGGCACGTCTGTTAGGGTGCTTGTGGTGCAAATTCTGGAACCTTCCGTTTGCGGTTCCTAGAGTTCCAGAAACCCTAGGTCTTCCATCCTTTGTTAACAAATTGGGCCATTTGGGCCGTACCTGTTTGTGGGTTGGGTGTAATGGGCTAAGGGCTTAGAGTGTAACCGAGTATAGGGTTTTGGGCTAAAAATGTAATCCAGTCTTGGGCCTTGTACATGGACTGTATAAAAACTATTATTTTTTGTTTTTATTTGTTTATTTATGGGTCGGGCAAATTTTGGTCATTACAGCTGCCCATCTTTGCTCATTACTGTGTAACAGGAATAGAGTAAAGACTATAAAAGGACCAAATTTGTCGGGCCTGGCCAAGTCTCAAAATCCTAATCCTCGTCTTCCTCAGAGGTATTCTGATAGCTTCAGGAATGTCAAATTGGCTATCTTCAACCTGCTTCTTGCAAACTCAGGAACGCCAGATCTGTTATCTTCGATCTGCTCTCTGACAATACAGAGATGCCAAATCTACTATCTTCGATCTACCCTCTGACAATATCGAGATGCCAAATCTGCTATCTTCAATCTGCTCTCTGACAATATAGAGACGCCAAATCTGCTATCTTCGATCTACTCCTTGTAAACGCAAGGATGACAAATCATCTTGGATCTGCTTCGATGCAAAAACATCCAAAGGTTAGATCTGCTATGTCTTCGATCTGCTCTCCGCTGAATATGGAGATGCCAAATCTATTTCTTCGATTTGTTCTCTGACAATATAGAGATGCCAAATCATCTTAGATCTGCTTCAGCGTAAACACGTGAAAGCCAAATCTGCTATGTCTTCGATTTGCTCCTTGTAAACGCAAGGATGCCAAATCATCTTGGATCTACTTCGATGTGAAAACATCTGAAGGTTAGATCTGCTATGTCTTTGATCTGCTCTCCGTCGAATATGGAGATGCCAAATCTGTTTCTTCGATTTGTTCTCTGACAATATAGAGATGCCAAATCATCTTAGATCTGCTTCAGCGTAAACACGTGAAAGCCAAATCTTCTATGTCTTTGATCTACTCCTTGTAAATGCAAGGATGCCAAATCATCTTGGATCTACTTCGATGTGAAAACACTCAAAGGTTAGATCTGCTATGTCTTCGATCTTCTCTCCGTCAAATATAGAGATGCCAAATCTGTTTCTTCGATTTGTTCTCTGACAATACACAGACGCCAAATCATCTTGTATCTGCTTCAGCGTAAACACCTGAAGGTCAGATCTGCTATGCTTTAGCCTATTACCCTACTCTTAGGGGGTTAAGGCGCATCAATCTTCATTGTCCCTTGAAGGACATAACCTGTATAATGTGTATGAGTTCATGCCTAATGATTAGGATGCTATAATCGAAATGAGTCAAATGCTCCTAATTAAACCTGTTATAATGCAAAATGTTTATGAATATGACCCCTATTCCAGACGTCACCACTCATTCCTTCGTCAAAGTTTATCCTTATTCCTACTTAGCCTGTGGGTTTGTACCATTCTTCAAATGCTATGGCCCACCAAAAATGTCTGTAAGATGATCCTCTCTTAGGATTAATCATTTGATTTGTCCAATCATTATTTTGGACTAAAGAAAGAATTTCCTCGAGTTCTTTCAAACCTTATCTACGTGAATTCCTCGAACAATTGTTCTGTTTTAGTTTCTTGTATTATCTAGAAATTTCCAGAGTAATGAGCAAAACATCATTTGTGAAAATTATTTAGTTCATCTATCATTATTTATGCAACATACTTTAAGAATAATGGAAGATGAATTTAATCTTGAGAATAATTAGATTTGAATGAATTTTTCAGAAATACAAAGGAAATTAATCTGATAGCCTATCTTTAGAAGAAAGAGAATCTAAAGATAGCAAACAGGACAAAAGTTAGATGCCCTAGATATCGCCGCTTGAGCGTCTATACACCAGCTCCATAAAGACTTTCTTGAGTTCAACATGTTTTTAAAAGATCCAAAGTACTTTGTTGATGCCTCGATATGCAATGCGCTTCGCTCTTTTTTGAATCAGATATAGCAGGATTACCGTGTGCTCTTCAAAATTTGAGCTGCCCTTTCGGGTTTTCAACTCAAAACCCCTTTGATCACAAGGCCCCCTTTGCGGGTTTTCACCCTGACCTCTCTATTTTTTTTTATTTTTTTCAAAAACTCAAGGCGCCCTTTCCGAGTTTTCACCTTCGATTCTCCTCTCCTTTACACAAAGTACTTTTTGACTAAGTCTAAATTCATTGGATTGGGTAAACTCTTCCCATCCATTTCCGTTAAGATCAATGCACCCCCAGAGAAAGCCTTCTTCACGACATACGGCCCTTCCCAATTCGGCATCCATTTTCCTCTAAAGTCCTTCTAAATGGGAAGGATCTTTTTCAGCACAAGATCCCCCTCGTGGAATTCTCTTGGTCGTACTTTCTTGTCGTAAGCTTGCATCATTCGCTTCTGATACATCTGACCATGACGAATGGCCCTTAGCCTATTTTCCTCAATCAAGTTCAACTGATCATATCGTGATTGTATCCATTCAGCTTCATCCAACTTTATCTCTGACAAAACTCGGAGAGATGGTATTTCAACTTCAATGGGTAACACTGCCTCCATCCCATAAACCAACGAGAAAGGAGTTGCCCCAGTTGAGGTTCTGATGGACGTTTGGTAGGCTAAGAGTGCAAATGGTAATTTCTCATGTCAATCCTGTAGGTTTCATTCATTTTCCCCACTATCCTCTTGATGTTCTTGTTGGCTGCTTCTACTGCCCCATTCATTTTTGGGCAATATGGAGAAGAGTTATGATGCTTAATCTTGAACTGACTGCAAACTTCTGCTATCGTTCTGTTGTTCAAGTTCAATGCATTGTCTGATATGATCCTTTCAGGCATCCCATACCGACAAATGATCTCTTTCTTCAAGAATCGACTCACAGCCGACTTAGTAACATTCGCATAAGAAGCAACCTCTACCCACTTCGTGAAGTAATCAATGGCCACAAAAAAAACGCGATGCCCATTTGAAGCTTTTGGTGATATTGGCCCAATGACATCCATACCCCACATGGAAAAAGGCCATGGAGAAGCCATAACATGTAGAGGTGAAGGTGGCACATGAATCTTGTTTCCATAAATCTGACATTTATGGCATTTCTTGCCATAGTTGATACAATCCCCTTCCATAGTAGACCAATAATATCCAAACCTCATGATTTGTCTAGCCATCGTGAAACCATTAGCGTGTATCCCACAAACACCCTCGTGAACTTCTTCCAAGATTAACTTAGCTTCCACGGCGTCAACACATTTCAACAGTACTTGGTCCTTTCTTCTTTTGTACAAGATGTCCCCATCCAAAACGTAGTCGCAGGCTAATCTCCTTAAAGTTCGCTTATCATTTTTAGTTGCCTGTTCTGGGTATTTACGATCTCTCACATATCACAATATATCTTGATACCAAGGGTTATCATCCTTTTCTTCTTCCTCAATGTTACAACAGTGAGCTGGAGCCTCAAAGATACTCATCTAAATGGGTCTCATCTCCTTCTCTTTATTCGCTTTAATCATTGAAGCCAAGGTTGCTAGAGCATCTGCCGTCTGGTTTTCGTCTCGTGGGATATAATTGAAAGTGATGTCATCAAACTCCTCAAGTAACCCTAAAACTACCTTTCGATAGTTGATCAATTTAGGATCCCTTGTCTCCCATTCACCTCTAAGCTGGTAAATTACCAACGCAAAGTCTCCATATACTTTCAAGGTTCTTATTCCTCGCTCTATAGCCGCTCGGAGTCCCATGATGCACGCTTCATACTTGGCCATATTGTTTGTGCAATCAAAATCCAACTTGCACGTGAATGGATAATAATCACCATTTGGGGATACCAGGACTGCCCCAATTCCATTTCCCACCTCATTAGATGCTCCATCAAAGCTCAACTTCCAAGGATAATCCTCTGTAGTTGCTACACACATCAACTCCTCATTTGGGAAATCAAAATTCAATGGTTCATAGTCCTCTAGAGCTCTACTAGCTAGAAATTCCGCTATCGCGCTTCCTTTTATAGCCTTCTGGCTCACATAGACTATGTCAAACTCTGAAAGCATAATTTGCCACCTCGTCGTTCTCCCATTCAAAGCTATTGACTCTATCATATACTTCAAAGGATCAAGTTTTGAAATAAGCCAAGTAGTATGATATAGCATGTACTATCTTAACCTTCGAGTCATCCAGATTAAAGCACAACACAATTTCTCAATTGGCGAATATCTCATCTCACACTCTGTGAATTTCTTGCTGAGGCAGTATATCGCCTTCTCCTTTCTTCTTGACTCGTCATGTTGGCCAAGTACACATCCCATAGAATTACTAAACACTGATAAGTACAGAATTAATGGTCTATTTAGACTAGGTGGAGATAACACTGGAGCATTTAACAAGTATTGCTTAACCTTATCAAAAGCATTTTGGCATTCCTCATCCCAAGTACCTTGGTTGTGTTTTTTAAGGAGGCGAAATATTGGATCACATTTCTCGGTTAATTGTGAAATAAACCGAGCAATATAATTCAATCTTCTAAGAAAACCCCGAACTTCCTTCTGAGTATGTGGTGGAGGCAATTCTCGTATGGCTCTAACTTTGTCTGAGTCAACTTTTATTCCCTTTTTACTGACCACAAAGCCTAATAACTTCCCTGACCTAGCTCCGAAGATGCACTTTGTTGGATTAAGCTTCAACTGAAATTTCCTTAATCTCAGGAACAACTTCCTCAAAACTTCAATATGTTCCTTCTCTGTTCGAGATTTAGCAATCATGTCATCAACATACACCTCAATTTCTTTGTACATCATATCATGGAATAAAGTCACCATAGCCCTTTGGTATGTTGCCCCTGCATTCTTTAGCCTGAAGGGCATTACCTTGTAACAAAAGGTGCCCAAAAATATTATAAAAGTGGTTTTATCCATGTCCTCAGGATGCATCTTTATCTGATTGTATCCTGAGAAACCATCCATGAAGGAGAACAACGAATATCCCGCTGTGTTGTCTACCAAAGTGTCTATGTGTGGCAGAGGGAAATTATCTTTTGGGCTAGCTTTGTTCAGATCTCTGTAATCAACACACATTCGTACCTTCCCATCCTTCTTAGGGACATGTACAATGTTAGCTACCCATTCAGAGTACTTCACCTCTTGTAAGAATCCTGCATCGAACTGCTTCTTGACTTCGTCCTTTATCTTCAATACGATATCTGGCCTCATTCTTCGCAACTTCTGTTGGACTAGCTTACAATCATGTCTTATTGGAAGACGATGCACCACAATATCGGTATTTAACCCTGGCATATCTTGATAGGACCATGCGAAGATATCCTTGAACTCACGTAGCAACTCAATCAGTCCTTGCCTTGTGTCCTCGGCAATATGCATACCGATTTTCACCTCTTTCCCTTCCTCTAGGGCTACATTCTCTATTGCCTCTTTCTCATGGGGCATGATTTGTTTCTCCTCCTGTTTTACCATCCTCAACTGATCCAGAGACACATCACAATCCTCGACATCTTTAAAATCTTGAGATTCCTCTAAACACATGTCTTGCTCATTAGAGAAATCAGGATTTGTAATATCAGTGCTCATGTCATTGATATCTAGGGACCTGTGAAGTATAAAGAATATACAAAGAATGAATGAATTTAAGAATGATTATTTATGTGCTATGAATGAAAGAATAAGAATTGCAAAAGTTCAACGGAATATTGGTTAAAAATGAAACAATACTCGTTCATTTTGATAAAAGTTATGTTTTATTAAAAAAAAAAATAGATGATCGTAAGCCCATTCCACAAATGTAATCTTCTTACTCCTAGGCCCTAGAGTAACAAGAATGTTTCGAGAATTACTCTGAAAAATTCCTAGAGACTACAGGAAGTTCCTTCGCAGTCCAATTGTTTAGAGAGCTTCCCGGTTCATAAGGGCGAATGCCCTCAAGGTTTCTTTGCTCCAATCTTTCGTCGTGTATAGCATTAATCTGATGACTTTCTTCTATAAGTAACCCTCCCGTTATAAGGTTTGGGATATTGGAGGGAATGTCATTGACTCCCACTCCACTTCTCTTCCATTAAGGCGCGCCCTTCTTCCCTCTTGGCGCTTCTCAACTTCCTTTCTCCTTTGCTTATAGTCTGGCTTGAAGCCCAGACCAAAGTGATCTCTCTTCTATTTCAGTTCTTGGATTTGAGTCCCTCCTTGCAGGTATTTTCCTAACCCTCTTCCTGGTAAGGCTCCCTTTCCCATCATCATTTGTAAAGCCATCCTCGTGGCTCTTGCGATCTTTGGCACCGGTAGCTCACTCCCTTCTGAAATAAAGGTTGCATTCACAAATTCTAAAGAGTGAAAAGAACACTCAATAGACTCTTCGTTTGTCTCGACATAAGGGGCCTTGCTAGTGACTGTGGCTATAATGTCCTCCTCCGCATTAATGGTTACTAACCATCCATCCATCACTAACTTTAATTTCTGGTGCAACGATGAGGGCACTGCTCCCGCTGAGTGTATCCATGGCCTCCCTAATAAGCAATTGTAAGAGGGCTTGATATCCATCACCAAGACGTATACTTCGTATATATTCGGCCCAATTTCCAAGGGAATGTCAACCCTTCCCATCACCTTCCTTTCCGTACCGTCGAAGGCTTTTACCATATTTGACATGTCTTCATGTGAGAACCATCAATGGGTAATCTGTTCAATGTACACAACGGTAGAACATTCAAGGCCGATCCATTATCGACGAGTACGCTTGAGAGTGTGTACCCCTTGCATCCAGTGGTGATGTGCAAGGCCTTAGTTGACCCCCTACCCCCTGGTGGGATTTCATCATCATTAAAGTAGATGAAATTATCCGCACTTATGTTATTCACCAACCGGTCTAGCTTGTTAACTGATATGTCATGGGTGACATACGTTTCATTGAACACCTTCATCAATGCATCCCGATGCACCTCAGAACCCAGAAGTAGAGCCAATACTGTCAACTGATCGACCATGCTATACTCGCTATGCTTAAGGAACTTTAGAAATTCCTTAGCCTCCTCCTCCTTTACTGGCTCCTTGACATGCACTTCAGCCTCTTTCCTCTTCTTCGCACTAACATTCTTGGTTTTTGTGGGCTCTTCTCTAACGCCCACCATATCATACCGCTTCCCACTCCATGTATGGGAACCCTCAACTTGTACATCCTTAGACGTACTGGCTATACTCTCCTCCTCCGGCACTGTCACACTGCAGTCATAACTCTATGGTACCCTCTTGCTATCCTTATATGGGAAAAGCGTAGGCTTGTGGATAATGACCTTAGGCACCGTTTGTGCCCCCACTTCATTATTTCCCAGCAGGGAAATAATAATCCTTTGCCGACTAGTTCCTTTCTGTTCATCCTCCAGCACACATACTTGTTTTTCACAAGAGCTACCTTCAAAAATTTGTCGCTCTGTGTTGTCTATAAAGCCTTGCACCAAGGCTTGAATTCTTCACAATCTTGAACTTCATGTCCTTCTTTCTCATGGAACTCACCATAGTTCCTTGTTTCTCTTCTCTCATTTTTAGAGGTTAACATACCTCTCTTCATCATCTCCTCCCAAATCACCTTCATAGTCATCCTCACCTCAGCAACATCTTCCTTCATTCTCCTCTCACTGGCTTTGCCAATGGCATTCACCCCTTGATCATTATGATTTGGCAACGGGTTTTCAGTATTAGGGGTATTCTCGAACTTTACTACCCCCATTTTAATAAGCCTCTCTACGGCCTTCTTAAAATCGGTACAGTTTTCGATCGAATGCCCCGGTATTCCAGCATGGTATTCGCATCTGGCGTTTGAGTCATAGCATTTGGGATATGGGGGCTGCAGTGGTTTTAAGTGAAAGGGAGCAATAGCATGTGCATCGTATAAGCTTTGATAAAGCTCATGATACGTCACGGGGATAGGTGTAAACTGCATCCTTTCAGAATTTTGCCTTGTACCCGACTCCTGCCTTTGAGAACTCTGTTGCTCAACTGCAGCTATTTTAGGTTGACCAATTGTGATTGCCTTCGTGTTGAAGGTGCTTGTCTTATTCACTTCACTATCCTTTCTCCTTGGGGCTAATCTTTTGGTCGCTTCCCCCTCGATTTTGCCACCCCTTATGGCATTCTCGATCATCTCTCCTGCCATGACTATATTCGCAAAGCTTTTAGTGGTGCTGCCAATCATGTGAGTGATGAATGAAGCCTTTAGAGTGTTGATGAACAACATGGTAGTCTCTTTTTCCAACAACGATGGTTGAACTTGCATTGCCTCCTCTCTCCATCTCTGTGCATATTGCCTAAAATTTTCATTAGGCTTTTTCTCCATGTTTTGCAGCGTGATCCTATCCAGAGTCATGTCAGTCACATGATTGTACTGCTGTATGAAGGCTTGTGCAAGATCCCTCCATGAACTTATTTTGGCCCAGCTCAGTTGATTATACCACTTGGCCGTTTTCCCAACCAAACTATACTGAAAACAATGGATCAATAATTGATCATTGTTTACATAACCAGTCATCCGTCTGCAGAACATGGTAATATGGGCTTCCAGGCAAGTAGTTCCATTGTACTTCTTGAATTCCGGCATTTTGAACTTATGGGGAAGCATCAAATCTGGGACTAAACTTAAGTCCTTAGCATCCATTCCCTGACGATTATCAGCATTTTCTAGTGCCCTAAATTTCTCCTCTAACCATTTGCAACGTTCCTCTAATTGCCTTGATGATTCGAGTCTCATTTCTTCCCTCACAGCTACATCTAGATTGGGTATAACCGGATTGGCAGGATTGTCTCCAGGATTGAATCCCAAACCATTTTGAAAGTTCATGGGTATTCCAGCATCGACTTGACCCTGTTGAGGCCTTATTGTAACAAACGGCCCTCGGGGATATGCCTCAGGTTGGGTCTGTACATGAGGTGGAGTGAAACCAGGAGGACGACCCTCGTTATCCTCTTCAGTGGTAGTCATAGGGGCTTTTCCTTTATCTGTTGTTCCCCTCAACAGCTGAGCCATCTCAGCCATCATATTCCTTTGAGCCTCCATCATTTGATCCTTCATCTCTTGTTAGATTTTTGCCAATTGCTCCTGTAACTGCTCTTGCATTTCTTTCTGAATCTGCTCAAGTCTTGATCCATATTCTTTGACTTAGCGCGTGTACCGTAAGGATGTGTTGCTTCCAAATTTTCTTTCTCTTACTCTCTCTTTCTCCCTAATAATTTTAACTAATTAGGGTCTTTCTATAAACTTGAATGCATATGATGTGAAGAGATGCAAATGCATGAATGCTAAAAGATATCGATTTTGATTCAGTTTCTTTTTAGAAAACGTTATTTAAGAAACAGAAATCTTTACACAAAACGGATTACAAATACGCCTTTGCCCTCAGGCCCATGGTTTTAACCCTATCCAACAACAAAGCTAACTCTAGACCTCTATCTGACACTAACTCATATTTTGTACTTAACACATTAGCTTGTGCCGCCAGGTCTTGCAAATGATTAGCAACCTCTCGAATTTGTGCTATAGCTTCTCCCATGAGGTAGTCCCTATCTTTGACTTGATCTTGAAAATGGTGAAGCTTTCCCTTCCAATGTTCTTCTCTTGCCTCGAGCTGCTCAACCCGTAGCTCACAGTCCTGTAGTGCTACTTCCAATCCTCCAATATTGTGCTTCATTTCCTCGATCTTATCCAGGCTTGCCTTTAACTCAACCGTAGAGTTACGACTTCGGTGATGATGAAGGGATCGTCCAGGCTCAGCCACCTTAGTTTTTAATCCTTGATTTTCCTTCTCTAGGGCCTGATTATGCGACTGCATCTCTTGAAACGTCTTCTCCCAATACACGGCTTTGGCTCTTTCTTCTTGAATCTCTTGCTGCCACTACTCTAAAGATCTCCCTAATTCGACCCTTTTCAATGTTACCTGGGCCTTCTTGTAGTGCATCTTTAAATCATCTCGATCTTCCTCGATCTTTCTCTTTTCCTTTTTCACCATCTCGACTTCCATCTTTTGAACATCGACGTCGAGACTCAAGCACATTTTTTCCTCTTCGAGGTTCTCAATCCTCTTTTCAAGCTCCGAATTCTTTCTCTCAAACTCTTGCTTCATAACCTCCAACTCTGATGGAATCACTCGTAAGCTCTCCTCTAATGATCGAGCCACCCCCAAAATCGGCCTAGGGACATTATCGTTGGCTCTCCTACTAAACCACCCTTTATACTAAAGGGTTGACGTCGAGCCTTCAGTCAAGATCTTCATACAGAAAGGCTTTTTCCAAGCCTCAGAAATCTCTCACATCCTCTTCTTATAGTGATCTCCTTTATAAGAGAAATCACTCT
This sequence comes from Gossypium arboreum, assembly GCF_025698485.1. Taxonomy (NCBI): domain Eukaryota; kingdom Viridiplantae; phylum Streptophyta; class Magnoliopsida; order Malvales; family Malvaceae; genus Gossypium; species Gossypium arboreum. Next base: position 64,161,941 of record NC_069077.1, read on the forward strand.
GAGCTAAACCCTGTGTAGTCGGTATGAACTGCCTCGCTTGATATTGCCTTAGAATAAGCAATGGTGCATATCCAACAACTCCCCAAATTCCTGGCAAAGGGACCCAATCAAAACTGCCACAGCGGTAAAGGACTTCACTAGGAACCAACCAAGGAGCCTTCCACATAACATTTTCCTCTTGAAGATTCTTAAAAATGTCTATCCACCTCTCCTCTGAAATGTCATCTCTCTTAGGCATGTCTACTGCTTCCTTTAAGGGAGAATAAGCCTCAAAGAATACTCGGCAAGGAACCTTATCAAGCTTCCAGAAGTGGCTATGGTGCCAGACTAGCAACAATTGCGCACATCTAATAAATCTACCCTCGTCGGCCCTCCGACATGCACTCAAAGATCTAAATGTCTCAGCTAGGATTGCTGGCATCGATGTATTCTGCTTACCAACGCAATCCAAAAAGTTCACGACTGCCTCATCTATGTGCCCCAACGCCTTTGGGAAAATCACCATGCCATAAATACTCAATGCTAGGACGTCGACCCTTTTCTTTACATCTGGATGTCGATATCAAATCCCTCAAAACGGCCCATCGAATGCACTTACTATCACCCTTTTGCTGCACACGAGCTACAGCCCACTGCTCACTATCCCAGTAATCATCACCAACTTCTTCGCAAAAGTTGGAAGGCTAGCAGGCCTAACATAAGCCTTGTGACCCTGAATCCTCGGGCAACGCAGTAAAGTCGTATACTCCTCTAAAGTAGGTACAAGATCAACATTGCCAAATGTAAAGCAACTATAAGCAGGGTTCCAGAACTGTACCATAGCTCGAAACAAGTGCCTATCTACTTTGACGTCTAGCAAATAGGGAAGGTCTCCATAATTCTCATAGAAAAGCTACTTAGCCTCGTCATTCCATTGGGCCCAAATGTCTCTCAACTCCTGAAACTCATTCTGCATCGAATTAATACGGGTGAAGTCCCATAACTCTGATGTATGCCCCTCAGTGATACTATCTCCTTTCTCTAACTGGGTTTTCTCTGACCAGGTACAGACAGAGGCATTGTCTTCCACTTTATCAAGATATTCGTTCCCCACTACAAAACTTTCTAACCCAGAAATCAAACCGTGAATCGATACCTTTGAATGTTTGAATGACATGCAATGATAGCAAAACAAAATAAATTAGTATCGTATAAAAGTATAACAAACAAACACTTATAAGGGTAGTTTACTAAAAGTTATCACCATAATCCCTAGGGTAAGCGCTTAAAGTTCACTATATGATTCCAGTTCTAAAGCGAGGGTACCTGAACCAGCAGATTCCTCGGTCCTCACCCATTATTGGCTCATATAGACCAAGTTTAGTTCAGGGGGACACATTTCCCTATGGCCATGCGGAGATGAAAATCTCACGAGGACATAGGTACAGTATCCCGGAAGCAATCCACTAACTCACGCAGAGGTGAAAACCTCACGAAAGCTTAGTTTCTTACTCCCACTTAAAGGTGGGACCAACGATCATGCAAATGCAATGTGTGCAAATAATATAACAAACATATGCAGCGAACACATGAAAAGGGATCTTTATCTTTAAATCCTTTCAAATTTTAGCATTAAGACAGAAAGTTATCAATTTTTGGCTTGACTCTCTTATTGTCCCCAGTGGAGTCGCCAAGCTGTAGAAACCTTCCTTTTAAAAGGAGATTATTTTTTAAAAAAAAAAACGAGAGTTGCCACCAACCTTTTTAGGTGTGATTGGATCACCTTATAAAATATTTTGGTCTACGAAATTGTGAGAAAACGGGCTCAAAAGTCGGTTACGTGCGAAGAGGGGTTAGCATCCTCGCAACGCCCAAAATTGGTACCAAATTGAATAGTTGTCTTAATGTCAAAAACTTAAAAGAATTAAGAAATAAGATCTCTTTTAAAGCCGAAATAATTTGAGTTAAAAATCGAAATTCTTTTGTTCCAAAAGAATGCAAACATCACATCCAGCATGATTAGACACGATATTCTCAAACTTTCGTAACTAAAAATCAGCTCATAATTTTGCAAAATCTATTAAAAAGGATACTTTAGATATTTAGACAAACAGGAAATTGCAACCCAGCATGTTAGGGCACTGTTTCTCGAATTCCTAAATACAAAAGGCATCGCCTCATTTCTTAAAAAAAATGATTAAATGAAATAATTTTTTTTTAAAAAAAACAATGATGTATTTAACATACTATGATATCAATACTAAACAATATAAACTACATACTTTAATACTTCATACAAATATAATATGGCAAATGATGAATGACGACATTATAATATACATTATCATTTCATGCGCTTATAATCATAGAAAACAATGAAAATAACAATATAGATTACATAATACATACATAATAATATTTCATGCAAAATATAACACAAGAAGCAATGGATCTAGCAATATATAACAACATTCTATGAAAAGATAACATAAAATAACCTAAATAATCTATTTTATGCATATATGGTAAACAATAAATATAAAAATAACAAATAGGTGGTGAGATATTATTACCATTTTAAAATAATATTAAGTAAATACAATAAGATACAAAAAATAAATAAACAAAATTATGAACATACAAAAAATAGAGATAAGAAAAAAAATTTAAAAATAGATGAAGTATTCAATAAAATATTTAAAACAAATTATAAATGATGAAGGTGAGTTTCTAGAGATAATTAATATATATATATATAATACATTACATGATATAATAACTTAATATACTTATAAAAATAATAATATGTTAAATCGGAGTAAAACTTTGTAGTAAATTTTAAAATACTAAACATTAAATATATATAATAATTATATATGTATTAGTTTATAATAATTTACAAATGTTAATTTTATATATAGTAATAAATAATAGATAATGAAATAATATATATAATAAAAGGAAGATATTATAAGGAGTAATATATAATAAAATATGATATGTAATAATATATATATAAATAAAATATAATGAAATATAAATACTATCATATAAATAAGGATAATATATACTATTATTTAATAATAATAAAAATTTAAAATTTACACAATTAATGAATAAAAAATAATACATAATTTATAAAAAATAAAAAATTTAAAAAATGCAAGGAATAATATATATAGTAAAACAATATAATGTATAATAAAATTTATAAATAAAATGTGTAATAATAAAAATAATATAATGGATAATATGTAAATAAAAAACTATTTTATACAACTAATATTTAAAATAAATAATATATAAGGTATTTAATAAATAAATTATGCAAAAATATTTAAAAGGATTAAAATTAAATAAAACTAAAGTTCTGGGCCTATTTTAAAATAACCAAAAAAAAATTTAGGCCTAATCAGAATGCATTCAAAACTACAAGGGACTCCCTGGGCAATTTGCCCTAATCCCAAAACGACGTCGTTCTTCAGAATGGATTTTAATGGCCATTAGGATTAAATTGAAACAAATATAAAAGATTAGGGCCAAATTAAAATAAAAATAAAATGAAATTATAAAGATTAAAAATGCGGAAGGACCAATTGGGTAATTAGCCCATCTTCCAAAAACGCGCGGATCCTACCCGAATCTCAGGTCAACGCGGGGATCCTAGCCTTGGGACGACGCCGTTTTTAAACTTATTGTTTTAAGCAAAACGACGTCGTTTATATGGGGCTATAAAAGCTAAGTTTCAGCCAAAAAAATCATTTTAAAACGGATTTTTAAAAAAAAACAGAAGGATTCTTTGAAAGGGGGTCGAGAGCAAACCCTTGGAGCTCTGTCGAGCCTCCGTCATCGGGTTCCCACGTGCTTATGCGCCACCGCTGACCTCGCCGAGTACGGTGGTCAGAATATGAATCGTTTCGCCTTTTTTACAGCAAAAAAGGGTAATCTCTTTTATTTATTTTTATAGTATTTTGCATGTATGAAACGTTGATATCTAAGAAAAGAAAAAGGATCACCTTTGTTTTCTGACAAAGTGAAAAAATCTGTAATATTCTCTTGTGCTTTTTATTTCTTTTTCGTGTCCTTAACAGGTTACAAAGAAGGGCTTTTATAGCCCCTTGTAAATCATTACAATCTGGGAAAGAAATCTTTGATTTCTTTCCATATTTTGCTTCTCTTTTCTGCTGCGGTTCTTTCCATTTTGCAGATATCAACGAGGGTCTGGTAATAAACGGGCACTGACGATGGCACACCGGCATTGATTCAGGCATCAATCCTGGCGTGATACGGATCCTGGAATAACGGTGGGTCACTGCAAGACGAACGGGCGCGTCTGTTGGGGTGCTTGCGGTGCAAATTCTGGAACCTTCCATTTGCGGCGCTTAGGGTTCCAGAAACCGTAGGTCTTCCATCCTCTGTTAACAAATTGGGCCATTTGGGCCGTACCTGTTTGTGGGTTGGGTGTAATGGGCTAAGGGCTTAGAGTGTAACCGAGTATAGGGTTTTGGGCTAAAAAAGTAATCAGGTCTTGGGCCTTGTACATGGACTGTATAAAAACTATTATTTTTTGTTTTTATTTGTTTTTATTTATTTATTTATGGGCTGGGAAAATTTTGGTCATTACATTACCTTAGCCGGATATTCACAAGTTAAGTAATAAAACCACTGCTCAATTTCAAATGCCAAAATGTCATAATTAATCAACCACTGCACAATTATATATGTCCAAAAACCTTCATTCAATATTATGTATATATAACTCTTATAAGTCCAATTATTTATGATCACTTATATGTGCATAACCAAAAATTAATTCCATAATATACTTACCATTTGTACAAAGCCGAATACACTTATTTAATTCATGTATATATTTAACCTTACATCACATATAATTTATCAACTATCAAGTCACATACATACCTTATTATTGATAGCTAACAAGCTAAATCATACCTTGCCTTTTAGCCCATTTTACACATTCGATCACGATTTACCTTTGCCTGATGAACCATTCGGAATTGGATAGGACACTTGGATAATCACATAAATCGTACAATGCCAACGTCCCAAACGTGGTCTTACATGTAGCCACAAATCGATGCCACTGTCCTAGACAGGGTCTTACTTGTAAACACATATCGAAACCACATATCAACGCCATGGTCTTACTCGCACACATATATCGGAATCCTAGGTCATGAAATATGTATCCTAACTATTCCTAAGGTTCATACAAGGCTTTCGGACGTCGTAACTCGGTCGAATCGAACTCGGAAGTGTAGTAGCCAAATTTAATCATGTTCGGTCATAACATATTTAAATTCTAATATTTCATAACAGCATATAAATATAACATTAAATTTCCAAATAAACACGTCTATTTGCTTATAAACTTACCTCAGACAATACAAAACGGAATCGGGCGGCTAGTCGACAACTTTCGTTTTTGCCCGATCCAAATCTGATTTCTTTAGTTCTTGATCTAAAAATATTCAAATTAAGCTTATTCAAACATATTTTCATTCAATTTAGTCCAAAAACACATAAATAGGCAAATTACCATTTTACCCCTAACATTTATAATTTTTACAATTTAGTCCCTATTGCACAAAACACAAAATACACAAAATTTCCAATTACCCATGTTTAGCCGAATCTTATGCATTACCATACGAGTCCATATATTTCATTAATTTCACATTTTAGTCCCTCAAATTATTATTTTTGCAATTAAGTCCTAATTACTCAAAATTATCAAAAATTCCAATACAAAATATGTTAAGCTAAAACATATCTTTCATTTTTCATCATCAAACCACAAAAATCACAAGCTATCAACAATGGCACAACTCAAAATATTCATCAAAATAAAAAAAAATTTAAGCATGGGTTTTGTAGTACTCGAAGTAACAATCTCAAAAACGTAAAAATTATCAAAAATCGACAAAGAACGAACCTTGATTTTTGCTTAGAAGATGGCCGAACCTAATCTTCTATTCTTTCTTTTTCTTTTTCTTTTTGTTTAAATTCGGTGCAAGAAAGAATGAAAAACATGGATATGGCTTTTTTTATTTTATAATATAATAACATACATTAACTTATTATTTTACCTTTTTTTTAACCTTAGTTAATATATTGTAAAATCATCCACTACCGTCCAACATTAAATATATAATGGGCTAATTTCACCATAAATACCCCCAGTTAGAAAGCCATCAACAAATAAGCCCTTTACAAAATAAACTACCCACTTTTCAATGTACGTGATTAAGTTCTTTTATTTAATTGGACACCTAAACAACAAAATTAAATCACGAAAATTTCACAGATATAAATTCACACAAAACAAACATAGAAAATAATTTTTAAATATTTTTTTGACTCGGATTCGTGGTCTCGAAACCACCATTCCGATTAGGGTCTAAATCAGGCTGTTACATGTAGTAGCTTCGAGATCTATAAAACAATGCAAACACACAAAGTAAGCTTTCAAAAGCTTAGTAAGCTCGTACTAAAATCATCAATAGTATATAAAACACAAATCATCAACACTTAAGTAATTACAATTTCTCAATTCATCTATCAAATCTGTAACACCCCGTACCCGAGACCGTTGCCGGAGTCGGACACGAGGGGTTTGCAGACTTAAATCACTTATTTGCATAGTCCATTTTAAATTTCCAGACGAGCTGGCTAACTGCATCACTGTCACCTTAAAAATCATATCTCGAGTTCCAAAACTCGAAAACCAGTTCCGTAAATTTTTCATGAAACTAGACTAATATTTTTATCTACAAATTTTTTTCTAGAATTTTTGGTTGAGCCAATTAGTACAGTTTATTAGCTAAAGTCTCCCCTGTTTTAGGGTTCGACTACACTGACCTTTGCGCATTACGACTTGGATATCTCCCTGTACAGGGCTTCAATACTGATGTCGTTTGTTTCTATAGAAACTAGACTCGAAAAGGAATCTATACATATATTGCATGACTTATAATTATCTCTGGTTAATTTATAATGAATTTCCAAATTCGGAACAGGGAATCCAGAAACCGTTCTGGCCCTGTCTCACAAAAACTTAAATATCTCTTAACATACTGTTCATATGATCGTTTCGTTACTTTCCTATGAAAATAGATTCATCAAGGTTCGATTACATAATTTACTCACTATTTAATTCCATTCATAATATTTTTAGTGATTTTTCAAATCCACACCACTGCTGCTGTCAGCATCTGTTTTTAAGGTAAACTTTACCTATTTCATGGTTTTCCATGAATCAACTAGAGGTTGTCATACATAGCACCAAAATGATCATGATTAACCATTCCAATGGCTAATCGTTACCAAACATTTCCATACCTCTCAACGAACAACATACAAAACGATTATAATGTTATGATCAAAGTATATTTAAGCCATTTTCGCATGGCTATCCAAATTTATACAAGACCCAAGGGTACATGACTAACAACAAAAAGGGTAGTCCTATACATGCCATTTCAAAGTTCAACCAAAAGTGTACCAAAAGGGGCTTTGATAGTGTGGACGACTTCGACTTCAATAATCCCGAGTCCGATAGCTGACGAACCAAAATCTATAATACAGAGATTCAAAGAAGCGGAGTAAGCATTTAATGCTTAGTAAGTTTTGAGCAATGGAATTAGGCTCAACTGAAGTATAGCATTCATATAACTAAACGGATAATTTCATATACACATATTCTCAATATCATACTTACTTCACATTACCAACCCTTATATTCATACACAAAAGATCAACTTAGCCAAAGGCCGGTAGCTCATTTATCGACTGAGCGAATACTAATTGTAAGGGATCAACTAAATCAATGCATATACGAGACATACCTCATTGCTGGGATTTTACGAGCATATTAATTGAAACTATTACAGCAAGGTCTCTCATTCCCAAGCCAAGTACCTTCGGGATTTAACCGGATATAGCTACTCGCTCAATGCCTTCGGGACATAGCCCGGATATAGTAACTCGCACCAATGCCTTCGAGACTTAGCCCGGATATAGTAGCTCGCACAAATGCCTTCGGGACTTAGCCCGGATGTAATAACTCGCACAAATGCCTTCGGGACTTAGCCCGGATGTAATAACTCGCGCAAATGCCTTCGGGACTTAGCCCGGATATAGTCACTAGCGCAAATGCCTTCGGAACTTTGCCCGGTTATCATCCGAATATTCATGCACATATCAATAAATCATGACACATTTATATCTCATTTTCATAATTAGAGTTCAAAAACAAGTCACGTATTGAGCACTCCCATTTTCGGCTCACTAGCCACATACAAATAGCATGGTTTAGTTTGCTTTATGACACGATCTCTATGCACATACGGCTACCCGTCATACGTATAGACTAATTAACTCATCATATAATTCCAGTAGAATCATCATATCACCGTATATTTGTTATGCTCATACATGATGACTTAATCAAATCATAAACTAAGTCTCATTGTTCGAAAACTTACCTCGGAGGTGGTCGAATAATTTCGGCAGCTATTTGATCACTTTTTCCTTTCCCTTATCCAACTGTGGTCCTCTAAGCTCTTGAGCTAATCCAAACAAATTTAACTTATTAAAGTCTCATTATGCTTGCTTATGGCCGAATATGACAAGGAGTTTGATAGGTCATATGGCCACCTTTAGCTCAAATACAAAATGGTCATAGGCATTTTTAATCACATTGAGCAATTTAGTACAATTAATCAAACATTTCCTCATGTGCACCTTTATGACCAAATACACACATCATTAACCTAATATCAATTAACTAAGCACTTAACAAATTCTCCTTGAGCCGATTGTCTAAGTCAAGATAGGATCATCATTATGCTTACCTATAGCCGAATGTACAACATCAATCTATGCATTCATTCGTGTGGCCGAACATGCATGTCTATGTTGAGGCCGATTGCATACTTAATACATTCTACAAGTATGGTCACTTGTATTGACCAAATACCATTTTGTTTCAAGTTCAAAACTTGGCTAATACACATATATGCACTATTAAAACATCCTCTCCATTCCATCAATTCAACACATGCATTACTCATTAATATACAAAATTATATTCGGCCTTAGCACACCTCTTGCTGGCTGAATTTTTTTCTCCATCTATCAACATTTTATGTACTATGCCGAACCAAAAAGATCAAACACCTAGCTTAATCATTTCCAAAACACTTAACCGACCTTTGACCAAGACTTTAAACAAAGTCTATGTTCGGCTATCACACATATGGGCATTATTAGTTCAAAGTTTTAGCAAGATTAATTTCTTTGATCTTAATCTAAATGACAACCCCCATTGTTCATCTAGATTTAGCATGAAACAAACACCAACCAAGAAAACAACACCCATGGCCGAGTATCATCTTCATCACATAGCAAGATTTAAACCATGGGCTAGGTAGAACTCAAACTAACATCAAAAATATGCATGAATCTCATGGAACAACATCAAACTTACCTTAACCTAGCTACAAGCATGGTCGAATCTCTTCAACATTTCCTCCTTTCTTTCCTTTTGAATTTCGGTCAAGAAGAATGAAAAAGGCTGGACATTTTTTTTCTTTGTTTTCCTCATTTTCCTTTTTTCCATTTCTTTATTACTAGCTTTTTATTTTATTGTTTCCTACATACCACATTAGCACACCATGCTTAAAATATGCTATGCACCACAGCATGGCCAGCCACTAGCTCAAATATTGGGCAATTTGACATGCAAACCCACCATTTCTATAACATGCATTAATAGGCCACTTTACATTTGCCTAGCACATTTCTAAATTTTCTCACATAAGTCCTATTTACTAAAATTCACCTACAATTAAACAAAATTCAAATATAAAATTTTCACACATGCATATATACATATAATAAGCATCAAATATGACAGCTAATTATTTTTATGACTCGGTTTTGTGGCCCCGAAACCACTTCCCGACTAGGGTCACATTAGGGCTGTCACAAAATCTATACCAACACAATCTATAAGCTCTTACCAATTTAATGAGCTTTATAAACATAATATCATCTATCACATAGGTATCATACTCACCTGAACATTTTCATATTTGTTCATTTTCAATCTCACCTCTTGTTCGAGTACTTTAAGACTTTCCAAAATCACCAATGCTTTAAACATCTGCACACTTAGTGCTTAAAGGTTAGCCGAAGCTAGAACGATTCCGCACACTTAGTGCCATCTCAATTACCCGAAACCAAGTCGGTATCACACACTTAGTGCCTCAAGTAGCCGAAGTTAGTTTAAATTGCACACTTAGTGCCAAATACTTTCAATTCATCATCATATTTATCCAACTCAATTATGTATACATTTATGATAATCAAAACAGCAACATGTATTTATAATATCATGTTCTATGTACGAACTTACCTCGTACTCGAAGTTGTCGACTCGAGCGTTTATTCTATAATCTTCGACTTCCCTCAATCTAAATCCGAATTCCTCTTTTCTTGATCTATATGTATTCAAAATTGATCCTTTTATTCACCAAATCATTCAAAATAATACATATACACACAATTAGGGTATTTTGCAAATAGCCCTTACATTTTCACATTTCGACACTTTAGTCCCTAATTCACAAAATCACAAAATACACAAAATTTGCTTGTACACAAGCCTAGCTGAATTCTCCTAACTCTCATACAAATCCATACATTTCATTTATTTCACATTTTAGTCTCCTAAAATAACATTTTTACAATTTAACCCAAAATACTCAATTTCATCAAAAATCCAAATACGAAACATTTAAACCCAACATCAAGCTTCCATAATTCATCAACTAACATCACAAAGCTCATAGTTTCATAAATGGCACATTTCAAAATCATCACCAAAAGCAGAAATTGAAGTATGGGTTCGATAGTATACGAGGCAACGATTACAATAACGTAAAAATTATAAAAAAACCAAGCTAATTACATACCTCAATCAAGAAAAGTAAGTGTCGAACCCTAAGCTTGAATTTTTCTTTCTTTTTCTTTGATATATACTCCCAAACAAGATAATAATGGCTTTAGTTTCATGTTTATTTAGTATTAACACGTATTAATTATCAAATACCACTTTTTCGCTTTGTTTAAAACATTTTAATTCATCCATTTTAAGGTCATTTATGACCAATCCCACTAACCATAGTCCAATTACAACATAAGGACCTCAAAAATAAAAAGCCATAGCAAATAAGCACACTTAACATCTAACACACAACTTTTACCTTTTACGCGATTAGGAATTTTTTGTAAATTAAACACACAAATAATTAAATTTTCACACAAGACTTTCACACATGTTAATTCACTTATAATAGGCGCGGGAAAATAATATTAAAATATTTTTCTAACTCGGATTTCTGGTCCTAAAACCACTATTCTGACTAGGGTCAAAACTAGACTGTTACAATATCGAAAAGGATTCAATCGATTCACTGACACTTACCAAACCAACAATCGCAGAACCCTACTGACTTAACACCCACTTACTGCTCCAAAACTTTGACCTTCATAAGAAACATCAGATCGACTGATAAGTATTTAAAATCCAATATGAAATATATCGCACTTAAAGCACTTACCCGAAAAGTGGATTGACCACTTGCAATGAGAAGAATAATCGGCCAAAGCTTCCACAATAGAATCCACACTCCTAGCATGATTTGGCAGATCATAAGTTGTTAGATGAAAAACATACATTCAGCCCCAAAGAGAAAGAAAAGGGAAAAGAAATTCGACTAGGAAAAGAAATAATAAAGCGATTGTAACACACATTTACCAATAAATCAAATGAATTTCGACAATATTCAATCAAGGAGATTCAACCAAAGTAAGAAGAAAAAAAGATTTGAGAGAGGGAGAGTATGGGTATTCGGCCCAACAGAGAAAGGAAGAACGAAATTGGAAAGAAGTATTCAGCTTCAAAGAAGAGAAGAAGAAGAAGAAGGAGGTACTCGATCGGAACAATCGGCCTTCACTAATGTCAGATAATCAGTTTGAAGAAAAACAAGATGAAGAGAAAAGGTCACTAAGGTATTCTGCCAAAAAGAGAAATCAAGAGATTGAGAAAAGTTTATAGGAGTATTCGATTAAAGCAAATAAAACAAAAGAAATGAAGCTGCCAACCTGAGATATTGAGAACGAAGTCGACACTCAGTTAGCTAATACACAAATCGGCACCCAAAGTAGAACCAATTTCGGCACCCATTTACTATAGTCGAATATTTTACCAAATGAACTCACCAGATTCGGTTAGCCTTCAACACACTAAACACCTCCCAAACACTCCTACACAACCGAAACACTAAGAGCCAAAGTTCAAACCCTACATGACTCTCCTCCAAATTCGAACTTACTCGATTTGCTCCTTAATTCTCTCCTAAGAACCCTCCTACTCACAAACCTCAACAACTGAAAATCCCACCTTTTTACTCCCCAAATTTGGAACAATCGGCCTTCACTAATGTCAGATAATCAGTTTGAAGAAAAACAAGATGAAGAGAAAAGGTCACTAAGGTATTCTGCCAAAAAGAGAAATCAAGAGATTGAGAAAAGTTTATAGGAGTATTCGATTAAAGCAAATAAAACAAAAGAAATGAAGCTGCCAACATGAGATATTGAGAACGAAGTCGACACTCAGTTAGCTAATACACAAATCGGCACCCAAAGTAGAACCAATTTCAGCACCCATTTACTATAGCCGAATTTTTTACCAAATGAACTTACCAGATTCGATTAGCCTTCAACACACTAAACACCTCCCCAACACTCCCACACAACCGAAACACTAAGAGCCAGAGTTCAAACCCGACATGACTCTCCTCCAAATTCGAACTTACTCGATTTCCTCCTTAATTTTCTCCTAAGAACCCTCCTACTCACAAACCTCAACAACTGAAAATTCCCCTTTTTACTCCCCAAATTCGGCTAACAACAACCATATTCAAACTCATTCAAACTCCTCAGTGTTTCGGTCAAACACAACTTCCTCCCATGGCCACCAATAAAAATAATTTCCATTTGCACAAGCAGGGATTCGAACCTCAAACCACTAGCACACCCCACACACCACTATCCACTAGACCAGCAGGCCCATTCTGTCATGTTTTTACCAAAATAAACTTATAACCCTATTGGCCAAAGATAAGGGTTTTATCCTTAAAAAGTAAAATTTTTGTTGAAGCTAAGGCTTGAACCCATGACTTCCCAAACACTTCTTGAGCACACAACCACTAAGCCAGACATACTTTCACGTCACAAACACACAGAAAAAATTTTTATCAGGGATTTGGGGATTTGGGGCGTTACACCTAGCTTAAATAAAATTAAGCTAACATTGTTGTAAGAAGAACAAAGAACACATAGCAAACATTTTTAGATTAAATCAAAGAAAAGAAAGATTAAACCCAAATCAAAGTGGCTGTCACCCAAGACTCTGACCAACGAGGCTCCTTCGTTTTGCTCTTTTGCTGATGGCTCTCCAAAGTGGCCGACTAAGGGCTCTTTAAGAGGCTTAATTGCTAAAATCTCTATAAAGAGATGATGTTAGGCATGGGGAGTGGAAAATTCTAAAGAGAATTGAGAGAAAAGAGAGAATGATGAGGGATGAGGGATGAGGGATGGTTAGGAATGGTTAGGAATGGTGAAATGAAGTCTTATCTATAGATGAAAAGAGAAGAGTAGTTTGCTAAAAATAGAGAGGTTTAGTCTCTTCAAGCTTCTTCAATGAGTGGCCGGCCAAGATTAGTGGATTTTAAGTTGAATTTTTCTTGATTTTTAAGTAATTTAAATGTCATAACAACTCAAGACTGAGACTCGGTCAAATGTAAATCTTCAGGCAAATCTCTAATTTCTTCAACATTGCAAGGACCTTGTGTAATTAAACCAAAATGTGGTTTATGTGGACAGCCATGTGTAGCCGAAATTGGGTTGACTTGGTCTTCAATTTGGACGGTTTTTGTAATCCAACAAAGCTATCGACCTGTCCAAAATAAATCAATAAATTAAAGGACCAAAGAAAAAATAATTAATTAATTAAAACCAAAATTATTAATGAAATATTTTAAAATGAATTATTAAATATAATTTTATATTTTATTATTTAATTTAATCATGCATGGCCCATTTTATGTCTTAAAAATATAATATGTTCAAATAAATATAAAATAAGCCATTTTATGCATGAAAACTATATAATAAAGCATAAAATCACATTTTAATAATTTTATGTCCTAATTTCATATTTTCACATATTTCATTAATTTATTAAACAATTACCTAGTTTTAACAATGAATTTAAGTAAAAAGGTGATAAATTGCATAGAAAAATCCTATATATTTTTAGTTTACATTATGGCAATGTAATACCACGAAAATTTTTACAGAAGATATTATCCTTGATATAGTAAAATAAGGAAATAAAGTGACAAAAGGAAAATTTTGAGTTATGTCAATATTGAGAAGTATATTATGATATATTAATTCAAGAAAGGACTAAATTGTAAAAGTGAGAAAAGTTTTGTTGTACAAGAGTAAATATTCATAATTTGAGGGGTTAAAGTGTAAATATGAAAAATTTGAAGGACCAATAGTGTAAATAATTTAAGAGTGGAATGATCTAGAAACTAAGGAAAATGGATGAATTAGGACCAAATTGAATAGATGAAGAACTATGAGGGACTAAATTGCAATTTTACCAAATTAAATGATGACTCAAGGATGGAATTTTAAAAGATAATGAAGGGCAAAATGGTCAATTGGAAGAGAGAGAAATCTAGAAAGTAATAATGATGCTAGAGATATTATGATATTTTATAATTATTTAATTAGATAAATATTATTTTATTAATATTTTAATAAGATATTTTATTATTATTTTATTAGTATATAAAGAAAGAGAGATGAGAAATTCTCATCCATATTTTCCCATGCACTAACGTGAGAGAAAGAGAGGAAGAAAGAAAGTTTTACTTTCTTTACAATTTGGTCCTTTTACCAAAAATTCACCATTTTCACCCAAAAATCAAATGAATTTCCATAGCTACCAAGAGACAAAAATGTTAAGGAGAGCATGGGGAGTTAGAATATCAAGTTTGATTCAAGAAATAGAAGCTGGAGGAGAGAGAAAATCAAGATAAAGATTAGTATCAATAGAACAAGGTAAGTATATCAAGATTTCAATATGTTTTTAAGTTTGTTATTATTGACAAAGCATGGAAATAATGTTATAGTAGAGTTTTCTTACATAAGGTCCTACGTTTTTTATATGTTAGTGAAGAGAAAATAAGAGAAAGTGATGAGAAATGGTGTAGAAAAAGAAAATAAGGGTGTTATAACATGGTAATTAATAGCTTGCACAAAAACAGTTTGGACAGCAGCAGTAGACTAACTTTGAAAAAATCACCATAAATTGTAGAAATCGAATTAGAAGATGAAAAAAATATTTAATTAAATCTCATTGAGTATAGTTTCTCATAGAATAAATAGTGTAAGCAATGGATTTGTAAATTTTTAGATATAATGAATTTTGTGAGACAAGGTCAGAATGAATTCGGGTTCCCCTGTTCTGACTTTGAAAAATCATAAAAAATTGAATAAAAACAATTAGGGGTTTAAATTTATATTTATAAAATCCTGAATGAGTATATTTTTAATAGAAACAAACAAGAACATCATTTGAATCCTGTATGAGGAGATAATTAATTTTTTGTGAAGAGGGGTCAGAACTGTCAGACAGCAGAATAGGGGTAACTTTAAAGAATAAACTGTACTTATTGGCTAAACCAAAAATTCTGAAATTTTTATGGTAAGAATATATATGAGTCTAGATTCGGGAAAAATTATCGGATATTAATTTGGAGTTCTATAGGTCCAGATATAAATAATTTAGTGACTATGATGCAGATAGACAGCTTGAATATTCATAAAAGTAAATAATAAAAATTATGGATAATGTTACTTACAAGTGTGTTATCTACATTAAGGATGTGGAATGGAGAGGAGGAGGAAAAATATGTATGAATATTCATCTAGCATGGCTAATTTGCATATTTTAGGCTTAGGGACTAAATTGAATAAAAGTAACACTTTATGGGCAATTTTGTAAACATGTCAGAAATGACCAAATTGCATGAAATGGATTATTTTATTATTTAAATTACAAAATTGAATGAAATTATTAATTTAGTTCAAGATCGGGGGAAAACATGTTTTAAGGATTAAATTGAAAAGTGTTGAAATTATGAAAATTCTGATATTTTATAGAATTCATGGATTGTTATCAATATATATGAGAATAATAGCTGGAAATAAGGATTAAATTGCAAGAATTTTATTTTCTTGACCCTAAGGATGAAATCATCATTAATTAAAAGTTTAGGGGCAAAATGGTAATTTTGCCTAGAGCATTAATTAAATGCATTAGAATATGAAATGAATGAAAATGATGATCAAATTTATTTATAAAGATCCGGACGACTCAAATATGAGACTTGATCGTGGAAAAGAAAAGATATCAAATTAATGAAATTATAAACACAAACAAGCAATGAGGTAAGTTCTTGTAACTTGAATTATATTCTTAAATGCTTCAGATTGTATGTTATTTATGTGAATATGATTTGAATGTTCATTGTATGAAAATTTATGAAACATTGATAAATTTTATAAAAGGAGAAGAAATCCCGGTTGAATGAAAGGAAAATTCGATGGATCTCTGAAAAGGAATTGACGGTAAAAAGGATCTAGCCCGGACGGGTGATCCTATCCTAATATAGCCCTCCCGAAGAGTATGTGTAAAACGGATTTAGCCCGGACGGGTAATCCGAATTAGGGTCTGAATTTAGCCTGGACTGGTAATTGAGATCCAAGCTCATTAGAGTAATTGTCGCTGTGGGATTTAGCCTTGGACCGGTAATCCCGACAATACTCTATGAGTTTATATTACAAGGGATTTAGCCTGGACTGGTAATCCCACAGTAAAGATGAGGCTCGCGAGAGTGTGCTCTCTGATATGAAATGTGTAAGACCATGGTTGAAAGATACCATGGCAACCTGTGTGTAAGACCATGGTTGAAAGATACCATGGCAACCTGATATGAAATGTGTAAGAACTTGGTTGAAAGATACCATGGCAACCTGTGTGTGAGACCATGGTTGAAAGATACCATGGCAACTTGATTGAAATGTGTAAGACCTTGGTTGAAAGATACCATGGCAACCTGTGTGTGAGACCATGGTTGAAAGATACCATGGCAACTTGATTGAAATGTGTAAGACCATGGTTGAAAGATACCATGGCAACCTGATATGAGATGTGTAAGACCATGGTTGAAAGATACCATGGCAACGTGACATGAAAAGAATAAGACCATGGTTGAAAGATACCATAGCAACATGACAGAAAATGAGTAAGACCATAGTTGAAAGACACTATGGCATCACGTCAAAGATAAATAAGACCGTGGATGGGAGACGCTATAACATCTGTTGAACAATTGATATTCAGGTAAAATGTATCAAATGACGAATGGTTATATGAAATGGTTGTGTGAAATGTTTACAAGAACTGGTCATATGGAAATATATGTACAAAAGCGTTGTATGAAATAATTATGAAAATGGATAAATGAAATAAGTATAAGTACGTGGAATATAATTTATGTTAAGTTTGATATAAGCTATTACCGAATAAATATACATAAAATATATGGAAATGATGAAGCATAAAATATTGATATAATGAAATGAATGATATATGCTTGTGAAGAAATGGTAAGAGCATGATATGTTTCATGACATGTACATATATGATTATCTTTGATATGTTGATACAAGGAAATTATGTAATTGAGACTATTATTAAACTCAAGTGCGACATGTCGAGAAAATAGATATATCAATGTTGAATTTATATGAGATATGTGCAAGTATACTAACAATGTTGTTGTTTGATGCTTATACAAGTGCCAAACTGTTGATTGAATGGTAATATATTTATTTTATATGATGCATTGAATCGGTAAGTATTTTAATTTTTTAAGTGATCTCAAATGGTAGTAATGTTCAAACCCCTTACGGCAATGGATACGGGTTAGGGGTGTTACAGGCAAAATTTTGCAAACTTTTCCTGTATTGTTACTTCTATCAAACCAATGGCGTGTCATTCTTCATTCTCATCAACACATTTCAGAGCATCTAACACATTGAAGGTAATTTGTTGATCATTCATCCTCATGGTCACTTCACCTTTTTGCAAATCACTCAAAGTTTTATCTGTAGTAAGAAAAGGTCCTTCAAGGATAATTGGCACATCATTGTTAGCTTTACATTCTAAAATAATGAAATCAGTAGGAAAATGAAATGATCTACTCCTACTAGTACGTTTTCAATTTTACCTTTCGTATTTGCGTAGGATCGATTAGCTATCTCCAACATGATTGTAGTATTTTCCAATTCCTAGCTTCCTAAAGATAGACATAGTCATTAAATTGATGCTTGCTCCTCAATCACACAATGCTTTACTAAATGATTTAAAATTGAACATGGATAGTAAAACTCCCTAGCTCCTTCAACTTTGGAAGGTATTTATTCATCAACATTGCTGTGCACCCTTCAGTGAGAGCAATAGTCTCAAATTTCCCCAATCTTCACTTCTTTGATAGTATATCTTTCATGAATTTCACATAATTTGGCATTTGCTCCAAAGCTTCTACAAGCGGTATGTTGATGTGGAGTTGTTTTAGGACATCTAAAAATCTTTTGAATTGGGCATCGTGTTTACAATTGTGAAATCGCTGAGGAAAACGTGGAGGTGGCCATCCTTTAAGTTGTTGATATTATTTTACTGTAGCATTTTTATGGGCAACACGATCTGGTTCTACTACAACAGTCTTCCGGTTAGCCTTTTTAGTTGATTTTGAATTTTTTCTATGGTTGAGTCTGGAGTTGTCCTCTTCTATAGTGGTGTCTTGAATAAAATCATCCAACTGTGTCTCATTTCTAAGAGTGATGGCCTTGCACTGTTCCTTCCTTTATGTTCTCAAATTCTAGGTATTTCTTGAAAATGCTCCTTGTGGCCTCGAATTTAAAGCATTCGCTATCTGCCCCACTTGATTCTCAAGAGCTATGAAGGATACAGCCTAGCTCTGAATTACAGCATCATTCTTTGCCATATATTCCTTCAGCAAGGCTTCAATGGAGATAGAAGATGATGCTTGACCCTGTTGAATATTTTTCATCGATATAGGATGATTATAAGCAAGTGGCGCACTATTAGCATTATGTCTCGCAACATTATTTAAATTCCACTCGCCTTGATTATTCCAACTAATGTTTGGATGCTGCTTCCACCCTGGATTGTAAGTGTTGGAATAGGGTTTATTATTCTGATTAAAATTAGTCATGTAGTTTACAGATGCTGGGTTTGATGGGCATTCATCAAACACATGGTCTTCACCGCAATAAACACATGATAGTTCAACTGATTTCATCTCCTGGATTGCAGTAGGCCTCTTCATTATTGATAACTCTTGAAAGGATTTATATTTCATGCCCCTAAACTAAAGTATTTGCAATACCCCTAACCCATCTTTGTCATTAGATTAGGGTCATGGGCATTACAAAACAATCAGAATATTTAATTACAACATAAGTAGAGGAGCAAACTAACAGTTAACATCATATTATATAGGGAGCAATACATACTAATTTAATATTTCCATAGAGTTATCTTGAATAACTGAGTGATGAGATATGCTATGCAATGCTAAACTTATTCTTCCACTGTCTACACTCTTATCACTATTTATCCTTTCCTGAAAGCTAGAAGTTGGATACATAACAAGACTATTCCAATTATTAGCATTAAAGTATTGAACTACACTCCGATTACTACCTTTGATGATATTAGTAGAATAACAAACTTCACCTAATTTAAGTTTGTTATTTCATTCAAAATCGGAGTAAAATACTCTTATAGTCCTTAATACGATTTTACGAGACACCCTAAAAATAATCAGAAAACAAGCAAGGGCTAATCTGAAACAATTTTGAAAGTTTAGGAAAAATTCAAAAAGAACTTAGAAACAGGGGTCACATGGCCGTGTAGCATGCCCCAGGCCTTGTGGCTTTCAAAGTTGGGACACATAGCTGTATCCCAGCCCATGTCTCTACCTGTGTAACTCACTGACTTAAGACACACAGTCATGTCCCAGCCCGTCTCTCTACCCGTGTAACTCACTAACTTGGGTCACACGGCCATGCCGCAATCCGTGCAAACCATGTCTGTGTACCTAAATGCACCTTAAAACTCAAGTTTACCAAATCATGCTTACTTAGACACTAAGAAACCCAATTACCAGCCATTTAACCTATTCAAAACACAATTAAACATGCTTAAAACGTGCCTAAACATCCATATCAAGTGTCTAACCAATGTACCCTCATTGGTACCACATTTTATACTTGCAAATACATTATTAAGGAATTAATCATCTAAACTTTCACTCATGCTAATTGCCATAATTGAACTAATGTTTTAGCTATGTAGGCTACCAATCTTAAAACTAAAACACATGCAAAACATTAGCTTGACTATCATACCAAAACATTGATTTAACTACAACCATATGAACACATAAGTACCATTACACATGGAACTCAAAATAACATCACATAAAGGCCTCCTAGGTACATGCCATTACAAAATAAAACATAACCACACTTGAGTTCGGATTGTTGTTGGATGCTAAGTCGTCGATAAACTGAAAAGTACCTAACCTACGTACGAGAAACAAAATTGTACGCTGAGTATAACTCAGTGGTATTTTTATAATCCGAACAATTTAAACTTGATATGAGTAATTAAAATGTAAGAATGCAATAAGAAATGTTATGAACATATGTTTCAATTCAATAATAAAAAATTGCTCATTCTTTATTCACATCAACTAGATTCCACATGTTCTAGTACATTACAATGGCATTTCGTATAGCATTCGATAATTTCAACTCATGCTGTGACAGCCCTAATTTGACCCTAGTCGGAATGTGGTTTCGGGACCACAAAACCGAGTCATAAAATTTAGTTAAAATTTTAATTGCACATCTTATATGTGTGATAATACTTGTATAAAAATTTGATGTTTTAATTTTATCTTAGGAATGTGAATTTTGCTTGAAAGGATCTAGTTGAGAGACTTAGAAAATTATGATAGATAAATAAGTAAGGACCAAATAGTAGTAAAATAGGAAAGTTTGGGTTTGCATGTCAAAGTGCCCAATTCATGTTAAGTGGTCGCCAAGCATGGTTCCATTCCTCCAAGTTTATGTTGTTTATTATTTAATATTGGTAAGTAAATTAAAATAAATAAAAGAAAGGAATTAAAAGGAAAAGATGAATAAAATAAGGAGGGAAGAGGAGTGTTCATCTTTTTTTTCTTTGGCTATTGCCGTGAGTGAGGAGAAGGAAGGAGATTTGGTTATTTGATTTTGGCTTGGAAGATGGCTAGAATGAGGTATGTATTGAATGATTCTTGAAAATCTATGCATGTTTGAGATGGTTAGTTCAAATTCTACTCATCCTATAGATTAGACTTAGGATTTTGAGGTTGAAATTCGCCAAGAAGCTTGAAACTCTTAGTAGATGTGTTAATGTCATTAAAATGGATAGTAATGTAGGATATGGTGAGTGGTTAATTGCTTTTAACTTGAAAGTTGAGGTTAAAATGGGTTAAGTGATTGCGAATCTAATTTAGGGGTGGAGGATTGTGTTCATGTTATATTGGATAGGTAGAGGTTGTAATGAGGTTGAAATTGTTGAATTGTTAGTTGGGTAACAAATGAAGCAATCGGCCATATGGGGTAAAAATGGGATGTTCATTTTAGTTGTTGTTTCATTTTGTGAGAAATGGGTCAAGTGTTCATGAGATGAAATTTTGTGATTAGATGAATTAAAAGTAATAGTATAGTTGATATATATATATATATAGATATAGATATACATATTCGCCATCACTTAGGAGCTTACGTGATGTTGAGTTTAAGCTTTGCATATTCGCTATATATACATATATATATGTAAGCCCATTCGTGATATTACCTTAGGACTATGTATATATAACCGACAAAAAATGGGAAAAACTAGCAAAGGTGATTGCCGAATGTCCAAGTATACATATGCATGTGTGATTGGATTATTGAAAGCATGGTAATTGCATAAGGTTATTAGCGAATAGCTAAGAACATATGGTAGCAAGATAAAAATTTTACCATGCCGTTCGTATGTCATAAAATCATTAAAATGTGAACACCAATATATGTAGCAAAGCGGTTGAATGAGTTAATTTATTTGTTTAAGCTCAAGATCCTAAAGGAGAGGCGTCCAACAAGGGGAAATCGAAGGTCATCGAGTAGCCGACTTGGAATTATTTTACCCAACACAAGGTAAGTCATTAAGCATATAGTTGGTATTGATTTAAATGATCGTAATACCTATGCAATTGCGTTTAATGAGATGAAATGTATACAAATGTATATGTATGTAGAGATGAAATTGTCGAATGTAAAAAGGAAGTGAAGCGTATAGAGTGGCTGGTTTTCAGCACTAGGTGTGCGGGCAATAAGTGTTCACGGTTGTGAGATTGGCACTAAGTGTGCAGGCTTGAAATGCATGGCACTAAGTGTGCGTGGTTGATTATTAAGCACTATGTGTGCGAACCCACTATATATATATATTTTCTATCAATTATTTATATTAAGGGTGCAACCTTACCGAGTCGATTTCGGACAGCGGAAAGGGTAAGTACCTTGAGTTCATGGCTAATAGGTGCTATGTTTATATTTGGAGTTGAGTGTGGTAAGTTTTGAACCTATGTGATGATTATAATTGAAGTCACGTACATAAGGCTCATCGTGGAATAGGTGAAAGTTTGTTTAGTTGTATGATTGTAACGAAAATAAAATGATGTATGGAAATGCCTCAATTATTCTATTGAATAGCCTATGAAATGTCAATGTAGGACTTGGAATGAGATTGAATCGTAAGGTTTAAGAAACTATGGCATAGTTCGGTATGGATGGAGTACTTAGCCTCATTTCGTTGTTTCCTCTTGTGAAAAATTTATTAATGGATGGTAGTGTAATGCTTATGACTTACTGAGTTATATACTCATTCGGTGTTTGCTTGTCATCTATTTTAGGTTTCTTGGACTCGACTTTTTATGTATTCGGGACCGTCATCAAGTCATCACACCGCTAGCAACTTTTGGTATTTTCTTCTTAGTTGGTCCAGAGAACATTTCGCATGTATAGGCTATTATGTTTTGTTGAAATTTGGTATGTAAACTTTAGCCATGCAAAATGGCATAAATGTTCGGTTGGAATTGGTTCTATGATGTTTGGACACAAGTCTTGGTAATTCGGTTTTGGTTGAGTATTGGTAGAGGCCTACTCGATTATTATACCATATGTCATGGCTGATTATTTTCGGTGTTAAATTCATGATTTGGTAATAGTGTAGTGGGGAGATGCTCGGTGATGATTAGCCTTTGGCATGGCTAGTCATGTCATAAATTGTGACATGTATGATGAATTATTAGTTAGATCAAGGAAAAATCATGAAATAGGCATAGTTTGTTTTAGTAACAGATGCTGACAGCAGCAGTGAGGTGAGATTGAAAAATCACTAAAAATAGTAGAAATGGAATTAAATAATGAATAAATTATAAAATCGAAGCTTGATGAGTCTATTTTCATATGGAAGAAACAAAAAGACCATATGAGCTGTATGTTAGGAGTTAATTAAATTCTTGTAAAACAGGGCCAGAGCGATTTCTGGATCCCCTGTTTTGATTTAGAAAATTCATCGTAAATTTTATCGAGATAATTAGAAGTTGTGCCTTATATGTACAAATTCATTATCGAGTCTAGTTTCATTAGAGACAAACGAAATAGGCATTGAAGCCCTGTACAGGGATATATTTAAATCGTAAGGTACAGAGGTCAGTGTAGTCGAACCTTGAATCAGGGGAGACTTTACCAAATAAACTGTACTAATTGGTCCAACAAAAAAATTCTACAAAAATTCCCCCATATAGATATATGAGTTTAGTTTTGGGGAACATTTACGGAATTGGATTTTGAGTTTTAGAACTCAAAATATGATTTTTAAAGCGACCACGATACAAGAGCTGACTTGCCGGAACAAAAAAAGGGGAAATAAATGTAGTAGGCCGGTAACACCTCGTGTTCGATTTCCGGTAACGGCCATGAGTTCGAGGTGTTATATTTTTATTGGTATCAGAGCTATGGTTTAGTTGGTTCTAGGACTACCATAGCACGTATGAGTCTAGCTATACATGCCTTAATGTTAGTGCTTAATAATGTGATGACTTCGACGGTTAAAATTTTTGTTTTGATTAGCAAATGGAACCCGGTAGAGAGACCCTTAGCGGATGACGTTGAAAGTGTAGCGGCTGCTCCTGCACAAGGGACACCGCTTGTTGAACCTCGGTCATCCGCAAATAATCGGATGAGGGCCAAAACAAGCCTTCTTCACCATGATGAATGAGTGGGTCACGCAATATGCCCGAACCATTCCTATGTCCAACCATTCCCGAATTTGAATAATCCACCCCAAGAGCCCGTAATGCCATCGATTCATCGATCCTGTGAGGCTGAGTAAACCACCAGAGACTTGATTAGGAAGCGCGAGCCGAGAAGTTCAAGGCCATAGTAACGATGATGCCGAAAGGCCGAGTTCGCTTGATAACACCATTCGGTGTTCAATGAACTGTCATGCACACTCGATGAATGTCTAAAGTGTGCTATATCCTTGTTATGAGACTCACCTACTATTGGTAGAGGACCTTGATTTCCATAGTCCCAAACGAACGAGTTACTTGGGATTTCTTCCAAGCGAATTTCAAAGAAATATATTAGTCAACGGTTCATCGATCAAAAGCGTAAGGAATTCTTAGAACTCAAGCAAGGTCAGATGATCAGATCTCGAATCGAACATGAGTTCGTAAGACTCGATCGGTATGCCCGGAGTGTGTGGTGATGAGGTTGCTATGTGCAAGAGATTTGAAGAAGGATTGAATGAAGATTTAAAGCTACTAGTGGGTATTTTGGAGATAAAAGAATTCGTAACACTAGTTGAACGAGCCTGCAAGGCAGAAGAACTTGGAAAAGAGAAGAAAAAGGCTGAATTTGAAGCTAGAGACTATCGTAAAAGATCGATGGGTAAAGCTCGATTCTCGGCTGTAATGAAGTTCAGGGAGGACACTAATAAATCGAGGACGACTGCGGGAATTTCCATTAGAGCACGACCATCGACGGACTCTCGAGCTACTTCGGTAGCTAGTGTGGGCAATAATCGCCAAGAGAAACTGAATGCCCCAATGTGGAAGATGACACATAGGTGAATGTTGGGGTAAGTCTACTAACAGGGCTCATTACGGATGCGGTTCAAGGACCACTTCATTAGAGATTGCACGGAGCTTGATGAGAAGAATAGGATGCAAGGTGCAAGACCTAGTGGAATGACAACTAGAGGTAGACCACCGAGAATTTCAGGAGGTAGGGGTGGTAGTCGAGAGGGCCTCGATACTACTGTTCAACCGAGACCGTGCATACGCTAGAGCATATGCCATTCGCGCACGAGAGGAGGCATCCTCCCGATGTTATCACTGGTACTTTCAGTCTCTTTGATACTAGTGTGATTGCATTGATTGACCACGCTCTACTCATTCATACGTATGTGAAACCTTAGCATCCAAGAAGACTCTATCTGTCGAGTCTCTTGAGTTCGTAATTCAGTGTCAAACCCTTTGGGTCAATACGTACTTGTTGATAAAGTGTGTAAGAGATGCCTCTAATAATCCGAGAATCTGCTTTTCCTACCGATTTGATGCTTTTACCGCTTGACGAATTTGATGTTATTCGGTATGGATTGGTTGACCGTACATGATGCATCGGTGAACTGTAAAGGAAAACCATTGATTTGAGGGTACAAATAATGAAGTAGTCCAAGTTGAGTCTCTCGATTTAAAGGGGTGCCAGCGATAATATCTTCAATGACCGCCGTAGATATGTGAAAAAGGGTGTGAAGCATACCTTGCGTATGTATTTGATAGCAAAGAGACGGAAAGGAAACTTGAATCAGATACCGATTGGTCTGTGAGTATTCGATGTTTTTCCCAAGAGTTACCGGGTTGCCACCGGTTCGAGAGGTGGAATTCAGCATCGAAATTGTACCTGGTACCATGCCAATCTCAATAGCCCCGTATCGTATGGAATTAACAGAATTAAAGGAATTGAAAGTTCAATTAAAAGGATTAACGGATAGAGGTTTCGCTCGACCGAGTTTTTCACCATGGGGCGCACCAGTACTGTTTGTGAAAAAGAAGGATGGAACCATGAGATTGTGCATCGACTATCGTCAGTTGAATAAAGTGACAATAAAGAATAAATATCCGTTGCCACGTATTGATGATTTGTTTGATCAATTGAAGGGAGCCTCAGTGTTTTCAAAGATAGATTTGAGATCTGGTTATTATCAGTTGAGGGTCCGAGACTCGGACATACCCAAAACTGCTTTTAGAATGAGGTAAGGTCACTACGAATTCTTAGTGATGCTGTTTGGGCTCACTAATGCCCCTGCGGTATTTATGGATTTAATGAATCGAGTATTCAGACCATACTTGGATCGATTTGTGGTTGTGTTTATTGATGATATTTTAGTTTATTAACAATGTGAAGCTGAACATGCCGAGCATTTGAGATTAGTATTACAAATTTTACGAGACAAGCAGTTATACGCAAAATTCAGTAAATGTGAATTTTGGTTGAGAGAGGTTAGCTTTTTGGGGCACGTGGTGTTTGCATCAGGTGTAAGGGTGGATTCGAACAAAATTTCGGCCATACTCGATTGGAAACCTCCAAGGAATATTACTGAAGTTAAGAGCTTTTTGGGACTTGCCGGATACTACCGACGTTTTGTAAAGGGCTTTTCGATGATAGCTGCACCGTTGACAAAACTACTTCAAAAAGATGTTAAGTTCGAATGGTCAGAACACTGTCAGGAAAGTTTCGATCGACTAAAAACCTGTTTAACCGAGGCCCCAGTGCTACTACAATGAGTCCCAAGGAGTTTGTTATTTACTGATGATGCATCCTTGCTTGGGCTAGGTTGTGTGTTGATGCAAGAAGGTCGAGTTGTGGCTTACGCGTCGAGACAATTAAAGCTGCATGAGAGAAACTATCCGACCCATGACCTTGAATTAGCAGCCATAGTGTTCGCCTTGAAAATATGGCGACATTACTTGTTTGGAGAAAGGTGTCATATTTATTCGGACCACAAGAGTCTTAAATATTTGATGACTCAAAGAGATCTAAATCTGCGACAAAGATGTTGGCTTGAGTTGTTGAAAGACTATGAACTTATCATTGATTATCACCCGGGGAAGGCTAACGTGGTGGCCGATGCTTTGAGTCGTAAAGCACTGTTTACTTTGAGAGTGATGGATGCTCACCTATCCTTTCGCCCGATGAGATGCTAGTAGTTGAATTAAAGGCCAAACCATTATTGATTCATCAAATACTTGAATCCCAGAAAGTCGACGCTGAATTGGTTGCTAAACGAGCTGAATGTGCCTCGAATGAGGAATCAGAGTTTCGGATTGACAACAATGATTGCTTGACGTTCAAGAGTCGATTATGTGTTCCAAGAAATTCGAAACTTATTTCGATGATTTTGAATGAGGCTCACAAGAGTCGAATGTCATCCACCCGGCAAGACTAAAATGTACAACGATCTGAAACGCCAATTTTGGTGGCGGGTATGAAACGAGACATTTCGAATTTGTTTCAAGGTGTTTGATATGTCAACAAGTAAAAGCGGAACATCAAGTGCCATCGGATTACTTCACCAATCATGATACCGAATGGAAATGGGATCGAGTGACAATGGACTTTGTATCCGGGTTACCTTTGACTCGAGTAAGAAAGACTCGATCAGGTTATTGTTGATAGATTGACCAAGTTCCGCTCATTTTATCCTCGTCTGCACGGATTTTTCGCCGATAAATTGGCAGATTATACATCTTCCAAATTGTTCGATTGCATGGGGTACATATTTCTATCGTGTCGAATAGAGACCCAAGATTTACATCGCGATTTTGGAAGAAGTTACAAGAAGCGTTGGGTACTAAGATGCATTTTAGCACCGCATTTCATCCCCAGACTGATGGCCAATCTGAACGAATAATTCAGATACTCGAGGATATGTTGAGATGTTGCGTCTTAGAGTTTTGTGGTTCATGGGAAAGATATTTGCCTTTGATTGAATTCGCTTACAACAATAGTTTTCAATCAAGCATTAAGATGGAACCTTACGAGGCTTTATACTATCGTAAATACCGTACCCCATTATTTTAGACTGAACTTAGTGAAAGTAAAATCTTCGGGGTTGATTTGATTAAGGATGCTGAGCAGAAAGTTCGAGTAATTCGTGAAAGTTTGAAAGCCACTTCGGATCGTCAAAAGTCGTATGCGGATTTAAAGAGAAAAGACATTGAATATCAGGTTGGGGACAAGGTATTTCTCAAAGTTTCACCGTGGAAGAAAGTGCTTAGATTTGGCCGTAAGGGCAAATTGAGTCCGAGGTTCGTTGGTCCATATGAAGTATCCGAACGAGTTGGGCCAGTCGCATACCGGTTAATTTTACCCCCTGAGCTTGAAAAGATTCACAACGTTTTCCATGTCTGATGCTTCGACGATATAGGTCTGACCCGTCGCACGTAATCACTCCATCTGAGATCGAGATTCAGCCTAACTTGAGTTATGAAGAAGAGCCGGTTCGCATTTTGATGCGTGAAGTAAAAGAGTTGCGAAATAAGAAAATCCCATTAGTGAAGGTGATATGGCATAAACACGGAATCGCAGAAGCCACTTGGGAACTTGAGGACTCTATGAAGGATCGATATCCCAAATTTTTCACTGGTAAGATTTTCGGGGACGAAAATTCCTTATGTGGGGGAGAGTTGTGACAACCCTAATTTGACCCTAGTCGGAATGTGGTTTCGGGACCACAAAACTGAGTAATAAAATTTAGTTAAAATTTTAATTGCACATCTTATATGTGTGATAATACTTGTATAAAAATTTGATGTTTTAATTTTATCTTAGGAATGTGAATTTTGCTTGAAAGGATCTAGTTGAGAGACTTAGAAAATTATGATAGGTAAATAAGTAAGGACCAAATAGTAGTAAAATAGGAAAGTTTGGGTTTGCATGCCAAAGTGCCCAATTCATGTTAAATGGCCGGCCAAGCATGGTTCCATTCCTCCAAGTTTATGTTGTTTATTATTTAATATTGGTAAGTAAATTAAAATAAATAAAAGAAAGGAATTAAAAAGGAAAAGATGAATAAAATAAGGAGGAAGAGGAGTGTTCATCTTTTTTTCTTTGGCTATTCCGTGAGTGAGGAGAAGGAAGGAGATTTGGTTATTTGATTTTGGCTTGGAAGATGGCTAGAATGAGGTATGTATTGAATGATTCTTGAAAATCTATGCATGTTTGAGATGGTTAGTTCAAATTCTACTCATCCTATAGATTAGACTTAGGATTTTGAGGTTGAAATTCGCCAAGAAGCTTGAAACTCTTAGTAGATGTGTTAATGTCATTAAAATGGATAGTAATGTAGGATATGGTGAGTGGTTAATTGCTTTTAACTTGAAAGTTGAGGTTAAAATGGGTTAAGTGATTGCGAATCTAATTTAGGGGTGGAGGATTGTGTTCATGTTATATTGGATAGGTAGAGGTTGTAATGAGGTTGAAATTGTTGAATTGTTAGTTGGGTAACAAATGAAGCAATCGACCATATGGGGTAAAAATGGGATGTTCATTTTAGTTGTTGTTTCATTTTTGTGAGAAATGGGTCAAGTGTTCATGAGATGAAATTTTGTGATTAGATGAATTAAAAGTAATAGTATAGTTGATATATATATATATATATAGATATACATATTCGGCCATCACTTAGGAGCTTACGTGATGTTGAGTTTAAGCTTTGCATATTCGGCTATATATACATATATATATGTAAGCCCATTCGTGATATTACCTTAGGACTATGTATATATAACCAACAAAAAAATGGGAAAAACTAGCAAAGGTGATTGCCGAATGTCCAAGTATACATATGCATGTGTGATTGGATTATTGTAAGCATGGTAATTGCATAAGGTTATTAGCCGAATAGCTAAGAACATAAGGTAGCAAGATAAAAATTTTACCATGCCGTTCCGTATGTCATAAAATCATTAAAATGTGAACACCAATATATGTAGCAAAGCGGTTGAATGAGTTAATTTATTTGTTTAAGCTCAAGATCCTAAAGGAGAGGCGTCCAACAAGGGGAAATCGAAGGTCATCGAGTAGCCGACTTGGAATTATTTTACCCAACACAAGGTAAGTCATTAAGCATATAGTTGGTATTGATTTAAATGATCGTAATACCTATGCAATTGCGTTTAATGAGATGAAATGTATACAAATGTATATGTATGTAGAGATGAAATTGTCGAATGTAAAAAGGAAGTGAAGCGTATAGAGTGGCTGGTTTTCAGCACTAGGTGTGCGGGCAATAAGTGTTCACGGTTGTGAGATTGGCACTAAGTGTGCGGGCTTGAAATGCATGGCACTAAGTGTGCGTGGTTGATTACTAAGCACTATGTGTGCGAACCCACTATATATATATATTTTCTATCAATTATTTATATTAGGGGTGCGACCTTACCGAGTCGATTTCGGACAGCGGAAAGGGTAAGTACCTTGAGTTCATGGCTAATAGGTGCTATGTTTATATTTGGAGTTGAGTGTGGTAAGTTTTGAACCTATGTGATGATTATAATTGAAGTCACGTACATAAGGCTCATCATGGAATAGGTGAAAGTTCATTTAGTTGTATGATTGTAACGAAAATAAAATGATGTATGGAAATGCCTCAATTATTCTATTGAATAGCGTATGAAATGTCAATGTAGGACTTGGAATGAGATTGAATCGTAAGGTTTAAGAAACTATGGCATAGTTCGGTATGGATGGAGTACTTAGCCTCATTTCGTTGTTTCCTCTTGTGAAAAATTTATTAATGGATGGTAGTGTAATGCTTATGACTTACTGAGTTATATACTCATTCGGTGTTTGCTTGTCACCTATTTTAGGTTTCTTGGACACGACTTTTTGCGTATTCGGGACCGTCATCGAAGTCATCACACCGGCTAGCAACTTTTGGTATTTTCTTCTTAGTTGGTCTAGGAGAACATTTCGGCATGTATAGGCTATTATGTTTTGTTGAAATTTGGTATGTAAACTTTTAGCCATGCGAAAATGGCATTAATGTTCGGTTGGAATTGGTTCTATGATGTTTGGACACAAGTCTTGGTAATTCGGTTTTGGTTGAGCATTGGTAGAGGCCTACTCGATTATTATGCCATATGTCATGGCTTATTATTTTCGGTGTTAAATTCATGATTTGGTAATAGTGTAGTGGGGAGATGCTCGGTGATGATTAGTGTAACACCCCTAACTCGTGACCGACGCCGGTGTCGGACACGAGGGGTTAACGAGACAAATCCTCTTAAAGTACCGACCAATTTGGCATTTCTGGACAGGCTGGAAAACTGCGTCACCGTCGCCTTAAAAATCATATCTCGAGTTCCAAAACTCGGAAACTGGTTTCGTAAATTTTCCCTGAATTTAGACTCATATATCCATCCATGGATTTATTTTTAGAATTTTTGGTTGGGCCAATTGGTACAGTTTATTAGTTAAAGTCACCCATGTTACAGGGATCGACTGCTCTGACCTCCGCGCGTTACAACTTGAATATCTTTCTGTACAGGGCTTTAATACTGGTGCCGTTTGTTTCTAATGAAACTAGACTCAAAATGGAATCTGTACATATAAGGCATGACTCCTAATTCTTTCTGGATAATTTATGGTAAATTTTCAAAGTCACGACAGGGGACCCAGAAATCGTTCTGGCCCTGTCTCACGAGAACTTTAATATCTCCCAGTATACTGCTCATATGGTCGTTCCGTTTTGTCCATATAAAAATAGATTCATCAAGGATCAGTTCCATAATTTACTCACTATTTAATTCTACTTATACTATTTTTAGTGATTTTTCAATCTCATCTCACTGCTGCTGTCCGCAACAGTTACTGCAGTAGACTATGCCAATTTCATGAATTTTTCCTTGGCCTTAATCATCCATCATACATGACACAAATTATGGTCACCTTAACAAAATTTGAGTTTCTAAGACTCGTGGCTATAGGTTCTAGCATCCCACTCGACGACCACATAGGCCATTTTCACATGGCTTAAAGTTTACAACCCACAATTCGACAAAATATAATAGCCTATACATGCCAAATGTTCTTCAACAACAAAAAAAGTAATACCACAAGATTTCAGCCGGTGTGATGACTTCAACGACGGTTCCGAGCACACAACAGTACGAGTCCCAGTGACCTAAAATGGGTGACAAGAAAACACTGAGTGAGTTTACAACTCAGTAAGTCATAAGCATTTATCAATCCACTAATAAAGTCACTACAACATGTACAAAAACGAGGCTAGGTACTCATCCATATCGAATCTATACCATAATACCTCGGACCTTTCGTCCAATCTCGCACCAAGTCATACATCCACATTTCATATTCTACACAACAAGATAATCAAGCATTTTTACACATTAACTCATTTTCCAGCACAACCATACGATTTCAATCATCACATAGATTTAAGGCTTACCAATTCAACCCCAAGCATGGACGTATTTTCTATTCATCATGAGCTCGAGGTACTTACCCGATCCGCTGTCCGTGATCAACTCGATAATATCGCACACTCAGTGCCAATAGTGATGCAAAAGCATATAATAAGTCCGCACACTTAGTGCTATATAATCAGCTCGCACACATAGTGCTATATAATCAAATTCGCACACTTAGTGCTGTACAAATTTTAAATCCGCACACTTAGTGCCAATCTTGTCACCGTGTCCATTTATACCCGCACACTTAGTGCCAAGACCAATACGTTATGCATTTTACTACCTTTATACATTCAACAATGGCATCATTCCATACACATACATTTCCACTTACACATCAATTCATTAAACACAATTGCATATATATATATTATGATCATTTAAATCAATGCCAATTATATGCTTTATGACTTACCTTATATTGGATGAAACGATTTCCAATCGACTACTCGATTATCTTTCCTTTGCCTTTGCTTGATTCTCCACCTCTAGCTTCTTGGGCTAAATTTAACAAATAAATTGGTTTTATCATTTGAGCATCGGAAGAGGAATTCAAGATGCCTAGCCAATATATAAATATCTACTCATTAGGCATCAAAGTCGCATATGTACAAAATCATGAATCGAACTCAACACCTTAGTTAGTATTCCTCTTAGCCGAATTTTCTAAGCCAAGAATAGGCATCAATATGCTTGCCTCTAACCGAATGCATGCACACCAATTTCCCCTCATGTGGCCGAATATGCATGCCCATGTTGAGGCCGATTATGCACTTAATACCACACAAAAACAGCATGCATTTTACTAACTAACGCATTACATATTGTAGCTCAATACACATCTCTCATGTACTACATAACCGAAAACATCATCCCAAGCAAATATATACCTTGAAATAGTATATATGTCATACCAATTCATCATGTGCAAACACATATTCAAAGCTCAAATCTTACCTACCATGCAACATGCATGAATCATACTTATGGATATACCATGACCGAATACATCACAACACCATCATTTTGGTCATGATTAAGCAAAGAACTTAATGTCTCACTCAAAATACTAAAAAGAAAGTCCAAGAGCCATCAATCCCCCATCACATACACCATTAACAAGCTTCATATTTAACATGCAATGGCATTAACACAAAATCCACCTTGGCCAAATACCATTTCCATGGCATAACAAGGATTTGAACCATGGCTAACATGCACATCAAGTTAGCAACCAAAACAAGCATGAATCTCATGACACAACCTCAAACATACCTTAATCTTGATGCAAGTATAGCCAAATCTCCTTCTAGTTCTCTTCTAAACCAAGCATGAAGCAAAAATCCTCCCTTTTTCCTTAGTATTTTCGGCCAAAGAAGAGAAAAATGGATGAACAAAATTTTTCTTTTCTCTTCCACAATGCACGGCAGGGGGGTTTCACTCACACACACACATTTTTTTTCTTTCTTTATTACCCATACTCATTTGTTTATTGTTTCTCCCTAGTGCACCAACAAAACATGTTTCATGACATGTTTAGCCCATGATTCCTTGTCATGGCGGCCACTTCATGTTAGGGGGAAATTTGACATGCAAATCCTTATTTTTGCATGCATTATAAACTAGTCATCCCACATTTCCCCATCATACTTTCAATGTTTACTACTAGGCCCTTTCTAGTGAAATTCACATTTATAACTCTAAATCGAAACATCAAAAATGTCACACATGAATTAACACATATTATAGGCATCAAAATAAATTATAAATTATTTTTATGCCTCGCTTTTAATGGTCCCGAAACCACATCCCGACTAGGGTCAATTTTGGGATGTCACAACTCTCCCCACTTAAGAAATTTTCGTCCCAGAAAATCTTACCGTAAATAGGCTCGGTATCGCTCTTTCATAGAGTCCTCAAGTTCCCAAGTGGCTTCTTCAATTCCGTGTTTATGCCACAACACCTTCACTAACGGGATTTTCTTATTATGTAACTCTTTTACTTCACGCATCATAATGCGAACCGGTTCCTCTTCATAGCTCAAATTAGGCTGAATCTCAATCTCGGATGGAGCAATTACGTGCGATGGATCGGACCTATATCGTCAAGCATCGAGACATGAAAACGTTGTGAATCCTTTCGAGCTCGGGGCAAAATTAATCGATATGCGATCGCCCAACTCGTTCGGATACTTCATATGGCCCGATAAACCTCGGACTCAATTTGCCCTTACGACCAAATCTAAGCACCTTCTTCCAAGGTGAAACTTTGAGAAAGACCTTGTCTCCAACCCGATATTCAATATCTTTTCTTTTCAAATCCGCATACGACTTTTGGCGATCCGGCGACTTTCAAACTTTCACGAATTACTCGAACTTTTGCTCGGCATCCTTAACCAAATCAACCTCAAGAATTTACCTTCACTAAGTTCAGTCCAGAATAATGGGGTACGGCATTTACGACCGTATAAAGCCTCGTAAGGCGCCATCTTAATGCTTGATTGAAAGCTATTGTTGTAGGCGAATTCAATCAAAGGTAAATACCGTTCCCATGAACCACTAAACTCAAGGATGCAACATCTCAACATATCCTCGAGTATTTGAATTATCCGTTCGGATTGACCATCGGTTTGGGGATGAAAAGCGGTGCTAAAATGCAGCTTGGTACCCAAAGCATCTTGCAATTTCTTCCAAAATCGCGACGTGAATCTTGGGTCTCTATCCGACACGATAGAAATAGGCACCCCGTGTAATCTCACAATCTGAGAAACGTACAATTCCGCTAATTTGTCCATTGAAAAATCCGTGCGTGACGGGATAAAGTGAGCCGACTTAGTTAGTCTATCGACAACGACCCAAATCGCATCCTTCTTACTCATCGACAATGGCGGTCCGGATACAAAGTCCATTGTGACTCGATCCCATTTCCATTCGGGTATCATGATCGGTGAAGCAATCCCGATGGCACTTGATGTTCCGCTTTCACTTGTTGACATATCGACACCTTGAAACAAATTCGAAATGTCTCGTTTCATCCGGCCACCAAAATTGGCGTTTGGTCATTGTACATTTTAGTACTACCCGGTGGATTGACATTCGACTACAATGGGCTTCATTTAGAATCATCGAAATAAGTTCAATTCTTTGGAACACACAGACGACTTCTAAACCTTAAACAATCGTCATCATCAATTTGAAACTCGATTCCTTGCTCGAACACACTCACCCGTTTTGCAAGCAACTCCTCATCAACTTTCGAGCTTCCCGAATTTGATGAGCCAACAATGGTTTGGCCTTCAATTCGCTACTAACACATTGTCGGGTAGAATAGTCAAGTGTACATTCATCGTCAGAAAGCAAACAAGTGATTTCGACTTAAGGCATCCGCAACCACATTGGCCTTTCCCGGGTGATAATCAATAACGAGTTCGTAATCTTTTAACAACTCGAGCCATCGTCTTTGTCGCAGATTTAAGTCTCTTTGAGTCATCAAATATTTGAGACTTTTGTGATCCGAATACACATGGCACTTCTCACCAAATAAGTAATGTCGCCATATCTTTAAGGCGAATACGATGGCAGCCAATTCGAGATCATGGGTCGGATAATTTTTCTCATGTGGCTTTAATTGTCTCGACGCATAGGCCACAACTCGCCCTTCTTGCATCAATACGCAACCCAACCCAAGTAGGGATGCGTCACTATAAATGACAAACTCTTTGCCCGATTCGGGTTGCACTAGAATTGGGGCTTCATCAAATAAGCTTTCAGTTGATCGAAACTTTTCGACATTTCTCCGTCCATTCAACTTAACATCCTTTTGGAGTAGCCGTCATTGGCGTGGCTATCGTCGAGAAACCTTTACAAATCGTCGGTAATAACCGCAAGCCCCAAAAAGCTCCTAACTTCGGTAACATTCCTTGGTGGTCTCCAATCGACTATGGCCAGAATTTTGTTCGGGTCCACCCTGACACCCGATGCGGACACCACGTGCCCCAAAAAGCCAACCTCTTTCAACCAAAATTCACATTTATTGAACTTTATGATAATCGCTTATCTCGTAAGATTTGCAACACTAGCCTCAGGTGCTCAGCATGCTCAGTTTCATCTCTCGAATAGACCAAAATGTCATCGATAAATACAACTACGAACCGATCCAAGTATGGCCTGAAAATTCTATTCATTAAATCCATAAACACCGCAGGGGCATTAGTGAGCCCAAACGGCATCACCAAGAATTCGTAGTGACCATACCTCGTTCTAAAAGCGGTTTTGGTATGTCCGATTCTCGGACCCTCAACCGATAGTACCCGACCTCAAATCTATCTTTGAAAACACCGAGGCTCCCTTTAATTGATCAAACAAATCGTCAATTCGTGGCAATGGATATTTATTCTTTATCGTCACTTTATTGAGTTGACGATAGTCGATGCACAACCTCATGGTTCGTCCTTCTTCTTCACGAACAATACAAAAGCGCCCCATGGAGAAAAACTCGGTCGAGCGAAACCTCTATCCGTCAATTCTTGCAATTGAACCTTCAATTCCTTTAATTCCGTTAATGCCATACGATACGGGGCTATTGAAATCGGCGTAGTACCCGGTACAACCGATGCGAATTCCACTTCTCGAACCGTGGCAATCCGGAACTCCTCGGGAAAAACATCTCAATACTCACAAACCACTGGTACCGATTCGAGTTTCCTTTCCGTCTCTTTACTCCCAAACACATACGCAAGGTATGTTTCACACCCTTTTCACATATCTTGACGGTCATAGAAGATATTATTGCTGCACTCCTTTAAATCAAGAGACTCGACTCGGACTACCTCATTATTTGCACTCCTCAAATTAATGGTTTTCCTTTTGCATCCACCATCGCATCATGTACGGTCACCAATCCATACCAAGAATAACATCGAATTCATGAAATGGTAGAAGCATCGGATCGGTAGGAAAACAGATTCTCGAATTATTAGGGGCATCTCTTGCACACTTTATCAACAAGCACGTATTGACCCAAAGGGTTTGACACTCGAATTACGAACTCGGTAAACTCAACGGTAGAGTCTTCTTCGGATGCTAAGGTTTCACATACATATGAGTGAGTAGAGCGGGGTCAATCAATGCAATCACAATAGTATCAAAGAGAGTAAAAGTACCATGATAACGTCGGGGAGGATGCCTCCTCTCGTGCGCGGATGGCATATGCTCTAGCAGAGCACGGGTCTCGGATCGGACGGCAGTATTAGAGGCTCCTCTCGATTACCACCCCTACCTCCAGAGATTCTCGGGGCCTACCTCCACCGTCGTTCCACTAGGTCTTGCACCTTGCGTCTTATTCCTCTCATCTAGCTCCGTGCAATCTCTAATGAAGTGGTCCTTGAACCGCATCCATAACAGGCCCTATTAATGACTTACCCCAACATTCACCTAGGTGTCGTCTTCCACATTGGGGGCATTCGGTCTCTCTTGACGATTATTGCCCACACTAGCTACTTTGAAGTAGCTCGAGTCCGTCAATGGTCGGGCTCTAATGGAAATTCCCGATGCGTCCTCGACTTCTTGGTGTCCTCCCCGAACCTCTTTACAGCCGAGAACGGAGCTTTACTCGTCGATCTTTTACGGTAATCTCTTGCTTCAAATTCAGCCTTCTTCTTCTCCTCCCAAGTTCTTCCACCTTGCAGGCTCGTTCGACTAGTGTCACGAACTCCTTTATCTCCAAAATTCCCACTAGTAACTTTAACTCTTCATTCAATCCTTCTTCAAATCTTTTGCACATCGCAACCTCATCAGCCACACACTCCGAGCATACCGACTAAGTCTTACGAACTCATGTTCGTATTCGAGATCTGATCATCCGGCCTTGCTTGAGTTCCAAGAATTCCTTACGCTTCGATCGATGAACCGTTGACTAATGTATTTCTTTCAAATTGGATTGGAAGAAATCCCATGTAACTCGTTCATTTGGGACTATGGAAATTAAAGTCCTCCACCAATAGTAAGTGAGTCTCAAAC
The DNA here is from genome assembly GCF_025698485.1 of Gossypium arboreum. Taxonomy (NCBI): domain Eukaryota; kingdom Viridiplantae; phylum Streptophyta; class Magnoliopsida; order Malvales; family Malvaceae; genus Gossypium; species Gossypium arboreum. Next base: position 64,200,855 of record NC_069077.1, read on the forward strand.
AAGGATATAGCACACTTAAGACATTCGTCGGTGTGCATGACAGTTCATCTAACACTCTAATGGTGTTATCGAGCGAACTTCGGCTTTTTCGGCATCATCAAGAACTATGGCCTTGAACTCCTCGGCCCCACGCTTCCTAATCAAGTCCACGGTGGTTTACTCACCTCACGGGATCGATGAATCGGAGGCATTATGGAGTCTTGGGGTGGAGTATTTAAATTCGGGAATGGTTGGACAGCCGGGTTGGTTCGGGCATATTATGCGACCCACTCATTCATCATAGTGAAGAAGGCTTGTTTCGCCCCTTCATTTTGATTATTCGCGGATGACCGAGGCTCAACAGCGGTGTCCCTTGCGCAGAGCAGCCGCTACACTTTCAACGTCATCCGCCAAGGGTCTCTCTACCGGGTTCCATCGCTAATCAAAACAAAAATTTCAACCGTCGAAGTCATCACATTATTAAGCACTATCAATTTGGCATGTATAGCTAGACTCACACGCGCTATGGTAGTCCTAGAACCGACTAAACCATAGCTCTGATACCAATAAAATTGTAACACCCTAACTCGTGACCGACGCCGTTAATCGGACACGAGGGGTTAACGAGACAAATCCTCTTAAAGTACCGACCAATTTGGCATTTCTGGACAGGCTGGAAAACTGCGTCACCGTCGCCTTAAAAATCATATCTCGAGTTCCAAAACTCGGAAACTGGTTTCGTAAATTTTCCTGAATTTAGACTCATATATCCATCCATGGATTTATTTTTAGAATTTTGGTTGGGCCAATTGGTACAGTTTATTAGTTAAAGTCACCCATGTTACAGGGATCGACTGCTCTGACCTCCGCGCGTTACAACTTGAATATCTTTCTGTACAGGGCTTTAATACTGGTGCCGTTTGTTTCTAATGAAACTAGACTCAAAATTGAATCTGTACATATAAGGCATGACTCCTAATTCTTTCTGGATAATTTATGGTAAATTTTCAAAGTCACGACAGGGGACCCAGAAATCGTTCTGGCCCTGTCTCACGAGAACTTTAATATCTCCCAGTATACTGCTCATATGGTCGTTCCGTTTTGTCCATATAAAATAGATTCATCAAGGATCAGTTCCATAATTTACTCACTATTTAATTCTACTTATACTATTTTTAGTGATTTTCAATCTCATCTCACTGCTGCTGTCCGCAACAGTTACTGCAGTAGACTATGCCAATTTCATGAATTTTTCCTTGGCCTTAATCATCCATCATACATGACACAAATTATGGTCACCTTAACAAAATTTGAGTTTCTAAGACTCGTGGCTATAGGTTCTAGCATCCCACTCGACGACCACATAGGCCATTTTCACATGGCTTAAAGTTTACAACCCACAATTCGACAAAATATAATAGCCTATACATGCCAAATGTTCTTCAACAACAAAAAAAAGTAATACCACAAGATTTCAGCCGGTGTGATGACTTCAACGACGGTTCCGAGCACACAACAGTACGAGTCCCAGTGACCTAAAATGGGTGACAAGAAAACACTGAGTGAGTTTACAACTCAGTAAGTCATAAGCATTTATCAATCCACTAATAAAGTCACTACAACATGTACAGCAAACGAGGCTAGGTACTCATCCATATCGAATCTATACCATAATACCTCGGACCTTTCGGTCCAATCTCGCACCAAGTCATACATCCACATTTCATATTCTACACAACAAGATAATCAAGCATTTTTACACATTAACTCATTTTCCAGCACAACCATACGATTTCAATCATCACATAGATTTAAGGCTTACCAATTCAACCCCAAGCATGGACGTATTTTCTATTCATCATGAGCTCGAGGTACTTACCCGATCCGCTGTCCGTGATCAACTCGATAATATCGCACACTCAGTGCCAATAGTGATGCAAAAGCATATAATAAGTCCGCACACTTAGTGCTATATAATCAGCTCGCACACATAGTGCTATATAATCAAATTCGCACACTTAGTGCTGTACAAATTTTAAATCCGACACTTAGTGCCAATCTTGTCACCGTGTCCATTTATACCCGCACACTTAGTGCCAAGACCAATACGTTATGCATTTTACTACCTTTATACATTCAACAATGGCATCATTCCATACACATACATTTCCACTTACACATCAATTCATTAAACACAATTGCATATATATATATTATGATCATTTAAATCAATGCCAATTATATGCTTTATGACTTACCTTATATTGGATGAAACGATTTCCAATCGACTACTCGATTATCTTTCCTTTGCCTTTGCTTGATTCTCCACCTCTAGCTTCTTGGGCTAAATTTAACAAATAAATTGGTTTTATCATTTGAGCATCGGAAGAGGAATTCAAGATGCCTAGCCAATATATAAATATCTACTCATTAGGCATCAAAGTCGCATATGTACAAAATCATGAATCGAACTCAACACCTTAGTTAGTATTCCTCTTAGCGAATTTTCTAAGCCAAGAATAGGCATCAATATGCTTGCCTCTAACCGAATGCATGCACACCAATTTCCCTCATGTGGCGAATATGCATGCCCATGTTGAGGCCGATTATGCACTTAATACCACACAAAACAGCATGCATTTTACTAACTAACGATTACATATTGTAGCTCAATACACATCTCTCATGTACTACATAACCGAAAACATCATCCCAAGCAAATATATACCTTGAAATAGTATATATGTCATACCAATTCATCATGTGCAAACACATATTCAAAGCTCAAATCTTACCTACCATGCAACATGCATGAATCATACTTAATGGATATACCATGACCGAATACATCACAACACCATCATTTTGGTCATGATTAAGCAAAGAACTTAATGTCTCACTCAAAAATACTAAAAAGAAAGTCCAAGAGCCATCAATCCCCATCACATACACCATTAACAAGCTTCATATTTAACATGCAATGGCATTAACACAAAATCCACCTTGGCCAAATACCATTTCCATGGCATAACAAGGATTTGAACCATGGCTAACATGCACATCAAGTTAGCAACCAAAACAAGCATGAATCTCATGACACAACCTCAAACATACCTTAATCTTGATGCAAGTATAGCCAAATCTCCTTCTAGTTCTCTTCTAAACCAAGCATGAAGCAAAAATCCTCCCTTTTTCCTTAGTATTTTCGGCCAAAGAAGAGAAAATGGATGAACAAAATTTTTCTTTTCTCTTCCACAATGCACGGCAAGGGGGGTTTCACCACACACACACATTTTTTTTTCTTTCTTTATTACCCATACTCATTTGTTTATTGTTTCTCCCTAGTGCACCAACAAAACATGTTTCATGACATGTTTAGCCCATGATTCCTTGTCATGGCCGGCCACTTCATGTTAGGGGAAATTTGACATGCAAATCCTTATTTTTGCATGCATTATAAACTAGTCATCCCACATTTCCCCATCATACTTTCAATGTTTACTACTAGGCCCTTTCTAGTGAAATTCACATTTATAACTCTAAATCGAAACATCAAAAATGTCACACATGAATTAACACATATTATAGGCATCAAAATAAATTATAAATTATTTTTATGCCTCAGTTTTGTGGTCCCGAAACCACATCCCGACTAGGGTCAATTTTGGGATGTCACAATTAGCCTTTGGCATGGCTAGTCATGGTCATAAATTGTGACATGTATGATGAATTATTAGTTAGATCAAGGAAAAGTCATGAAATAGGCATAGTTTGTTTTAGTAACAGATGCTAACAGCAGCAGTGAGGTGAGATTGAAAAATCACTAAAAATAGTAGAAATGGAATTAAATAATGAATAAATTATGAAATTGAAGCTTGATGAGTCTATTTTCATATGGAAGAAACGAAACGACCATATGAGCTGTATGTTAGGAGTTAATTAAATTCTTGTGAAACAGGGCCAGAGCAATTTCTGGATCCCCTGTTTTGATTTAGAAAATTCACCGTAAATTTTATCAAGATAATTAGAGGTCGTGCCTTATATGTACAAATTCATTATCGAGTCTAGTTTCATTAGATACAAACGGCATAGGCATTGAAGCCCTGTACAGGGATATATTTAAATCATAAGGTACAGAGGTCAGTGTAGTCGAACCTTGAAACAGGGGAGACTTTAACAAATAAACTGTACTAATTGGCCCAACAAAAAAATTCTACAAAAATTCCCCCATATAGATATATGAGTCTAGTTTCGGGAAAAATTTACAGAATTGGATTTCGAGTTTCAGAACTCAAAATATGATTTTTAAAGCGACCACAATACAGTAGCCAGCTTGCCTGGAACAAAAAAAATAGGGGGAAATAAATGTAGTAAGCCGGTAACACCTCGTGTTCGATTTCCGGTAACGGCCATGAGTTCGGGGTGTTACACATGCAATGGCATGATTCATCTCTTTGTTCAATATATGAATTCATTTCAATATTCATATCCCATTTCATCATTTCATATTTCATTTCCCATTTCATATCCATTTCTCATCCTTCTCATCTCAAAATCAACACATAAATTTTATCATTTAATTTCCCTTATTAACATGACTCAGAATCGGATGGATACACAGATCCAACCAACACACTAGTTTGGCACCCAGTGCCTCATCAGACAAATCTGAACTAATAACTACACCTAGTGCTATATAAGTTGACACCAAGTGTCTCATTGGTTAAACCGAAGCAAATTGGCACCCAATACCTCATTGACTCAAAGTCGAAGAAATCCTTAAACTCTTCCTATCCTATCCTTGCCATTTATATTTGACTTAGTCCGAAACAATTAATAGGGTTTCATTTCACTTGTAATACATCCAATGTTTCAATTTCACATATGTACATCATCACACATATAAGTATATGTTAAATTGGATAAAAACTATAATTTCTCAATACACATATTAATAAGGATACTACATGTCACAATACACATAATTTGTTCATTGTAATCATCAATTGATTCAATTTGGCCTAATGACAAGAGTTCTCACTTCAACTACTTACCATATGCAAACAATTCAAAAAGAAATAATTTGTAATTTAATTTGGATTATAGAAACACAAACTATATATCCCGAGTACTTAACGTCGACCTTGTTTTTCCCTTTCTTACTCGAGGATTCCAAAACGACATTTGCTATAGAATAAAAAAATTAAAATAGATTAATAATACACAACTCAATTTTCTTTAAGTTTCAATTTTTATACCACATTTTGCTAAATTTTCAATTTAGTTCCTAATCCAAGACTAATTTTAATCTATACATTTAACCTCTAATTTTTATACTAATTTTACTCTAAGCTAAATTTAGCTCCTTATTTTCCAATTCTACCCCTTAATTTCAAATTTCTCTCAATTTAGTCCCTATTGCTCAAAATCGATAACTAACTTCACTATTTAGTCCTTTTTCACTTCTAACTTTAAAAATCTATCAATTTAATCCCTAAAACTCTAGCTAACTAACAATGGTAACATCCTTAATCTTGAGCAATATTAAAAATTGTAACATGGGTCTGATAGCTCTAAGTATCGGGATTCCAAAAACATAAAAATTACAAGAAAATAGACTAAATTGATTAACCAATTGAAGTTGAAAGGTTAAAAGTCCCTAGGTGCCGTGCGTTTCTATCTTATCTTCTTTCCCAAATTTTTATCTTTGTTTTGCATGTTAAGAATAAAAGAAAGTAAATGGTTTTTGTTTTGTTTTTAATGCACTAACTATTATTATATAACTTATATATAATATACACATGTATATACTATTAAAACATGACCGTCCACTTTAAATGAAATAAAGGTATAATTGCTTCTTTAGTCCCTTTAATTTATTTCCATCTATTATTCAACTCGTAACTTTAATGCGATTTAGTCCCTGTACCTAAAGAACTCCTAATTTCATGAAAATTACTTAACCAAAATCAAATTCACTACTAAACTAATATTTTGAGTTCATTTTACATGGACAGAGTGTAACACCCCTAACCTGTATCCGTCGCCGGAATGGGGTTATGAGGTATTATCGGATGAGACAAAAATTCTAAACAATCATATGCATGCACTTGCTCAAAATTTTAAACCAATCAAATGTTAACATAAATAACTAATTCAAATTCTTTACAAATCATAACATAACAATTTAAACATATTTTCAAAGAACACCAAATAATCTATTCATCAAAATACATACAAAATTTCACAAATGATTTCCATAGGGAGTATCGAATTTCACATACAAATAATTTCAGTGATATTCTTATTAATAAGCTTAAAAACCAAACATATGCTCATCCTTAAATGACTAACCTATACACTACTCAAACATCAATTTTTTTTTCCAAGTTGAACATATATGCATCACATAAAACTCATATAATCCTTTTGTTTAACCAATGCCCTAATCACTATTCATTTGGTCGTTTTTCAATACATTAGTCGAATGTAATCATGCTTAAAACATAGCTTTATTCCATGCTTGAATTTTCATCATTTTCAACTTATCACTTTATACACATAACCTTTCATAGAAACAAATCAGTATACATATATATATATCAACCATTATTTACACATTAAGTCAAACATATTACAAATATATTTCAACTAATGTATACTTATTAAATCAATACAAAACCGAATACCAATACTTCAAATCATAGTCATTTACCAATTCCATCCCATTTATATATCATGCATAAAACTCAACACAAATACTCAACCACACTTTCACGTCATACTATATATACCATACACATATACTTTGACATATCTTTATCACCATTAGCAAATATATCGGCCATAATTCACATATTAGGTCTAAGCATAAACGAATACAGATAAGTAATATTACATATAATCAACCAAAATAATTATATAACATATTCATTACTTGCCATTTAGCAACTGAACATAATAAGCCAATATTGATTCAAATATATATATCCATCATTTTATCTCAATACTAAGCCAAAATTTACCATCATTCACCATCCCAATTATACCACATTTCATACTTCCAAAATGAACTAACTATTAAATCGATTATACCTTATACTTTCCATTTTCATTGCCGAATTATTTAACTAAACATCACAAACATATAGACCAAGGAACACACTTACCAACATATAATTATCTCATATCAAATTGCTAAATCATCAATTAACCTAATAAGCAAGCCGAACCATATAACCTAATACCACACATATATACACCATGAAACACACTTCCACATTGAATTTAAGTCATAGCCACAAACACACAAAGTTTAACATTATAATCAAGCCATTTTCGCATGGCTCTCAATGTATACATACTTCAAAATCATCATAATAACTAAACTAGCCTATACATGCCATAGGTTTGAATTTAAACTTATAAAATACCAAAAATAGTCAATAGTGTGATGGACTTTGCTGATGATCCCCGAGCTCGTAACTAATCTCCAAAATCTATAAAACAGAGACAAACATAAACATATACAGTAAGCTATCATAGCTTACTAAGTCATAAGAAAATAAACAATTCAATGACATAATCAACTCATTTAAACCAAACCAAATTATACTATCATAGTCAGATTTAATCTCAAGCTTACAATTTCATGTCTAACATATACTTTCACATATAAACTTTATCATGGCGAATGTACATATATATATTAACAAGGTATCATTTGATTTCGAAACCAAAATATCATTATATAACCAAGTACATTTACACTCATATACATATACTCATGAATCAAAATATAACATCACATAAATATTCATAGCATATGGCCGAATATATTACACAAATGCACATATGTTTATATTAGTAACTTGTATAATTTACATCACATATCAAATAGCCAACTGAACTTATTTTCAAATAGGTAATCAACAACTCATACCTGATCGTTTTAGCTCATTTTATACATCCGATCACAACTTATCTGTAACGCCCCAAATTTTGGGCTTAGAAGTATTAGGTCTTGAGTATGGGAGCAGTTAAGAAGCTGCTCATAAATATTTAGTTGTGTAAGAAAGTGACACAAATAGATGTCTGCTTCAGTGGTTTTGTGTTCTGGGATGTGTCTGAGAAGTCTTGAGTTCAAGCCTAGGCAGGTGCAAAAAGTTTTATTTTTTTTAAGGAATAAGCACTGTCTCTAGGCAGTAGGCTTTTAAGTAAATAGGGGAAGAACATGGCAAAAGCCTGCTGGCCCAGGGGATAAGTGGCGTGTTACTATTGTATAAGGTCTGGAGTTTGAGTACCTGCGCCAACATTGGATCTATTTTTATTGATTGGTCATGGAAGAGTTGTGTTTGACCGAACTTCTAAATGGTTGAGTTGTGGAGGGATGGTTGTGGACGAATTTTAAGGGATTATTAAGAAAATTTCAATTGTTGGGGATTTGGGGAGTGTTTTGAGGAAAAAAATAAGGAATTTGAAGATATGGAAGTGTTAGTGCCGAACTTGAACTCTGGTTCCTTAAGAGTTCGGTTTTTAGTGGTTTTTCTATCCACTTGTTTTGTTTTTTGCCCACTTTTCCCCTCCCCAACTCTTTCATTTTCATAGATTATTTCTGTTGAATTTTGTCTCTCGTTGCTGCAGATCTCTTTTTTTCTACTCCTCTCTCTACCGCTTGTTTCTTTAGGGCGATTGTTATCTTTTCTTTCTGAAGGGCTGAATGTTGCTGAGGTTTTGTCATAGTCTTTCCACTTTTATTTTCAGACTTGGTTTTTCCAAACTATTGCTGCAGTTTACCTCTCCCATTTCTCCCTTACTCTTTGTTTAGCCGAAATATTTTCACTCCCTTTTAGTCGAATTCTGGACTCCCTATTTGCTAAATTCTTGGACTCCCTATACTCTTTCTTCTAGCGTCGAATTATCATCTTCCTGTAGAACTACTGTTGTTTTTAGCCTTCCATTAATTTTCGGTAAGTATTCATTCCTTCACTGCTAGGTTATTTGAAGATTAGTTTCTAACAGGATGGTGTAGTATTTGATCAGGAGGCGGCCAAGGGACTAAGGACCGTCGTTGATGCGTTAAAGGAGAGGAATTGTTTCTCTGTTATTGGATTATTGGTATAACTGGGAGTTGGATAACTTGTTTTAGGCTATGATTAACTTGCCTATGTGGCGACCAATGGAATTGTTTTGTGATCAAATATTAGGTAACTAGGGTGCTCACGTGGGGTTAGGCGGCAAAAATAGGCCAGGTGTGTAAAACACTACCCAACCTATAGATAGACAAAAAGCTGAAAAACGTAATCTTTGATGCCACATGGGCGTGCGCTCGCTTGTGTGGTAAATCGAACGCATGGACATGAGCATTTGATCGTAGAGGCCACCATGAGCGATTTCATGGGCTTAGGCCATTTTGGACCACGTTGGGTCAAAATGGGTCATGTAGGCCCTACAGGCCTGTGGAGAATATTGGGCCAGGCTATGTAATCCACACGGCCAAGGCCATTTTTGGGCTTGTGGACCACACGGACGTATGGGCCCACATGGGTCGTACAATGGGCCTTGGGCCCATTTTCACTGTTAGACTGTTAAGGTTGCACAGGTCGTCTGAGAGGACTGTGGACCTACTATTGGGTCGGTAAGTATACGTAGACCCTAATTTGATGAAATGACTATTTTGCCCTTATGTGGAAAAATGATTGTTTTGTCCTTATATGGTAAAATGATTGTTTTGCCCTTATGTGGTAAAATGACTATTTTTCCCTTATGTGATAAAATGACAGTTTTGCCCTTATGAGGGGAAATGACTATTTTGCCTCCAACTGATAAAATGGCTATTTTGCCCCTATGTGATATTTGTTTATATTTTAGCATGCTATTGTAACTGTGTTGAGTACATGTTTAATATTATGCTATGACATGACATGTGGCATGATGCATTGCATGGGGGTGGGTTTTTATATGATTGGAGGAAGTGTACTCTACTAGCAGCTTTGTTGCAAATACTGTTTAGTGTCGCAACCGGTGCTAATTCTGGAGTGTAGGGATCAGTGGGTTGATTATATCTCCACATGGAGTGTAGGGTTGGACGAAGATAATGTGCAGAGGCTGGATGGGTAGGACTTGCATACTGTTTACTAATACTGCACTGTTTACTGTTGCTGCACTATTTACTATTACTAAAATGGGCCAAGGCCCGAATATATGACCTCTTCTGTATTGAGATAGGCTAAAGCCCAAACTGATATTGCCACTGCCAATAAAAAGGGCTTAGGCCCTGATTGTAATTGCACAATGTATGTCTGACTGTCTGTTAGTAAGGGATTACACACTGAGTTTTTGTAAACTCTGTAATTCCCTGTACCCGAGACCGTCGCCGGAGTCAAATACGAGGTGTTAACGGACTTAATTCATTACTTATACAGCTCAAACAATTTATTTTTAAAACTTCCACACAAGCTGGCAATCTGCGTTATAGTCGCTTAAAAATTCATATCTCGAGTTCCGAAACTCAAAATCCAATTCTATAAATATTTCCTGAAACTAGGCTCATATATCTATCTACTAATATTTTTCTAGAATTTTTGGTTGGGCCAATTAGTACAGTTTATTAGTTAAAGTCTCTCCTATTTCAGGGTTTGACTTCTTTGACCTTTATGTATTACGAATCATATTTCTCTATGTACAGAATTTCAATGACTATTCCGTTTGTTTCTCTTAAAACTAGACTCAATAAGAAATCTGTAAATATAAATAATGACTTTTGATTATTTTTTTACAATTTATGTTGAATTCTTAAAGTCAGAATAGGGGATTTAGAAATCACTCTGGCCCTCTTTCACAAAAATTCAAATATCTCATAAAATATAATTCATATACCTGTTTTGTTCAATCCATATGAAAATAGACTCATTAAGCTTCAATTCCTTAACTTATTCATCATTTAAGTCAATTTCTACTATTTTTAGTGATTTTTCAAATTCACATCATTGCTACAGAAATATTCTGTTTTATAACAAATTTCACTTTACTATAGATTTCCATGGACTAAATAGCATTTTAAACATACATGGCATCAAATATGATTTAGATTGGTCATTCTAATGGCTAATCATTCACAAACCATTTTCTTACCAAACCATAACCATGTCATAAAATCATTTACACAAAGTGAGTATTTTGCCATACATGCCACATTCAAAATACACAAGCTATTTTACCAATTTAAGCTTTCGGATAGTGTGAACGAGTCTTCGACCTATCCCGATTCTCAAGCCGGCTTGTCAACAACTACAATGAATGAAAAGGCGGGGGTAAGCATAAATGATTAGTAAGTTCACATGCAAATAGCAAGTAACATAATCATGCAATTCCACATAAAACATCATTTGCATAAACAACATCAAGACATTCGTGTTTCGTTTGCATTTAATATCTTTCTACGATTTCATCATACCAAGTTCTCAACCCGAGGATTTAAGCACATACCTGTCAAATTTTCTCATTCACCACTATTACCAATATATCACCTTCATTTTAGGCATTCTTCTCATTCACTTAAGATTCACCCGTTGAACACATCGGAATATAATTCGAATACGCGGATTTCATGAACGTAAGTGCCATACCCGCAGCTAGACAAACTCAATAGCCTGCGGAACTTATGTAGCCAAGCTACCATGTAACCCGCCCATAAGTGAACTCGGACTCAACTCAACGAGCTCGGGCGTTCACATCTATAAGTGAACTCGGACTCAACTCAACAAGCTCGGGCGTTCGCATCCATAAGTGAACTCGGACTCAACTCAATGAGTTTGGATGCCTAGTTACATCTCACGAACTCGGACTCAACTCAACGAGTTCGGAACTTAAATATCCTAGTGACATGTCACTTGTATTCTAATCTATTCCCAAGGTTCAAATGGGCTTTTTCCTCGATCACACATCTTTTTCGTCTTCCACGGAATATCGAAACCGATACTCGGTAGCAATTCATATTTAACAAGTAGCACACATAATTTGCATATTACTCAATAATAACCACAAAGCATAATATTTCATGATATTAATCATCATATCATATAAATAACATTAAATTACTTAAAATGACAATTATGTTACTACATTTACACTTGAACTTACCTCGATACAAAATATTAGCAATCGAGCCTATTCTTCGTAAACTTTGTTTTTCCCTCGATCGCGACTTGAATCTCATTTCTCTTGATCTGTAATGCAAAATTAATCTTATTTAATACATACATTCATCAAAACAGTCTTTAATACGAACTTTGGCAAAATTACATTTTTTCCCTAAACTTTTGCATAATTACACTTTTGTCCCTAGGCTCGGGAATTAAACTTCATCCCTTATTCTTATTTTTTATGACATGCTGATTATTTTTCCCTTCTATAGCAACATCAAATTCACACTCTAACATACACTTATGACTATTAGGTATTTTTACCGATTAAGCCCTTTTACTCGTTTTCACTTAAAACCGAGTAGTACAAGTTGTCTAACATAATTTAAAACCTCATATTCTATCATAAAACACTAAAATACACAAATTTCACCTATGGGTATTTTTCCAAATATGAACCCTAGGTTGAATTATTGCTAGCATAAGCTTAATCGAGCTATTGGGATTCCAAAAACGTAAAGAACATTAAAAACGGGGCTTGGAATCACTTACTATGGACCTTGGAAGCTTGAAACAAACCTTAGCTATGGAGAACCCTTGAAATTTCGGCCTAATGAAGAAGATGGACAAAAATTGGCTTTTAATTTTGTTTTTAATTCATTTTAATAACTAAATGACCAAAATGCCCTTAATTAAAAACTATGGTGTTTTATCTTCCTTTAGGTATTTTTGTCCAAACTAGTATAATGGTCTAATTACTATCCAAGGACCTCCACTTTTAAAACCCATTACTCACAAGTACTTAATACCTTTGTGAACTAGAACACACATTTTACAACTTTTGCTATTTAGTCCTAAATATCAAATTGGACCCTCTATCGATAAAATTTCTAAACGAAATTTTCACACAATCATGCAATCATGCCATAGACCTTAAAATGATAATAAAATAAATTTTTCTGCCTCGAATTTGTGGTCACGAAACCACTATTCTGATTAGGCCCTAATTCGAGATATTACAAACTCACCCTTCTGCTTATCTGTGTAGGAAATCCTTAGGCGGATCGGTGCTGGGAGGGACTCAAGGGTGGCCACACAATAGCTTACGCTCCCGTATTTGTCTTTTAATTTATAAGTAGTTTAATTTGGGTATTTTTATGTAATAAGGTCTCTCTGGATTTTATTTTAAATTTGGGGATTTATATTTGTTTTACCTTAGTACTGCTAGCAGTAGGAAAACACGCAAAACACGCCGGTTTTCAAAAAGATAAATGTTTTTAAAAAAATACCATGAATACGTAGACGGTTTTAAGAGCTACCATAAGAAAACAACGTTTTACAAGTAAACGCTAGTACGTAACTATTTTAAAAAGCTTCCGCTACAAACGAGATTTTGAAATTAATAACATTTTAAGGTAAATACTTTTGATAGTGACGCAAGTTTTAAAATCATCTTTTAAGATCACAAAAAGAGGCTTAATAGAGATTGTGCTTTGTAAATGATATCATGCTTTACGAAAAACACTTCAATGTGACATAGCCAGATTCGGCCATAATGTCCAAACCGGGTTTAGGGTGTTACATTATCATTGCCCGTTGAACCATTCGGAATTGAATAGGATACTCAGATAATCACACATATCGTACAATGCCAACGTCCCAGACGTGGTCTTACAAGTAATCACATATCGATGCCACTGTCCCAGACAGGGTCTTACTCGTACACATATAACGGAATCACATATCGATGCCAACGTATTAAACATGGTCTTACTCGCACACATATATCAGAATCACATATCGATGCCAATGTATTGATGGCAATGTATTAAATTTGGTCTTACTCGCACACATATATTGATGCCATGGTCTTACTCGCACATCACATATTGGAATCCTATGTCATGACATATGTGTCCTAGCTAGTCCTAAGGTTCATACGGGGCTTTCAGACATCATAACTCGGAACGAATTTGAAAATATAGCTCCCTAGCATATACACTCGACTAACAACATATATACTCCACATAATTAATTTTAGCATAATAAGCTCGTATTTATTTAAAATAAACAACATCTATTTGCTTACAAACTTACATCGGACAACGAAAATCAAAACGGGACTACTAATTGACAACTTTGGTTTTCCCCCAATCCAAATTTGATTTCTTTGGTTCTTGATCTAAACATATTCAAATTAAACTCATTCAAACATATTTTAACTCAATTTAGTCCAAAAACATATAAATGGGCAAAGTACCATTTTACCCCTGACATTTTACACTTTTTACAATTTAGTCCAAATTGCACAAAACACAAAACATGCAAAATTTGAGTACATCATGCTTAGGCCAAATCTTCCTTATGTTCATACAAGTCCATACATTTCATTTATTTCACATTTTTGTCCCTCAGTTTATTATTTTTTCAATTTAGTCCTAATTACTCAAAATCATCAAAAATTCCAATACAAAACATGTTAACCCAAAACATATCTTTCATATTTCATCAACTAACATCACAACGCTCAATTATTCATCAATAGCATAACTCAAAATATTCATCAAAATCAGAAATTCAAGCACGGGCTTTGTACATTACACTGTAACGATCTCAAAAATGTAAAGTTCATCAAAAACAGAGCTAGTTACATACCTTAATCAGGCTTAGCTTTGGCCGAACCCTTGAAAACATTTTTATTTCTCTTTTATTTTAATGTTTCAGTCATGGAAAGAATATATGAACAAATGGCTTTTTATTTTATGTTTTATTTAATACATATTATTACATAATTTACAAATTTAACCTTTATAATTTAATATAAAATCTTTATAATGGTTGTCCACAACCGTCCATCACTTAATATTATGGTCTAATTGCAATTTAAATCCCTGAATTTAAAAAGATAACAACTATTCGGCCTTTTCATATTTAACCATCAATTTTTTATTTTACGCGATTAAGCCATTTTTATTAAATCGGCACTCAAATGACAAAATTAAATCTCGAAAACTTCACAGATATTAATTCACATATAATAAACCCAGAAAATAATTTTTTAATATTTTTCTAACTCGGATTCGTGGTCCCAAAACCATCGTTCCGATTAGGGTCTAAATTGGGCTGTTACAACTTTCCCCCTTACGAATTTTCATCCCCAAAAATCTTACCGGTGAATAAGTTCGAATAACATTCTTTCATTGCATCTTATGGCTCCCATGTTGCCTCTTCAACTCTGTGTTTATGCCACAGTACTTTTAACTAACAGAATTTCTTATTTCTCAATTCTTTAACTTCGCGAGGTAGAATACGAATCGGTTCTTCCTCATATGTCATATCAGATTTAATCTCAATCTCTGACGGATTAATCACATGGGAGGGATCAGATTGATATCTACAAAACATCGAAACATGGAATACATTATGGATCTTTTCTAACTCAGGTATCATGATCGGTTGAAGCAATCTGGAAGGTACCTGATGCTTGGCTTTTACTTGCTGACAAACTAAACATTTCGAAACAAAGTCAGAAATGTCTCGTTTCATACCATGCCACCAGTAAAACTATTTCAGATCATTGTACATATTCGTACTACTCGAGTGAATAGATAACCGACTACTGTGAGGTTCATTCAAAATCATCTGAATCAACTCTGAATTTCTCGAAACACATATTCAGTTTCTGAACCTCAGATAGCCTTCAGCATCAACTCAAAACTCTGAATCGGCATTTGAATCACATTGGCTCCACTTTGCTAACAATTCATTATCAACTTTCTGAGAATCGCAAATCTGTTGAATATATAACTGTCTTGCTTTTAACTCCGCTATAATCGAACCATCATCAGACAAAACCATATGCGTATCCATTGCACGCAAAGAAAATAGTGATTTTCGGCTTAGAGCATCAACAACAACATTAGCCTTTCCCAGATGATAATCAATCACAAGCTCGTAGTCTTTTAACATCTCTAACCATCGAGCTGTCTCAGATTCAAATCTTTCTGAGTCATCAAATATTTCAGTCTCTTGTGATCAGAATAAACATGACATTTCTCACCGAACAGATAACTTCGCCATATCTTCAATGCAAACACAATAGCTGCCAATTCTAGGTTGTGTGTCAGACAGTTCTTTTCATGCGGCTTTAACTGTCAGAAGGCATAAGCTATGACTTTGCCTTCCTGCATCAAAACATAGCCCAAACCATTTAAAGATGCATCACTATAGATAACAAATTCTTTACCCGATTTTGGCTGAACTAGCATTGGAGCTTTAGTCAAAAGGGCTTTCAACTGATCAAAACTTTTCTGGCACTTTTCTGACCATTCAAACTTAGCATATTTCTGTAATAGCTTTGTCATCGGGGTTGCAATCATAGAGAAACCTTTCACAAACCCCTTTCAGTTGATCGTACAGGTCGTCAATCCGTGGCAACGGATACTTATTATCTATAGTCACCCTATTGAGCTGTCTATAGTCGTTACATATTCTCATAGTTCCGTCTTTCTTTTTCACAAATAAAACTAGTGTACCCTAGGGAGAGAAACTCGGTCACACAAAACCTCTATCTGTCAACTCATGTAACTGAACTTTCAATTTTTTTTTAATTCAGTAGGTGCCATTTTGTACGGAGCTATCGATATCAGAGTCGTCCTCAGCGCTAACTCAATACCAAACTCTACCTCTTGGATAGGTGGTAAACCTAGCAATTCTTCAGGAAACACATCTGGATACTCGCACACAACTAGTACTGATTCAATCTTTCTTTCGGTCACTTTATTATCAAGCACATACTCAAAGTAAGTTTCACAACTCTTTCTCACCTATTTTCTGAGCTAATATTGAAAATATCACTGTCGGTAAACCATTCAAATTATTAAACTCAATCCGATTAATCTCATTATTTTGGCATCTCAAATCAATAGTCTTTCATTTGCAGTTTACAAAAGCATTGTGCAAAGTCAACCAATCCATACTCAGAATTATATCGAACTCGCCGAATGATAATAACATCAAATCAATTAGAAGACATGAATCTCGAACCATCAACAAACAATTCTTACACATTTTATCAACTAGAATATACCAGCCCAAGGGATTCGATATTTTAATTACAAACTCAGTAGAC
Organism: Gossypium arboreum; assembly: GCF_025698485.1. NCBI lineage: Eukaryota > Viridiplantae > Streptophyta > Magnoliopsida > Malvales > Malvaceae > Gossypium > Gossypium arboreum. The sequence goes on from NC_069077.1 coordinate 64,218,108, forward strand.
TCTATAGGCAAGGTCTTACTGGATACTAAGGTCTCATATACATAAGAATGAGTCGAACCAAAATCAATCATTGCAATTACACTAGTATCATAGAGAGTGATTGTACCAGTAATAACATCGGAGGGTGAAGCCTCCTCACGTGCGCGAATGGCAATAGCTCTAGCAGGTGCACAAGCCTCAGATCGAACTGCGGTGTCTTTAGTTCCTCTCTGATTGCTACTTACATTTCCTGCATTTCTAGAAGACCTACCCTCAGCTGAAATGTTACTCGATCTTGAATTTTGCACAATCTCTCACTCAACCGACTTGGAACAATCTCAGATAAAGTGATCTAAGGATCCACATTTGAAACAAGTTTGATTGTTCAATCTACAAATACCCAAATGTCTCTTACCATAATGTTTACACTCAGGTATTTAAAGCTCTGAAGCTCAAATGTGATCTAGCACAATCTCTACTCGAGTGTCCTACATTAGCCTTTGAACGACTATAATCATTTTGGAATTTCTTTGATGCAGACTAAAATGATTTACCCAATGATCTCTCACAGGAATCTAGGGCTTCAAAATTAGTTTTTCTTTTCTTTTTTTCTTAAACTAAGAAGTTACAGGAACTTGTGGGGGTGGAGGTTGTTGAGCATCCGGATTCATTCCAATGAACTCCATGAACCACTCATTAATTAACTAGAAGAATGCTTGCTTAGCCTCTCCCTCTATACTACTCGAAATCGGCCAAGAATCAGCCAGCGTTGCCCCCTGAGCAGGAGCGGGCGCATTATCTTTTATGTCATATGTTACAGCTCGATCGTGACTCATTTCTATAAGAAAAACATTTTCAAATGTCAGAAGTCATCACACTATCACAGTATATAATATGGCATGTTTAGCTAGACTCACACGCGCTACGTTAGTCCTAGAATCTACTAAACCATAACTCTGATACCAATCAAATGTAACACTCCTAACCCGTATCTGTCACCGGAAAGGGGTTACGAGGTATTACCGGATGAGACACAAATTCTGAACAATCATATGCATGCACTTGCTCAAACTTCTAAACCAATCAAATGTTAACATAAATAACTAATTTAAATTCTTTACAAGTCATAACATAACAATTAAAACATATTTTAAAAGAACACCAAATAATCTATTCATCAAAATACATACAAAATTTCACAAATCATTTCCATAGGGCAAGTCGAATTTCACATACAAATAATTTCAGTGATATTCTTATTTGACCGAATAATAAGCTTAAAAATCAAACTTATGCTCATCATTAAATGACTAACCTAGACACTACTCAAACATCAATTTTTTTTACCAAGTCAAACATATATGCATCACATAAAACTCATATAATCCTTTTGTTTAACCAATGCCCTAATCACTATTCATTTGGTCATTTTTCAATACATTAGCCAAATGTAATCATGCTTAAAACATAGCTTTATTCCATGCTTGAACTTTCATCATTTTCAACTTATCACTTTATATGCATAACCTTTCATAGAAATAAATCAAGTATACATATATAAATCAACCATAAATTACATATTAAGTCAAACATAGTACAAATATATTTCAACTAATGTATAGTTATTAAATCAATACAAAATCGAATACCAATACTTCAAATCATAGTCATTTACCAATTACATCCCATTTATATATCATGCATATAACTCAACATAAATATTCAACCACAATTTCATATTATACTATATATACCATACACATATACTTTGACATATCTTTATCACCATTAGCAAATATATCTGCCATAATTCACATATTAGGTCTAAGCATAAACGAATACACATCAGTAATGTTACATATAATCCACCAAAACAATTATATAACATATTACTTACTTGCCATTTAGCAACAGAACATAATAAGCCAATATTGATTCAAATCCATCATTTTATCTCAATATTAAGCCAAAATTTACCATCATTCACCATCCCAATTATACCACATTTCATACTTCCAAAATGAACTAACTATTAAACCGATTATACCTTACCATTTTCATTGCCAAATTATTTAACTAAACATCACAAACATATAGACCAAGAAACATACTTACCAAAATATAATTATCTCATATCAAATTGCTAAATCATCAATTAACCTAATAAGCAAGCCGAACCATATAACCTAATACCACACATATATACAATATGAAATACACTTCCACATTGAATTTAATTCATAGCCACAAACACACAGACTTTAACATTATACATACTTCAAAATCATCATAATAACTAAACTAGCCTATACATGCCATAGGTTCGAATTTAAACTTATAAAATACCAAAAATAGTCGTTAGTGTGATGGACTTTGCTGACGATCCCCGAGCTTGTAACTAATCTCCAAAATCTAAAAAACAGAGGCAAACTGTAACACCCCAAACCCAGCCTAGACGTTATGACCGGATCCGGTGCGCCACATCCATGCGTTCAAAACGTTCCGTTTTACTTAGTTTGGAGAACTTAGTTGGGGTTGTAAAAGATACTTTTTTTAAAGCAGTTAAGGTGAATAGAAGTCATGCACCGGTAGGAAACCGGGAAGAAGAGGAGGTGAGTCCGCTTGATTGCTAAGTACCAAGCTCCTTCGGTTCCAATCCTAGACATGCACACCACCATTGCCACACCTTAACGACTCGTATAATTTTGAGAAAACCGTCTGGTTGTGTCTATCTTAAGAAAAGGATTAAGTTTGAAAACATTTGCTTAGCGGAAGTCTTACTTGTAATCGTGTTATTTTGAAATCCTTGATGTTTTTGAAAACGCGTCCTAAAGCTAATCCATTTTCCTTAGTTATCATAGTTTTTTTTTCATCATAATAAAATAAAATAATAAAAATAAAACAAAACCATAAAAAAAATAATTAAAATGCCTTACTACACTTAAAACCCAAAACCATAAATGAAATTAAAAGGACGTCTGATTCACCGAAAGAAACCAGTTCAGAGAAACATGTGGTCATTCAAATCCTCACGACTCCAAGCCCACTATGGTTGAGGATTACTGCGAGGTGAAAATAAGGGTGAGTTTTGGAAAACTCAATGTGTAATTCAACCCAACCATAGCCTAAATCAGTTCAAACCACGAGATGAATAAGTTGGCCTCACCCGAATGATATTAGAATAAAGCCCGTAGGCCCGCAATGCACTGCAGCAGATATATCATGCTTATGCGAAACCCAACCATATCCAACCACATACACCCCCATACCATCCTTTCACCATGTGGGAGACTACTCGACCCACCCAACCGCTACACGCCACGAAATATGCAGCATGGCTGCCAGATATAGAAAATGTGACAGAGTCACCAGATACAGATATTTTGTGGCGGTGCCACGTAATGAGATATACGTGGTAGGGCCACCAGAACAGATAATTTGTGGCATAGCCACCAGGACGCTTCCTCCATAATATAACCCATGTCCCCATGCAACAGATATACATTCATGGCATGCATCATACAGATTTAATTCATCATGCTTTTTAGACAAAATTAACCCTAGAGGTATAGAGGTCATTTTGCATACATAGGGGTATAATGGTAATTTTGTATACATAGGGGTACTCTAGTACATCTAACTATTTCTAAGGTTTTCATGCATATCGTAGCCATTACGTTTAGCCAGAAACACTTACCGAGTGTTCTTACCAAATTGGGCCCGTTGGCCCATTAACCCAGTTTTGGCCCATTAAGCCCAAAATATCAAAACGCACGAAATCGCGCGTACTGCAGATTTATCACTTCCGATTACCAGTAATAATTACCCATATTTCTCACGAGCATTCGCACACTCGCAAGCGCCCAAAATACCAGTTTTTCAGTATTTTGGCTTTTTGGCTTTTGAGATCTAGCCTATGAAAAGGTGTCGATTACACACATTTTTTGGATTTCCTCGTCGAGATCTACACCGAACGCCTACAATTAAATCACTTACTATTACTCCAAATATCAAAATACAATTGAGTATCTAGTCCCTTACCACATTCGCCAAACATGCCAAAAACCCTTATTGCTCTTACCTTCATCGCCGAAAGATGGTTAACTCCAAAGATCCGATCGTTCCACTGTCCAAGCCCTTGATCAACCGCCTCTAAATCACGCTATTACCAAAAAAAATAGTTATTATGTGTGACAGCCCAAAATTGACCCTAGTCGGAAGGTGGTCTCGGGACCACAAACCGAGGCATAAAATAATTAAAATTTATTTTGATGCCTATAATATGTGTGTGCTCATGTATGACATTTTATGATGATTGATTTAGTGTTATAAGGGTGAATTCCACAAGAAAGGACTTAGTAATGAACTTTGAAAGTATGATAGGAAATGTGTGATGACTAATTAAAGCATGTATGCAAAATAATGGACTTGCATGTCAAATTCCCCTTTTATAGGTGGTGGCGGCCATGACAAGGAGGATGGGCTAAACATGTCATGAAACATGTTTTGTTGGTGCATTAGGGTGAAATAATAAACAAAGGTGTATGGGTGATAAAAAAATGAAAAAAAAATGTGTGTGAGTGTGGTAATCCCCCCATTGCCGTGAGTTGTAGAGAAGGAAAGAAAAAATTTTTGTTCATCCTTTCTTTGAGCCAAAACTAAGGAAGAAGGAGGATTTTTGCTTCATGCTTGGTTTGGAAGAGATCTAGAAGGAGATTTGGCTAAGTTTGCATCAAGATTAAGGTATGTATGAGGTTGTGTTAGGAGTTTCATGCATGTTTTGGTTGCTAACTTGATGTGCATGTTAGCCATGGCTCAAATCTTTGTTAAGCCTTGGAAATGGTATTTGGCCAAAGTTGTTATGGTGATAAAGCCATTGCATGCTAAGTGTGAAGCTTGATGATGATGCATGCAATGATGGATTGTCTACTCTTGAGTAAGATTTTGAGCTTTCTTTTTGTTTTATCATGATTGAAGTTGAAAAGGAGCATGATTGTCATATTCGCCATGATGCATTCATGAGCATGGTTCATGCTTCTTGCATGTTAGTTAAAATTTGTGTTTTGGATGGCTATGGACACCTTGAAATTCGCCATGCTCATATATGTATATATATGTTTGCACATGATGTTTTGGTTATGAAGGAAGTGATGAATAAGTTTGTTTAAAGAAGAAGATGTTGAAGAATAATTGTGAAATTGTAAGCACATTCTACCTAGCACACATATGAGTGCTTGATGCTATATTGTAAGTTTTGAGCTACAATATGCAAAGCATTAATTAGTAAATTGCATGCTGTTTTTGTGAGGTATTAAGTGCAAATTTGACCTCAACATGTACATGAATATTCGGCCTTGGGTAGCCTATTGAAGGCCTTAGCATTTCCTTGATGCTCAAATAAATTGTATTGAATTTGCTTGATGTAGTATAAAATGTGCATGACCATTGTGTATTCAAGCTAAAGAGTGGCCATATGACCATTTAAAATCCTTGTCATATTCGGCCATAAGCAAGCACAATGAGGTTTTAATAAATTGAACTTGTTTGAATTAGCTCAAGAGCTAAGAGGGCCACAATTGGACAAGGGGAAGGAAAAGGTGATCGAATAGCCGAAAAAGCCGTTCGACAACATCCGAGGTAAGTCCTCAAGAAGTGACCCTACTTGAATTATGTGAAATAAAGTATGGATGTGTATTGATTATTGATTTATGTGTGTATGAGTATTCGAATGATACCCGGGCTAAGTCCCGAAGGCAATTATGTTAGTGATTATAATTGTGTTTGAGCCTTAGTAACGAAAATAAATATGTATGTCCAATGATTATTGATGTATGTGTGCATGAGAAATTGAATGATACCCGGCTAAGCCCCAAGACAATTATGCTGGAAATTATAACCGGTTAAGACCAAGGCAATTGTGCTAGTGGCTACATCCGGCTAAGACCAAGGCATTCGTGCGAGTCATTCTATCCGGGCTAAGACCAAGGCATTTGTGCAAATCGTGATATCCGGGTTAAGTCCGTGAGCCTTGGTGCGGGTTACCATAACCGGCTATGTCCCAAGGCGATTGATCGAGTAGCGACATCCGGTTAAACTCAAGGTATGTGATTTGAAAATTATAAGCTTGCTGGAAAATTTCAGCTAATGCACTTGTGAAATTTCCCAATGACAAGGTAAGTGCGGTGTGTGCTTTGCGCTAGGAGTAAGCGTGTGAATATCCGCTCCTATGATGGAACGAGTTATCGGCCTTAATGAAGCCGTTATTTGTGTATGAACATAAGAGTTGGGATGGTGAAGTAAGTATGATTATGTGAATGTGCATTAATGAAATGATGCATTTAACTATGTGAATGTATTGCTGTAATTAGAGTTGATTATATTCCTTGAGACTTACTAAGCATAAAATGCTTACTCATTGCTTTGGCTCTCGGTTTTTGTTAGATTTCGCTCAAGCAATCGGATTTGGGATCGTTGAAGTCAAGTCATCCACACTATCAAGCCTCCATTTTGGTATAAATTTTGGTTGAACTTAAGATGGCATGTATAGGACTACCTCATGTTTGTTGAATATGTTGTAATGTAAGTATGTACGGCCATGCGAAAATGGCTTGAAAAGGGAAGCATGAACTTAGACTAATTGTGGTTTGTATATATATATTCGGTGTCATGATGTGGCTATGGCTTGGAATTAGGAATGTTGGTCATATGATCAGCCATTGGTATGGTTAAAATGATCATATATGAACCTATGTATGGCAAGACTAGTTGATTCATGGAGACTACCAAATAGGTAAGCCCTACCTTAAAAACAGATGCTGCCAGCTGCAGTAGCGTGAATGTGAAAAATCACCAAAATTCATAGAAATGGAATTAAATAGTGAATAAGCTATGTAAATGAACCTTGATGAGTCTATTTTCTTATGGAAGAAACGAAATGGTCATAGGAGTTACAGGTTAAGAGATATTAAAGCTATCGTGAGACAGGGCCAGAATGGTTTCTGGGTTCCCTGTCGCAACTTTAAAAATTCACTATAAATTATCCAAAAATAATTAGGAGACATACCTTATATGTACAGATTCCATTTTGAGTCTAGGTTCATTAGAAACAAACGGAACCAGCATTAAAGCCCTGTACAGAGAGATATTCAAGTTATACCGCGCGAAGGTCAGAGCAGTCGATCCCTGTAACATGGGTGAATTTAACTAATAAACTGTACCAATTGGCCCGACCAAAAATTCTAGAAATAAATCCATGGATGGATATATGAGTCTAAATTCAGGGAAAATTTACAAAATCAGTTTCCGAGTTTTGAAACTCGAGATATGATTTTAAGGCGACAGTGACGCAGTTTTTCCAGCCTGACTGAAATATCCAATGGATGGGCAAAACAAGTGAACTTGGCTTGCTAACCCTCGTGTCCGACACCGGCGATGGTCTCGGGTTCGGGTGTTACAATTTTATTGGTATCGAGCCACGGTTTAGTCGATTCTAGGACTACCGTGAGGTGTTTGGGGTCTAGCTATACATGCCATTAAATGATGAATCGATAGTGTGGTGATTTCGACAATTTGACTTTGAGTTTGTTTATAGCAATGGATCCCGATCCCAACCGAGCAATAGCTGATGATGTGGAGAGTGTGGCTGCTGCCCCGCACAAGGGACAGCGCCGCCGGACTCTCAACCTATGGCCAGCAATCCGAATGATGAGGCTAGGCAAGCCTTTTATAGTGTGATGAACGAATGGTTTAATCAATACATTCGAACTAACACTACCGTCCCACAACCTCCATTCCCGACAAATGCAACCCCGCACCTACAATACCTCCGAGAATCGACCAAATAAGGTCAAGTAAGCCCCAATCGATAGGATTCGAAAACATGGGGCCACTGAATTTAAAGCTACGGATGATGATGATGCCGAACGAGCTGAATTTTGGTTGGACAACACTATCCGGTGCTCGATGAGCTATCTTGTACACCGATGAGTGCTTAAAGTGTACCATCTCCTTGCTACGTGATTCCACCTACTATTGGTGGAGTACTCGACTGTGGTACCTAGAGAGCAAGTGACTTGGGAATTCTTTCAAACCAAGTTCAAAAAAAAAAAAAAAAGTATATCATCGAGATTCATCGACCAAAAGCGAAGGAATTTCTTGATCTTAAGAAAGGTTCTATGTCGGTTCATGACTATGAACGAAAATTTGTGAGGCTTAGCCGATACACGCGAGAATGCATTTCGTCCAAGCTATTATGTAAACGCCGAGGATGGGCTGAATGATGATATAAGGATGTTCGTTGGCATTCTCGAAATACGAGAGATCGTAGTACTTGTTGAGCGAGCTTGTAAAGTCGAAGAGCTTAGAAAGGAGAAACAAAAAGCTGATGTGGGAACCGGAGAATTCGAAAGAGGTCCTCGGAAAGTCTCTTCAACAGCACCAAGAGATTTCGAGATGATGTGAACCGGTCTAGAGGCGTTTGGGCTTTTCTAGACGAGGACGCGATTGACCCCTGTGACCACGCGAGTCACCTCGATCGCGGTGGTGGAAATGATCGTAGAGAGGGCGAGTGTCCACATTGTGGCAAATGGCATTCGGGAGCTGTTGGTTTCGTGATCGCTCTCCTATAAGTGTGGATCGGCCGACCACTTTATGAAGGATTGCCCGAGGATGCATGAACAAAATGTAAGTCGAGTGCAAACCCGGTGCTACCACGCCGAGGTAGGCCACCTAGAAATATGGGCAATGTCGGTGGCGGTCGAGAGGATCTAGAGATGCTACCATCGATCTGAGGCTCATGCTCCTGCGAGGACTTATGCCATCGCCAAGACGCGAGGATGCTTGCCTCTCCGGATGTCATTACTGGTGCTTTCACTCTTTTCAATACTAATGTGATTGCTTTGATTGACCCCGGTTCTACTCAATCTTATATATGTGAAACCTTAGCATCCAAAGAAGACTTTGCCTATTGAGTCTCATCGAGTTTGTAATTTGGGTGTCAAACCCTTGGGTCATTACGTGCTTGTCAACAAAGTGTGCAAGAAAAGTCCCCTAGTGTTCCGAGGTTCTTGTTTCCGGCGGACTTGATGCTTTTGCCGTTCGATGAATTGACGTTATTCTTGGTTTGGATGGGTTGACCATGCACGATGCGGTCGTAAATTGCAAAAGCAAGACTATCGATTTGAGGTGCGCGAATAACGAGATAATTCGGGTTAAGTCTACGGACTTAAAGGGTTGCCACCGTAATATCGCAATGTTGGCCCGAAAATATGTAAGAAAAGAGTGCGGCGTACCTTACGACGTGCTCGATAACAAGGAATCGAAAAAGAAACCCGAATCTATGCCCGTGGTTTGTGAATACCCGGATGTTTTCCTCAAGAATTGCCGGTTTACCACTGTTCGGAAATAGAATTTGGCATCGAATTGGTACCGGTACCACTCAATTTCGATAGCTCCGTGATCGTATGGCACCAACGGAATTAAAGGAGTTGAAAGCTCGCTTGCAAGAATTGGTGGATAGAGGTTTTGCTCGCCCGAGTTTTTCGCCTTGGAATGCGCCTTGTTGTTCGTGAAGAAGAAGGATGGAACCATGCGATCGTGCATCGACTATCGTCGACTTAATAAAGCGACGATAAAGAACAAATATCCGCTGCCACGTATTGACGACTTGTTCGATCAACTAAAGGGAGCCTCGGTGTTCTCGAAAATAGATTTGAGATTGGGCTACTATCAATTGTGAATCCGAGATTCGGACGTGCCCAAGACCGCCTTGAATCGAGATATGGTCACTATGAGTTCCTAGTGATGCCGTTTGGGCTCACTAATGCCCTACGGTATTTATGGATTTAATGAATCGGATCTTTAGACCATATTTGGATCGATTCAGTAGTCGTGTTCATTGATGACATCTTGGTCTATTCAAGAAATGAGATCGAACATCTTGAACACCGCGGTTAGTGCTTTGCAAATTTTACGGGACAAGCAATTATATGCTAAGTTCAAGAAGTGTGAGTTCGGTTAAGAGAGGTTAGCTTCTTGGGTCATGTGGTATCTCAGATCGGGTATTCGAGTGGGCAGAATAAAATTTCAGCCATACTTAATTGGAAGCCTCAGAAATATTCTTGAGGTTAGGAGCTTTTTGGGGCTTGCTTGCTATTACCGATGATTTGTAAAAGGCTTCTCAACGATAGCCACGCCGATGACGGCTTACTCCAAAAGGACGTTAAGTTCGAATGGATTTGAGAAATGCCAAAAAGTTTCGATCAACGAAAACTTATTTGACCGAAGCCCCAATTCTAGTGCAACCCGAGTCCGAAGGAGTTTGTCATCTATAGCGACGCCTCTCTACTTGGGTTAGGTTATGTATTAATGCAAGAAGGTCGAGTTGTGGCCTGTCGTCGAGGCAATTAAAGCCACATGAGAAAATTATCCGACTCATGATCTCGAGTTGGCCGCCATCGATTCGCCTTAAAGATTTGGCGACATTACTTATTTGGTGAAAGGTGCCATGTATACTCGGATCACAAAAGTCTCAAATATTTGATGACCCAAAGAGACTTAAATCTGCGACAAAGACGTTGGCTCGAGCCGTTAAAGGATTATAAGTGATCATTGACTATCACCCGGAAAGGCGAATGTGGTTGCGGATGCCTTGAGTCGTAAATCGTTATTCACTTTACGAGCGATGAATGTGCACTTGTCCGTCCGATCCGACGGTGTTAGTGGCTGAATTGGAAGCCAAACCATTATTGACACACCAAATTCGAGAAGCTCGAGAAAGTCGACGACGAGTTGGTTGCAAAACGGGTGCGTGTGTTCGAACAAGGACTCGGAGTTTCAAATCGACGATGACGATTGTTTGAGGTTCAAAAGTCGTCTGTGTCCCAAAGAATTGAACTCATTTCGATAATTTTGAATGAAGCCCATTGTAGCCGAATGGCAATCCACCCGGGAGTAATGAAGATGTACAATGATTTGAAACGTCGGTTTTGGTGGCATGGTATGAAGCGAGACATCTCCGACTTTGTTTGAGATGTTTAATATGTCAACAAGTGAAGGCGGAACATCGTGTGCCTTCGAGATTACTTCACCAATCACGATACCCGAGTGGAAATGGGATCGAGTCACAATGGACTTTGTATCCGGACCGCCATTGTCGAAGTAAGAAGGATGCGGTTTGGGCCGTGGTAGATCGATTGACTAAGTCGGCCCACTTTATCCCCGCACGCATGATTTTTCAATGGACAAACTAGCCGAATTGTACGCTTTCTCAGTTGTGAGATTACACGGTGCCTATTTCCATCGTGTCGGATAGAGATCCGAGATTTACCTCGCGATTTTGGAAAAAGTTGCAAGAAGCTTTGGGTACCAAGTTGCATTTCAAACCGCCTTTCACCCCAAACCGATGGTCAATCCGAGCGGATAATTCGATACTTGAGGATATGTTAAGATGTTGCATCCTCGAGTTTAGTGGTTCATGGGAACGGTATTTGCCATTGATTGAATTCGCTTACAACAACGACTTTCAATCAAGTATTAAGATGGCACCCTACGAGGCCTTATACGGTCGTAAATGCCGTACACCATTGTTTTGGACCGAGCTCGGTGAAAGCAAGATTTTCGGGTGGATTTGATTAGGGATGCTGAATGAGAAAGTGAAAGTAATCCGTGAAAGTCTCAAGATAGCCTCCGATCGTCGAAAGTCGACGCGGATCTAAAGCGCAAGGATATCGAGTATCGTGGGTGATAAAGTGTTTCTCAAGGTATCGCCTTGGAAAAAGATACTCGAGTTCGCCAGAAGGGCAAGTTGAGCCCGAGGTTCATTGGGCCATATGAGATATCGAGCGAGTCGGTCCGATGGCATATCGCTTGATTTTGCCCCGAACTCAAAAGGTTCACGATGTCTTTCACGCTTCGATGCTTCGACGCTATAGATCCGATCCATCGCACGTGATTAGTCCATCGAAATTGAAATTCAAGCTAATATGAGTTATGAGGAAGAACCGGTTCGTATCCTATCACGAGAAGTGAAAGAGTTATGAAACAAGCGGGTTCCCGCTAGTGAAAGTGTTATGGCTCAAGCACGGGATAGAAGAAGCTACTTGGGAGACCGAGAACTCTATGAAAGAGCGATATCCAAACCTATTTACTCGGTAAGATTTTCGGGACGAAAATTTCTTAAGTGGGGAGAGTTGTGACAGCCCAAAATTGACCCTAGTCGGAAGGTGGTCTCGGGACCACAAAACCGAGGCATAAAAATAATTAAAAATTTATTTTGATGCCTATAATATGTGTGCTCATGTATGACATTTTATGATGATTGATTTAGTGTTATAAGGGTGAATTCCACAAGAAAGGACTTAGTAATGAACTTTGAAAGTATGATAGGAAATGTGTGATGACTAATTAAAGCATGTATACAAAATAATGGACTTGCATGTCAAATTCCCCTTTTATAGGTGGTGGCCGGCCATGACAAGGAGGATGGGCTAAACATGTCATGAAACATGTTTTGTTGGTGCATTAGGGTGAAATAATAAACAAAGGTGTATGGGTGATAAAAATGAAAAAAAATGTGTGTGAGTGTGGTAATCCCCCCATTGCCGTGAGTTGTAGAGAAGGAAAGAAAAAATTTTGTTCATCCTTTCTTTGAGCCAAAACTAAGGAAGAAGGAGGATTGTTGCTTCATGCTTGGTTTGGAAGAGATCTAGAAGGAGATTTGGCTAAGTTTGCATCAAGATTAAGGTATGTATGAGGTTGTGTTAGGAGTTTCATGCATGTTTTGGTTGCTAACTTGATGTGCATGTTAGCCATGGCTCAAATCTTTGTTAAGCCATGGAAATGGTATTTGGCCAAAGTTGTTATGGTGATAAAGCCATTGCATGCTAAGTGTGAAGCTTGATGATGATGCATGCAATGATGGATTGTCTACTCTTGAGTAAGATTTTGAGCTTTCTTTTTGTTTTATCATGATTGAAGTTGAAAAGGAGCATGATTGTCATATTCGCCATGATGCATTCATGAGCATGGTTCATGCTTCTTGCATGTTAGTTAAAATTTGTGTTTTGGATGGCTATGGACACCTTGAAATTCGCCATGCTCATATATGTATATATATGTTTGCACATGATGTTTTGGTTATGAAGGAAGTGATGAATAAGTTTGTTTAAAGAAGAAGATGTTGAAGAATAATTGTGAAATTGTAAGCACATTCTACCTAGCACACATATGAGTGCTTGATGCTATATTGTAAGTTTTGAGCTACAATATGCAAAGCATTAATTAGTAAATTGCATGCTGTTTTTGTGAGGTATTAAGTGCAAATTTGACCTCAACATGTACATGAATATTCGCCTTGGGTAGCCTATTGAAGGCCTTAGCATTTCCTTGATGCTCAAATAAATTGTATTGAATTTGCTTGATGTAGTATAAAATGTGCATGACCATTGTGTATTCAAGCTAAAGAGTGGCCATATGACCATTTAAAATCCTTGTCATATTCGGCCATAAGCAAGCACAATGAGGTTTTAATAAATTGAACTTGTTTGAATTAGCTCAAGAGCTAAGAGGGCCACAATTGGACAAGGGAAGGAAAAGGTGATCGAATAGCCGAAAAAGCCGCTCGACAACATCCGAGGTAAGTCCTCAAGAAGTGACCCTACTTGAATTATGTGAAATAAAGTATGGATGTGTATTGATTATTGATTTATGTGTGTATGAGTATTGAATGATACCCTGCTAAGTCCCAAGGCAATTATGTTAGTGATTATAATTGTGTTTGAGCCTTAGTAACGAAAATAAATATGTATGTCCAATGATTATTGATGTATGTGTGCATGAGAAATTGAATGATACCCTGGCTAAGCCCCAAGACAATTATGCTGGAAATTATAACCGGGTTAAGACCAAGGCAATTGTGCTAGTGGCTACATCCGGCTAAGACCAAGGCATTCGTATGAAGTCATTCTATCCGGCTAAGACCAAGGCATTTGTGCAAATCGTGATATCCGGGTTAAGTCCGTGAGGCCTTGGTGCGGGTTACCATAACCGGCTATGTCCTCAAGGCGATTGATCGAGTAGCGACATCCGGTTAAACTCAAAGGTATGTGATTTGAAAATTATAAGCTTGCTGGAAAATTTCAGCTAATGCACTTGTGAAATTTCCCAATGACAAGGTAAGTGCGGTGTGTGCTTTGCGCGCTAGGAGTAAGAGCGTGTGAATATCCGCTCCTATGATGGAACGAGTTATCGGCCTTAATGAAGCCGTTATTTGTGTATGAACATAAGAGTTGGGATGGTGAAGTAAGTATGATTATGTGAATGTGCATTAATGAAATGATGCATTTAACTATGTGAATGTATTGCTGTAATTAGAGTTGATTATATTCCTTGAGACTTACTAAGCATAAAAATGCTTACTCCGCTGCTTTGGCTCTCAGTTTTTTGTTAGATTTCGCTCGAAGCAATCGGATTTGGGATCGTTGAAGTCGAAGTCATCCACACTATCAAGCCTCCATTTTGGTATAAATTTTTGGTTGAACTTAAGATGGCATGTATAGGACTACCTCATGTTTGTTGAATATGTTGTAATGTAAGTATGTACGGCCATGCGAAAATGGCTTGAAAAGGGAAGCATGAACTTAGACTAATTGTGGTTTGTATATATATATTCGGTGTCATGATGTGGCTATGGCTTGGAATTAGGAATGTTGGTCATATGATCAGCCATTGGTATGGTTAAAATGATCATATATGAACCTATGTATGCGGCAAGACTAGTTGATTCATGGAGACTACCAAATAGGTAAGCCCTACCTTAAAACAGATGCTGCCAGCTGCAGTAGCGTGAATGTGAAAAATCACCAAAATTCATAGGAATGGAATTAAATAGTGAATAAGCTATGTAAATGAACCTTGATGAGTCTATTTTCTTATGGAAGAAACGAAATGGTCATAGGAGTTACAGGTTAAGAGATATTAAAGCTATCGTGAGACAGGGCCAGAATGGTTTCTGGGTTCCCTGTCGCAACTTTAAAAATTCACTATAAATTATCCAAAATAATTAGGAGACATACCTTATATGTACAGATTCCATTTTGAGTCTAGGTTCATTAGAAACAAACGGAACCAGCATTAAAGCCCTGTACAGAGAGATATTCAAGTTATACCGCGCGAAGGTCAGAGCAGTCGATCCCTGTAACATGGGTGAATTTAACTAATAAACTGTACCAATTGGCCCGACCAAAATTCTAGAAATAAATCCATGGATGGATATATGAGTCTAAATTCAGGAAAATTTACAAAATCAGTTTCGAGTTTTGAAACTCGAGATATGATTTTAAAGGCGACAGTGACGCAGTTTTCCAGCCTGACTGGAAATATCCAATGGATGGGCAAAACAAGTGAACTTGGCTTGCTAACCCCTCGTGTCCGAAACACGGCGATGGTCTCGGGTTCGGGTGTTACAATTTTATTGGTATCGAGCCACGGTTTAGTCGATTCTAGGACTACCGTGAGGTGTTTGGGGTCTAGCTATACATGCCATTAAATGATGAATCGATAGTGTGGTGATTTCGACAATTTGACTTTGAGTTTGTTTATAGCAATGGATCCCGATCCCAACCGAGTAATAGCTGATGATGTGGAGAGTGTGGCGCTGCTCCGCACAAGGGACAGCGCCGCGGACTCTCAACCTATGGCCAGCAATCCGAATGATGAGGCTAGGCAAGCCTTTTATAGTGTGATGAACGAATGGTTTAATCAATACATTCGAACTAACACGGCTTGTCCCACAACCTCCATTCCCGACAAATGCAACCCCGCACCTACAATACCTCCGTAAATCCCGACCAAATAAGGTCAAGTAAGCCCCGATCGATAGGATTCGAAAACATGGGGCCACTGAATTTAAAGCTACGGATGATGATGATGCCGAGCGAGCTGAATTTTGGTTGGACAACACTATCAAGTGCTCGATGAGCTATCTTGTACACCCGATGAGTGCTTAAAGTGTACCATCTCCTTGCTACGTGATTCCACCTACTATTGGTGGAGTACTCGACTTCATGGTACCTAGAGAGCAAGTGACTTGGGAATTCTTTCAAACCAAGTTCAAAAAAAAAAAAAAAGTATATCGATCGAGATTCATCGACCAAAAGCGAAGGAATTTCTTGATCTTAAGAAAGGTTCTATGTGGGTTCATCGACTATGAGCGAAAATTTGTGAGGCTTAGCGATACACGCGAGAATGCATTTCGTCAAAGCTATTATGTAAAACAACTTGAGGATGGGCTGAATGATGATATAAGGATGTTCGTTGGCATTCTCGAAATCTGAGATCGTAGTACTTGTTGAGCGAGCTTGTAAAGTCGAAGAGCTTAGAAAGGAGAAACAAAAAGTGATGTGGGAACTGGAGAATTCGAAAGAGGTCCTCGGAAAGTCTCTTCAACAGCAATCAAGAGATTTCGAGATGATGTGAACCGGTCTAGAGGCGTTTGGGCTTTTCTAGACGAGGACGCGATTGACCCCTGTGACCACGCGAGTCACCTCGATCACGGGGTGGTGGAAATGATCGCCGAGAGAGGCAGAGTGTCCACATTGTGGCAAATGGCATTCGGGAGTGTTGGTTTCGTGATCGCTCTGCTATAAGTGTGGATCGGCCGACCACTTTATGAAGGATTGCCCGAGGATGCATGAACAAAATGTAAGTCGAGTGCAAACCGGGTGCTACCATTTGCTCGAGGTAGGCCACCTAGAAATATGGGCAATGTCGTTGGCGGTCGGAGAGGATCTAGAGATGCTACCATCAGATCGAGGCTCATGCTCCCGCGAGGACTTATGCCATCTGGCGCCTTGCCGAGGATCTTGCCTCTCCGGATGTCATTACGGTGCTT
Source organism: Gossypium arboreum (assembly GCF_025698485.1). Classification (NCBI taxonomy): domain Eukaryota; kingdom Viridiplantae; phylum Streptophyta; class Magnoliopsida; order Malvales; family Malvaceae; genus Gossypium; species Gossypium arboreum. The sequence goes on from NC_069077.1 coordinate 64,234,975, forward strand.
TCACTCTTTTCAATACTAATGTGATTGCTTTGATTGACCCTGGTTCTACTCAATCTTATATATGTGAAACCTTAGCATCCAGTAAGACTTTGCCTATTGAGTCTACTGAGTTTGTAATTTGGGTGTCAAACCCCTTGGGTCATTACGTGCTTGTCAACAAAGTGTGCAAGAAAAGTCCCCTAGTGTTCCGAGGTTCTTGTTTCCCGGCGGACTTGATGCTTTTGCCGTTCGATGAATTCGACGTTATTCTTGGTTTGGATGGGTTGACCATGCACGATGCGGTCGTAAATTGCAAAAGCAAGACTATCGATTTGAGGTGCGCGAATAACGAGATAATTCGGGTTAAGTCTACGGACTTAAAGGGTTGCCGGTATAATATCGGCAATGTTGGCCCGAAAATATGTAAGAAAAGAGTGCGGCGTACCTTACGTCGTGCTTTCGATAACAAGGAATCGAAAAAGAAACCCGAATCTATGCCCGTGGTTTGTGAATACCGGATGTTTTCCACTGAAGAATTGCGGGTTTACCACCTATTCGGAAATAGAATTTGGCATCGAATTGGTACCGGTACCACTCCAATTCGATAGCTCCGTATCGTATGGCACCAACGGAATTAAAGGAGTTGAAAGCTCGGTTGCAAGAATTGGTGGATAGAGGTTTTGCTCGCCGAGTTTTTCGCCTTGAGGGTGCGCCGGTGTTGTTCGTGAAGAAGAAGGATGGAACCATGCGATTGTGCATCGACTATCGTCGACAATAAGCGACGATAAAGAACAAATATCCGTTGCCACGTATTGACGACTTGTTCGATCAAGCTGAAGGGACCTCGGTGTTCTCGAAAATAGATTTGAGATTGGGCTACTATCAATTGCGAATCCGAGATTCGGACGTGCCCAAGACCGCCTTGAAGCGAGATATGGTCACTATGAGTTCCTAGTGATGCCGTTTGGGCTCACTAATGCCCTACGGTATTTATGGATTTAATGAATCGGATCTTTAGACCATATTTGGATCGATTAGTAGTCGTGTTCATTGATGACATCTTGGTCTATTCAAGAAATGAGATCGAACATCTTGAACACTGCGGTTAGTCTTTGCAAATTTTACGGGACAAGCAATTATATGCTAAGTTCAGCAAGTGTGAGTTACGGTTAAGAGGTTAGCTTCTTGGGTCATGTGGTATCTCAGCATCGGGTATTCGAGTCGAATTCAATAAAATTTCAGCCATACTTAATTGGAAGCCTCAGAAATATTCTGAGGTTAGGAGCTTTTTGGGGCTTGCGGTTATTACCGATGATTTGTAAAGGCTTCTCAACGATAGCCACGCCGATGACGAAGCTACTCTAAAAGGACGTTAAGTTCGAATGGATTTGAGAAATGCCAAAAAGTTTCGATCAATGAAAACTTATTTGACCGAAGCCCCAATTCTAGTGCAACCCGAGTCCGAAGGAGTTTGTCATCTATAGCGACGCCTCTCTACTTGGGTTAGGTTGCGTATTAATGCAAGAAGGTCGAGTTGTGGCCTGTCGTCGAGGCAATTAAAGCCACATGAGAAAAATTATCCGACTCATGATCTCGAGTTGGCGCCATCGTATTCGCCTTAAAGATTTGGCGACATTACTTATTTGGTGAAAGGTGCCATGTATACTCGGATCACAAAGTCTCAAATATTTGATGACCCAAAGAGACTTAAATCTGCGACAAAGACGTTGGCTCGATTTGTTAAAGGATTATGAGCTGATCATTGACTATCACCCGGAAAGGCGAATGTGGTTGCGGATGCCTTGAGTCGAAATCGTTATTCACTTTCTGACGATGAATGTGCACTTATGCGTCCGATCCGACGGTGTGTTAGTGGCTGAATTGGAAGCCAAACCATTATTGACACACCAAATTCGAGAAGCTCGAGAAAGTCGACGACGAGTTGGTTGCAAAAGCGGGCTGCGTGTGTTCGAACAAGGACTCGGAGTTTCAAATCGACGATGACGATTGTTTGAGGTTCAAAAGTCGTCTGTGTCCCAAAGAATTGAACTCATTTCGATAATTTTGAATGAAGCCCATTGTAGCGAATGGCAATCCACCCGGAGTACGAAGATGTACAATGATTTGAAGCGTCGGTTTTGGTGGCATGGTATGAGCGAGACATCTCCGACTTTGTTTGAGATGTTTAATATGTCAACAAGTGAAGGCGGAACATCGGTGCCTTGAGATTACTTCACCAATCACGATACCCGAGTGGAAATAGGATCGAGTCACAATGGACTTTGTATCCGGACCGCCATTGTCGACAAGTAAGAAGGATGCGGTTTGGGCGTGGTAGATCGATTGACTAAGTCGGCCCACTTTATCCCGTCGCGCAGATTTTTCAATGGACAAACTAGCCAATTATACGTTTCTCAGTTGTGAGATTACACGGGTGCCTATTTCCATCGTGTGGGATAGAGATCCGAGATTTACCTCGCGATTTTGGAAAAAGTTGCAAGAAGCTTTGGGTACCAAGTTGCATTTCAAAGACCGCCTTTCACCCCCAAACCGATGGTCAATCCGGCGGATAATTCAGATACTTGAGGATATGTTAAGATGTTGCATCCTCGAGTTTAGTGGTTCATGGGAGCGGTATTTGCCATTGATTGAATTAAACACAACAACAAACTTTCAATCAAGTATTAAGATGGCACCCTACGAGGCCTTGTGCGGTCGTAAATGCCGTACACCATTGTTTTGGATTGAGCTCGGTGAAAGCAAGATTTTCGGGTGGATTTGATTAGGGATCTTTGAGCGAGAAAGTGAAAGTAATCCGTGAAAGTCGAAGATAGCCTCCGATCGTCGAGTCGTCGTCGCGGATCTAAAGCGCAAGGATATCGAGTATCGGTGGGTGATAAAGTGTTTCTCAAGGTATCGCCTTGGAAAAAGATACTCGAGTTCGGTAGTAAGGGCAAGTTGAGCCCGAGGTTCATTGGGCCATATGAGATATCGAGCGAGTCGGTCGGTGGCATATCGCTTGATTTTGCCCCCGAACTCAAAAAGGTTCACGATGTCTTTCACGTTTGATGCTTGACGCTATAGATCCGATCCATCGCACGTGATTAGTCCATCGAAATTGAAATTCAAGCTAATATGAGTTATGAGGAAGAACCGGTTCGTATCCTATCACGAGAAGTGAAAGAGTTGCGAAACAAGCGGGTTCCGCTAGTGAAAGTGTTATGGCTCAAGCACGGATAGAAGAAGCTACTTGGGAGACCGAGAACTCTATGAAAGAGCGATATCCAAACCTATTTACGGTAAGATTTTGGGGACGAAAATTTCTTAAGTGGGGAGAGTTGTGACAGCCCAAAATTGACCCTAGTCGGAAGGTGGTCTCGGGACCACAAAAACCGAGGCATAAAAATAATTAAAATTTATTTTGATGCCTATAATATGTGTGTGCTCATGTATGACATTTTATGATGATTGATTTAGTGTTATAAGGGTGAATTCCACAAGAAAGGACTTAGTAATGAACTTTGAAAGTATGATAGGAAATGTGTGATGACTAATTAAAGCATGTATGCAAAATAATGGACTTGCATGTCAAATTCCCCTTTTATAGGTGGTGGCGGCCATGACAAGGAGGATGGGCTAAACATGTCATGAAACATGTTTTGTTGGTGCATTAGGGTGAAATAATAAACAAAGGTGTATGGGTGATAAAAAAATGAAAAAAAAAATGTGTGTGAGTGTGGTAATCCCCCCCCCCATTGCCGTGAGTTGTAGAGAAGGAAAGAAAAAATTTTTGTTCATCCTTTCTTTGAGCCAAAACTAAGGAAGAAGGAGGATTTTTGCTTCATGCTTGGTTTGGAAGAGATCTAGAAGGAGATTTGGCTAAGTTTGCATCAAGATTAAGGTATGTATGAGGTTGTGTTAGGAGTTTCATGCATGTTTTGGTTGCTAACTTGATGTGCATGTTAGCCATGGCTCAAATCTTTGTTAAGCCATGGAAATGGTATTTGGCCAAAGTTGTTATGGTGATAAAGCCATTGCATGCTAAGTGTGAAGCTTGATGATGATGCATGCAATGATGGATTGTCTACTCTTGAGTAAGATTTTGAGCTTTCTTTTTGTTTTATCATGATTGAAGTTGAAAAGGAGCATGATTGTCATATTAAGCCATGATGCATTCATGAGCATGGTTCATGCTTCTTGCATGTTAGTTAAAATTTGTGTTTTGGATGGCTATGGACACCTTGAAATTGGCCATGCTCATATATGTATATATATGTTTGCACATGATGTTTTGGTTATGAAGGAAGTGATGAATAAGTTTGTTTAAAGAAGAAGATGTTGAAGAATAATTGTGAAATTGTAAGCACATTCTGCCTAGCACACATATGAGTGCTTGATGCTATATTGTAAGTTTTGAGCTACAATATGCAAAGCATTAATTAGTAAATTGCATGCTGTTTTGTGAGGTATTAAGTGCAAATTTGACCTCAACATGTACATGAATATTCGACCTTGGGTAGCCTATTGAAGGCCTTAGCATTTCCTTGATGCTCAAATAAATTGTATTGAATTTGCTTGATGTAGTATAAAATGTGCATGACCATTGTGTATTCAAGCTAAAGAGTGGCCATATGACCATTTAAAATCCTTGTCATATTCGCCATAAGCAAGCACAATGAGGTTTTAATAAATTGAACTTGTTTGAATTAGCTCAAGAGCTAAGAGGGCCACAATTGGACAAGGGAAGGAAAAGGTGATCGAATAGCCAAAAAAGCCGTTCGACAACATCCGAGGTAAGTCCTCAAGAAGTGACCCTACTTGAATTATGTGAAATAAAGTATGGATGTGTATTGATTATTGATTTATGTGTGTATGAGTATTCAATGATACCCGGCTAAGTCCCAAGGCAATTATGTTAGTGATTATAATTGTGTTTGAGCCTTAGTAACGAAAATAAATATGTATGTCAATGATTATTGATGTATGTGTGCATGAGAAATTGAATGATACCCAGAGCTAAGCCCAAGACAATTATGCTGGAAATTATAACGGGTTAAGACCAAGGCAATTGTGCTAGTGGCTACATCGGGCTAAGACCGAAGGCATTCGTATGAGTCATTCTATCCGGCTAAGACCAAGGCATTTATGCAAATCGTGATATCCGGGTTAAGTCCGTGAGGCCTTGGTGCGGGTTACCATAACGGGCTATGTCCCAAGGCGATTGATCGAGTAGCGACATCCGGTTAAACTCGAAGGTATGTGATTTGAAAATTATAAGCTTGCTGGAAAATTTCAGCTAATGCACTTGTGAAATTTCCCAATGACAAGGTAAGTGCGGTGTGTGCTTTGCTTAGGAGTAGGCGTGTGAATATCCGCTCCTATGATGGAACGAGTTATCGGCCTTAATGAAGCCGTTATTTGTGTATGAACATAAGAGTTGGGATGGTGAAGTAAGTATGATTATGTGAATGTGCATTAATGAAATGATGCATTTAACTATGTGAATGTATTGCTGTAATTAGAGTTGATTATATTCCTTGAGACTTACTAAGCATAAAATGCTTACTCATTGCTTTGGCTCTCGGTTTTTTGTTAGATTTAAACTCAAGCAATCGGATTTGGGATCGTTGAAGTCGAAGTCATCCACACTATCAAGCCTCCATTTTGGTATAAATTTTGGTTGAACTTAAGATGGCATGTATAGGACTACCTCATGTTTGTTGAATATGTTGTAATGTAAGTATGTACGGCCATGCGAAAATGGCTTGAAAAGGAAGCATGAACTTAGACTAATTGTGGTTTGTATATATATATTCGGTGTCATGATGTGGCTATGGCTTGGAATTAGGAATGTTGGTCATATGATCAGCCATTGGTATGGTTAAAATGATCATATATGAACCTATGTATGGCAAGACTAGTTGATTCATGGAGACTACCAAATAGGTAAGCCCTACCTTAAAAACAGATGCTGCCAGCTGCAGTAGCGTGAATGTGAAAAATCACCAAAATTCATAGGAATGGAATTAAATAGTGAATAAGCTATGTAAATGAACCTTGATGAGTCTATTTTCTTATGGAAGAAACGAAATGGTCATAGGAGTTACAGGTTAAGAGATATTAAAGCTATCGTGAGACAGGGCCAGAATGGTTTCTGGGTTCCCTGTCGCAACTTTAAAAATTCACTATAAATTATCCAAAAATAATTAGGAGACATACCTTATATGTACAGATTCCATTTTGAGTCTAGGTTCATTAGAAACAAACGGAACCAGCATTAAAGCCCTGTACAGAGAGATATTCAAGTTATACCGCGCGAAGGTCAGAGCAGTCGATCCCTGTAACATGGGTGAATTTAACTAATAAACTGTACCAATTGGCCCGACCAAAAATTCTAGAAATAAATCCATGGATGGATATATGAGTCTAAATTCAGGGAAAATTTACAAAATCAGTTTCCGAGTTTTGAAACTCGAGATATGATTTTTAAGGCGACAGTGACGCAGTTTTTCCAGCCTGACTGGAAATATCCAATGGATGGGCAAAACAAGTGAACTTGGCTTGCTAACCCCTCGTGTCCGACACCGGCGATGGTCTCGGGTTCGGGGTGTTACAATTTTATTGGTATCGAGTCACGGTTTAGTCGATTCTAGGACTACCGTGAGGTGTTTGAGGTCTAGCTATACATGCCATTAAATGATGAATCGATAGTGTGGTGATTTCGACAATTTGACTTTGAGTTTGTTTATAGCAATGGATCCGATCCCAACCGAGCAATAGCTGATGATGTGGAGAGTGTGGCGCTGCTCCGCACAGGGACAGCGCCGGCGGACTCTCAACCTATGGCCAGCAATCCGAATGATGAGGCTAGGCAAGCCTTTATAGTGTGATGAACGAATGGTTTAATCAATACATTCGAACTAACACGGCTGTCCCACAACCTCCATTCCCGACAAATGCAACCCCGCACCTACAATACCTCCGATGGCCGACCAAATAAGGTCAAGTAAGCCCCGATCGATAGGATTCAAAACATGGGGCCACTGAATTTAAAGCTACGGATGATGATGATGCGAGAGCAGCTGAATTTTGGTTGGACAACACTATCAAGGTGCTCGATGAGCTATCTTGTACACCGATGAGTGCTTAAAGTGTACCATCTCCTTGCTACGTGATTCCACCTACTATTGGTGGAGTACTCGACTTCCGTGGTACCTAGAGAGCAAGTGACTTGGGAATTCTTTCAAACCAAGTTCAAAAAAAAAAAAAAAAGTATATCGATCGAGATTCATCGACCAAAAGCGAAGGAATTTCTTGATCTTAAGAAAGGTTCTATGTCGGTTCACCGACTATGAGCGAAAATTTGTGAGGCTTAGCCGATACGAGAATGCATTTAAATCCGAAGCTATTATGTAAACGCGCTTGAGGATGGGCTGAATGATGATATAAGGATGTTCGTTGGCATTCTCGAAATACGAGATCGTAGTACTTGTTGAGCGAGCTTGTAAAGTCGAAGAGCTTAGAAAGGAGAAACAAAAAGCTGATGTGGGAACCGGAGAATTCGAAAGAGGTCCTCGGAAAGTCTCTTCAACGAGCAATCAAGAGATTTCGAGATGATGTGAACCGGTCTAGAGCGTTTGGGCTTTTCTAGGCGAGGACGCGATTGACCCCGTGACCACGCCGAGTCACCTCGATCATGGTGGTGGAAATGATCGCCGAGAGGGCGAGTGTCCACATTGTGGCAAATGGCATTGAGGGAGCTGTTGGTTTCGTGATCGCTCTCGCTATAAGTGTGGATCGGCCGACCACTTTATGAAGGATTGCCCGAGGATGCATGAACAAAATGTAAGTCAGTGCAAACCGGGTGCTACCATCTTTCGAGGTAGGCCACCTAGAAATATGGGCAATGTCGTTGGCGGTCGAGAGAGGATCTAGAGATGCTACCATCGGATCCGAGGCTCATGCTCTGTGAGGACTTATGCCATCTGCGCGCGCGAGGATCTTGCTCTCCGGATGTCATTCTAGGTGCTTTCACTCTTTTCAATACTAATGTGATTGCTTTGATTGACCACGGTTCTACTCAATCTTATATATGTGAAACCTTAGCATCGATAAGACTTTGCCTATTGAGTCTCTTGAGTTTGTAATTTGGGTGTCAAACCCTTGGGTCATTACGTGCTTGTCAACAAAGTGTGCAAGAAAAGTCCCCTAGTGTTAGGGTTCTTGTTTCCGGCGGACTTGATGCTTTTGCCGTTCGATGAATTGACGTTATTCTTGGTTTGGATGGGTTGACCATGCACGATGCGGTTAAATTGCAAAAGCAAGACTATCGATTTGAGTCTTGTGAATAACGAGATAATTGGGTTAAGTCTACGGACTTAAAGGGTTGCCGGTATGTATATCGGCAATGTTGGCCGAAAATATGTAAGAAAAGAGTGCGGCGTACCTTACGTCGTGCTTTCGATAACAAGGAATCGAAAAAGAAACCGAATCTATGCCCGTGGTTTGTGAATACCGGATGTTTTCCACGAAGAATTGCCGGGTTTACCACCGTCGGAAATAGAATTTGGCATCAATTGGTACCGGTACCACTCCAATTTCGATAGCTCCGTATCGTATGGCACCAACGGAATTAAAGGAGTTAAAGCTCGGTTGCAAGAATTGGTGGATAGAGGTTTTGCTCGCCGAGTTTTTCGCCTTGGGGTGCGCCGGTGTTGTTCGTGAAGAAGAAGGATGGAACCATGCGGTACGTGCATCGACTATCGTCGACTTAATAAAGCGACGATAAAGAACAAATATCCGTTGCCCGTATTGACGACTTGTTCGATCAATGAAGGGAGCCTCGGTGTTCTCGAAAATAGATTTGAGATTGGGCTACTATCAATTGCGAATCCGAGATTCGGACGTGCCCAAGACCGCCTTGAGCGAGATATGGTCACTATGAGTTCCTAGTGATGCCGTTTGGGCTCACTAATGCCCTACGGTATTTATGGATTTAATGAATGGGATCTTTAGACCATATTTGGATCGATTAGTAGTCGTGTTCATTGATGACATCTTGGTCTATTCAAGAAATGAGATCGAACATCTTTGAACACTGCGGTTAGTCTTTGCAAATTTTACGGGACAAGCAATTATATGCTAAGTTCAGCAAGTGTGAGTTACGGTTAAGAGAGGTTAGCTTCTTGGGTCATGTGGTATCTGCATCGGGTATTCGAGTCGACCGAATAAAATTTCAGCCATACTTAATTGGAAGCCTCAGAAATATTCTTGAGGTTAGGAGCTTTTTGGGGCTTGCGGTTATTACCGATGATTTGTAAAGGCTTCTCAACGATAGCCACGCCGATGACGGTTACTCCAAAAGGACGTTAAGTTGAATGGATGAGAAATGCCAAAAAGTTTCGATCAATGAAAACTTATTTGACTGAAGCCCCAATTCTAGTGCAACCCGAGTCCCACAAGGAGTTTGTCATCTATAGCGACGCCTCTCTACTTGGGTTAGGTTAACGTATTAATGCAAGAAGGTCGAGTTGTGGCCTATCGTCGAGGCAATTAAAGCCACATGAGAAAAATTATCCGACTCATGATCTCGAGTTGGCGCCATCGTATTCGCCTTAAAGATTTGGCGACATTACTTATTTGGTGAAAGGTGCCATGTATACTCGGATCACAAAAGTCTCAAATATTTGATGACCCAAAGAGACTTAATCTGCGACAAAGGCGTTGGCTCGATACATTAAAGGATTATGAGTGATCATTGACTATCACGGGAAAGGCGAATGTGGTTGCGGATGCCTTGAGTCGTAAATCGTTATTCACTTCTGAGCGATGAATGTGCACTTATGCATCCGATCGACGGTGTGTTAGTGGCTGAATTGGAAGCCAAACCATTATTGACACACCAAATTCGAGAAGCTCGAGAAAAGTCGACTGACGAGTTGGTTGCAAAGCGGGCTGCGTGTGTTCGAACAAGGACTCGGAGTTTCAAATCGGCGATGACGATTGTTTGAGGTTCAAAAGTCGTCTGTGTGTCCCAAAAATTGAACTCATTTCGATAATTTTGAATGAAGCCCATTGTAGCGAATGGCAATCCACGAGAATGCGAAGATGTACAATGATTTGAAGCGTCGGTTTGGTGGCATGGTATGAAGCGAGACATCTCAGACTTTGTTTGAGATGTTTAATATGTCAACAAGTGAAGGCGAACATCGGTGCCTTGAGGATTACTTCGACCAATCACGATACAGTGGAAATAGGATCGAGTCACAATGGACTTTGTATCCGGATTGCCATTGTCGACAAGTAAGAAGGATGCGGTTTGGGCCGTGGTAGATCGATTGACTAAGTCGGCCCACTTTATCCCGTCGCACTGATTTTCAATGGACAAACTAGCGAATTATACGTTTCTCGGTTGTGAGATTACGGGGTGCCTATTTCCATCGTGTCGGATAGAGATCCGAGATTTACCTCGCGATTTTGGAAAAAGTTGCAAGCTTTGGGTACCAAGTTGCATTTCAGACCGCCTTTCACCCCCAAACCGATGGTCAATCCGGCGGATAATTCGAGATACTTGAGGATATGTTAAGATGTTGCATCCTCGAGTTTAGTGGTTCATGGGAGCGGTATTTGCCATTGATTGAATTAAACACAACAACGACTTTCAATCAAGTATTAAGATGGCACCCTCGAGGCCTTATGCGATGCGTAAATGCCGTACACCATTGTTTTGGATGAGCTCGGTGAAAGCAAGATTTTCGGTGGATTTGATTAGGGATCTTGAGCAGAAAGTGAAAGTAATCCGTGAAAGTCTGAAGATAGCCTCCGATCGTCGAAGTCGTGAGCGGATCTAAAGCGCAAGGATATCGGTATCGGTGGGTGATAAAGTGTTTCTCAAGGTATCGCCTTGGAAAAAGATACTCGAGTTCTAGTAAGGGCAAGTTGAGCCCGAGTTCATTGGGCCATATGAGATATCGAGGCGAAGTCGGTCCAGTGGCATATCGCGATTTTGCCCCTGAACTCAAAAGGTTCACGATGTCTTTCACGTTTGATGCTTGACGCTATAGATCCGATCCATCGCACGTGATTAGTCCATCGAAATTGAAATTCAAGCTAATATGAGTTATGAGGAAGAACGGTTCGTATCCTATCACGAAGTGAAAGAGTTGCGAAACAAGCGGGTTCGCTAGTGAAAGTGTTATGGCTCAAGCACGGGATAGAAGAAGCTACTTGGGAGACCGAGAACTCTATGAAAGGCGATATCCAAACCTATTTACGGTAAGATTTTGGGGACGAAAATTTCTTAAGTGGGGAGAGTTGTGACATCAAAATTGACCCTAGTCGGAAGGTGGTCTCGGGACCACAAAACCGAGAGCATAAAATAATTAAAATTTATTTTGATGCCTATAATATGTGTGCTCATGTATGACATTTTATGATGATTGATTTAGTGTTATAAGGGTGAATTCCACAAGAAAGGACTTAGTAATGAACTTTGAAAGTATGATAGGGAAATGTGTGATGACTAATTAAAGCATGTATGCAAAATAATGGACTTGCATGTCAAATTCCCCCTTTTATAGGTGGTGGCCGGCCATGACAAGGGAGGATGGGCTAAACATGTCATGAAACATGTTTTGTTGGTGCATTAGGGTGAAATAATAAACAAAGGTGTATGGGTGATAAAAAAATGAAAAAAAATGTGTGTGAGTGTGGTAATCCCCCATTGCCGTGAGTTGTAGAGAAGGAAAGAAAAAAATTTTGTTCATCCTTTCTTTGAGCCAAAACTAAGGAAGAAGGAGGATTTTTGCTTCATGCTTGGTTTGGAAGAGATCTAGAAGGAGATTTGGCTAAGTTTGCATCAAGATTAAGGTATGTATGAGGTTGTGTTAGGAGTTTCATGCATGTTTTGGTTGCTAACTTGATGTGCATGTTAGCCATGGCTCAAATCTTTGTTAAGCCATGGAAATGGTATTTGGCCAAAGTTGTTATGGTGATAAAGCCATTGCATGCTAAGTGTGAAGCTTGATGATGATGCATGCAATGATGGATTGTCTACTCTTGAGTAAGATTTTGAGCTTTCTTTTTGTTTTATCATGATTGAAGTTGAAAAGGAGCATGATTGTCATATTAAATATGATGCATTCATGAGCATGGTTCATGCTTCTTGCATGTTAGTTAAAATTTGTGTTTTGGATGGCTATGGACACCTTGAAATTGACCATGCTCATATATGTATATATATGTTTGCACATGATGTTTTGGTTATGAAGGAAGTGATGAATAAGTTTGTTTAAAGAAGAAGATGTTGAAGAATAATTGTGAAATTGTAAGCACATTAGGCCTAGCACACATATGAGTGCTTGATGCTATATTGTAAGTTTTGAGCTACAATATGCAAAGCATTAATTAGTAAATTGCATGCTGTTTTGTGAGGTATTAAGTGCAAATTTGACCTCAACATGTACATGAATATTCGACCTTGGGTAGCCTATTGAAGGCCTTAGCATTTCCTTGATGCTCAAATAAATTGTATTGAATTTGCTTGATGTAGTATAAAATGTGCATGACCATTGTGTATTCAAGCTAAGAGTGGCCATATGACCATTTAAAATCCTTGTCATATTAAATATAAGCAAGCACAATGAGGTTTTAATAAATTGAACTTGTTTGAATTAGCTCAAGAGCTAAGAGGGCCACAATTGGACAAGGGAAGGAAAAGGTGATCGAATAGCGAAAAAGCCGTTCGACAACATCCGAGGTAAGTCCTCAAGAAGTGACCCTACTTGAATTATGTGAAATAAAGTATGGATGTGTATTGATTATTGATTTATGTGTGTATGAGTATTGAATGATACGGGCTAAGTCCGAAGGCAATTATGTTAGTGATTATAATTGTGTTTGAGCCTTAATAACGAAAATAAATATGTATGTCAATGATTATTGATGTATGTGTGCATGAGAATTGAATGATACGGGCTAAGCCCGAAGACAATTATCTGGAAATTATAACGGGTTAAGACCGAAGGCAATTGTGCTAGTGGCTACATCCGGGCTAAGACCGAAGGCATTAGTGCGAGTCATTCTATCCGGGCTAAGACCGAAGGCATTTGTGCAAATCGTGATATCCGGGTTAAGTCCGTGAGGCCTTGGTGCGGGTTACCATAACCGGGCTATGTCCGAAGGCGATTGATCGAGTGGCGACATCCGGTTAAACTCGAAGGTATGTGATTTGAAAATTATAAGCTTGCTGGAAAATTTCAGCTAATGCACTTGTGAAATTTGCCAATGACAAGGTAAGTGCGGTGTGTGCTTTGCGCTAGGAGTAGGCGTGTGAATATCCGCTCCTATGATGGAGCGAGTTATCGGCCTTAATGAAGCCGTTATTTGTGTATGAACATAAGAGTTGGGATGGTGAAGTAAGTATGATTATGTGAATGTGCATTAATGAAATGATGCATTTAACTATGTGAATGTATTGCTGTAATTAGAGTTGATTATATTCCTTGAGACTTACTAAGCATAAAAATGCTTACTCCATTGCTTTGGCTCTCGGTTTTTGTTAGATTTAAGCTCGAAGCAATCGGTTTGGGATCGTTGAAGTCGAAGTCATCCACACTATCAAGCCTCCATTTTGGTATAAATTTTTGGTTGAACTTAAGATGGCATGTATAGGACTACCTCATGTTTGTTGAATATGTTGTAATGTAAGTATATACGGCCATGCGAAAATGGCTTGAAAAGGAAGCATGAACTTAGACTAATTGTGGTTTGTATATATATATTCGGTGTCATGATGTGGCTATGGCTTGGAATTAGGAATGTTGGTCATATGATCAGCCATTGGTATGGTTAAAATGATCATATATGAACCTATGTATGGCAAGACTAGTTGATTCATGGAGACTACCAAATAGGTAAGCCCTACCTTAAAACAGATGCTGCCAGCTGCAGTAGCGTGAATGTGAAAAATCACCAAAATTCATAGGAATGGAATTAAATAGTGAATAAGCTATGTAAATGAACCTTGATGAGTCTATTTTCTTATGGAAGAAACGAAATGGTCATAGGAGTTACAGGTTAAGAGATATTAAAGCTATCGTGAGACAGGGCCAGAATGGTTTCTGGGTTCCCTGTCGCAACTTTAAAATTCACTATAAATTATCCAAAAATAATTAGGAGACATACCTTATATGTACAGATTCCATTTTGAGTCTAGGTTCATTAGAAACAAACGGAACCAGCATTAAAGCCCTGTACAGAGAGATATTCAAGTTATACCGCGCGAAGGTCAGAGCATTCGATCCCTGTAACATGGGTGAATTTAACTAATAAACTGTACCAATTGGCCCGACCAAAAATTCTAGAAATAAATCCATGGATGGATATATGAGTCTAAATTCAGGGAAAATTTACGAAATCAGTTTCCGAGTTTTGAAACTCGAGATATGATTTTAAAGGCGACAGTGACGCAGTTTTTCCAGCCTGACTGAAATATCAATGGATGGGCAAAACAAGTGAACTTGGCTTGCTAACCCCTCGTGTCGAACACGGCGATGGTCTCGGGTTCGGGGTGTTACAATAAATCGAGAGATCGTAGTACTTGTTGAGCGAGCTTGTAAAGTCGAAGAGCTTAGAAAGGAGAAACAAAAAGGCGATGTGGGGAATGGAGAATTCGAAAGAGGTCCTCGGAAAGTCTCTTCAACGAGGCACCAAGAGATTTGAGATGATGTGAACCGGTCTAGAGGCGTTTGGGCTTTTCTAGACGAGGACGCGATTGACCCCTGTGACCACGAGTCACCTCGATCATGTGTGGTGGAAATGATCGTAGAGAGAGGCAGTGTCCACATTGTGGCAAATGGCATTCGAGGAGTTTGTTGGTTTCGTGATCGCTCTCCGCTATAAGTGTGGATCGGCCGACCACTTTATGAAGGATTGCCCGAGGATGCATGAACAAAATGTAAGTCAGTGCAAACCCGGGTGCTACCATCTTTGCTCGAGGTAGGCCACCTAGAAATATGGGCAATGTCGTTGGCGGTCGGAGAGGATCTAGAGATGCTACCATCGGATCGAGGCTCATGCTCCTGTGAGGACTTATGCCATCTGGCGCGCCTGAGGATCTGCCTCTCGGATGTCATTACCGGTGCTTTCACTCTTTTCAATACTAATGTGATTGCTTTGATTGACCACAGGTTCTACTCAATCTTATATATGTGAAACCTTAGCATCGATAAGACTTTGCCTATTGAGTCTCTTGAGTTTGTAATTTGGGTGTCAAACCCTTGGGTCATTACGTGCTTGTCAACAAAGTGTGCAAGAAAAAGTCCCTAGTGTTCCGAGGTTCTTGTTTCCGGCGGACTTGATGCTTTTGCCGTTCGATGAATTGACGTTATTCTTGGTTTGGATGGGTTGACCATGCACGATGCGGTCGTAAATTGCAAAAGCAAGACTATCGATTTGAGTCTTGCGAATAACGAGATAATTAGGGTTAAGTCTCACGGACTTAAAGGGTTGCCGGTATAATATCGGCAATGTTGGCTGAAAATATGTAAGAAAAGAGTGCGGCGTACCTTACGTCGTGCTCGATAACAAGGAATCGAAAAAGAAACCGAATCTATGCCCGTGGTTTGTGAATACCGGATGTTTTCCACGAAGAATTGGGTTTACCACATTCGAAATAGAATTTGGCATCGAATTGGTACTGGTACCACTCCAATTTCGATAGCTCCGTGTCGTATGGCACCAGCGGATTAAAGGAGTTGAAAGCTTCGATTAAGAATTGGTGGATAGAGGTTTTGTCGCTTGGAGTTTTTCGCCTTAAGGTGCTTGGCGGTGTTGTTCGTGAAGAAGAAGGATGGAACCATGCGGTACGTGCATCGACTATCGTCGATTAATAAGCGGCGATAAAGAACAAATATCCGTTGCAACACGTATTGACGACTTGTTCGATCAAGCTGAAGAGCCTCGGTGTTCTCGAAAATAGATTTGAGATTGGGCTACTATCAATTGCATAATCCAGAGATTCGGACGTGCCCAAGACCTTGAGCGAGATATGGTCACTATGAGTTCCTAGTGATGCCGTTTGGGCTCACTAATGCCCTACGGTATTTATGGATTTAATGA